>NC_132934.1:194831000-195456000 GCF_034638445.1 Ciconia boyciana
TTCCAATTTATCCATGAGCTGCACTGAGGAGTACTTGCAAGACATACATCTCTATTAAGCTATTTCACAGAGTCTTTACAAGCAGCTTGTGTATGGAAAGAATTCAAAAGCTCTGGAGTGCATCACAGATACATTTGTTAAAATGATGTATGTATGGCTATTTTTTGTCGACGGACTATAGACTAATGAAAAACTTAGTCATGTAACTTCAGCTCTGTGTTTGCATTCTTGTTAATGCTGCTACCACATCTCTGATACAGCAGAGTTGCAGTAGTACAAGGGAGGATTAGCTTGATTCCTAGCTTTCTCAATGATGCTGATATAGTTATTTTATTAAGGTCCCTATTATCTTAGCTTATCTTTGACTGCTCTGAGAGTTATGTATGCAAGTAAAAAGAAGGGGCATTTATTCTGGGGTAAATCCACCAACTCAGTTTAATATTGACAGGTTTATCTCGATTCAAGCCACTGTATATAGGATCCAAATCTGAGCCGACTTCTGACTGTGAGCACATAGGATTTCTTTTTGTGAATTTGGTACTGTTTCAATGTTTGCAGTAGCCCTGTAAGTATAGATGGTTTAAGGTTCATTCGCTGTGCAAGCTGACCATCTGCTCTCAGTAATTGCAAATTCACTTCCAGTATTAATAAACTGTTCCTGTGTTCTTGCATGTGTCTAAAATGCCTCAAGCAACTGTTCCTTCCTCATATGGAAAAGTCAGAGCAGCTGTTGGATTCACAAGGACTTCAGTGCTTGTCTCTTGCTACACTTCTGGCAGCAAATCACAAAGTGCAAATAACTTCTCTAACTGCCTAATAACTGCAAACCCATTAAGTGTAACTTCTGTGACACCAGGAAAAAAACTTGCTTTAAAAGAGCCCTAATGGGATTAGAGAGCGTGTGAACACCTGGGGTTGCTCTCAGGGCCGCCTGCTAACTGGAGCGTTAGAGATAAGGGCCCTGCTTCTCCTTGAGCGTTGGCCAGAGGAGCTGCGTGATGCCCAGTGGATCCAGGGCCGGAGCCGGGGCTGGAAGTGTGAGATGGAGATGGACCTCCCCATCTCCAGGCACCCCCATCCCTCCCTGTCTCCTTCATAAGGTGGAAGGATGCTCACGCTACATGCCACGTTTTTCTTTTGCTAACAAACCAACAGGATTCTGTCTTCTTAACGAAAAACTGTCTTCTTCATGAATGCAGCCACATCTGTCTTGTATTTATTTAGCCTTCTTTGATAAAGGACCAGCCCCAGGAAGAGCTCAAGGCACTGTGTTGCACAGTCACAGAATCACAGAATCGTATAGGTTGGAAAAGACCTTTAAGATCATTGAGTCCAACCGTAAACCTAACACTACCAAGACCACCACTGTCCCATGTCCCTAAGCACCTCATCCAAACGTCTTTACCTCCAGGGATGGCGACTCAACCACTTCACTGGGCAGCCTGTTCCAATGCTTGACAACCCTTTTGGTGAAGACATTTTTCCTAATATCCCATCTGAACCTCCCCTGGCACAACTTGAGGCCATTTCCTCTTGTCCTATCACTAGTTACTTGGCAGAGGAGACCAACACCCACCTCGCTACAGCCTCCTTCCAGGTTGTTGTAGAGAGCGATAAGGTCTCCCCTCAGCCTCCTTTTGTCCAGACTAAACAACCCCAGTTCCCTCAGCCGCTCCTCACAAGACTTGTGCTCCAGACACTTCACCAGCTTCGTTGCCCTTCTCTGGACACGCTCCAGCACCTCAAGGTCTCTCTTGTAGTGAGGGGCCCAAAACTGAACACAGGATTCAAGGTGCGGCCTGACCAGTGCCGAGTACAGGGGCACAATCACTTCCCTAGTCCTGCTGGCCACACTATTTCTGATACAAACTTCCCTGCTTCCCTGCGCACTGGTTTGGGCCTCCTGCTCTGGAGCTGCAGCCACAGCATGAGCTCCGGCGTGGGCATCCCTGCGCACTGCATGGGGACAAGCCAAGCGCTGCGGCCGGAGGGTCCCCGTCAGCCCCCGTGGGGAGGGCGGGCAGCCTCAGCCCCCTGAGTCAAGGGGGCTCCACCGAAACACTCTCTCCTGCACCGAGGTACTTATCAACAGCTACCACTAAGTACCCTTGTGAAATGCAAAACCCAAAATCCTGTTGCGCACTGAACTGCACAAGTTGTATATTTGGGCACAGACCTCCTGATCACTAGTTTCTTGCAAAACAGCTGTCAAAGGACAAAGTGACACTCACGTTTTGCATAATATCTTAATGCTTTGGGGTATCTGCCCACTAACCAAAAGGGACTTAAACCCACAGTCTGCAAATTTTAATAGAATACATGCCCACAGGGTTGCCAAGTACTTGAGGGCAATGCAAGGAAGAGGAATAAATACAGATTTTCACTAAGGTATTGGTTTTTATTGGGTTGCCCTGAAATTTCCTTTTAAGAATCATGTGAATTAGTTATGGTAACAGAATAGTTATGCTGTTTAATGATCTATGGCAAAGGTGTGGAAAACATGTCAGAGGTTGTAGAAGACGCAAAAGTATTTAATTAATCCAGACGGCAGAAGATAAAGGGACTTAAACAGGACATAATTAAGCTAGGTATATGAACAGTACAACGGCAGATGAAATTCAACATTGCAGAAAGCAGGGCAATCAATAACTGCAAGGAATAATCTGATCTTCATTGACCCTTTGCAGGTTTCTAGATAACCTGTAACAAATTAAGTTTGCGAAAAGACATTTAACTCTGATTTTCAGCCTTAGGCTCTGTAGGGGCCACGTTCCTTTGCCTCCTGTGGAAGTCAGGGTTTAATGTTCTCCCTTGGAGTGCAGCTCTGTGCCGGTCTCGTCTCCAAACTTTTGCCAGTTTCACTGTGTCTCACATGCAGGGATGTGATACGATCTCTGAATAACCCAGCAAACCCCAGTTTCAACTCAGTTAAAACGGGAGGAGCTGAGTTTCTGCCAGTATTGCTTCTTTTGATTATACCATCCTTATGTGTTTCTCGGCATACCGAGAAACATCCTCAGGTTTCTTCCCCACACACCAGCCTTCACCGTGGTTTTTCTGTGCACGCGTGTTTGTTGCTGCAGTTCTCCAGCAAACTCTGCTCGTTCAATCCCGCTCACGCTTGACATCCTTTCTGTTGACTGCTGCAGCTTGCCAGGCTCTCATGAGTGATGTTCAAAAGGAAGAATTGATTTTAAAATGGCCCATTATGTTTGACTACTCATTGTTTACTTTGGGCTTGTCATGGAGGAGTAGCTTCCCTCCAGCCAGCTGCATTGCACACTCCTCATCCTCTGCCTCATCATCATCCACCTCCTCCTCCCGGGTTTCCAGTTGCAGGTGAGCAGGGCTGGCTGCCCACAGCAGGTCCTGCTGCTCCCACCGGCCTGCCAGGGCTGGGGTGCCTTGCTCCGCAAACGAGATTTTAAGATTTTTATGCCAGAAGAAAAAAATTCTCATTTTTGCTGTTTCCCATTCCTCATCTCCTTTTCACTGGGTTCCGACAGCTGGGGCCGGAGCAGGCATAAGGGCTTCACGGCCTCTAGCGGGCAACGGCCGGAGCTGCAGGACTTCCCAGCCACTACATAAATCCATGGAACACAGTTTTTTTAAAAATCAGTAGATGTTTTCCCCGATTCCCTATGGAAACGAGGCTTACACAAACGCTCCCTCTGTGTGTGCTGTCTCCACTTCACACCCTCAGTAAATCTGGAGCCTGATTTCAGGTTAATTTGACTGAGGTGTGGAGATTTCACAACCAGTGCCTCTAGGGTTTGTGTCAATAGATCTGCCTGCACCGAGGAGAAACTTTTAACACTCTTTCTAACAGCAAGGCTGTTATTTTGCAGCTTCACACAGTACAAGACACCAAAATAGCGGCATCAGAGAGAGATTACGTGTATGGAAAAAGCTGCTTGGAAATCCGTTGTGAATCAGCCTTATTTGTTCACATGCTCATAGAAGTTCTGACCCTTAATTTTATTTGATAATTTGGTTAGTGTAGACTCAAAGAACATCATGTCTCTTCCATGGCACTGTCAGACAGTCCTGCTGGGAAGGGAGACAGGCCACACTCCAGGTTGCTGGTACTGCCCAGACTATCACAGCGCACTGCCTACTTCATCGCTTATAAGCCTAAATGGGTGCTTGAAAGACAACCCAATTCTTGATTCTCTTTCTGGTTTTAGCTTCCCTATTCAGACTGGTTTATAACAGCAGTCATTAAAATATAGCAAATAGAAATAAGGCTCATAGATTCTTCATCAGAGTTCAGACAAGCTGTTCCCTTATGTCAGTAAGAACAAAGGAATGACTATTCCTTTGACAGTGAAATAAATCCTTTAGATTACTTAAAATGAAAAACCTTCCTGAAAAATGGTTGCATGCATGATGCCTTTTCTCCTCCTTATTTTTGCTTGGCTGTAGTAAAGAAGAGATAAAAGATATGAAGCCTCACTTTGGGATAATCCAACAAAATAGGCAGTTCTTCAAGTGAACAAGAAGGAAGTGTGTCGTCTCCTTCGTCATGACTCGTTTCTTGTAGCATTTCATTTTTGTTTGAAATCCTCTTTCTCAAGTCAGATGTTGGATGTCTTGCTTTACTTAGTGCATCTGAAAGTATTTTTTAAACATAGTGAAACCATTTTAGGTTGAAGTTGTAGGAAGGTGATCTGTAAGTGTCCCTGAAGTGGTTAGGATCTGACTTCTCATTTAAAAGCACTTATTTCTCATGTGTTACAAACACTTGAAATGCAAAATTACTGGTAATGACTTTTCTGAGTTCCTACCACAAATGCCAAGCCTGTGAAGATTGAAAATGACTCACATGGAACCATTCAGCTTTGTCCTTGGGTACAAAATATCTTGCAGAGGGTTTTTTTTCCTCTCATTTTTCCTAGAAGTGATGTTTGAAAACAAAACCACAGTGTGGCCTTTTTGTGCTAGGAAGTCTTTGTTGCTTTTGCCAAGAGAGTTAGAGGAGGACAAGGCCGAGTGTGGCATCATATGCTTTCGGTACACAAAAATATGTCTAATTGGGACCATCTTAGGAGGTAGTAGGGTGATGTAGATGAAATCAAATCTCACTGTCTCTGACTCTTCTGAAAAATCCCTTCTCTTTCTGTACTCAGGCTCTTCATTTCTAAAACCCAGTAGTGGCCTCTGTCTTGGCTGCAACAGCTGTAAATGATAGTCTCACGTGTCCGGGTAGCTTCCCATCACTGACATACATAATCAAGATCCTTACAGCAAATCTGTCTTTTCAGGAAATGACTTTGGGAGAATCCATCATTTTGTTTGCCCAAAGCTGCCTAAGGTACTGCTAGTTTTTGTTCTTCTTTCATTTTTTCACCCTCTGTAAAGCACGCTGAAAGATCTGGAGGACTATAGTGATAGAAATATGATTAGTAAAGATTTTTGTGCATGTGTGTGATGAAAGAAAACAAATTTGTCAATAGCCCAGCTTACCAAAAAAGCAAACGTTAGTTCTTTGGGTTTCTGAAAGGTCAGGGAGACAACATTTCATACCTCAAGCATGCTGAATTTTGCTCGAAAAGAGTCTTCATGTTTTTTAAAAAAGAAATTTTATGCTGTGCAATAGTCACAAACCAGACTCCTTTGCTTTCTCTTCCATCAGTGTGAGGATGGGAGAATCACGTACTGACCGGCACCGCTAACATTGAGACGTCATGTCCATTTCCTAAGTGTTTGTTCAAAATAAACCTGCGATATCTTGATTTCGGACTGTTAAGTTCCAGAGCAGTTCCTCAGATGGATTGTCAGCATGTAAGCATTTTTTCTTCTGATGTTTGAGGCAGGGCTGTGCAGAAAAACTGTCTTTTCCTGTTGCTTAGAAACAATCTTCTGTGATAAGCAGCACCTTTCTTTATTTTAACGAATCCCACCTTAAAATCTCTGGGAAATGCACGATAATCTGCAAGGGGTGAGGTAAGCCTTCTAGCCTTGTTTGGAGTTGGTTTCGTTGCAGGAGGCTAGAGGTCTTAGCTATATGGTTGTGCTGTGAAAACTTCATATTTTTGGTAGAAATGAAAGAGGAGGTGCTGGGACACTTGTTTCCTCCCAAGCTCTAGGCTGCACTAATATAACTAGTAAAAGTCTTGCAACAGGAGAGTTGCTTTGTGGAGAGTTCTGCTTGTCTGTTTTCATAAGTATGGTTATGAATTTTTGCATATAAATGTAAGAGTTGAGTTGCCATAGGGTATTTAAGGCCTGGCATACTTCACGCAACTTGCTTTCTACGAAGAGGCTTTCGGATGCTGGGAGCGTTCTGGCCATAATTAAAACATTTCTGCATTTAGATGCTGCTTCTTATTTCTGATCTGGAAATGTATTTTGGCCAGACCTTAAGAAAATTAATATGAGAAGTATGTCAACTCTGAGATGCCATATATCCTATTGCATTTACCTTGATATATTTTACGTAGTCTCAGATCCTGCCTGCTCATAAACACGGTGTTTGGGAATACAGTAGTCTTGTCAGATAAATTACCTGTCATAGTCACAGACCTGGCATTGAGATATGATGGTGGAAAATCTATACTTAGGCTGTGGCACAGTCAGTGCATTAACTACGGCTCCGGTGAGAGACAGAAGAAATTTCACCCTAGGCAGCGATCATACCTGATTTCAGAAACTTCAGCAGCCCAGCTAGAGCAGTATTTGGAAGGAGGCCCTTGAAGTTTTAGGCAGTACAGGATGTGTTCTTGGCCATTTACTGCTCTCCAAGCCAATGGTAAGCTAGCACTTGGCTGGGTACTTGGGGAAGGCTCTGTTTCCATACGTATTAGCGCTCAAAACCATTAAGTGTTCCACAGCTTTTATAAGACGAGTAGTTACATCCTGTCGGCAGAAATTACTCCCGCTGCTTAATTTGGAAACCATATTCTTTGCTTCCAGTCTTGTATTGTTGCACTGCAAATAGCAGCTGCATTTTCTGCCCAGGGTGGTGGCACTTCTCTCCGACACGTACATGGGGGATGATAATGATGGCGATGGTGTCCCTTGGGATGACATTTCAGGTTTGCTTGTGACTGAGGTCATTTTAAACAGTGCAGGCATATAGCTTCAGAAATCCAACTTTTCTTCACAGCAACAAAAATAACTTTTCTAGCTCTCGTTTCCCTGCAGAAGGGATCCTGAGTCAGCCCCTGGATGCACTGGGTCTTGAGGCAAATGCTGATGCTGAACTTTTCTCTCTTACTCCCTGCTTTTTAAGCCTTTTATGTACAGAAGGAAATTAGCACTCCAGATGATTATTGTCTGTTAGTGGTGGTTTTAATTACTGATTTTCAGGACACCCAATTAACTTTTTGCTGAAAACAAGGTTTTTTTCCTCCCCTGAAGCAAGCCAGTGATTCACATTTTAATATAAACTTTTAAAAAAGTTTGACTCGTGCAGTAATTCCAAGAATTTTTATTTCTGAGCTCTTTGAAGCATTTGAACAAACTAATGAAATACCATGCGTCTGCCATACACGAACTGAACCTCATGTTAAACAGGGCTCCTGTCACTGAAGGGCAGTAAGTGCCATTTTCAGGCCCTTGGAGATGCCTTGTCCCACAGGATCACCTTAGCGGGAGCGTATGGCCGCGATCTCCCAGGTCCCAGCCTGCAGGAGCAAAGAGGCAAGGAGGAGACGCCGCTGAATTGAGCACAGCACTACTGGTCCCTGGGAATGGAAACATATCAGGGAACAGAGCTTTCTGAAGAGTGTTGGGAATCAGGACAGGATTTATCACCCGGTTTCGTCAAAGCAAAGCAAACTGCTTTGGGCTGGGCTCTGGGAGCCCCTGCTTTGCAGCGAGGCAAGCAGGTAGATCAGCAGTCGTTCAGTCGCGTGATGAGTAAAGCAGAGAGGTCTTGCTTGACTTTCATAAGTGAGACTCAAGCTGTAGAGTTTAGAGTTGAAAAACATTTATATTGGCTATTAAAGGGAACACATGTGACACAGAGATATGCCATGTAAACTCCAGAGATTTTCCAGCAGGAGAAAGACTCTGAAAAGCTAAATGAGTACCAAGTATAAATGAGAGAGGTTTTCCTGAAAAATAGGTTAGGTAATACATATTTGGATCCTTCAAAGAATGTGTTTTATATTAAAATGCAAAAGTGTATGGCTTTCTCATCAGGTGGAGATAGTACAACTGTCCTACTTTACATAACCACAGCAATAGTAAATGAATGACAAATAGTTCGGGATCCCTTTGGGAAATGGCAATCTTAGCTAAGAGCATCCACTGCATGAAAACTGCCCAGGAAAAAAATCCCCACTCAACATATTATCGTTACAATTTTCTGCTTTAGATGGGAAGTTTTCAAATCACTTTCTTCTTTTGATTTTTGCCTTGAAATATCCATTTTGATGCCGAGTTTCAAATAGTAATAACCCAGATATTATTTGTCCTTTTCCCTTGTCTTTTTTGCTGAAAGCATATCCATGTTACCCAGCACTTTATGTTCCCTCCTCTCTGTAACTTTTCAAAATTTCATAATCTTTAGGAAAAAATATGAGTGTGTTTGTAGGGGAAACCTGAAGACAGGGTTTGCCTGGCCCTGGTAGCACAAAATACAACCTTTGCCTCGAGTTTTCCTCCAGAATCTGCCAGGGTTAGCGCAGGACGTGCGATAATAAAACAGGATGAAAGGGAAGCGGCAAGCGGTGGGGCACTGGCTCCATGTGCCCTGCCTCTATGGGCAGCTCCGTTTGCAGTTGTACGGGGGTTATCGGTGGCATGGTACTGTGATCAGGGGATAGCAGCAGGAAATACCGGCATAATCCAGGAGGCTGGCAGTTGGGAACAACGGAGGAGATGAAAGGCTTGAATGTGTTTGCAGACTGGACAATAATTGCAAGTCACTCCCAAAACGTGGCCTGGCAAGGCAGCCTGGCCGTCGGCTCTGTCCGGCGATGTATTTCCACAGGAGAGGCGAGTACCTGGAGCACGTGGCCCCATCTGCAATACTGCGCTCGGTTCTTGTTCCCCACGTTCCAGCCCCCATTCAACTTGCGTCGGTGGATTCAGAAAAGCTGTTAGAGGGGAAATGGCTTATTTTATCAAAGGAGACTTGAAACAGTGGCTGTGTTTTAGTCTCCTGTCCGCAGGCAGAACAAGACTGCTCTCATTGCCTACAACTGGAGGGTAAACACCAATGAGGGGAAAACAGCCTGTGAGCTGGAGGACCATGTAGCCCACCCGTGAATAAGTTTCAGCTGAAAATGGAGCTCATGACCACCAGAGGAGCAAGGCTGCAGAGCAGTGGTGGGGAAGAGATGTTGGGAGACACAAGTGCTCATCTTCATAGATGAGCATCTTCATCTTGCTCATCCTCCCAGCAGTGTCATCGTATATGTTGCTTCTTCTCAAGGGGCTCAAAATGTTTCCAAATCTGTCTAGAAACTCATGCATGCTGTCTTAGCAAAGCAAACTCTGACAGTAGGAAGAAATAATGTGTTCTTGAGTATATTAAGAGTTTTAGGATGCAAAATATAAGGGTTTTAATAATTCTATTTACCACATTATAAGCAAATACACTGCAGTCAGAGTGCCTTTAAACTATTAAAACTTTTGCCCTGACAGCCTCATGGTAGAAGGTCCAACATATTAAATGTATTCAACTACCGAAAAGAGTCCAGGGCCAAGCAGGTGTAGCCATCTTGGCTGTATTGAGGAGGCTGAGCTTTTATATTTACAAGTCGCTGAGGGAAAATGGCAAATAATTTATTCCTCCTCCTTACCCCCCAGTGTGGTTGTGGGGAGCTGAAACTATTTGTGAACTTGATGTTTCAGCAGGGCCAGAAGACCAAAGGGGCCGTTGGACTTGAGACCTCCTGGGGACCTTTCCAACCTGAATTACTCCAGGGCCCTGTGATTTTATGATCCAGCTTTTTTAAGGACAAGGCAGGGCAGACTTTCACCAGATCCTATGGAGCTCTGTGGTTGCTCCCTCTGCCATAGTTTCATCACAGGGTCTGTGAGTGCTGAAGGTCCTTGGATGGAGTCCTAGCTCCTTGCAAAGGAGCTCTTTACATCAAGGTGAAAGGTCTTTCTCTGACAAAAGTCCACCCACCAAAATGTTTGCTCATGTTTCTTCTGGTGATTTCCCAAGTGTCAGCAGAGGGAGAGGCTACAGGTCAGAAGGCCCAAATGAAGATCTGTGTGGCACCCTAAGCTCTTCCCCAGCAGAGCTTTCTTGCCTGTGGAACATCTGGGCAAGGGATCATCCTACCAATTGAATAAATCTGTAGGTCTCCAAGTCTTTCACTTCATAGGGCATTTTCGAAGCTCTTTTTAAATGATAATGAGACTAATTAGCAACACGTGACCTCTTATACCTGACCTTTGGAGTCACAGTTTGGGAAGTACTCTCTGATTTTTTATGGCAGTCAGATCTGGTATCTAGTCTCAGCAGATCTCACAACTATCTCCAGCTGAGGAGGAAGTGAGGGCTGCAGTATCTGCACAACAGTGTCAAGAGGAACTATCCTACTGCCCTTCATCCCTGGGGCGACATCTGTACTACTGAACCAAGAAGGGTCAGGGATCCCACGGCCAGGGGACATAGACTGACTCATGTTCACACTGCTTAGGAGAAGGTTAGTTGGAATGGTCCAAAACAGAGCCAGAGAGAGAACCAGCAAAAAGCTTGCAGGTAAGCAACACAGATGATCTGGCTCCCAGGACCTGAGCTCATTCGATGGCCATCTTGTGTTCAGCCATACTGGGCTACTGTAGGGCTGTGTTCACAATTAGCATGTAGTGTGTCCCAACAGGAGAAGATTTGCAGAGGGAAACAGTCCTGATAAAATAACATCTATGCTACCACATTTTGCTGTTTCATTGTAGATTTACTCTAGTTTGAGCCTGTGAACTGAACGCTCACTAGTGGTGGGATCAGATCTTCCCATTCATCCCTAAGGAATGCAGTGCACTCTCTAGAACCAAAGCACATGGAGGATGATGTAGAATAAATGTATTTCTTTTCACCTGCAGCAGGCTTTTTTTTTCTTGTTATCAGATGATGGTCAACAGTCTCAGGGCAATAAAAGAACAAATCTTGCCCTATGTGCCATAACCATTACTCCAGCCAGTAGACAGAATGCTCTGTAAAAGTCCTTGGAAGATTCCCATCCTGGGTTTATATAGTGCATGTCACACTGTGGTATCGAGCTTTTAATCTCCTCTTACAGCCTTTGCTAGAGATTCAAAATTCTGTTATTATTCAAATGGATATGTACCACTGATTGGTCTCATTTATGGATTTTCAAGTACATTTTAAAGGTCAAGCAAGTAATTTTAATCAGTCGTGTTTTTTTCACAGCTGATAAGTATTGAATGTACAGCAGCACCTGGAAAGCAGATTAATTATATTTGCCATTATATATTTGAATCAGGCGCAGGGATGGTGCTTCTCCCCTGCTCGTTTCACTCTCTGTCATCGAGTTACTGGCACTGATCAACCAGTGCATCCACAGGAGAGCACTGTCGTTGCAGCACTTCAAATCTGAGTCACAGCTGCTTGGACGGGGGCCCAGGACCCATGTCTTATGGCTGCTGATTAACAGAGTAGTAGCTGCATCAGAGCAGTGCCGCCCTCGGCTCAGAGCATTCCTGGCTACTTAATCCATGCTGCTTTCTTCTAGGCTGCCTGGCTAGTAACCATTTGGAAATTTGGCTGGCGTAGTTCTCAAATTCTTGTGTGCAGGCCACTCATGGAGTGGTTGTGGAGAGCTGTTGGATCACAAGATGACAACTGACTGTCCTCAGTTACTGTCTGCAGAATTGTAAGCAAAGAAAATGAAAATATTTTCCCATTTCCACAAATGGCTGTCACAGACTGGGAGCCAGGCTTGAGCTCAGGTGCTGTAGCATCAGCTTCTACCATGTGAACTAAAGGGCTAACTTGTGGGAGCAGTAGTACACACAGGGATGGGCAGCAAGGCTGACCAGCCCTGGCACGAAAAGGATGAGATTCTTCAGCTTAAAAAGAAAAAGAGGATTAAATGGGATCTGACAGAGCCCGTGAAGTCATCTATCATGTGGAAAAACTGAACTTGTGAGAATGGTGGGGCATGTCATGAAGTGGTTAGGTAGTTGGTCTAAGTAGACAGAAGCGCTTTTTTTCCACTACGTTTTTGGAACGCATTAGGGTTGGGCGGAAGAGACTTCAAAAAGGGGCAAGATCCACTCAAACAAGACTGATGACGCAGTCATCCGGCTCCAGCAGCTGGCCGGGGAAGCCCCCAGGTCCCTGCTTGCCTGGAGCTGAGCGGTACACCTGGGAAAAGCGGATCCCAATACACGCTGCTCTTGCACCCTTCTCTGAGCTTCTGGTAGAGCTGAAACTTGAGGGGTCCTTGATCAAGCCTACAGCAGCAGCGCAGCTGATCTTCAGCAATCCCCAGCTGAACCATCCATGGGCAGTGCTCGGGAGACCCTGTGTGCCACCGGGACATGATCAGCTCTTAGTGAAGAAGGAGACGGCTTTAACCATCGGTCAGAGGGCAGAGAGCCCTGCCGACACTTTCAGCTGGGATGCGGCTCTCACCATAGAAAAACCCAAGGACCCCAGGATTTTGCAGCCCATTCAGACTGTATCCAGATCTGCCCAGTCATTTTTAATTTCCACAGCACAGTTTCTTAAGGTCTGGAGAGTGGAGGATTAAAACAATTTACAGTTTACAGAAACTCGGCTCTGTTTTGCTCTGTTCATGGGAACAAAGTTCGTAGCGCTGGTTTTATGGTTCCACCTTGCTTTTATACTCCACACTTTGTTAAACATGATAATGAGTTCAACACTGTATAGTACACTCAGTGCTGTGCAGAAAATAAAAGTATTTCCTGCCCACACTTCAAAAGAGCTGCTACGATGGTAAAGACTCTTTCAAGCTTAGGGCTGCTAGCCTAAACAGTATGTACGCTGGGTTAGTCTGTCAAAAAGCTCTGTATTGCAAATGTAAATTTATCTTTGTAGGAATGACAAGCTCCTGTTCAAAGTGAAACATTATATAAAGCAGTTCACTGAGGCAGTATGTTTTACCATATTCCCCTTCTGGAACAGAGAGGAGTTTTGTATTACATTAATCAGCTTCTAAGCCCTGAAGGTCACAATTATCTGGCCACTATTTTTCAGTATTAGTGATTTTAGTACATGATTAACTTTCATGTGTGCATCATTAAGATGAGGAATTGTTTTTGAAGTTTCAAATAGAGCAGCAGGTCTTAGCTGTAGTATTTGCCATACTTGCTCAGCCACTGTTAAAAGGGATGATTTATAGAAAATCCAGCTGTGAGTTTTCATTTCTTCAAGAGCAGGAGGCGGGACTAGAAACGAACCTAAAACCAAGCGGAGCATTGATCAGAGTAGAAATGATGTAGAGCACAGCTCCGCAGACAACAGCTAAGCATCGTGGAAGTATTAGCTGGCAGCGATAAGGAGCCGGAAGCAGCGCTTGGTGACAGAGGAGCCATCTGTCAGAAACTGGGAATCCGATTTCAAGAGAGCAGAAAATGAAGTACAGAAGAAAGTGATTTTGGTTCAAAGGTACAGTGAAGCCCAAGGATATCTGTGGACAGTAAGTTTCTATACTGTAGCAGGGATGTTTAATACAGCAGCTAGTACTGTTTGGAAGGGCTTTTCAGCTTTGAAAACAGACATAAGTAGCTCCTTTATAAACTAGCTTTTACTTAAAATTTTTTATTGCTTTTTAAGATGTAACTAAGCTTATCTGTGTGAGGTGGCTTGTTTAAAAACTTGTAAACAAACTTTAACACTGCTGGTGTCCATCACTTCAGAGGGTGGTTTTGTTTAATAAGGTCATCTCCTGTCGAGGATAAGATTTGTTCATAACCTTTCTGAAAAATATCTTAGAAGAAAGGACTGCTTTGGCCCCAGTTGCGAGGTGAAAAAGGGTGAGCAAGAATATTTTTTCTGGAAAGGGGAAAGGAGTTCCCACCCAAATAGATCTAAACTAACTGGAACTACAGTGAATAAACACCCCGGGGCTAAATCCTACCCTCACTTACACTGATGTAAGTCAGGTTTATGTCTACTGCAGTTAATAAAATTACTCCTGATTTAATTAAGGATAGAATTTGGTTGCACATTTCTTAATAATGAAAAAGCCCCATGGTTCTTTCCAAAGTGCATTTTATGTTAACAGATTATTAAGGACTTACTTTAAAATACATTAAAATTAACTGTAAACTCACATTGTGATGTATCTTTTGTCATATATTTGTATCCTTCTTTGAAACTAGCACAAAAGCCAGCATGAGATATTGTAAGCTATCCTATTACTTCTTGTTAGCAGGTTCTTAGATAAGGTTTGTACTGCTCATAGTTTCATGCTTGTTTCAGTTCAGTGGCTCATATTTGGGGTGATATGCTTTAATCCCAAAAAGGTTTGTGAAGCTCCAGCTGGGAGCAATAAGGCAATATTAGCTGTAGCAGAAAAGCGTCAAAGTTCTGTACAAGACCCCAGACTGTATTATTGGGGACGAAACTGTTCCATTACAAATTGTACAGAAAAATTACTCTTGTTGCAGTGGTTTTAATGTATGAGTTAGAAGCAGAAGCATTGGCTGCTGACTGAGAAAAAAAAAAAAAACAAAACCCACTCACTATTATGGCCCAATATGGATGACAAAACACTGTAGCATTTGTGGGAAAATGGCTGCAGTCCAATGTCTGGAACCATTTATCTTCTAGTAGAGTCTGGAAGATGACTGTTTTATGTATTTTACAGAAATCCCTGCTGATTGATTTCATTTACTTAGGGGGAGGGGGCACGGTGACTGATGGCAGGGACAACTGGGAAAAAAAAGTGGATTCTTTACATTATCCCGACATCCTGTTCTGGTTAGGGTTGTTGGCACCTTTTGAGGGGACCAGACCGTGCTGGGCAGCGCAGTACATCCTGCCGCTGCTTTTGCTACTACACACAGCCATAGGTTTGCTGCCTCTTTCTGGGTCTCAGTGAGCTGAAAGTTGTGGGTTCTGCTTCCACTAGCGCCAGGCACATTTTGGAAATTATGATTTGCAGAGGGCTGAAGGGGAATGGACAGAAATGGGTACAGGTCTCTGTAGCCTGCCGGTAGCTTGGCTGATGGTGGGCGCTGTTATTGAAGAGGGAGGAAAAAATTTGTGAAAGGTCTGGGGGAAAAGTCTGTTTTCAGTGTGCAGGGCTTGCTGAAATAGCTCATCCTGCTTTGGCACATGAGGTCTGTACGCTAGGACGACAATACAGTTTCCTTCTGACGTTTGTTGCTAAAATAGCCACCATTCCTGGTGTTTCTTTATTTGTAAGGAATAAAGAGCTTGTCAAGCACGGTAGAGACAACAGGGATATGCTGTTCATCAGTGTCTTTCCTTTACCTTTCTGTTATTTTTGTGTGTGCTCTGCCTGCCTGTCTGTCAAGGTGTTTGCCTTCAAATCAATTAGTCTCACATCACGGCATGACAGTCGCTTGTTACATACCAGGCATATCTACAGACATTTGCTTTCGTGTTGCAGGGAATTGGTGCCAACATTTTCATATGATGAAACAAGAGTGGGGGGATACGTTTCCTAGTCAGTGCATTGCTACTGTGTTGAGGTTTAACAAAAATGGGGAGAAAATGGATTTTTCAATTGATAATACTACTTCATTTTGTACCCTTCAGTCTCTTCACAGGGTCATCTACTAATGGTTACAATGCCAAGTCCAACGCAGGGTCACGTAACAAACCTGGAGAAAGGGAAAAGTATTGTGTCTCTCACATCATGTCATTTCCCAGACATAACCACTTAGTACAGTGAAGGCATTCTTCATTGGCAGAGTGGGAAAGAAAGAACGATCTTCTACTTTACCCCAACCACCGAGGAAGCTTCATATATTTATCAAGTATTTTTATCAGATCAGTAGGAGCTATTAAGAACTGTGCTTAAACAGTACCCCAAGAATAAACCCAGCATCACCTCCCTTCTGAACAGCATCTTGTGCTATTGCCCTGCAGTGTCATGCAGCCCACTCAGGTTCTTTGGCTTCACTGCTCATCATGCTGTCTTGGTGCACATTCATTTTCTGTGCCTATTTGTTGAGCCATGTGCTTGTGGCTATCAGACATCTCTTTGTTACTCATGTGTTGACCTCTGATTTGTAAGTTTACAGGAATTTAGATTAATCATAACCTTTTCTACTTTCTTAATTTTCTTATGCTCCTTCTCAGGCACTACATGTTTTGGTTATCCTCCCACAGAACAGTTGGGACCCTCCCAGAGGGGTAGCTGGTTTTGCTCTTGAGTTTGAGCCTTTCATGCTTTTTGGTAGATCTAATTGAGGAGGGCAGTGGGTAGTGCCATGGGTTTCAGCTTAAGGTACCGGTTCTTTTCCTTAGGTATGCCACTGAGATGCCCTACGACAGAGCAAATCTAGTGCCCCGGTGATGTTTTTAGAAGATCTGCCTTTATCATGGGGTCCTTGAGGGGGGCTGTCTTCCTCATTGAGAGGACTCTTAATGAGATAGTGCTGGTAAACAGATCCAGTGTAAGTCCAGTGTCTCCCTTTAATCTTGCATTTGGGCAGGAGGGGAAAAAATTGGTCTAAGCTGATACGAATCTGTTTTTTTTCATCCAACGGGACTGCATTCTCCTGGTAATTTGGAGCACGTTTGGGAACTGCCAGCCCCTGACCCTTCCTCTTCTGTAAGGATTTGTAGGATGGTGTGCTCAGGCTCCAGCCATTTCAGCTACTGCCCGCACAGTCCCTACATTTTTATTAGTCAGCTCTTAAGTCTCTTCATTACCTGGAAACATCCTTCATGTGGCCATAACAAAGGTGCCTTCCTGAGTGCGCTACTTCTTACAGGTAAAACATCTCAGAACAAATTTTACATATACTGCACATTATCCCATTTTTTAATAAGTTTTGTCCTTTTGTACTTTGCGATATAGTACATGACAAACATGGGCCGGGTGGCAGAGCTACAGCTGCCTCTTGTTTTCTTATCAGATATTGTTAAAAACAGAAAATTATATTGAAAAAAAAGAAGGGAGCTCTGTAGGCTGTGGAACATTGTAAAACCTCCCACTGAATGTCTGCGCAGGACATACAGCAACAGCAAAGCTGTTATGTACTAAATGAGTTCGGAATGGGGGCCAACTGAATGCAATGCATAAGTGATTTACTTATTCATTTATAACCCTAACCTAGAATCATGAATTTTTGCTGTCCCATAAAAAGGATGACTTTATGTGACCCTTTAAAGCCTTCAGCATTAAGTGGCGTTAAGTTGATGGCTACTTGTTTTGTACCTTCAGTGGAAAATTATGCATAAATCAAGTAGGCTTTGCTTATAATGTACTCATAATCCTCACAAGCAAAACTCCCACCCAAATCTAGTGATCAAGCATGGTTTCTTGAACTCAGCAGAAAGGTCACCTCATAAAAAATATGGGGGTATAATATTCAGGCCACCCAGGCAATTTTTTTTGGCTGGACATTGCTTTAATTAAGTGATTGTAAAGTTAAAATAATAATAGGATTCTGATTTAAGCAGATAAAAGCCAGGGGAGCTACATTAAACTCAGTTTCCATCCACCGAACACATCCAGACGAGCTAAGCTCACTCACTGTTTGAAGAACATTTTTGCACAGAGGGACAGACAGGATGGTCTGAGGTTAAGTCCTGAGTGTTCTGGGGTTTGCATATTTAAATCAAGCCCTTAGCACTGTTTTATTCCTTAATTACCTCTGGTTTGTTGATTTATTGATGCTTTTGAAGGCAAGTAGACTCAGTAAAACATAATCATCCCGTGTCATATAAAAGCTCCTGTTAAGTCTGTGGACGTTATAGACAAAAGGAATGGATTGATTGAGGGGACTTTTGTGGAGATGGTCTTCCACCTACAGGTAAAAACAGTGGTAGCTGTCTTTTAAAGGTGGAATTGAGTTACTGAATTGCAAATTAAATGGAAGGTCTTGTGAAATCACTGGTTAGGGCTGTCTCAGTTCTTGAAATCTGCCAACACAGCCAACAATTTGGGTAGAAGGGCAGAAGGCAGGGAACCAGTGGTCCTGCAGAAGGGGTTGGTGGCTGGAGCGTCTTCATGGAACACTGCTGGGAGGAGCAAAGGCTGGACTTAGCTATTCTGTATGAAATGGCCCTTCCATTTGGGGGTGACTTTGGGGGAAATAGAAGTACTATTTGCTTTAGCGCTTGTTACGCAGGCTTTGAACAGGGATGAAAACCATGAATGGTGGTCCTTTGCCAGCCATGAGTACTGATGTACAGTTGAAAAGTCACAACATGGTCCCACCTGGCTTAGTTTGGGGGAAATATTTGGAGCTTGCACCTACTGTCTGCTGCCCTCGTTCCTGGAACCCCCATACCTGCACCCTAAACCCCAACTCCAAAAAGCACCCCTGCATCTTCTTTTTCAGTGCAGCAGAGCACAGCATCCAGGCATTACTCCTTCCCTCTGTGTCTCTCCTGTGTCTGTGTGTCCCAGCTGGTACACCTAGAGCAGGGCATGGATCCTTGCTTGTCAGAGAAGAAGGATTTAGCAAGTTGTTTGTTCAGGAGATGTTAATTTGCCACATCCCTCCACCAGTGGCTAATGACTTACTTGGGCAGCTCTGTTGTATTAGTTTGATTTGCAGGAATATGCACACAGATGACCAGGAGTGAATGTGGTAGATACAGGCACAATGATGTGTACCTCTCTTGTGCTTCTGAGCCACTGAATTCAAAATATAGATGTATGTTAATATTCAGCACTTACATAGTGCATTAAATCTCCATAGGCCTGTAGGAACATGTCTAATTTATACATCCGAATTAATAGAAGAGGTAATCACACATAATAGTCAGTCTTTTCATCACTTAACCCAATGAGGAATGAAGACACTATTTTGTTTGGACTGTAATTGCTTATACATACCTGAAAATACCTTCCCATATTCACAGTTCTTTGTAAAAACACCATGAGTTTGTAGTTACAAGAACATTTCAGACAGCTGCATAATGAGTTAACTTCAAGTTTTAACTAAACTGAAAATTAGGAAGCTGACCCAGATCTCAGTGGGATATATCCACTGGAGTTTTTCAATGAACTTAGGTGCTGAACAGGCTAAACCAGTGCATTTTAAAAAATTGTTTTAAAATCGTCTTTCAGAAAATAGAGTCTTGAAAGCCTGGTACTGATAATGAGCATGCTGGCAGACCTTTAAGGCTGCAGTCAAACACCCTCATGCTTCATATTATTTATTTATATTACATTTACATTGCCCACCTGAGCTTCCAGAGTGAATTCAATAGACAACTATAGTTCTGCCTTAATTCCTCAGCCCTGGTTGCTATGGCATCCAAGTTAGGAAAATATCTGCCAGCTCCAGGTGGCTGAGCACACAGATGGGTGAAACGTGAGCAGTAATTTAGGGAGCCATGAGGTGGTATCCTATGACCAGCAGGTATTGTCCATGGTTTTTGCAAAAAGGGGCAAGGAGTTGTGAACATTGCTGGGAAACCTGGGCTAAATAATAGCTACAGCGAAAGAAGCAGCCTGTACCAGCAACCTACATTTGTACTGAGAGGCTCTGGTAGTGAGCTATGAAATAATTTAATGAACTGTTCAAATTAAATACAAAATTAGAGATTAGAAGGGGCTGGCTGGTACCACATATAGTAATGCTCAATAGCATCCCGCTCTGCGATTTGTTCCACTCAGCTCACTGGGATTATAATAGTTGTTGAATAAGGCGGCAGAACTGAGACTTCAGGTTAAAGACACATATAATGAGAATTGTAAGTACCGTGCAAAAAAGTCCTTTCTTATTTACAGTCCTGGTACTCAGAATTTGTCCCTTGAGATCTGCATAATATAATATAAATAGGATCTACAGATTCAAACTTTTTGGTCTTAACTATGTTCAGGATCAATATTCAAATGCTTTGGTAGAGTTTCTTCCCCCATCCAGTTGTCACTGTTTTAAGTCACTTTAATAGCAAGAATTAATTTTCATTGAAAGCAATTTTTTTCCCAACACTTCTTTGTTTCCAGTAAGAAAAGAACAAGAACAAAGACTACCAAACAAAATACAACTTGTCTAAAATCTCATAAAAGCTCTTACACAAGAATCTATCAAGCCTGGGAAAATATGTGTTCTTTTGTAAAAACATATTTTTCCTTGAAGTCACTGCTAGATTGCAAAAGTTCACATAACATATTGGTATGTGTATGTGTTTATGTAAGACGGACCTCTGTAATTCACTTTCTGATGTCAGTGTTGCCTTGGCAACTGTATTTTATTGATTAGTAGAATATATGTAATTTGTTTCAGAGCTGCATCATCTTACAAGTTCATTTTTCTTTGTGAGAAGTGGTTTCATTTTCTTATTCTCTGAGTAAAATTATTTTTCTGATATGAGAAATAACATTCCTTTGATCCTTTTGGAGGTGTTTCTGTGGCTGTACACGAACACAACAAAATTTGACAAATGCATGCCGATAAAGTCATTAAATACTTTATCTACTGATACATGCATTTCTTATTAAAGTTCTTTTGCTGTATCTGTTAACCTAGTACCTTATCTGTAGCTTCACTGGTAACCAACTGGAGACTCTGTCCATGCAGTTCCAGTTATTAGATACTGCATGGTGGTTTTCCTCCAGAGATTTCAAATTCCAAGTGGTAATACTTCGCAGGATCTCTTTGAACTATGTATTATTATAGAATTTATTTTACACTTAGATAAGCTGAGATATGGAAAACTTAGCCTCAAATAAGAGTAAATCTGAAATAGTACTGAGAGTAGCTCCTGAAACTCAAGAATCTTTTACTCTTGTTCTACCCATTGTGGGTTTGTCAGGTCTAAGGGTTAGTTCCTGACTTAGTAGTGGTTAACAAACCAATTGTCCCATCGCCAGTCCTATTTCTGTGAGTGCTGGTCACATTTATGAGAAGTCGTGGTCCTGACCTGAAGACCTTTCATTTTCACACAAACTAAGCAGGGGAGAGGATGGAAAGGGTAGGCAGGATACCATGTCTTGGTTCAAATGGTGCCATTGCCTGATTACGTGCACAGCTGGAGAGATCCGCGTAGTTAAATTTACCAAATATCCTCCTGCTTTTGGTTTTGTCCTTTTCCCCATGTTTATTTGTTTCATGGTTTATGAGTATCACAGGAGCCAAGAGCAGGCAGGATGTGAAGCTTCCTGGATCAAATCAGGCAGGGGAGCAACAAGAAAAAAATAGGGAGGCCAAGGAGAAGGAGGAGGAGTACAAATAATGGATGGGAAAATAATGGAAGTTCAGCCAGATGTTGATATAAAAGCTGTCTTTTTTTATGTAGAACTGAAAGCATAGCCATCCCTACAGTCCTAATATTAACAATTTACAAATTATAGCAGTGATTGTATTTATATGTCATACAGAGTGTAAATGATGGGAATGGGTTGTCAACACACACAGGAAAACAAGTCTGAAAATCTCTAGCACTTTCTTTAAATATAATAGTTCCTGAAAATTAAATATCCCATTGGTTGTTATCTAAATATTTATCTTCAGTGAACTTACAAGAAGTCCACAGTCGGAGAAAACCCACGCTCTTCTGTTCTCTGTCTTAAAGATTAAATTATGTTCTACCTTTGAAAAATCACTTGGTTTCTGGTTTTATCCTGTTTTATTTCTGTGAATAACTTCGGAAAAAAGAAAAGAGTGTGCCATTGATGGCAAGCAGGGACAAAGGCACTGTTACTAGGTTGTGGTTTTGAAGGCTGTTAACCATGCTAAGTCAGAGACCATAATGTGAAATCATGTTTTAAATCTCTTGGATTAAAACATTCAACAACAGGCCTTCCTAGCAACAAAGCTCCACCTAACACAGAGCTTCATTTTCTTGCAAGGATCCTGCAGTTTTACATGGATTTTCTGGGCCAGTCTTTGGCAGCAACAACACTAATTTATTCCAGATGAAAGGCAGGCCCACTATAATTAGCAATACCATGGTATTTGTCTGAAAAATCAAGAAACGCTGGCATTTCCTAGAGAGGCCATGTGTCTTCTGGAGAACCAGTCCATTTAATTCAAGCTTTTTGGTACCTGGAGTTAAGCAGATGGTCCAGTCCATTTGTCATAGCTGCTTAAATTCCTTGTATAGTCTAAGGAGAGCAGCAGTTGCATACTGAAGACCTGCGGAGGGAGATCCATTCCCTCTCTCCATCCATCCACCCACCCAAGGATGATTCAGTCTGCCTCATTCAAGTAAATACCTCTTCCATTGGGAATATAGAAGAACAATAGGAAATAAATGCTGGCACCTCCATGCACTTGGGATCCATTTACTCATTTGAAGATGTCTGTGACTGATCTTCCTCTTGCATAATAACCCAAGAATTAGAGCACTCACCCCAGAGAGAGGAGGTGCTGGGCTCTACTCGGTCTGGGTGGGTTGAGCTCACATCTTCTACATTTAACTCAGAGGAGCTAAATTCCTCCCTTCATAGGATGACCATCCGTAAGTCTCCATGCTTTTGTTTCTTATCCTTTCCTTTTCTGCCTCTCTGTGGGGACTGTAAACTCTGTAAGGCACCAGCTCGTTTGTCATTGAATGTTTGAGCAGCACTGACTGTTATACGGTTCTGATTTTGGCTGAGGTTTGTAACGAAATATAAATAATAGTAACACTTGTGCAAATTTCTCCCTTTGCACCACAAAAAGTGCTGAGTAAAAGCTTTGTTCTGGTAGATGCATTACATGTTTTTGGCTGGTATTGGTAGAAAGGGGGCTTTGTACAGCCTTTGGTTGTGACATGGTTTGTGGAACAGAGGATGAGTCTCCAGTGATGTCGGACTTGATGCGTATTTAGGGAATGGCTGGCTGCTTGTTGGTTTTCTACGGGCATGATTATTTCCTCATTTTTGGTTGTCTCTTCTAGGGACATTTGTGCCGGAGCTTAGTAGATCTGTAGCACTGGGAAATACAGTGCCAGGGTCCTTTCTTGCAAATGACTCTTTTAGGAGCTTTTTTGGATGTAGGCAAGTACATAGCTCAGGGCAGAGGTAGGCTGCAGAGCTCCTACTCAGTGCCACAGCCCCTCAGCATCTTCTTCTCTTGGAGTTTCTGAAGAAGGAAGCAGTGGGAGGGATGGGGCTGTGAGGACAATGTGAGGGCATTATGCTGTGAGGACATTATGCAGTCACTCCTGCAACACTGGCGAAGAATGCAGCAGTGATATGTTCCTTGTGTGAGTCATTCTGGAGCTGCCAAAAGTTGGAGCAGCCCATTGGCCAGTGATGAGTAGTGGCTGACCTTTATTCCCATCTTAGAGAATATTGTAAAATTGAGCTAAATGAATTGCTTTCTGAGCACTGGCATCAGTGCAGCCTAGTTTCCTACGGATTTGGATTCCTTCCCCCCAGCTCGCTGAAACCAAGTCCTTACTTCCCCTCTTCCATGCCACTCCCCAGATCTCTCTCCCGTCGCTTAAATATTTGTCAGGAAAGTGGTACACTGATGCAGAGTGCTGTGTACTCTTTAGCCAACTGTCTGCTGCTTCTCAGCATGGATAGTGGGTCACCCCACAAATGCCTTTCCCTTACTGGAATACTAAATTGTATGCTTTTCTCTACCCAACGCCAGCTTTTCTAAAACGTAGTGTCTTTGAGACCTGGCTCCCCCCGTCAGCTTTGACTGAAACTGGCCAATAGATTCTGAAATTATATTGGGGTGCAGGGGGGTGTCCCAGAGAGACAGATGGTATGAATATTATTTCTTTAGAAAGCAATAGTACAAATATACTGTAATGCAAGCAGAAATTAAAAGCATTATGAGGAAATTAGTAGGTGAGACTCCGTGAGTTGTGTTGTGGAGACAGACATAAAAGGAACACATATTTAGGTTTGCCATACAATCTTTTAAATTATTATAGTGAAAAAATGTTGAGCAACTCATCATAAGAAAAATATGAGACTCACCCTACCAGCTCATCCCTAATGTATTCCAGCCCAGCAGATGGATAGCCAGTGATGAAGTTGGTCTGAGCTTATCAAGCATAGTAAAGAACTACACAGCTTATAGATGGCTAAAGTTATATCAGTACATTGCACCTATAAAGTTATTTTGGTCATCTCCTACTTTGCCACCTTTAAAAGTATTATTAACTATGTACCTTCTATTAAATAACATTTAAAAGAGAAATAAACTTGCATATAACATCTCAAACTGTATTAAAATGTATGTACAGTCAAGGAGAGTTTTAGAAGTTAATGAATGCTGTGTTTAGACTTCCATCTCCTTCTGTGCCTCCCCATCCGCAGTTATAAAAATATCATGGCTCACACATATGGTTTATTCTTCAGAATATTAAAAAAAAAGATTAACTATGAATGGGCAGGAGTTTTTTCCATTGATTTGGAGCTTGTCTTGAACTATCCAAGGGCAATTCAGCTACTGGCAGTTCAAGAAACACACCCAGAGATGCTACTGGCTACTCTTGAAAACTAATTTTCCTCTTGAAAATCAGATTGACACAAATTGTTCAGTAAAAGTCACAGAAATTGAATAAATTGCAGTGCCAAAAATATTTAGCAAGTGGAACCCACCAAAGTGTTTCTAATTTAGAATTTATCCTTTGCTTTCAGACCTCAGGCAGCTTCCTCCTAAAGCTGTTCTAGTATTTTTTCATCAGTCTGAATCTGCATAATCATTTCTGTTTCAGTCTGTGGTGATCCACCATAATACACTTGGATAGACCTTCAGAGTGTCCACTTGGCTTAGGATCTTCTCATGCTGTCACCACTTCTGCAAGTGGGAGTTAGGAGAGTAGTGGCCAGAGACTGGCTTCAGCCTGGAGAGGTGGGTCTCCCCAGTTCCCCCAGTACTCAGCAGAGAGAAGCTGTTCAGAGCAGGAACCTAACCTCACACTGCTTTAGTTTCCTAAAATGCACCATCACTCTGAAGTTTTTAACCCCAATGTATGATGTGTCTAGTCTACAAAGACTGTTCTGAATTAGACTGTACCGGGGAGGGGAACTCTGTCTTAATCCATGTACAAAACAATTCTCAGTTCTCAGTTCATGCCAATTCACGTGCACCAACTCCTGGACCGAGTAGGACTTGTGTACACGTACACTTCAGGAGAGAAATCTCTGCTTGAAAAGCTTGACCCAAAATGTTAATCTCAGGGAGAGCGTACTCTGCTGTTTGCACAGCAGGACGTATAGTTTCTGCATGAGAACAGTAATAAAAATATACTCATATTTGCTATTTATCAAATGAGACTTCTAGTGTGTTTTCACACAGTTTTCACACTGCAGAGTCCATCTGGGGTGATACCAGGTCTCCTCAGGGAGAAAATGCAAAGCACCATCTTGGGCTGTCAGAGCAGTATCCTTATCTCAAGGGATGCCCTCAGGGAGCAGAGCACTCCTGGAAAAACATCTAACCTGAAGGCCCTGAGCATTAATCTGAAAGCCCTTCAGTGCTCATCTCCTGGACTGGCAGAAAAATAATCCTCCTGAATAAAGGAGCACAGTATTAAAAAAGCAATGCTATTGTTATTCCTTCAGAAACTTGACAGAAGTTAAACTTTGCTTTTGAAATTGTAACTTCTCTGGGTGTGTGTAGGGATGTGAGGGGTTTCCACATGGCAGAGTGTTCATCCAGAAAGAAATATGGGTGAGTGGGGAATTTAACAGGTAAAGCACCAAGTATGTTTTCACCTGCAGTCACAAAATACTTTAGGGAGAGAGTTTCTCATAACCTAAGGACAGAAGGAGATTTTTAAAAGGGATGGCATGAACCAGTACCTACCTTGAATCAAAATATCTTCAGATTAGGGGCATATTCAATATGAGCCCAAATTTGAATATTTCTGATGTGTCTTCCCCTTAGCCCTCTTGTCTTTATAGTGGGCCAGTCGATAATTCTTTCAGGACATCTTTTATATTTGATTGCAGGTATACATTTTCCTATTTGAATCAACATATCATCTTTAGGAAATCATTAAAGAGGGGAAGAGACTTGATAGTCTCAACGTAGCACGTGCTCATTGCAGATGAATTATTTACTCTCTCTACTTACGTATTTTAGTGCAAATGTCCAAAGTGGACCAAGGAAGAGATGACTGTAAGCTTACTGTAGTGAGCTCCTGGAAGCTTTTGTAGTGTAGATGGTCAAATTCACATACCTGAGAAAACAGTGGCAGAGACAGGAGGCAGCAATGATATTAGAAAAATAATTCTTGAAAGTAAGATTTGGCAGTCTGGAGACTACTTTTTAGAAAAAGATTCTGACTATGGTTAGGATGTACGATTTCTAGGAGAAACATAAGGTCAGAAACTAAAATTGTTTCTAAATATAACCAGTTGTGCTTAAAGGAAATAGTCCCTAATGAGAAGTCCCTGCAAGTACTGTGAAAGCATGCACCTCTGATGTACACAACAAGCTACATATATCACAGCTTGGAGTCAAGGTAGATGCCCAGTACTGTGTGCTTTTAATTCCTGGTGGCTATGACAGGTATTTCCAGCAGAAAATTATTTTGGGGGGGGCTGGCAGAAGGCATCTAAATATCTTACAAATTTTGTATAGTGATGGGTGAAATAAATATGAAATAAATTCCTAGGTAATTCCAAGGTAAAGACCCACAGTAAAGCTATGTATTATATTTCAGTTAAGGATAATCTTCCATCTTAACATTCCTGGGGACTCATTTGTGATGCTGTTCTTTCTCATTTTTTCATCTCCTGAAAGCCTTAGGGATATGGTACCATTGTGGTAAGAATGAGCTGGTGTTACTGGTCTCATGATTGACTGCCATACTTTGAGCAGCTCCGTTAGCGCACAGCTCTTAAAGGCTGCTTTGGAAGGGTCTTTACACTGACTACAGATGCTAATGCCCTGATGTCTTCCAAAATGACGGAGGAGAATGTTTTGCCCTTTTCATTTCAAGGCATCATAAAGTCTTGGAGACTTTTGAGGCCAGTCACCAGATGTGATTAAAAATTAATGGAGCAGAGCAATCTGATCCCCCTGACAGACACTTGAATAACAGCTTTTCCTAAGACTACCTTTTTAAATGGTTCTTTTTGCATCTGTATTTCTCTCCTTTCTGACCACAATGACAACTTCCTTATCATAAAAAATGGAATACAACAGTCGAGGACATTTGGGGATTTTTTCATGCAATTCCCTGCAAAATCTAGTTGGATTCTGTTCATTGCACATAGGGTGAGCTACTAAGACAGACTATAAACTGAAGCATAGAACTGAGTCAACAGGTATTAAGCTGAGAAGCAGATATGCCTCATTTTAGTGGTACAGGAGTTGCCGTCAGTAACACTCACACTCAATGTGTGCAAATTGAAATATAGCAAACTTTTTTTGGGATAGGCCTACTGCATTGCTTCAAAACCTGTCTGCATTGGAAGAGAGAGTAAATTTCATCTTTTCAGCATGCTATTACCTCAGCCTCAAAATATTTGAAAGGAAAGGAAATAGATAAAAGCAGGCGGTGAGGAGGTGTGCGATCTCTGCATTGATGCTTTAGGAGGTCATTGGGGAGTGTTACTGCTCAGGCTCTGAGACTGAAGAAAAACAATAATATGACAGCAAATTAATACTAATTAATGCCTCTTTACTACTTTACATGTGCCGAGCATTGCAGAGACACCAGCTAAATGTAGACACTTGGTTATACATAGAGAGATTTGGTTCTTCAAATCCTGTCAATCTTTTTGAACAGTTATATATAAGTAAGTATATATTTGACTGAGCATTTTTCTTCTTCACAGCAGAGAAAAATAGTAATTGTTATCTGTGAACTATTCATAAGGCTTTGTATACAAAAGTTTTTAGGGCTAAATTCTGGTATATTCACTCATACTAAATACTCTTCAGGTTATTTAGTAGTAGTGAGAGCGTCTGGTCTTTAGCAAAAATGTTCACTGTGAAATACTGTTTTGGAGAGGTATTTATCACTAAGATTATAATTTAGGGATTTTCTTTATTTGAAAGAACATATTCCTGGCTGGTCAGACACATTTCTTATTCATTGTGCCCTGTACAGGATAACCACGGGCTGTTTAGAAGAGCAGTATTTGCCTGACACAAATATCGTTCTCTTAAGAGTAGACTTTCATGATAATCCATCACATTATCATGACATGAGTAACTCATAGTCACTGCAGTTACGTAGTTCCTTCCAACAGGATACTGTTAAATAAACAATGTTATTTGAGGAATTGGCGATTTTCTCTTCCATGTTTCACCCAAAGTGTATTCTTAGCTTTTCACTCACTGGTATTTTTGCTGTCCTGGAATCCTCTCTGCTGCCTTCTGAAACTCACAGTTGTGCAGACCTCTCATCCCAACAAATCTGTGATAGTTTGGAGACACCCGCTTTTTAGTATTCATCAGAAGTGAGGGTTAACTAATCTGGGCACTGCAGCTGAGGTTATCATCCAGCACCCCATGGAAAGCAGCATTGTATGAAATGCCACCATTTCTGTACACAGGGATGTAAATGATGCTGGGATACCAGCACAGCAGGAATATAAGATACTGTTTGCAGGAAAAGATGAGAAGTTTACTGAGTTTCTGCTGAATAGCTACAGATGTGGCAATCCAGGGGCAGTTAAATGCAAGGGCTGGAAAAGCAAGCAGTGCATTCCAGCCACAGTGGCTGAACACTGCTCGAGTTAACATCTCCATCTGAGAACAGAGCTGGAACTGTATCATCAAAACATCTACTTCGGCATAGAGTAGTAAATTTGCCACCTAGCTGGTCTGAGAGCAAAGCAACCCGTTTGGTCAGGTGTATCTCAGAGTATATATTTTTCGGAGTTGTCCTGAATCCAGGATTCCTCTAAGGAAGAGTAAATATTAGTCCTGCAAGTTTCGGCAGAGAGTGGATTAGATGAACTTTCACTCTCCATTTGGTCTTATTTTCTATGGTTAATTTCAACTTCTTAGACGAAGTCTTTTTAAGATAAAAATGAGCATGGTCATTCTTGAGAGGAGAAAAAGCCAAGTCTTTTTTTTTTCTTCTTTTTTTAACTGATGATTTTACAGGATGTGGCTACAGTTATTATCAATCCAAAGTATATGAGTCAGATGGTGGTATTATCAATTTATTCCTTACTCTATGCTTGTGTAAGATCCACTGAAGGAAATGTGACCGCCTTCATAGACAGTAAAGTTCAACATTTTCCTAAACCCAGTGACCAGAGCAAATGGAGGAATGAAATTTGACAGAGCTTCACTGAAGTATCCTGAGCATTATTGGGATAGGTATGGAAACCAAGACAATAAAAAAACAGTTGGAGACTCAGAAAGAAGAGCTATACTTATGAAAATAAAAGAAAGAGAAAAGGAGTCCAGCAGTAAGGAATTGTCTGTTTTGTTGAAAATACAGGAGAGATCAAGGACGTGTGGTTTTTTTTCAAATCTATTTCTTACGTAAATAGTACGATGCGAGCCTTATGGCACAATCCAGCAAAGCAAGCAAGGAAATAAATGTTAGACATGCTTAGGTGCAGTGATTTTGATGACACAAATGTGTTGAAAATCCTGATCAGGAAAGCAATCTTATTCAAGATAGCACTAAACTGCACAGTTGGATCCCTTGAAGCAGCAGTTTAAATTAATCTTTTCTTCAGAAGAAGATTACTTGAAATGTATCTCTTGATTGCAATCTAGGTTACAGGAACATACTGCTATAAAAATATAGCATTAGTGGAATTTTCCAAGTCCAAAAATAATTTAGTGTCCAAATACTTATTTTGTCTGATTTATGGCTTCACATCCATGTCTAAGCCAGTACTGCCAAATAAAATTTTCTGTACTGTGACATGTATGCAGTTCTTCTTCAGGTATTTGGAATGATGTCTAACATAAATTAGTGAAAGTTTCATTCTAGAAATATTCAGCTATATTTATATTTTAAAAGCATAACTTAATTTATTACTTTTTAAGAGTGTAATTTCATTTTTTACAGTATCAGTGCCTAAACATATATATTATATGCTTCACGAAATCAAGGACCCAAATACATGCAAAAACTATGTGGTCATATCACACAAAGGTGTTCTTTTTCTTCATATAGTTGTTGAAGTACTTTTCTCTACTCCAATAATTTAACAATTTCATTGAATGAATATCTCTCAGGAAACCAATCAGACTAAAGAATAACAGTGAAATTGCCCTCTGGTTCTCCATAGATGGGTGTGTTCCTGACACCTATGTAGAGACATGTAATTGAAATAACATTTGCATAAATTCCATTTAGTAAGGATTCACTGGCTGATGCCTGTAAATATTAGGGCACTTAATCAAACAGTAAATGGCAATGCATGTCTAAGCATTGATCATTTAATGCAGACATTGTCAGAAGAATTAAATAGATCATGATGTCCTTTTGTTCTTTCTTTTTACTTAGGATAATATACTGGTGCTTTCTAAATCTCTTCAGGATCTTTGATAAAGAAAGATTTCTTCTCTTAATTTGGACAGCTGCATAATTGGAGTGCTAAATCATCCTCAGGGATGTAATGAAAATGATCCTACTATGTAACAATTTTCTGTTTTCCCTGCTTACTTTATAGCAGAAGGAACAGATTTAGGCGATTGCAGTCTGTTGCATTGCCTTAAAAATCAAGCACTGATCATTATAAAATAATAGTTTTGAAACCGAAGATCTCCAGGTCCCTTGTAAATAGATCTAATTCAAAGTTCAAAATATCTGTTGTGGTAGGTATGGTTATAGCCCTTTTAATGTAGAAAAAGCTGATGCACAAAGGTAATTTAACAGAATTACAGGATTTTATTTGCCCAATTCATAAACCAGCAGCAGAATCTGGAAAAAAAAATCACTAAGTCTGACATCCAATCCTGACTGTTAGCTACATAAAATACACAAAACAAATAACTGCCTCACTCTAGACCATATTTATAAAAAGTCATGGGATCGGTGCACCAACATTTTCCATACTTGATGGGAAGGTAATAGCAGTGACTGCGAAGCTGAGGCTTCATTCACAAGACGCCCAATGCAAAGAAGGGGTCCAAGAGGAAAGCCCCACACGGGGATCTCACCATGTACTGCTCTTCCCTGCCTGCTGGTCAGGCTCTTGGTGTCAGCCCCGCAGTCCCCAGTGGATATATTTGTTCTGGTTCCAGGTATTTCTGCTTGAAGTCAGTGAGGTGGGGGGAGACCTTTATCCAAGAAAACTCTCAGAAAAGGGTAACGATCCTAACACCGGTACAGTTTCACCCTTCAGTCAAATACTATGGTCACCAGTATGTACATCAATTGAATCAGATTGCCTACTTTTATTCTAAAAAGAAGCAATAGCAGGGCAGGACTCCAACCTAAAAACATATGCTAAGATATCTCTACTCAGCAGGAGGGACTTCAGCTAATGTTATTGCTTGGAGTTACACTGAGCTGCTAATTTAACTGCTCAATGCATGATAAAGTTCCTGTATTGACACTCTGCAAAAGAGCGATTTAGCTTAGAAATGGTGCAGAGAGTGACATGGAAGTTCAGGCAAGCCGGGTGGCTCGTGGACACTGCAGCATCCTCCTGGCAATGACCTGCCTGTGCCTACTGAGAGCATTTCTCCTGCAAACAGACTACATGCTAATTTCTCGATACGCCCTCAATTTCCACTGTATAATAGCATTAATGACCTTGACAGAAAGCATTTCCTGGGGATTAATAACCATTTGAGATTTAATGACCTGAGGCTATGCCTCAGGCCATCAACTCCTCCAAGCTGCTCATTAAATCCTTAGGGTACACAGTCTGCTTCAATCACTCCTGCTTAAGTATTTGCTCAGTGTCACCTAATAACAATATTCTCCCTGAGGTATTTCCTCTTCGGAGGCCCTGGTGTTGGAAATGTGTTTGTCCTTAAGTCTTCTGAGAAAAGAACTCATCGTTAATTTTTTAGGTGACTGTGTATTCCAAGTCAAAGCATTTACTCAGGCTATCACTGAGTTTCTGCTGGGATGAACACAGTAAAAATGAGACAGTTAAATTAATAAATTGCACCTGGAAATATGAACTATTTGTTTTAGCTGCTTAAAATCAAGAGCCAGTAGTCTCCCCCCATCCTAACACTGGTGGTTCAGCCAAAGGTAATTTATTTGAGAGGTGATACAGGACAGGTTACCACTTCCTAGCAAACAGTGGCTTCGTACTAGCTCTAGAGGATACCCCAAATTCAGATCTGTGCAGAAGGAACAATATAATAGAGCACACATCTGCCTGTTGGAGGAGAAATGCCATTGCTAGGCGAATTTCTTACCGATGAAGTCATAAGTCAAAGATGGTATATTGTCCTATGTTATGGTACATACTTGTGAAGGGTGAACTTGTTTTTCTGTCGAAGACTTTTCATTTAAGGGAACGTTCTTCCCACATCCAGAGGGCATCAAGTACAATTGGATCTTAGTTACATCTGCTGCTGTGGTGTTACATCGTGTTCCCTGTTTATTTGTGTAACAGTACGGTGCGGTATGCCAAATAGGCACGGCGCAAACCAATTGCTGTTAGAAGTTTCTTCCCAAAGTTTCTAAATTGAAAGAGAAGAAAAGCGCAGGGAAGAAGGCAATCAACAACAGTTGTAGAAAACTGATACAGTGAGCAAGGTGCAGAGTTATGTATCTACAAATCAGTTATATTGTCTTCACATCAATTATAAGAATCCTCTGGTGAGGCTTTGCCAGCATCACATTCGCACATTAGTCTCCATTGTGCACAGAGCAGCCAGTTAACTTGATATGTCTAAGGAGAGCTAGGAACAGTGCTCTTAGGCACTGGGAAGTGGAGATGCTTACCTCCCCGAGAGGTCTGGGAAGACCTGCCCTCCACCTCACTTCAACTTAGAACTAGCTATGCTGGCCCTGTGCTTTGACCTAAAATCTTTGTCCAGAGACAGCCCACATTTTTAGGGAAAGAAAAGCATTTTTGTGACAAATTCTAAAAATTAGAAGTACTTGGAATTATTTATAAGCTTAAGATATTTAAAGAATACCAAGAATGTATAGTATCAACTGCAGGGGAAATCTCGATAAGTGCAGCTTAGTTCTGGTAGGTAAGATATATGTATATCCTATGGAAACCAGCAGGTGAACGGATGAATACGACTCAGATGGGGTGAACAACTCAAGTACTTACTTCCTTGCTTGTGTTTGAGATTAGTGGATCCTGAGGTCAAGTAACTCTAATTCAGTGACATGCTTTGTGGGAGAAATCTGTGCTGTTTGTGGTAAACACTGAGCACCTATACAGGAATGTTCCTACATAAATCTCAAATCCCTTTGCAAACACGGATACAGATCATTTACGCCATCACTGCAAATGGAGAAAATCAAGTGCAAATAGGTGAAATTATGGACCTTAAGTCACTCAGTACACTAACAGGAGATGCCTCAAAGAAAAATTAATTTCATCATATTCCATCATCATTCATATTCATTTCATGGAAGTATGTCTAGTTTTATATGCCTGTTCCTTCCAAATTCTCTGTATGGTCCCTAGAGAAGAATGAGCATTTTCTGGGCACAAGCCACTTTCTCTCCATAGCCTTCAGGAGCACTTGGGATGAATAGTTCCAATGTAGTTGCAGATAGGTGAGATGATTCCCACCCTTTATGTCTAGAAATCACCATGTGTATAAATAAATATTCTACATGGATGACAAAATGGCTGCTGTGAAGACAAGTCAACTACATACTTAAACGTATGTTTAATGCTAAGCTTCTGATGTGTCCTATTGAAGCCTGGTTTATAAAACCATCCCGAGACCCTTACCGTTGTGTGGAACAAGCGGGTCTGCTGCTGATCCAGCCTTAGCTCCAGTTCTCCTGGCTGCTGTTGGTTTGAGACTAGCATACAGCATCATTCCCACATAGATTTTAGGTGTAGGAATACACTTCTGGTTGGAATTTCCTTTCTAAAGTCTACTGAGAATTCAAATGAGAGCCAGATGAGTTTTTTCCCGTTCATTTAGAAGAAAAATGCAAAACATCATGAGAAACTTTAAAACTCCAGCACTCCCTGAAAGTCCTCACCACAATAACATTTTCCTGAAAAAGTTCTTTCCAGGGGGATTTGAGCTTGCAGGTGATAAACATTCAGTATGTTTTTCTACCCCTGATGAGGAAAGGCCAGATTGGTAAACAAGGAATGATGGAAATGCTTTGAAATGCATTAAACATATAGTAGCTTTGTAGACTCAGTTTTGAGGCTACTTTTAAAAATTGGCTTTGTCTTGGAGTTGCAGAAAGATTAATGAAAACCCCATCTCTGTTCCCAGAATCAGCATCAGCCAATGGAGCTTCACAGCTGTAATTTTCACTTTTTGGCAGTGTTGCCTTCTGTGCACATTCTCCAGTGCAGGTAAACCAGCAGAGTCCAGGCTGGTTTGTTTGGGTTATTGTTTGTCTTTAAAGATTATGCTCTACCAGAAAATAAAGAACTATAATTTTCAGTACATGAGTGTGATTACTTAGTAGTGGGTTTTCAGAGCATAATACAGCAGCCACAGGCTGCCATGGGTGCTGAATTTCTAACTACCGTTACAGTGTAAAAAAAATACTGCAAAATACAGCCCATCTCCTAAATCAAAATACCTTTATCATGTGTTCAGTTTTAACCAGGGGTTTCAGAGCAACATGTGGGCTCTTAAGATGGTTATTTAAGATCTTTAACTTCCATTTTGCTGAGATTTCATTGTCAGATTTAGGCTTCTCCTTTTGAAAACTGAGCCAGGCATTTTTACAGTGAAATCCGTAGGAGAGACCATCTTTTGTAGGCAACCTCCTGCTTTCTGCTTCTGTTTCTGTCTGGAGAACAACTTATCTCATCATACTTCTGGCATATCTGAGGCTAGACCCTGCCAAAATCTGAAAGTGAAATAAACCATCAAAAAAAGTCAGATTCTTAAAAGTGCAGACCAAGGTCAAGTCTAGAAAAAGGCTAGACTTGGAAAATAAAGTACTTTGCCTTTTTCTTCAAAGCATACACAACCGATTTTCAATCTTCGTGTTTATCTGTATATCCCACTACTGTAGCACCGGACAGCCAAAAATGGCTCATGTCCTCAGCACATACCTTCATTCTCCTGGTCCTGAGAGGACATAAAGCCAGAGAAGCCCCTGGATCCTGCTCTTCATGGAGCACATCTGGAGATGGGGAAGGGCCCCGAGCTGATCCCGGCGGCGGCACAGCCGCCAGCAGGAAGATTCCAGCTGGCACGGGTCCGGGTGGCCCTGTGCCCCCAGGGACAGCTTCCACCTCACGCTGGAGGTGACGTCCGGAGGAGGGAGGTGTCCTCACGCACTCCTTCTGGGCAAGGGCAGCTGCTGTTGTTTAGGGACTTATTTTCCCAAAGACCAAACGGAAATTTTGCCCAACAAATTGAACCTCAGGCCCCAAGATTTTGAATAGCAGCCATCTCTCATCCCTTCTTTAAACAGGGTATTTTAATGCTCTGCAGAATTACAGTATGAGGCACGCTGCCTTCCAACTCCTTAATCCTCTGTAAATTTACTTCTAACAGCTACTGCCAAAATACAGTATGGCACTCGCACAGCACATGCTTCTTCAGTGGTGAGCACAAAGCAGCTTCTGTTCAGAGGAAATATGTTGCAAGCCCATGAGTGACACACTGTGAGTACTGAAGATTATGAAACATATTCTGAAACTGAGCAAGCCATAAACACTTCATTTTTCAGAAATAGTCACATTACTTTTGTCATTCTGCTTGGCAAATGCATGTACGCAGACCTTGGTGCATCCACGTAGCACACGTTGAACAAGCACCAAGTGCTAAACCAGTGGTGTGCCAGCAGCGCTGCAGAGTTCAGAGGAAATATTTCAAGTATGCACTTCAACACTCTTCTCAGTTTTTATAAAAATCCATGATCTTTATTTGTTTATTTTTACTTCACTAGCCTCTCTCTTGGACTAAACTGACCTCAAACTATAGCATGGAGCTATAGTCATTGATCTCCTAGTGAATGCTCTCTAAATGATCAGGAATCAGATCATGGCTTAGGACAATTCGTAACTCCAAGTGGGAAATATCTGCTGGAAGGGCAAGTGTCTTGTGTCTGTCTATGGCCAGATGCTCCTGTGAAATCAGTAAGTCTAGAGATCAGCTGAGGGCTGGACCAAATCCTTAATAGCACCAAAAAACCGCTCCTGTTTGATATCCAGGCCACCTGATTGTTGAAGTCACAAAGGAAAGAGGACCACCTCATGCAAGGTAGCTATGTGGTCCTAATGTACTTGGAGCATATTTTTTAGCATAGTACACACTTTAGCATATCGAGTCTCACAATTTTCCTTCCTAAGGAAGGAAGAACATTTTTTCCCTTTTTTAACTGAAGTGTAAGTGTTAAGTGACATGTCTCATTTCCCACCAAAAGTCTGGCTGAGCAAGGAATTAGTCATTTACTTTCCAAATATCTAGCTGGTAGCACTGTCTAGTGACCAAACCATCTTTGCCCACAGTCAGGCAAGTACTGATTCAGATCAGTGGGAATGTGCTCTCCAGCAATCAGAGCAAAGGGACTCTGCCTGTGAGATGGCAACTAAAACTGTCCAGCTGATTTCCCATCAACTATTAGAAGATTAAGAAATAGCTGAAATTCAGCCAGCAAGTTAAAAAGGGTCTGTATTTCACTGACATTTGCAGAGCCAACCCTTCTGTATTCCCTCCTGTTATCCCGCTAGAGACATTGACATGAAAATAGTAGGTTTGTGCTTCGGTAGCTTTGGCGTCTCCCGCTGTCTACCCCAGAGACCCAGTTTCCTGTACCGGCAGGGAGCAGGCACTGGTAGGTCTGCAGCCTTCCTGTTGTCTTCTTCCAGGGTAATATATGCCACATAGCTGAAGGGCAGACTCCAGCTTTATAGAGTGATAAATGCAAACATCTAACTTACCTAAGCTCTTTCATGCTATTTGATAAAAGAGCAATTTATGTCTTTCCTGCTTGTAGCTAAAAATAACAGGAAAAAAGTGTACAGTGTTGTTAGTGCTGGGTGGTGCGCTAATTAGTTCTTTGCTAATTCTGCTTTATTGCTGGCAATGATTATTGTCGAGTAATTACAGGGTTCCTATGAATCTGGCTTCCATTTGCTCTGTGGTGTAACAAGGATAAGGAAATAGAAGTGTCAGTACTATGGATACCCAGTGTTATTTCTGTCATAGCAGAATTTTGTATTATAGGGAACAGTTATTTTGTACAATGGTTTTAATAGCTGGAAACAGACCTAGGTGAGCTACAGAATGGAAAACCTGCATTTTCACTACATTAAAAATCTGTTCTCTACTTGAAGGAGCACATAAAACCCCTACGGCCTTCTATGAAAAAATGTATGGAAAGGAAACTAGGGACTTCAGCCAAAATGCTAAAAATAATAACTATACCAACATAGCCAAGTTGTCTGTTCCTTCCTCCCTCCAGTATGAACGAATAAATGTTTATGTACAGCTATCATGTAGGAATTGCTTTAGCGTGAGTTCGGTATGTTGCTCTGTAGCTGTATGGACTGCAGCTTTCATTGCAAAGGGGACTGAACAAAAGAAAATGATGATTTGTGTGAAGAAAAGTCCTGGATGTATTTTAGTCCAGATATCCAAAACATTTCAGTTCATTGGTAAAACTGCTTGCCCTGTAATCTTCCCTCTGTGTTTTCAAAGTGCGTTTAGGTGTAGGTGCCAAAGTGTGTACAATATCCACGTGCTGCAATCCTAATGGCTCATGTCTGCAGCCACCTGGTAGTAGAAGGCAGGATCGGGTGCATCAGAATCAAAGGTGCTTGGGAAGGCAAATGAGAGTTAAATACTTCAAACATCTTCGAAGATCTGCACCCCTACCACTTAGGAAATTTAAATATCCTTAAAATTCTGGCCTTTGAGTTCAGCGCTTTGATATGGAAAGTTATCTGTATCTAGTCAGTAAAATTAAACAAGTTTTCCATCATGCGATGGATGATGGAAACTGTCTGAACAGTAGCTCCACTGCTACTGTAAAAAAGAACCTTTAATTTGACTTTCCCACATTTAGTACTGGTTTTGTGTTGGAGAGAAGTGTTTGGAAGGCACTTTCAAAAAATGGGTGCCTTTGTGAAGACAGAGTGAGGAAAGATTTTATTTTTTTAGTGAACAAGTAATTCTTTCCTTTCATCTCTTGATTTTTCTCATGACTCTACAAAGATCAGCGTACAGCCATGTAATTAGTGGCTCTGGATTAGATCACACTGAAACACACACTACTGTGACTCCACTGTTTTTACAGCACTGCACAGTCAAAGCAAAGGGTAAAATTTAGTTCACAATAACATCTCTACATAAGCATGTGCTATTTCTTCAATCACTGAAATAATTTTAAAAAATAGAAGAACCATCAAACAACAGAGGTCGTCTGGTCCAACATCTGCTCATGGCAGAGCCAACTTATCGCATCACACCTGGCACTGACATAGGATCAGTCTAACTCCAAAAAGGAAGATGGACCAAGTTGAGAATATCCAAAGAAAATAATATCTGTTCTTAGTATTAATTTACTGATTTTTCATTTCTTCATACAGTCTTAAGAAGACATCCTGGCAGCTCTCATTAGTAATATTATTGTAGTAAATAGCAGCTGGAGAAAAGTGTTAAACAGATATGGGTCTTTGATGTTTAATCCTCTCAGAAATAATAATAACAAAAAAGTAGATATCAATGAATTATGTTAACCTTCATTTTATAAATGATTTTTCACTACAGTCTTGAGGCATGATGAAATGTTAATAATGTTGATATACTTCAATGACAATAATTATGATATGGTTGTGAATCAGAAAAAGTCATCTGGGTGTGTAGGAACAGCTCTTGCCTGTACTTTCAGGATAATATCAGCCCTCCTGTTCCTGGATTGTGTGTAGACGACAACTTCTTCCAAACTCTGTGAACAACTGACATTCTGCTGTTTGGGGTTTAGTTTTTTCAGAAGAAATACACAGGACATCTTTCTCAATAGGCCCTTTTGTGGAAAGAGCTAATAAGGAAACAGGGGGATCTAAAGGCAGATCTGTGTGTAGTGTTAATCAGCTGCTAATGGCAGATAGTGCTGGTAGCCCCAGGTGGGAGCTCAGCACTTTGCATTACATTCACTGTGCACAAGCCATGGATTCGGACCTCTATCTCGAATATTTGAGCTCTTCTGTATGTGCTGTATCTTACAATGTTTCTTGCACTACAAATTACTCATCACACACAGAACTCCAAAAGAAAGTGTTTTAATCTTAATTTATGACAAACAAGAGCTGAGAAGTCTTTTTTATTAATACATCAAAGTATTATCTCCAAGAGGAGTTAGTTTCATATTAATGTTCGGTGTTTAATATAAATTCACAGCATGAAGACCACCTCGGATGGGTAGAGAGTCTCTGATGTGTATCTGATTGCCCACAATGTAATTTGAACATCTACTGCACATGAAGGGTATAATCAAAGAATAATTAATACGTTGATAAGGAATTATGTTTTGTTCTACTTATCTGCAAAATTCAGAGAGAGTTTATGATGAAAACATCTATCTTTTGGAGTATTGTTTACATTTTCACTCAAATTATAACATGAAGCATTCTTCTGCATTCCATAGTGCCTTTCATCTGACAAGCTCCAATTACTGTCTGACCAATTAACTTCAGTACCGCACACATGCAAACCACGTTGGGTATTGTGGAAAAACTAAGCGAGGCATTGAAGTTTGAAACTTGACCTCCGGTTTAAGACAGTGAGCTTGAAAACCCTGACTTCCAGAGATGTTAAATCTCTGTCTTTAATTGGAGGTACGAGCACACATGAGAGCTGAAACTAATGCTCAGACCAGCACTACATCCTCTTGGGACCCTTCTGAATGTCAGGCCACTCCAGAGACCTTGTGCATTTTGTATGCTGCTTGAATTCAAGCTGTCTGCAAAGCTCCCCTAGCCTTGCAAGAGATGACATTTTTCAAAACCTTGCAAGGACGGAGGGTAGCTGCAAGCTGCATGTAGTGGGGTCCATCTGCTGCATCCAAATTCAAACCAGATCTCAAGGGCAGAGTACCAGACAAAATACCTTGTGCAATTTATGTGCAGTGAAGAAACATGCCTTGTGCACAGATCGAAGAATTTACTGCTCCTGTAATTAAAATATTAGCAATCTAATCAAAGAGTTAGTCCAGGTACAAAGATAATAACACTTATAATTCTAAGTATAAAGTTATAGCAAGTTTCCAGTAGTGGTACAGTTGGAATTGATACATATATACTTCCTATTAGCTACACCTCTCACTGGTGTTATGCTTACCCTTCCTATGACTCTCTGGGCCCTAAAATCAATGGTTCTGGTCTTCCTCAAGAGGAAAAGGGGTGTAGAGGAGCTTACAGCAAGTCTTCATCTGAAATTCTCCACTAGAAGTATGATGTTGCTGGTGGAGATTTTCTCCTTCTCACTGTTGGGTCAGTTTAGGGTTATTTTTACACATTTCCTGAAACGGTCACAGAATCACAGAATGGTTGAGGCACGTCTGGAGGTCATCTTGTCCAACCTCCCTGCTCAAGCAAGACAACCTACAGCCAGCTGCCTAGGACCATGTCCAGATGGCTTTTGAGTGTGTCCAAGGACAAAGCCTCCACCACCTCCCTGAGCAACACGTACCAGTGCTCGGTCACCCTCACAGTAAAAAAGTGTTTCCTGATGTTCAGCCGGAGCCTCCTGTGTTTCAGGCTATGCTCATTGCCTGTCACTGGGCACCACTGAGAAGACACTGGCTCTGCCCTCATTGTACCCTCCCTTCAGATATTTATACACATAGATGAGATTCCCACGAGACTTCTCTTCCCCAGGCTGAACGGTCCCAGCTCTCTCAGCCTCTCCTCATCTGTCAAATGCTCCAGTCTCTTAATCATCTTTGTAGCCCTGCGCTGGACTTACTCCAGTTAATCTGTGTCTTCATTTTACTGGAGGGCCCAGAACAGGACCCCGCACACCAGATGTGGCCACACCAGTGCTGAGAAGAGGGGAAGGATTACTTCCCTTGACCTACTGGCAACACTCCTTCTAAAGCAACCCAGGATGCTGCCTGCCTTCTTTGCCGGAAGGGCACATTGCTGGCTCATGTTCAAGTTGGTGTCCACCAGACCCCCAGGTCTCTTTCTGCAAAGCTGCTTTGCAGCCTGTGGGCCACTCACTTGCTCTTTCACTCTTGAGAAATAGTGATCCAAAAGAAGATACATAACATGATTATGTAACATGAATATACAACATTGAATGGTTCATGTAGGTGCAATGTTTCAATGACTACTTATTATTAATATCTATTAGTTATGGAAGTATTAATGGTACATTGTAAAAATGGCTTTATAGCAAATCTGGGTGGCAAGTGAGCACACACTTGAAGGTTTTCTAAACATCATCTGGATTCAACATTTCCTTTCTAAATAGGAGCTCAGAAGCTATTTTCATCTTTAGGCCACTCTTTGGTCCATGCTTCATAAAAGCATGGATGCTGCCTAGATCTCTTAACTTGGAAACCCGAAAGCAGAAACTCATAAAATGAGTCTGTTTTCAAAATTTGTCCCATAGTGACTCTATGAGTCACCAGGAGTTTTGGAATAGATCCCAAGGGATGGGATTGTTATCCCTTCTCTACCTAGTTGATAATGTTCTTTCCACATTAAAAATACAATATATTTTATATTATAGCCCTTAAAGACTCACATTTTCCGTACCTTTATCCAAACACATTTTTCAGTGGACATACAGTGCTCATGTATCACAGTCCTGTTAATTCCCTAGTCAGTGGTGCTCAGCTTTTGAATGGCAGGCCAAATAGGTGGGAAGGGCAGCATGGTACAGGGGAATGGGTGGGTGGTACTCTGTCCTCTGAGTCTGTGCTGAGCCAAGACTCATGGGGGCTGTCAAAAGGCAAGAAAAGGAATATAAATCCTAATGGGGAAGAGGGAGGATGTGAAGGGAACCGAGCTCTTAATCACTTCTGCCCATTAGCAATACCAGAGTATTTTTCCTAAGACTAAACGGAGGCGAGCCTGGTGTCCTTGTCAGCTCCCTATATATATATATTATTTGAATTTTATCTATCTCATAAATCCCGTTAGTAGTTTCAGCTGGATAAAGTATTCTCCTTGTTTCTTGTCATAAACTGCTGCAGCGTTCTTTTATGCAGCTGCCACATTTCATCCTAATGCAGCTGCATTTCACCCAGGAATGAAGTGATCCCTATATATAACTTTCGCATCAGTTTTTATAACCATTTAAAGTGCCTCAAGATGAGATGTGGGATGCAAGCTATTGTTTTATTAGTGTCATCACAAAGTGCTGCATTGTACAAATCAATTGTAAGCTAAGAAGAAAAGTGGTTTTGAAGTTATATTTGAAGATAGGGAGAGATTTTTGGGGGTTAGGAGGCATTTAAAATCCTGGTTGAGGATTTAAAATCCTGGTTTAGGAATTTAAAAGGAAGATGGCAAAAAAAGGAAACAAACTAGCATCAGGTAAGGTTGCATTAACTGAGTGGACATGTGGGACAGCGGACAGCAAAAATCTCAGAGAAATGAATGGCAGAGAGTTAGTTTTAAGTGACTTTGGAGTGGAAGATACAGAAAGATGAGGAGAAAGGGCAACCAGCAGTAACTAGAAGTTATCATGATGATAAGCAGCAACCAAATACCTGGAGAGGACACTCAAAGGAGGACCTGAATCTCTTGGTTTTATCATATAGCTGAGCCGTACAACATGGATGTGACTTTTCAGCATCAGCTGGCACTAATAAAAGCCTTTGCAGTGGTATTAATGTTATGTCTGAGACTTTCAAATGTTAAGACAACTACTCAGTGTCCAAATCTCATTGCATTCTCATATTTAGGTACCTGATTGTGCTGAACACCCTGTACCTCAGCAGAGGGAGTTAATTAGAGTCTACATAATGGGAGAATTCCCTGGGGAACTGATTTCATGCTGAAGACTCTTAGGGACAGTGATGGCTGCCTGGAGGGGTGGCTAACTACTCTGAATTGGGAGTCCCTCAGGTTATTTCTGTATGTGTCCTTGTGTCCCTGCTGGCTTGTTCTGCTGACTGCTTCAATGGCCCCTGCAAGTCACCTCTTAGCTTAAAGAGCTTGTGGGGTGTAGCACGTTGTACAAAGGTCTCTCCTACAGTGCCAACTGTTAGTGTTTTCCCTGTTGCTGAGATGCTATTTGCATAGCTGCCTTCGTGTTATTAGCATGAGCGAAACCATTGTGTTAGGTACCTAGCTCTGATGAAATCTAGATGTAAAAAATATTAATACAGGCACAGTGTTCCCAGACCTGTAAAGTTTCATGCCTGGTGAACCGGCTATAAATCTCAGGCCTACCAGTTTTACTAGTATCCCATTAATTTAGGAAAGGAATTCAGCATAATCCTTTCACCCAAAGGGGAGTTAGGGTCCTAACTTCTTGCCAGAATAACACACCTTTCTTCTTTCTTCTTGGGAAATGCAGCCTTGCTCAAGATAAAAGGCTGACAAGAAGTCTCCCAGCTGGGCTGTGCATAATGTGGTTATAGTAGGGAACAAACCAATTGTCATAGTGGTTGAAAGAAAGAGTTTATATAGTCCCAGGCTATGTCTGAGCAATAGAAATGTCAGTAACTCAGAAGGAAAAGCTATATAAGGAGTCATCTAACCAGCAAAAAATAATCTCATAACACTGTCTTTAGTTTGGTTTCATTTATTCTGCTCTGGAGAATCCTTTTCCATATCTGTGGTGGTAGCAATGAGTAGTCAGATAACACTCCAGCTCAGTATTGAGCCCACTCATCTCCTGATCTCAGTGTCCTTTGGCAATGAATTTTATAGATTGCTTTAAAAAAAAATACTTTATCAGTTCAGATTGCCATCCTTCTTTTTCATTCCTCCCTTTTCATTAATCTCCCTGTCCTTGTGCTGCAAGGTAGAATGAATAGAAGTTCCCAATTTCCTATTTTTGTATTACCCCTGATTTTTTTACCCTTTTATTATAACCCTTCCTTATTGATCTGCTCTCCAAGGCAAACAGTCCCAATCTTTTCATCTCTCAGCTTATGAGATTTTTTTTTCATGTCCATAAATAATCATGCTTCTCACTTTCAACCTTTCTAAGAAGTCAGAGCATGAATGGACAGCATCTGACTATTATTCACCAAGTGTAAAGAGTTACACATAAAGAAACTACTCATGAGCTTGAAAGGATCTTATTCTATTGACATTTGAATTATATTCAGCCACAGTAGTTTAAAAGGTCCATATTTTATTGTATTATTACTGGTACCACAATATTCTGCAAAAGCTTAAGGTCTATTAAAATAACACTTTGACAGCTTTATTCATTCCTTGCTTGCAAAACATAATCTTGCCTTTAATAGTAATTATACAGCATGATATAAAATAATTCCAATGAAATTCCACTTTTGAAAACCTTATTATCAGGATTTATTGAAGAGTATGCACTGTAGTGTAGTAAAATAATATAAATTCATTGTATGCTTATGTTTTATTTTATTTATGATATATTTGTACTATAAATGGTAATTTTACAGGTGCATGGTACGATTACCTTTGCATTATTATTGGAATTCTTCAGGAAAAGTCCTACAGAGTGGAAGGGAATGGGGTAAACCATTAGGCCTCTACCTAAAAGCATTCCCTCAAATGGATTTCTAAGGAAATTATGCTAAAAGCCTAAATAATTTCAGAGACACCAATATCCTTTGCACAAAAATTTATACCATCCTATAACTAAAACTTTAGAATTTTCCCTTTTAAAGAATTCTGGTGGGTACAATGCAACATGAAAATGTTACAGAAAATTGTATCTGTCTTTATTAAATTGCATGGGACTTTTTCCTAAGGGAATATGAGCAGCTTTGTGTTTTTCCATGATCTACACCAATTTTCCATGATCTTGGAGTAGTGAAGCAAGACCATAATCTAGTAGTTAAGGTATTAACCTGCTCCTTGCAAGCTATAGATGCGAGCTTCTGTTTTGCTGTGAATTTCCTACATGACCTTGGAAAGTCACCTTTTCTCATCTTTACAAATATTTTCCTGTTCTTTACAATTTAGCACCTCTACCCTACTGTAGGCTAATTTCTTATCTCTGAAGTAGCTTCGCAAATGCCATTCAATGGAAAACTATTAGCCTTTAGTGTTACATAGTAGCTGAGTGACAATGGCATGATGGGTTTAGATATCTAAGAACTTCAGAAATTTGGGATTTGGTCTGTCCAGACCAGATTTCTAAGGGTATTAGTAACTGAGGAGTGACATAGCCATATTTTTATGGGCAGTTAAAGGAGTCAGGTACCTAATTCCCACCAATCTTGTCTCTAACCTCCTTATGCACTTTTGAAGTGCTTTAAATCCCCATTTGTAAAATAAGAATACGAGTTACATGGATAAATATCTTAAAGACTATGAGATGTAGGGGCAGGAGAGTAATGAGGGCCACTGAAGTACCTCAGACTGGGCTGCAAGAAGAAGCTGAAACACGCTGGACCTGTTCTTATACAGCTTCAGCCTGAACTGAGCTTTCCTACAGATCCTATCAACCCTCATGAGTGCTCTTCTGGGAAGACATCAGGGTGGTGGCATGGCTTGTTGGTGACATGACAGGTGTATGAGGCATCAAGACCAGCGAGGCAAGGCTGAAGCTCTCCCACATAGTTTGTACAGCTACCTTGAGCATGCCTCAGGTTTAAGACACAATCAATGTTTCCTTCACAGCAGTATTCTCTGATTCACCTTTCACACAGGTCCACAGTGGCTCCCGAGAGTAAAAGGTGTCATTAAACCCAGGGTTGAGCTGAGCCTCCAAACTGACCCTAAAATGCCAGGTAGATGTTGTTCTGGAAGATGCAGTACAAACTCTGTCATCCCAACAGTTTTCCTCCTCTTGAAGGAGAGAGTAAGGCAGGGACCAAAAGTTAATGTAAAGCATAGCACCAGACTAACCACCTGCAAACCCTGTGAGCTATAACTAAGCTGTTACTCTACTGCTGAACAGTGCTTCCAAGAGTGAGACCTCTTCTACCTAACAGACCAGCTTGTGATGGCCACTGGAGCTCACTGATGCTGCTGCACAGTAAAATACACTCCTTTCCAAGGACTTGATTAATCCTTTTCTCTAACATTCCCAGATATTTTATCTTAAGTCTAGTAAATTAGATTTAAGTGATGAGCAATATAGGGGGGATAAAAAACTGAGCATAAACATTGATTTGTTACAGACAGATGAATAATAAAGGTTATCACATAAAGTTGACATAAACACAATAGATGGGATAATTATGTACCTTATTTATTCTAGTTGCTATTTCTTTCACTGCATTGTGCAAAGGGATATCTGAATCTTAAATAAAAAATATAGTTTAAAAAAAGGGGAGAAACACCAAAACAGAAGATAGAAGAGACAGAGGGAGAATGGCAGAAACAAGATGAAATGCTGATATCTATACAGGAAAAGGGAAAGGACTGTAGTATCTAGGTCTTAGCACTGATATTCGTGGACAGTGATATGGTCCCAAGCTAGAAAATTAATTTACTTACATGATTTTGTCTTGACAGAGCGATTTTCTCCAATGAACTTTTTAGACAGTTCTCTTTCTTGTGAGGAAGGACTCTCCGGTGGTTTGGTTTTTTTGGGCTCATTAAAATGCAGCTAATGTGGACTAAACAGGACCCTTAGAGGATCTGGGTCAGTTTGCTAATCCAACAGCAGACCATTACCGGTTCGGGGGGGATTAGTTTTCTGCCAGCTTAGAGGGTTGAGCTAGATCTCTGAACGGTTAGCTGGGAAGCCATTGACAGCTTCAGTGAGGTCTTTTTGGTGCTGTACTCATCCTTTCTCAAAGAAGTCTTCACTGATGTTTAACTAGCAAGTAAAAAAAGGCAAATATTAGAGTATGTGCACAGAAAGAGAAGATTAAACTGAGCATCTCAAATTCTGTTTTAAGCATTACAATATCCAATAATGAAAGAATCTGTATTGCATTCTGAACTATAACTTGGATTACATGCCCAGAGCGAGATAATAGAAATCACCTTTGGTGTCTGCTGAGGAGTAAATCCTTGGTTGTGCCTTTTCACCTAAACTGCAGGAGCGGCCAAGAGGGGAATGGCTGGAACGGGTGCCTTTAGCCACTAGAAACACGCTGATATGAGCAAAATCGTATTATTAGCTGGGCCAGCAGCACATCGCACTTTTCCCCTTCTGCTATCCTCTGAACAAGAGCAAAAAGGAAAGAGAGAGAGAAGGGAGCGAACTAGGCACTGGTACGTGTCCAAGACCCAGTATCCTGGAAGCTGACTTAGCAAATCTTACTGGAGGGGGAATCTGTTTGTTTGAGATGATCATTTAGAAAATGAGAATACTCCCAATGGATTCCTTCGTGGAGGAGATAGAGTCAAAGACTTGAAAGCAGAAGTTAATCCATCGATCATTTTTGACTGTTTGCAGTGTGTTACCAACAGTCTCATGCAAAAGAAAAAAAAAAAAAAACCAAACAAAAAAACCCCACAATGGGTGAGATTTACTTCCTTGGTAATTCCCTGCAATTATTTACCCATTGCAACCTGAGAGTTTTTAGATCTCACTTGGGCTGCCGGAATATTCCTCAGCAAGCTCCTCTGAGCAGCCAACTGCAAAAAACATTGAAATATGATAAGCATATAAGAGCATTAAATGGTAGCATTCTCCATCACCCACAGCCTCCGTTAGTTGTGCTTCCAGGCCAGATGAAGCTAGAATGTACGTACAGCTGTTCTGAGTTGTAAAATACATTTTGAAATGGGATTGATTCATCTGTGTTTCATGAGATTGAATTAAGCAAAAGAAAAAAGTATAAAGACTTGTCTTTTTTCCAAACACTTAATAAAAATATTCAGTCTCACTGGAACATAATAGAGATGTGCTTTCAGCACACAGATGTGCAGTAGTGAGAGCCACGTTTTATGTAAGCTGCTCATTCTTTTGTGCAGTGTTAAGAACTGAATGTACTTTCATACTCCTTTTTTTGGCCTTGACATGAAGTAATGTCAAAGCAAACGAAGACCTGGTGGTAAATCCTTTTCAGTGCTGCTAATGATTGTGGCCATTGCGGAGCTGTTACTGGCTGTCTAGTCATCTTTGGGAAATTGGGCTTTTGATAAGTAGACCTTGTATTCTGAATTTTGATTTCTGCAACAAAATTTGCTGGCATGACTCGGTATTAAGAGGATCAGAAAGGTGTGTGGGTCACATACTGCAGAGGATATTCAAAGCAGGTTTTATGGTGAGCTTCAGTGGGTAAAGTCGTTAAGGGTATAATGAGTGATTTGAACAGAATTACATGGGGAAAAATTCACGCCAGCATCTCCTATCTATAAAATGCATTTTAGTAGAAAACAGATTTACAACTGGAATTTTTTTTGTATGCAAGGCAGAACATGCAGAAGAGCAACTGAGCCTGATTTTCTTTTTCCAGTTCCATTGCTTGTTTTATATATAGGGGTTTGTATTATGGCTGCCTGGATTTTACAACCACAAATGTGCCAAAACCCTTGACTGGTTCATTCAGGTTGAATTATAAGCAACATAAAATGTCTACTTTCTTCAACACCTGCACACTCCATTCCTTTGTGTTTTGCAAATATAAGAGGTGCAGATACGTGCTTTTTTGACTTTGATCTTGTAAACCAAAACCATTTAAGTGGATCCTGATCTAGATCTGGACAGCAAGGAGATGTTGCCCAGGTTTCCTCAGCAACCCACATTTTTCTGGGCGAGCCTCTGTTTTCAGTTGTTCCTCCAGTCGCTCTGGGAGCAGCTGCGCATGCAGGCAGCACAGGTGCCGGGCAGAGCCGGACCTGGAACACTGCTTGCCATAAAAGGAGCCCATGGAGCTTGGTAAAAATTGAGGTACCCTACTGTCAACATGCATCGGTCATCTCAGAGGTTGGGTGCATAACCGTGTGTGTGACTGCTGGGGTGCACAAAGTCTGTTTCACTGGAGACACTTCAAAAATCCTCTGGTTTTGTGTAGCTGACATTTATTTACTGCTGCTTTAGTAATTGCATGGGGTGGATCTGCCTCTCCTGTGCAAAAAGCTTTAGGTCTTATGTACTCCCCCTCTTGAACATTATTTTCTTCCATTCCATCATGCTCACATATTCCTCCTGTCACCCCCAAAATAAGGAGGGACTATTCTCTTGTCCAGCTGATGATTCCCCCACCTCTTCCATAGACATGGCGTACGTCTTACCCAGTGAAAGCTGTTTGAAAGGGGAAACCTGGTCTAGCATCAGCTGTGTCCATACTTCTAAATAGTGGAGAGGCAGGAACAAGATGACACAGACTGATTCCTCGCCTCACTGCTTAGTACTAGTCTCCTCAAGAAAAGATTTGTCTTGACAGATAACTGAAACAGTCCAAAACAGGCCTGGAAGTGGATTAAAATTAAAGAGTGAGCAGTCTGGGGTCCAGTGCTTGAAGCTACTGCCTGTATCTATTTTATTTAGCTGCACAGACGTACCTGTAGCTATTTATCCTCCCTCTGTTAGCAGCCACAAGAGAAAAGCATTGTCAGTACTTGATTTATCCCACCTATTTAGGCACTACTTTAAGGTGAAATGAATCACCCTTCGGAAGTAACTGTCTCTCTATTGACTATGGATGGAGTCTGCATAATGGAGTTCAGATGGCTAAAGGTAGGAAGGCACATCCTACCTGTGCAGTTGTCCCTTCCGTAACATGAGACCTGCACTGGGGTTTTCCTGGGAGAGCTTTCGGTGGCTTTCACATGGGATTTTTCTCTGCAAGAAGTGTCAGAGCAGGAGAAAACACAGTGCATGCTCCCTGTCACCCCATTTCCACCCTGCTTCATCTTCACCTCTCCTCAACAACTTACCCTTGGGGGAGGATAGGACACAGGACCACAAACGTGGCTGAGCAACTTCTCCTGCTGCATGGAGATGCTTAACACTTCATCCCGGTCACCAAGCAGCTATGCAAACCCCAGAGTCCTGTGGAGGCAGGGGGATTTCTTTGAGGGACTATATTTCATTTGCTGATGCTATTAAAAAATACTTCAGAGTGATTACAGTACTTTTAAGCAACAAAAAGCTACTACCAAGTATCTTTGCTATTTCCTTGGAATTAAAAGAACTTCTAATGCAAAATAACAAACTGTGAACTTTTCTTTTTTCTTTCTGCTCAGAAATCGAAGCAAAGGAAGCGTGTGACTGGTTACGTGCAGCTGGATTTCCCCAATATGCTCAGTTCTATGAGGGTAAGTAGGTTTTTCTCCTCTGTGCGGTACTGAAAGTGCACTGGGCCCTTGCCAGGAGAGCTTGCAGTCGGCCAACTCTACATTTGACTGAGTTATGGCCATGGCTGGCTGCTTCACAAAGCCTCAGCTGCTGGAGTCATACAAGTGCCTAAAGAAAAGTAAGATTCTTGCTCTCATAGCCATGGGAATAAAAAAAAAAGAGGGACATAGTTGGTATAAACCTCAAAGGTTAACAAAAACAAGTACAAAAAATCCAAATACACAGGTCTCTTTTTTTTTTTTTAAACTTCCAGAACTGTGTCTAAAATAAGATTGAAAACACTGAAAGTTACTGAAAATTTAAATCTTACTAAAAATAAGATGGAAAAACTCTGCAAAGTTACCAAAAGTGAATAATCTGAGCTGCGTTTTACATTTGCAAAGCAAGAAAAGCCAATATTTTGGTGCTAACTCAAAGCAAATGGCCATGTCCCCTTCCTAGCTGTAAAGCTCATGCCCAGGGAAGCGGCGTCCCCAAGGGCAGGGCGAGTGGTTGCACAGCTGCTGCATTCAGGAGCAGTCTGGGGACTGGGACTGGGTTTTTCCTGCTCTCCCTAGCTCAATGCTGAGAGGGAAACGGCAGTTGATCCTCATTTTTTCCCAAACTGCATATTCTCTCTGCCAGAGACACAGAGCCAGCTCAGGCCCACTCGGGTTTATCAGCCGAAGTGCAAATGCCACTGGACACCTTCCAGGGTCAGCTTGGGTCTGGAGGCAGCATGGCTCCACGCATGGAGCGAAGGCCAAGAAACCTCACGGGTCAGTCAGCTCTGCTGAGAGCTGGCTCAGACACCATCCATCCCCGTGCATGAGATGGACGAGGACACCTCTGCAGCTGAGGCCAGCTGAGGTCCTTCAAGGCTCAGGTGCTGGCTCCTGGTAGGCTGCTCAGGTGCCTGAGTACCAGGAGCTTCAGGAGCCAGGCGGGCTCTGTTAAACCCAGCAAGGAACTAAGACTAATAAGCCTGCCAGACCAAAGCTGACATAGATGTGTGTCTAACACGGTCCCTGGGTGCCCAGTAGTACTTTTGTGTCTGCCTTGTAATCAGAGTATCTCAGATCCCCACACCCCCAGGGAAAGGAGAGCCTGCTGCCTGCTGAGCTCAAAGGGATGTTCCCTCCAAAAAGCAACCTGTGCTGGGCTCACACAGTTCCCATACGGTCAATATGCACTCTAGACAGTCTGCATCTCTGAAAACAAGGTCCTTTTTATAGGCATCTATTATGTCAGTGTTAAGCACTAGTGTCTGAAAATGCTGGCTGCAGTTCCTGTATCCCAGCGTCCTGCTGCGGTACCTAAACATGGCAGAGCAGTCTGGAGAGCAGCCACAGCGCTGGAACCCGTCCCACCGTTACGGAGACCGCTAATGTGTTGCAGCCATGTCACTTTTCATTACAAATGTCAGCTTCCAGCACACTAGTCTGGCTTTTTAACTAATATTGAGGGTTATAATTCAGCTCTTTTTTCTTTGTCTCTGTTACTCGAGTAATTCTTTGTCTGAAATCATTGTTATTGGGACCTGTATTAAAAGCAAAAAGCGCAGAACATTTCTGTTTCATGGGAAAAGTCTGTCTAGCAAATAACTCCTTAAGTCACTGTGATGGGAATGGAGAACCTTGTTGCTCATGTGGATAAAGAAAGTGTGTTAGTAATTCCCTGATCTCATTCGTTTGTGCTACGCGCTAGAAAGAACAGCTAACAATTGAGTATCTTATTAAAGCCAAAATGAAATAATCTTGCTCTCTCTTCGGTGCACAGGACGTTCAACTATACCTTTAACAGAAAAAAAATAATAAAGTGACTGAAAGGGTCACAGATACAGCTGGAAGGGAACCAGAGCTGAGTGAAATCAGTCATACTAGATTTCAGTGAGCAAGCACATGCAAAGCATTTTAGATGTAGACAATGTATTTTCATTTGAATAGCAAGCAGTCATCTTAATATTGTGTCTCCTTTTATAGACTCCCAGTTTCCCATTGACATTGCTGCAGTAAAGAAAGATCATGATTTTCTTGACAAGGACCTTGTAGAACCTCTTTGCAGGTAAATAACACCTAGTTTCTTTTCTGATAATTTAAAAACATGAACTGATTTGTTATTGTTAGCATAGCAGCAGAAGCAGCAGCAGAGATGTTTGCTTGTCCACGTGAATTAAGCAATGATATCTATAATGCTACCATGCTGAATTCATTTCTCTTACAGAAAATCCTGGAGTAGGACCCCCACTACACTCATAGAAAACATCACATGATTTGAGAAGACCCAAATCCAATGGATTTGAAATACCTGCCTTTTAAAAAAGAATTAGCAGTAGTACAAGCAAACCCTGAATAAATGAGAGTCACACTTGAGTTGCACATGAATAACTCTTATGTCCAAGTGCAGCAGCAAAGATGAAACTTCATTGCACAGAATTCAGCAAATACTTTCTCTGGCAGCAGACGTGGTTTTCATGCTGCTGTGATTCCCTTGGTACTCTCCTTTTGGCACCAGTAACAGGGGTGGGACCAGAACCCACAGTACTACAGCTGCTACAACTAGTCACTGGTTTGCCCCTCCCAGCGGGCTTGCGTTTGCTGTTTATCTAGCTTTTTATACTCTGCCTGTGATGAATATACTGCATTGCATTGCTCAAGTACTGTCCCCCAGGACCCAAGAAGCAGCAATTCTGTGGTAGTTTTGCAAAACCACATTGCAGAGGCATTGTTCCCCTCTTCTTTCTCCTGTGCTCAGCTCAAGCTGGGTTCTGCTCCTCTCTTCTTCAGCAAGGACAAAGGAGCATCTGGCCCCTAACCAAGCAGGCTTTATTACATGTTATGGAAACTTTCACAACACCAACATCAAGATAATTGGACAAAACTCTATTTCCCCTTCTGCAACTGTGGCTAAAGTCATCAGACTGTATGCTGTTCCACTGCACATTGTACTGTGCATTGCAGGGATTAATGAGTCTGTGATGGAGGACTGCAGAGAGGGTTTCTGAGAATCATAGAAAATAGGGCTGGAAGAGAGTTCATCTAGTCCATCGCTCCATCCCTGGCTATGCTCTCCTTCCTGGAGGATCCAGGTAATTCCTGGGCGTAGCTGTGAGAATGCTTTCCCAAAACTCCTCTGCTGCAAGTGAGACCTATTGCTTCTCGTTTTGTCTATTATGGTTATGGGGAACAGAATATTGTCTTTCTCTGTGTAGTAGCCTTTGTGTCTGAAGACAAATCAGTAGGAAAGACTTGGATCCTTCAGTGATTGCTCTCAAGGATGCTGCGGAGCAGAATAACTGCAGACTTGATCCACTGCTGTTCTGTACAGCTTGGTGGGAGGGATTGCTATGCCCACACCTAAGAAACCTTCTTCCCACATATACATGCATCCCCCTGCTTCAGTCTGGTATGGTGGAAGACATACTTTGCTGTAGTTTGGGAACTGGGAAGTGGTAGGAGGTTGAGATCTCTTCCCCTCTTCCCTTTCCCACAATGTTGAAAAACCATGCAAAAGTGCAAGTATGATGTCTGTTCCTGTCCCTTTCTCCTGAGAGCAAACAGTGAGGTGCAGTCATTGCATAGCTCTGTGACGCTCCCCAGTCTTTCTTCCCTGAAGTAATTAGCAATGGTAGTACTTCAATTATGGTCACCAGGTATCCAACACCTGCACAGCTAAATGGGAACAGCTCACCACTTGCTCCTGCAGCCTCTCTGTAGACTCACAGGTACACCTACAACAGTTACACTAGGTTGATATACTTATGAGGATTTCTTTGTGAGCTGAACACCTAAAGACTGGGGATTTTTTCTCTTTTTTTAATAGATGAGGGTTTGGAAAATAAACTAGCAGCTGGAGAGATGCACTTATGTGACAGAATGCTTTATATTAGCCTAAATCAAGTGATACTGCTGAGATTTGTAGTACATAAGCATAGACACAGATCTTTCCAAACTATTTTATTCAAAGACAAAGGGTTTTATGACTGTCTAGTAACTTTTTCTGTAATGATTTTATTCAGAAGACAACACCTGTTGACTTTAATTTTTGTTGCGAGTTTTTAAACAGTTTAGATCTAAAAAAGGAGTAACACCTCATATATTAGCCAGGTAGAAATACAGGTATTATGTACAGGTTATATCTTCAGATTGCAGACATTTAATTTGCTGTAACTTAGCAGCTTCAAACCTGTAGCTGAGAGCGACCTGTAAAAAGTGATTGTGCCAAGTGTTAAGATTTGAGTTCATCAGAAACAGTAAACAGTGCCAGCCACTGCCTCCAGTACCAGCTTTGTTACTGTATTAGCTATCAAACCAACATCTTCCAATTTTTCCAGTGCACTGGAAATCCTCACAGCTCGACTGACCACTGTGGCCAGTTTTCTACCCTTGCTTTGCTCTGTGGTGGCATTACTACAAGGTCCATGCCAGTATATCACACAAGAGCTGCAGGCTGTGATGCACTTTTATGAAATAGAAAGTTAAAAAAAAGGTTGGTTATTATTTCTGTATGCACCAATTCCCAGGTCAGGAGCCAAACTTCCAATCTTCAAACACCCAAAACTGCCCTCGAAGCTATGCATGAACAAGCCTTCACAGTGACTAATAGTGCATTCAGCCCATCGTACCGAACAAAATGGGGTTCTCCTTTTTATTTGGATGATAATTTTAAAGTTGGAATGCCAGAGTGGATAATCAGTTTGAGCAGAGTTTTAGCTCTGAATGGTAATGGTTCTAGCATAAACACTGAATTTCTCTGTTCTTGTGGGTTGAAATCAGACTCTTAACCTCATTTTATAATCTGTTTTCTTATGGCATTGCAGTATACAAGAGAACATGAGGTACAAATGCAGAGGAACCTTTTAAGGCAGCTGGTAGTATTTTAGTCAGAAAACCTAAGACTCCCTGTTGTAAAAGATTTCAGTGACCTTTTTGAGATATTCTAACACTCCTGCTGTTTACAATATCATTTGAAAATTTGGCAGAGTAAAGACCAAATGTGAGGCCTTTGGGTTAGAGGCATATCTATCAAGAGATTCCACTCGGATTTTATTGAGTAACGAACAATAGAAAATTGCCATGCAATCTGCAGGCGGACGCTGTCAGCCTGCCAAAATAATAATTGGGCATGAAAATTTTATAGCTGGATCTCTGTGTCATTTCCAAAATAGCAGCAACCAACTCTGCTCTGGGAACTTTTGTGGCTGCTGTGATAAGAGGTTGAGAAGGAAAAGCCAAGCCATGTTGTACTTTTTGTATTCATGTAAATACAGTGACTAAGAATAAAAAGAACAAGTATGTAAGTCTGAGACATAGGCCCCTAAGCAAGGCTCTTAAAATTTGAACTGTGCCAAGCAGCCCCCAGCCTCTTTTTCCATAGCTAGTGTCTCTTAGATAGCTTGTAAATAATCCAAAGATCACTGTACATGGGACAGCCTACCAGAGTTTTGAAGTGGCGATTGTATAGTCAGTACTGTCTGCTGAGTTATATTGCTCTACGTGCTGTTAGGAGATAAGCCCGGCTCTCATATGCAGTACGGAAAGCCCTGCTCTGAAGTCAGTAGAATGGCTCCCATTGACCTCAAGGAGTTGACTCAAGGAGTTGACTCACCTCATGTGGGCATGTAGCCTATAAGGTAACTCACTCATTTGCAGCCATGATAAAAAGTGATAGGACTGGAAAACAGTATATTATCTTCAGGCACAAAACTGGTGGAGCAGGGACGTGCCAGTGCCAGCTTCACACACCAGTCCTGCCGGTACTGCGAGGACCCTTATTCAGCGTTGAGACTTCAGCAGAGCCCAACATGAGCAGCTGGATGTCCTCTTCCCAAATTCCACAGCACCAGAAGAAGCCAACTAGGGGCACATGTATTCAGCACTTAAACTGGGCTGGGAATAATGATAAAGCAAAGAAATGGTGCAGTTTTTCCCTCAGAGAGGAATTTAAGGAACCATAAAATGTGTTTGCTTGGTCACAATCCATAAGAGAGGACATCTGCAGATCTGCAGGGGTAGGAGACACTGTGCTGTTCATGCTAGCCCTCCCCATGGTGCCTCTGCTTGGAAAACTGTTGGTGCCCCTGCTTGGAAGCAGCTGCAGAACAGGTCCAGAGGAATGCATGGAGCTCTAAGTCACTTCAAAGTTGTCTTGCTATTATCTGGCTGGTTATTCAAGCCGGGCAAGAGATCACTACCCACGAGGTTTTCCAGCTGATCACATCCTGCATTGCTACAAGCTTGTATTTATTTGTAAACTCTGCTTAGTGCTGTACAAGATGTGAAAGTCAGGGATTTCCTACTTCTGAAAAACTTCCTTCATAAGGGTTTATAAGTACAGCACTGGGATTGGGATTCAGAGCCCTAAATACCTATGTGTAGTGCCATCTTAGATCTCCCAAGATATCTCAGACTTCTCCATGGGCTGGCTGGACCAAGAGGACCTGCAGCAGCTGAAGGCCAGGCTTGATACTCTAGGGGATCTACAATAGCACTAGACACCTCTGTTTGGGCACCTAAATCACTCCACTGTTCTTTAAGTATTGTTTCAAGGGACATTTTTAACATAGACATGATGTTTCATCATAGACATAAGTGTTAAACCATAGAGGTAGTGTTTACCTGTGATGGCCTGGAGAAGAAATAAAATCAATGTCAGTGAAGCGCTTGCTGTAGTAAATATTTCGCAGGCTTCCCCTGAACACTGCAGAGCTTTCCAGACAAGCATTCAAATGCATCCTTGATTTTTATGTAGCCACCTCTCTTGTGTTTATTTAATGTGTTTTTTTCTGCTTTTCTCAAGTCCAGATTTTGTGTTTTGTTAACGTTACAAACAGGCAGTCTTTTCCCATGTTTTTAAGCAGTGACATGAAAGTGCCTCTCTCTCTTCAACTGAGACAGCCTTTTGTAGCCAGAGACTTTTGTTTTTTGTTTTTTGAAAGATTTGTTGAGGACTTGGCTGTCAGTCATCTAGTGACTTTAAGCAGATGAGAAAAGCTTTCTGCCACCGCTGGCACATCAACGAGGCATAAGAAGTGGAAACAGACTGGCTTTGATTGGAGTTGTTAGTACCAGGCAAGCTCACAAATATGATCATTAGTTCTCTAATTTCACTGGCAAATCTTTCCACAGCATTGGAAGAGCCCCAGAAAGCATGCCGATGTTTTGTAGATGGGTGAATTTAAAACCTGCGGTTGAGCCCCTGGCACCCCGTAAAAAGTAGTTTTGTTTTTGATGGAATGGGTTCTTCATAGCAAAGCCAGGTTAGAAAGCAACCAGGACAATGATGTGGCTTTCCAAGCCTCCAGTTTAAGTAACAATATTCAATTCTATAGAGCTGAACCTCTCAGTCCTTGCTGAAATTATCTTGCTCTTGAATGCTGTTAGCGGGAAAGCGATGGCTTCGGATGGTCTTGTTGGTTTGACCACGTGCTTTCTGCACCTTTCCGTGCTGAAGAAGGAGCTGTTTTCAACAGAAATGCCACGGCACTTTCTGCTGTCGGCTGGACACATGCAGAGGTACCTGGGTGCAGACAGGGCGAAGGGTACGTCATGGGCTGTGGCTTCCTCGTCTTCCTGCTCCTGAAGTGCGTGGCTTGCTCCTTGGATTTTAGAAGGCAAGCGACACCATAGTGAATGGAAGGAGCACTGGCCCCTGTATTTAAAATGTTTTCTTCTACATCTTCTCCTTAACAACTGCAAATAGGCAGTAAGCATAGAGGGTTTTTATAAACTATTGAGGAAGCAGTTGCAGAGATCACCTGCCAGGGGCTGCTGTGGAGAGAAGGGGCTGCACCCCAGCCCTCTTTCTCAGGAGAGCTCCTTCAGTACCTGCTCTCGTGGGGGTGAGGGAGGTGGGGTCGACGGCTTGGTTTTCAGAGTCGATGAGCAGCTTGGAAGGAGGCAGTGGTTTCTCAGGATTTCTGAGCCTCTGGGCGTGAATTCTGACGCCTGTCTCCTGGTCAGCCTTGCAGGACACGTTTAGGTCAAGGAAGCAGGGAGCGCTTCCCCGTCCCTTGTCTGCCTGCTCACCGTGTAAAGGTGTGAGGACGCGGCGGCAGCTTGATTCAGATATGCAGCTACGAGCACTCAGGTGGCACACAGCGGCATGTCAGTGTGGAAATGTGGCTACAAACTTGTCCCTCCAGCACATGCCAGCTAATGCAGAGGTGCAGGGACTCTGATCTGAGCCTCCGGTTCACTGGTTCACCTTCCTTTTGGAGGAAGCTGTCTCTGAGGATAGAAAGTTGGGCTGGAGTCCTTTGAAAATGTGTCTGTGCCTCTGTATATTTGGAATTTATATCGATAAGCAAATATAAACATTTTGCACTGAAAAGAAGTGCTGAACTTTATTCAGCCTCAGGGCACCAAGAAAATGCAACTTTGGGTTGAGAAATTCCATGTTTGGGCAAAAGATGAGCTTTGCAATAATAGATGTAATCCCTGAGGAGGAGGATTTGTGGGCAGAAGGCTGATACAGAGCCACAAAGCCTGAAATTTATTACAAGAACATTACTATCATGCATGCGGGGTGTGCTTGTGCATACATTATACTCACATTAATATGATGAGCACAGGACTTTTCTGATATGGCATAACGGATTTATTGGCTTGAGTTAGGGAGGAGTATTTTATCTACAAATGAGCAGGTGATATTTTGTGAGGGAGGTTTTTTTAAGGAAGATCCACATTTGGTGGGCTGGTTCTTTAGTAGTGGTGGCAATTTGAAAGGATTTCTAATATTAGAAGTCGTGGGGAGGAATATGTTAATGCCATAATGTTCTTATGCTATGAGAGAGATTATATTATTGATGTGATACTTTTTTTCATGTGTCCTTGTAACTTATCACATACATTTCAACTGTTATCAGTTCTGGAGATTTGCAGCCTCATCCTGAGACCCAGAAGCAACAGGGCAGCTCTTGCTGCAAAGACACAGGAGATGCAGGCATCCTATAGAAGAGTATAGTAGGCACATGGCTCTCTCACTCTGCCTTTCTTTATTTTGAAATTCAGCCCTAAATCTGGAAAATGTTCAAAAAGTCGAACATATTTAACTCTGAGCCTCTGCTTTTAGAAGATGGATGGTTTCATGAATCAGGACCTTGAATTTTACTTTGTAGTTACACTTACTTTGTATTTATACTTTGTATTTATACTTTGTATTTTACTTTGTATTTATACTTACATTTGAAATGTAAGTATGAATAAAAACTATTCAATTATGATTAGCATGGTAGGTTCTCTACTGAAAGAGCATGTTTTCTTGTCCTCTGTCTCTGCACATGGGTGCGCACGCACACACACACATTCACTTTCCACCTTTATCAGATTGTCATTTCAACCCACTATTGTCATGGGATAGCCTTGGATTTAAGAAGCAGAAGCCTTACAGAGTCCCTGATAACATCATTACGAACATGGTCAAAAATAATTAAAAGTATTTATTTAAAGGTGTTACATTTGTTACATTTTGGGTGTTAAACTGTCTTTAAGATCCACAGGTGTGGGAAAGGAACTATTAGCTGTGGAGAAACATTTAACTAACTGTTCTTCTTTATGTCAACTTTTTAAAGGAGGTGCTAACTGCCTAAAGTGAGGAACTGCATCTTTTTCTTTGTCTTTTACAAGTGCTTTGAAATCTCCTAGCATTAACCTTAAATCGTTTTAGACCAATTATGTTACAGTCCTGCAGAAGGCAACTTACCTTCTTGTCTCCTGTCATTTCCCCATCTATCAGAGGTGTTTGTTTATACCTGTTTCCTTTGCTAAATACTTAAATGTCTATGAATTAAACAGCAATGTATAAAACCTGGCTATCAAGTAATGTGAAGCTAAGATTCCCTTTTAACGCAGTGGTCTTATAGCCTGGAATAATATGACCAGTATCGTTTCTGAAGCCCGTTGTATGCAGTTAGCACCCTACAGGCAGATAAGAGAAAAGCTTTTGAACTTATGAAAAGTCATGCCCTTTAATCAGATGCTGCTAATCTTTTGAATTTGCTTTGCCCTGTAGACGACTGAACACACTGAACAAGTGCGCCTCAATGAAACTCGATGTGAACTTCCAAAGAAAAAAGGTAAGGAAACTTCATTAAATGTGCTGGCTTTGCGCCGGCTTTTGTGATAAGACCTCCCCAATTTAGTCTTTAAGTCAGTAATGCTCTTAAAAGTAAGTTAAGTGTATTTGACTTTGAACACGTGTGTCAGCATTATCTGGACACATGATAATGTGAATTGCTGAATCTTGAAATTATAAATAAAATAGAAAAAAAACTGTGACTAATACAGCAGGAACAGTACTACCTGTGTTAAAAGGGTAGTACTTAAAACTTTACGTACGTGCAATTCAAGTTAGCGGGCGAAAAGCCAGCACGGTTTCATTAGGCTGGCTTGTTTGCCAATGCCATGTGTGTACACAATGGAAAATCCTGCTCGGAAAAAATTGAAGCTGCTCAGATGAAAACAATAGCTTTTCTTTATTTCTTGTACTGACTTATTCCCGGTTAAGAATGTGAAAATAAACTCTGTCATCCTTACAAGCTCCTGTGTAACATGGGAATTATTTGAGCTTAAAGGGTTTCGGTGAGGACTGCAGAAACTGCCTATTGATTTTGAGAGTTTTGTAACATGTCCAGCATTAACTGTTGAACGTTTGGTTTTCTGGTCACAAATTCCCCCAAGCCCTTCAGTAGTGTACAATGGTAGTTGTTGACTGAGAAATCTTGGTGTCCGTTTTTCCTCCCTTAGAGTGTTTGTCTAATGCTTTTTAAAAACTACTTCCAAGAGTTGTATTTTTGGTGTCTTTGCAGATTCAGTCTATTCATACTCTATTCACTGTTTGAGGGAACTTGAACAAAGAATGGGTTTAATGTCCAGATATTCTGCCTTCTGCACATGCCCATTTGTTCTGCTGTGTACATAGCCTCTTTAGCGTGCATTTTGTCCATTCACTGGAGCCACACGGACCTCTTCTCTTCACTGCTTCAGACCTGATGGATATTTCTTGTCTTTGATAAGTGCCAATACTTTCCACATCAAACACGCACATCACACCTGACAGAAGGAACAGTAAAATCCCCTGACTACACAATAACTTTATGATTTGGGCAGGTAGGCACTATTGGAAGAGGCTGAGGTCCTTTAGCAAAAACTAACTCAATCGATTGTGTCATTGACCTGCTTGGAGCAGTGTCTGGTTTGCATCCATGCACTCGTGTACTTGTGTTCATGCAGAGATACTGAAGCTGCACAAGAGACAGAATTACAAAAAGCAACATATAGGTGAACGCTGATTGTCCTCTGGAAATTTTGTTTAGTTCCTGTCCTTCTTCTCTTCAACAAGTATTTTGGGTTTGGTATAAGGTTTGTATGCTTCCTTGCTTGCTTCTTTAAGTGTCTGATTATGTTGGGTTAGAAAAAAGGAGGATTTTCTTGTTATCTTTGTTTTTATTAGTTTTTTCTGCCACTCCTCCCTATTCTGAATGGATTGAAGCCCTCAGCTGCTCTCTTTGCAGATGACCATTAATTTGCTATGGAAGTGAGACTGCCCTATGTGGTACCCGTTCAGGGGGACAAAAGCTAGTTGGGTCCATACCTGCAGGAGGCCAGGGAGAAGCAGAGCACAGAAAAATGTAGAGAAAGAGGGGACAAAGGAGATTTGGGATGACAGATACAGAGCAAGTGAAAGTAGAAGAGAATGTGGGGGAGAGAATAAGAGGGAGGAGAGACTGCTGACAGAAGGAGATGTAAACGCAAGTGTAAAAGCTGGAAATTGGGTCTGGAATTGAACAGTGAACCAAGTAAACTTTTTTGCTGTAGATAGTGCCTTTCCTAATAGACTCCATGGTGATCCGAACAATGAAATGTAAAATCAGCTTGCTTTGGAGGTTCGGCATAACAGGTTTGCACAGGACTAGCGCAGCTGCTTGAGTGATTCATCAAAATACGGCCAAGCGAGCTGCCAGACAAGGTTACTGTGAAAGCCAGCACGGTTGAGTGTTCCCCACTGCCCACTCTCCCACCCGATACATCCACGCTGTGGGCTGCTCTCTTCCCCTTGGCTTCATCAAGATGCGTACAGAAATCCTCTTGAATGTGTTGCAAATATGTCCGTAAGCGATTTGGACAGACAGAGATTAGCCTTTGGATTAACTGCCTTCTGCAGCTGTCGATTTATGAGAATTCCTGCCCCCAGCTGGAAAAATGTGGCAGAATTCCACCGCAAATAAACCCACTTTTTGCCTTTTGTTAGCATCCCTCTGTATCTTAGGCAAGTAAACCCTCGGTCAAAAAGCTGTACTATTTTAAATCAACTGTGACAAATCTGTGAATCAAAACCTCTTTCTCTTTGGCAAATGTTATCAGTCACTCCTCAAGAAACTTGCCCCTTCTCGTCTTCCCAAAACATAATGGTATTAAATGGACTTCTGAATATGCTCCAAAGCCGTGCACTTGATTTCACCCTAGGTCAGTAGAAGTATACAGTCACTGCTCCAAGAAGTCTGCTCCGCCTGCGTAAGACGAATCGTTGCTTTCAGACCTACTCTTGATCCACTGTCCCCATAGCTGGTGACATGTCGGTTGGCAAAGTGCTCTCTGCATTGTTTTTAGGACAGTCTCATTTGTCAGGGCACTCTGATATCTAACAAGAACAGTGGGTCATTCAGGATGTTCGTGGCTTCCAGAATTTCTACTGATTCCATCAAAAGAAAAGCACAGTATGTCACAGGACTCACAGTGCAGCCGAATTTGGAGTGAGTCACCATGTCAGCATTTCAGTATCCAGATTATTTCATTTGTCTGATTTTTCTTCTGATGAAACGCAAGCATGTTTCATTACCAATTAAACTAAACTAAACCTTTTTTTTATTGAGCTGTAAATTTTGACACCAAAACCCCTCTGTATTTTCTGAGTGGTTCTTCGGCAAAGTGTAATCCTATCTTTGTTGTGGTTAGACACAAAACTTGTTTACTACCAATATCCATTTCTGTTTATTATCACTTTCTTTAAAGAAAAATCTTAAAACTTATTTTCCTCTAAAAATGATTTAAAGTATATTAACCACTGAATTTATGTTTATTTCTGTCTCTTACTCTGTGCTCTCCTCTTGGTGTTTTTCACAATGCCTCTACCACTTTGGCTAGTTTAATCGATTCCAGCTTGTAGAAAATACAGGCTAAATCCTGTCAGTTCATACAGTAATGTCAGTGCAGCTACAGGGATTTGTGTCAGCCAAGAATCTTCTTTAAGGTCCCTTTGGCATATTGGGATGTACAACAAATAAAAAAAATATATTTTTATCCTATTGGCTGGTGCCGTCAACGCTTCAGCAGTGGTATGCTTTGTAGATATAATTACCCCTACTAAATATTTAAAAGTACATACCCTTGCGGTTTTTAAAATATCCACTTTGTGGCACTACTAAGACCACAATAGATGGATTTTTAAGTGCCTGAGTCTATGCAGTCCTTTGCTCTGTATATGCATACAGCCAACTGTCGAGCTGAAACAAAGGTAGAGCTGTCTGATATGCCATTTCTTCCCTGCAGACAAAATGGCCAAAGCAGTATTAGCCTTTTCTAGCCCCTTTCCTGCCACTTCACTAGCTGCTTAATTTTTCTCTCTAGCTAGCAGCAGAACTAAGATCTCCATTCATTCCTGCGAACTAACATCAGCTGCAGGAGCACTGCACACCTCAATGTTAACAGATAAAAGAGGAAAGACTAAACCCAAAATTTCATAGCTATATTTTATTTTATGGTTTGGACATGATCTAAAACATCTGGCCGACTTGAAGTGATAAACTGTCAAAAGCTTATGGCATTAGTGAGACCTGGCACACTGCTGATGCCAATCTCCATCTTTTGAGGTTTCACATTATTTAAGATTTTGGGGGTTCTCGTAAAATTTGTTTTACATTTTTCAATTAGATGGGCCAGCGGAGAGCTAGTCAGAGATGGGAGATAACTTTACCATCAAAACTTCATAGAAAAATACTTCTAATAATAGACTTTTAAAATGAGAATTTTTCCAGTCCCAAAATAGTCTTTCTGGTTTAGCACCTCATTTTAGTCTGACAGCCTGTCATATTTTACTGCCTTCATACTTCTTCCAAGAATGTGAAGAGCTGTTTGGATGTCACGTAGGTGAAGTTAGTTTGTTCTGCTTTAAAACAAATGTACAAGAATAATGCAGTATAAACCCAGTTCAAAGTCAAGGGAAGGATACTCATTAGCAGCTGTGGGCTTTGCATCCTTAGAGAACAGCGAGTTCGACACTGACTGTGCACTTCATGCTGAAGATGTATCTTTTTTGTTTGAGCAAACAGATGAGAAAAATGTCATAGGGAGATCTTTTTTATCCAATTTTTTTCAAGGCACATGTTGTCTGCATTGCAGAGTAGCTCCTGGAGCTGCCTAAACATAAGCACAACTCCGCGTGCCCCAGGCTGAGGGACGAGGCCAGGAAGGGCTGTGGGGCTGCTGCTGCCTCAGAAGAGGTCGGGGGAAGCCAGAGACTGTGGGGCAGGCTGGAGGTTGTCAAGTTTGGGGTGCCAGTGATTGTGCCGGGGTGCCTGGCTGCTCCTCCTCCCCACACCTCCACGGCTGCCTTCGCTGCCTTCCTTTGCCTGCGCTCAGACCCACCCTAAGCAATACCTCCAAATATATTTTTTTACTGCTGTTTTAAGCATCATAGCTATTTATCTGTAGTTATGTTCCTGAAACATAAATCTTGTTAGATGTACCTGGTCTGTGAAGTTTATAGATGTTTACTTAGTTCTCACTGCAAAACTAAGTGCAGCACCAGATATTTGCTGTCTTGGTTTCTTAAATGGCTCACATTGCTGTAGTACCTAGCTACTTCCCAGTCTTTACCATGTGTATATTAACACCATCCCTGCAAGTCAGGATCTCTCTACTTGGACCTTTCAAACCCCTTTTTTTTCTAAACAGTCACTATGGGCATCAGTCCTACACAGTTCAGTGCAGAGGCAACCCACCCCACAGAAGCCAAGAGGCATTGATGGGACTCATGAGCTCCCTAACATAGAGCAGGCTTTCATTCCTTACTTGTTAAGATGCTCACTGCAGTCTTTACAATTAAATGAAAGAGGCTGTTATGAAAGGACTGATGACCAATCTTTCATTAACTAGGTTCAGGGAGACTTTACCACCTGTTGCTCACATGGGGCAGCACAATCACATTAATTCAAATAACGAGTAAAAGCACCTGCTTTTAACATGTGCCACTTGTTGTTTTCCAGAGTGAAGATTCAGATGAAGAAGACCTCTGTGCTATCAGTAATAAATGGACTTTCCAAAGAACCAGCAGACGATGGTCTCGGGTGGACGACATTGATGCTTTGCTTCACCGATCAGACAGACATGGATCTTCTGGGGACATTAAAATGAAAAATACAACAAGCAGCGAGAGCGTCCTTACAGATCTGAGTGAACCTGAGGTCTCATCTATTCACAGTGAGAGCAGTGGGGGAAGTGACAACAGGAGTCAGTCCGGCATCAGCAGCGCTGCCAGGGAGACCTGTGACTGCTCTGGCCAGCATGATGTAGAAAGCACGCTGCTGCAAGACTCCACTGCGATAAACACCGTCCTGTCCCCCAAGGACAACCTGAAGAATGAGAAACCAACACGAACCAAAGCAAAAACCTTTCTAAAACGCATGGAGACACTAAAAGCAAAAGGTGTGCATGGAAAACTAAAAGGCTCGGGAAGAACGGGTCCTTTAGAGATAAGTGGACCTGTTCTCCAGTATGAGCCGAAATCCTTGAAAGACATGCACTGTATACAGATAGTCAACGGTGACCTCCAAAACTTAGGACAAGATTCAGTCAAAAGAGGACTTTCCTTTTCTGCCAAATCCAGCAGTGACAGCAGTCAGTCCGAAAACAGCAGCAGTGGGGTGAGCACACCATGTTTGAAGGAACGCAAATGCCATGAAGCAAACAAGAGAGGTGGGATGTACCTGGAGGACCTAGATGTTCTGGCAGGAACGGCCTTACGGCAAGTGGTGGACCAAAACCGCAAAAATGAATTTCATTCCCAAGAGAACTTGGTTGTGCATATTCCCAAGGATCATAAACCAGGGACCTTCCCAAAGGCACTTTCTATTGAAAGCCTCTCACCTACAGACAACAGTAACAGTGTAAACTGGAGGACAGGCAGCATCTCTTTGGGAAAGCAGAACTGCTCTACTCCGAAAGAGTCCGGACTGATGGCTTGCTGTCCTAAAGAGAGCAGAATTAGCATTTATGACAATGTGCCAGGTTCCCACTTGTATGCTAGTACTGGGGACCTCCTGGACTTAGAGAAAGATGTCCTTTTTCCTCATTTAGATGACATTTTGCAACATGTCAATGGACTCCAGGAGGTGGTAGATGGCTGGTCAAAGAACGTGTTGCCAGGTCTACCAGTTGATGATGTGTCGGTCAGGGAATCTCCGTTGTTGCCCTTCCAGTCACCCACACAGATAACACTTGATTTTGAAGGAAACTCTGTCTCTGATGGCCGGACCACACCAAGTGACATGGATAGAGATGGAACATCCCTGAATGAATCTGAAGCCACTGGTGTTAGGGACAGGAGAGACTCTGGGGTCGGAGCATCGCTCACAAGGCCAAGCAGGTAGGTAGCAAAGTTTTGTACACAAATCCATAGACTGTGAAATACGATGTAATGGAGCAGAGGCTCTCAGCCTGGGAGTCAGAAGGTGCAAGGTACCATTACAGTTGCACTCATCCTGTATGGGGATGGGGACTTCCCAGGGAAGGGTAGGACTTTGGGAGAAGGGACATCCTGCTATGGAAATTCTTATGTGGAATCAATGGGTTTAATAGAGCAAACTAAGTCATCTTTTTCTCTCTTGATCCATTGATTACACAATAATATACAGGACCCTGTATATGTTGTGGGATGTATTTTTAATTTGTCTTCTAAGTTATGCACACCAGTATTTATGTGTCAGTAGCCTTGTGCGCTTTTTTATGCACTGATCTGCTTTAAAAATGTGTACCTTTGTGCTCAAAGAGAATTTCCCTACCCTCCCTCTGTCCGTTACGTGACGGTGTGAAATGATGGTACACAATTAACTTCTTAATAAAAGTGAAAAGCAGGATTTTGTTAATAGTTTGCAAACCTGTTTTAAGTCAGAGGGATGAGTTCCTGTTGAGCCAAGGGAGCATGGTCCTGGGTAAAGGCCTTTGTGGATCCATACTGCTGTGTCTAGGGTGGCTTTGTACATGCAAAAGCAGTGAGAAAATACCTGGTATTTTCTGATCTGCCGTCAGCCTTGTCACATCCTCACAGAGGATTCTGCCGTGCCATGGTTTACTGCTGCCCATGCTTGCTCACCACCATCACAAGCAAGTGAACTCGAGGAAACTACCGAGTAAATGAGCAGTGCCAAAGTTTTTAGGATTTGAGCCAGAGCTCATGTTTAGCAAAACAAGAAACTGAAATGAGTTGTTTTCCAATGTATCCAGTATATAGAGAAAGTGCATTGGAGCAAAGAGAAGATGCAAGTGGCTCAATAGCTTGGTGGTTACGGCTCTTGCCAAGGAGACACAGGGTTCAATCCCTTCTCCAAAAAATCCTTCAGTGTTTAATAATAGAGATATTTGGAGAACCTCATCTCCAAATACCTTGGTGGTCAGGCCGGTCCCCTGGGATGTGAGGGACCAGGCATCAAATCCCGGTTCTGAGACAGGGAGAGAACATTTGACTCTGGATCTCCCACATCCTGTTGGAAATGTGTGGGCTAAAGGGCACAGCAGGCAGCACTGCTTCCCTGAGTACATGGATGGGACCCACACCCACTTATGAATCTAACATTAAAAACGTCAAAGCTTGAGCATGTCCAAAATTAAAGAGATTGAGCAAATGGTTTTATTTGCCTCCAAGCTACATTTTCTTTCAGTTGACACACCATGAGCCATAATGTGCGTGTGTGTATGTTTATGTATGTTTTGTATATTGCCCAGCACTATCTCACAGTATACCATCTTCTTCTGCCCAGTTAAAGCAGTTGTCTGATTTTTCTATTGTTTCTTTTGCTAAAGGAGATTACGATGGCATAGTTTCCAAATCTCTCATCGCCTGAGCCACTCCATCGCGTCACTTCACATCAGCAATCAGTCAGCAGCCCAACTGAATCTACTGCAAAAATTCTCTCTGCTTCGTCTTACTGCCATCATGGAAAAGTACTCTATGTCAAACAAACATGGCTGGACCTGGTGAGTACCATCGATAACTGGAAGAGAGATATTTTTAGAAGACAATAGTTTCTCCTAATTCTGTTATTCTGATAGTAAATTCAGTAAATGCAATTAGGAGGAACAATTGACTTCAACTGTAGAATTTGAAACTGTCCCCTTTAATCCATTGCTGCTTAGTGACTCAGTGGCAAAGTCAGAAATAGATCATGGAGATCTGACTTCGTCCCTGTGCTCTAACAGAGAGACAATCCCAGCCTCTCTAACAACACTCCAGCTCCAGAAAAATAAACAGGAGTAGGAGAGAGTGAATAAAAGTAGGAAATGTTTACAGTAAGTCTTCCCCAGAATTCATTTTGTGATTCAAAAAGAAACAGCTGCTGATGATACTTCATGTATTTCATATTGGTTTGTTTGTGCTTTAAAAGAAGGGTTAGAACAGTTATGGGATTTTTGTCTGCAGATCAAAAGATGTAAGCTTTAGCCTAGTCCTGGACTTGCGTTAGAGGGAGCTTGCAGCCGTAGCAGCTGTAACAGCTACCTGGTCACTCAGAGAGCAGAGTGAAGGGCAGATGGACATGAATGCTGGCAATGTGGCTCCTTCTGTAGCAAATGGCTACAGAAATCTGCATGTTTAATAGTATACGAACCCTGATGGACCATGCAGACTGAAGTACACTGGAATGGAAATGAGCATAGATAAGAGATTATAAGTATCTGAGAAATAATCAAAAGGATAACAGAAACTTTCCCTAATACACAGAGACACTGAGTCCAAAAATAATATGACTTGACATTTACATTGTGACTTCCGTGTTCAAAGCACTTCACCAAAATCCCGCTAAATTCAGCTGTGAGCTAGATAAGATAAGTTTTCCTTTAGAAATGGAAAAATAGATAGAAGGGACTACATGTGAGATTCACCTCACTGACATCAGCCACTCTGAAAAGTTATGAGCAAGTCCGGTCAGCTGTCTGTGGTCAGTGGGAAAAGACAGGCAACTCCAAAGGCAGCTCATTCTATCCAAGGCTCAGGGTTTGGGTCACCCTGCAGAGGTGCCTTGCTCCACAGTTTGTGTAGAGGCAGCCTGGACTGCTAACTCTTTCTAATCTCCGTTAGAGAGCTAAAATTCAGTAAGATGAACCCCCAGATTGCTGTTCTCCTTTCGTGCAGCTCCCTGCAGCTAGCTGACGTCTGTACTGAAATGAATCTCACCTTAACCAACTCCAAATAAGCAGACTAGAATACAGCAAATTCTAGATCCTGCTGTTTGTACAGAGGTTTTCCCTCCTGACAAATATTTCTTCAGTTTGTATAATCAGTCTCTAAGGATTTACAAGAGTGGGACTTTAAAGAGCTGTAAAGTTATATGCTGTACTCCTTCGGTAGGTCATTTAATCCAAGTTTTATCTCCTTCCCACACAGATGAGAAGAATTTTTGTCACATTCAGGTCATATTCATCCTTTTTTTTTTTTTTTTTTTTAATTCCACTGCAGTCGTGACTCCCACAAAGGGAATCCAGTTTGTTCTCATTTTCACCATCATTTTTGGAAGAAAGCAAGCTCACCAGCTTCACTTGAGTTACTCAACCAGAATAAATCACATAATACCAGGGATGAATCTGGCACATAGGGATTTCCCACCATCATTTATTACGGTAAATTGTTAGTCAATAGAAATGCTAAATCACATAACTAGTAGTATAAAAATCATTTAGCATGTTAGAGGACTGAACCTCCTTTTCTCTCAGATACCCTCTCCACTATGCTTTGCTGTGCCATTTCTTTAAGTCCCTAATGGATGCTGTAAACCATGTTGGCTTCAGCTGGATGACAACTGCGTAGTAAAAGTTTTTTGTTAGAACAGGTTGTTACTGCTATATCTTAGGGCCAGAGGCCATCTCCTTATAAAAGTTGTCAAGAAATCCATCAATTATACAGATTGTAAAGTCTCCGTGTATTGTGCATTAAATGTTATTTCACCATCTTTATAAAAAAGGAGGTGGCTCCAGTTGCCAATATCTGCCAGCAGTGTTACTCAAAGAGACTGTGTAAATACTCTGATATTTTCATGCAGCCTGTTCATGTTAATTTTCAGGTCTGTGCCAAAGTTCATGAAGAGGATGAAAGTCCCTGACTACAAGGACAAGAACGTCTTTGGTGTGCCTCTGATAGTTCACGTCCAGAGAACAGGACAGCCTCTTCCCCAGAGCATACAGCAAGCACTACGCTACTTACGGAGCAACTGTCTAGATCAGGTATGAATTTTACTCCAGGCACTCGGCTGATTTTTTCTGAAAAGCTACCCTAAGCAAGCAATGGTGAACCTTTTTGTACTTAGTACCAGAATTATTTGAAGATTGTTATATCTCATGCTGGGCCCAGATCTCCTCTGGTGATTTGATACCTGGTGCCAATACTAATGGTTTGCCATTTTGAGATTTGTATCCAGCTAACCTGTTGAATTCTTGTAGCTATAACAGTTCTGCTGATTTGTGTACAATAGTCTACCTCAAGGAATGACATGAAATCTTTGTGTCTATTGAATCAGAGCTCAGGACTCCGAGTTTCTACCTGTATCTGCACTGCTTATGCTTGACCGTTGCCACTGGGGGTTAACTACATTCACCATTTCACAAGATATGGTACAAAAGGTTTTATTTACTTAGCAAAGAAAGAAAAGTCCAAGAATAGAGAGCAAACTCAGCAAAATATTCAAAGTATTCTGTTGACAAAGTCAGAGATATCCAGATAGAGTTAGGTCAGCAGGGGTTCAATGCCAAAGCCATTACGGTACGTTTCCTTTTATAGTGTTCTTAGCTGCAACAAGCCAGCTGGAAGACCCCCATGCTCAAAGTATTTCAGACTTTTTGATTCCCTTAAGCTACAGAGCATGGACATACCAAGCATATTTTTACTGTTCTTCCCCTAAGGATGAGGATATGTATCTTTATGAACACAGGACTGGGAGAAACCCCCTGGCTGACTGAGTTCAGTCCTCTACTATTATTGACCTCATGTCATATGACCTCTTCTGTAACTGCTTTTAGATAGTTGTAAGTTCAAAAGGAGCAACCAGTATTTTAATCCACAGACTTTGCTGCTTTTCTAGCTCTGAGCACACAAAAAGGGTGGAAGTGGTCAGTTCTGAATCTTTCCATTTTCTGATCACCATTCTGGTTACTGTTCAGGTTGTTTTGTTGGGTGACAGTCATCTTTCCCAAAATGGAAGTCTAAAAATTAAATGCCTGGCTGTAAATCACAGCTGTTTCCCTTTACAGCCAGTGGGGAGACACAGGCCCTTCCTAGCCTTTCTCTCTGTCGATTGTAAAGAGAGCCTATAGTGGTCAGACCTTGACATCTAACTCCTGGGTGTCAAAAGTGAGGTGAGATGAGTTCTGCCTACCATATATAGTATGGGAGTTGAGGGGTGGGAGGAATAGCCTGTTGGAAATGTATTAATAGGGGATGGAAGGGGAAGATGCATAGAGACAACTCGAAGCAATATAGTCAGTTAGCTGACATGCCTGGTTATCGCTGTGGTAATCTGGGTTTGTGTACTGAGCGGGGAAACCCAGTGTAGGAAGAAAAGTGATGCAGCAAGCCTGGAATCAGTGATGGGACTGGAGGAGGAGACACTTGCCCAAGTAGGAGGAACAGGAGATGTGGGGATAGGGATGGGCTTGTCAGCTAAATGTCAGAGCAATAGGAAGGAAGAGAAAAGAGACGGGGGATAAATGCGGGAGAAAGTAAAAGGGAGGGTAAAACCAAAGAGAAATAAAAAGCTCTTGAGAGATTTGAGGCGGTCAAAAGGAGTGTCCGTGGGCAGTCTCAGACAAATATCTGCTCCGAGAGGGAGGGTTTAGTTGCTGGGAAGCATCAGAGCTATGTGAAGGGCCATTTCAACTCAGCTTGAGTTTCCGCTCAGAGTGGAATTGGGAAACTACTGAATAGAAAATGAAGAAGGAGAATTACAGATTGGGACCATTTAAAACATCTTGCCAGCAAAAACCTTTCTAGGCCAAAACCCTCCAGGCAATTCAGCTTCTCTGCTTTACAGTAACTCCTTTTGTTCCCATTTAATTCAAAGTCTCCTAATGCCCAGCCAGAGGTCTGAGCAGCCTCCAGTCTCCCCCAGCATCTTGCTTATGTGTCTCTTCCGTGCACTGCAGAAGGCAGTCTAGAGTCCTGAACAGGCATCAGAGTTTCTACTGCACGCACTTGGTAAAGTTGAGGTTGCTCTAAATCATTGTAAGGTCTGGCTCCTGGCACTGAAGTGTCTAAGATGGTATGAGGAGCCTCACCATTATTTGTAGGATATATTATTCAGTTTCAACTTGTGAAATAGAAACTGCTTCGCCTTTGTCAACTGCATCTTTATTTCTGTCATGCATCATATGGCTACTTGCAGGGCAGATGATCCACAGCATGAGGATAATAAAGAGATTGGGCCAGACTAACCTCTGATAAATCACTGGATTTATAGTCCCATTTTATTTACAGAATAAGTCTGTAATATTGCAGAACAGAGCCTAAAACATCTTTTTCTATCAAGTCCTCTTTTGATTAATTATTATTTTTTCCAAGAAAGAGGGAAATAGGAGTTTGGATAAATATCATTAAACGAAAACAGAGATCAAGAGTAGCAGAATGATGTGCAGCAGGAGAGATTCGATGTCTGACCTCTTGAATCAGACTTATCTGGAAGTTTTTAAAGGTTCTTTATACCAGCAAGGTATACTTTCCATCAAAAGCAGAGAACTGAGCCTCTGCTCTGACATTTATCTACCACATGCCAAAACTGTATTTTTTGGATAGAATTAGCATGAGTCCTTCTGCATCTTCAGCACACATTTCTAAGAGGAAAAGGGATTTAAAAAGAAGAAGAGAATGGGAAAGGGAAAAACAGATGAAAAGAACCAGATGCTCTTTCTTGTATGCTCTTGTCAGAACGAAGAGCAGAGCTTCACCTGTGAACAGAAATACAGTGCACTGGGATGTACACAGGGCACGCTCCAGTTCTTTACTTCCTACACATAAATACAGCACACAAGCAATGCTAAATTCTTCAACAAGAAGACACAGCAGAAGAGCTGCTCACAGCCAGTCAGGTGTAGCAGTTCATCTCCATATAAATAAATACATTCCCTCACAGAGCTCCATAGTATGTAATTAGTGTCATTAGTGTGCAAGTTAAAACTAAATACCATGTTCCTGAGCATGGGAAGCATTCTAGGGAGAGGAGGGACCTACATGAACTCTGTGCTGGCAGAAGTGAGGGGAGGAAGGCCAAGAGGCATTATGTCCTTGCCTTTACACATTTTTGCTGGTGGACTATGCCACGCAGAAAGCTGAACAGACCACCAGCAAGACAGCGGGTATGAAGAAACAGAAGTCTATAACTCCAAACCTGAAATGTGGCTTTTTTGTAGGTCTTTCTCAATATTTCAGCTTTTCCCCTGCAAAACTGAATGAAAACAGTGCTAACACTTCCCAAATGAAACCCTGTAAACTCACTTGGGAATAAATAATGTGGTGAGGCTCAGGAATTCACCCCGGGGGAATTCCACTGGTGAGAAGGACATAAAAGGGCAGCACTGCCATGAAGGCATCATTTCAAGAATTACCGCTTCCTTTAGAATAGAAAGCAAACAGGATAAAAATGTATCTTAGTGACACTGCACAAGTAGTCCCTCTGTGGCCCCTGCTTTTGAACTGGGGTTTTCAGTGGGATTTGGGGGAACTGTTGGAAGCAGAGAGCAGGAAGGGGAAAAAATAGATTTGGTCTTGATTTTAAAGCTCTACCAGGATGTACTAATCTTTTGCCACAGCATTTATTACTTAGCTGTGCATAATATTTTCATGTTAGTCTTCAAAATATATACCCAAATAAACATGAGGAACCAGATTCTCAGCTGGAGTAAATCAACAGACAGTCACCCAAGCCAAGCAAGCCACTGCTGATTTATATCAGCTGAGCGTTTTGCTTAAACTCTTCAGGCAGCAGGGAAACCACATGCACTCTGAACTCTCCCTCTAGAATGGGATACAGAGCAGCAGCGTTATTAACTCTTACAGTCCTGCCGTGAGAGCATGCACTTGCCTGCAAGACTATGTGCAAGTCATGACCATTGCACTTGCACATGGTTTTCTTGCTCTTGCCTAGAGTAAAATAAGCAACTCAAGCTTTGGTCATGATCTAAGTCTCCTGTAATAGATTTTTTTTTTTTTTAATATATATATATATTCTTTAAGTAAGACTCAATTCAATACGGTGCTTTTTTAGGTGGGTCTGTTTCGAAAGTCTGGAGTGAAATCCCGAATCCAGGCCCTACGTCAGATGAATGAGAGCTCCCCAGAAAATGTCAGCTATGAAGACCAATCGGCATATGATGTGGCAGACATGGTAAAGCAATTTTTCAGGGACTTGCCAGAACCTCTACTCACAAGTAAGCTAGGAGAGACTTTTCTACACATCTACCAATGTAAGTTGCAATATTTTTATTATTATAAACAATTATATAAAATTATATATTCTAATAATATATTGTAAGTAATTTTGGTATGTTAACTTGGGTGGGATTCTTTCTGGTCACCTGTGAGATGTATAAAATAACTTCTCTGCCCTCAAAATCTTTCACTGAGAGATTTTTAGAACTGCCTAAAAGTTTCAATGTCAAAACACTAGCAAATTTAATGGAAAGACTGTTCAAATCTTGAGAAGCTTTGAAAATATCAGCCTCACAATCAGAGAGAAGCCAGAAGGATAGGCTATCGTGGACATAAAAAGCGTGAAGACTCATGTTTTTGTCAGATTTCTTTAAACTGTGGGCCCATTTCATGCAGACATCTCAATACAAGTGAGTCTTCTGGGCATGGAGAAGTGGTACTTGACCATAAGAACATGAGCCTGTGCAGTCCCTTTCCTTGCTGTGACTTTTGATAATTTGCCTTTTCATTATAGTCAATAAAACGTACGTGCAAGCACCAAGCTGCCTTCGTTTACATCCTCAGCTCCTATGTAAAGATCTCATAGAGAAAGGAAAAAAAACCAGGGGATTTCTTCTTTTCATTTCAGCATAAGCAATCTTCAGCAAAATCTGAGACTCAAATGCATCAGAATGATGAAAATCCCTGTAAATCAGGAAATGACTGTGTATCTCTTCTCCAGACTGAGGGAGAAATAAACAATGAGGAAAACACTGAAAAGCCAGAGGAATTAGAGTTTTTTCCTGACAACGTCCGTTATGAAGGCCAGTCAGCTCTGGCAGATGCAGAAAAGCATACCCAGCCAGCCTAAGCCAAATAATTGGAAGCACTAAAGAGAAGTGTGTCTAGTCTTTTCACTTGCAGACATTTCAGCTGCCAAAACAATAGAAAGCCATTTTTAAACACTGTATAATCCCAGTGCTAAAGAATCTAAGTTACTTCTGTGCCTCCCTTTACTGTAAAAATCTGTCTGTGGCGCATAGCCACTAATGTGTTTAACATCACAGTGTCTGTAGCTGGTAGAGAAATGCTGTGATCCTGCATGTAAGAGACAGCATCGCAAATAAATTTAGTGGATTTGGTCATACGTGATGTCTTGGGACACAAGTGAACTGAAACAGTCGGTGCCTAGCCCTGGACCATCATTTCCCCCTCTTCTTTCCTGCTCACAAGTTGCAGGTCTTGTCTGCCTACACACACATCAGTGAGGTTGTTCAGAAAAGCAACAGAAATTCTTGGTGTTAATAAAATGGCAATCACAATTGTTTCCATAGTGAAGTGGCCAAGGAGAAGATTATCCACTAGAAGGACATGTTCTACATGTCCTTGGAAACAAATCGCCTTTAAACTGTCCCTTGATGAAAACTGGGGATGTCCTGTCTTGCCACAGGAGAGACTGCAAGTAAACTACCCCCTTGCCAAAGGAAGAGAGACATGGCAGATCTCAATGGCATCAGTGTTATTTGGTCTGCAGCCAGAAGGGATCCCCATCTCTGAGTCGGGAGCCTGGCATTAGGATTCATAACAGCCAAAAGGCTGAACAGTGAAACATTGCTACCAGCCAACAAAAAAATGCTGTAAAAAAGGGGCACAGGCTGACTCTGTAACCCTGCATGGTACTGCAGTAGGAAGTCTGAATAACTCTTCTTTACACTGATCGGATGGGAAAAAAAGTGCTAGGAAAGATTTTCTTGAACTCCGCCAGTACTTTAAAGGACTTCAGAAAGACTTGAGGATGGGTCTGTTTAAACCAAGGTGGGAACAGGAAAAGATAGGCTCTGTAGACACTGGAGACCAACGTTTGGATTAAGAATGAGTAACAGGTTTGTTTTTTTTCCATGTGACCAACAACAAATATATTTTTCTGTTTTAGACAGTACTGAAAAAACTCCTTTCACAGAGAGAAAAATGTTGCAAATTTCTGGGATACCAATTGTATTTCATAATGTCTGCAATTAAATAAATCTGTAGCTGGGAGTTTTTCTTCCCCTTCATCCTGTTTAACAAATTGTTAATGTGAAGTTAGGAAGGATTTTTCCTCTCCGAGTGTATTGGCAAGGGATTTCTGATTTTCTGAGACTCGCTGAAGATCTTTTTCATATATCCAGGACCTTTTTCATATATCCGCAATGGCTTGGTTTGCTGTAATGCAGAGGATTGGGGATGATTACTGTAGTAATCTATATGGGGTAGCATTGATGAAACTTTCTCCATTTCCCTAAAACTCTCAGTTGCCTAACTTTACCTATGACTTGAAGGGCTGGCCGGTGGTCTTCTCTGTGAATTGTCTTCCCAGGGGACAAAAGAAACCTGAAAAATACCATTTAAAGATATGAGTACTGAGTACTACTCTCCCTTCGTAAACTTTAAATGAAGTTCAGTCTCTTTCTTGGGGAAGAGCCTTCAAACGAGAAGAGAAATGTCATACACTGGCTAGGTGAGCTGTGCTTGATGGAGTAGCAAATACCACAGCCCTCCAACAGCCAGCTGGTCTTCGCCCCTTCGTTCCCCATCATCTGCCTCTTCAGAAAGCCATTCTCAGAGTGTGAATGCCTGTGTTAACTCTGTCTTGTTCCTGGCTCCTTATCTGTTCTTACAATTGACCCCCGAATGTCCCTTGCTTTTCCTCAGACGTCCCCAAGGAGCAGCGGCTGCAGGCGGTGCAGGCAGCCATCATGCTGATGTCCGATGAGAACCGGGAGGTTTTGCAGACTCTGCTGTGCTTCCTGAGCGACGTCACCTCTGTGGAGGAGAATCAGATGACTCCTATGAACATAGCTGTTTGTCTGGCCCCTTCCCTCTTCCATCTCAATATAGTGAAGAAAGAAAGCTCACCGAGGTAAGTTTCTTCTCACCACTATAAACAGTCATATCCTTAATACAAAATGATGCTTTCAGTGTTTCGAAAGGTATGCAGGATAAAACTTTCCAAAGCATCTGCTTCCCAGCACACATTACACAGGGCATGGCTTCAGTGAGAGGGGAAAGTCCATGCTGCAGAGCCAGAAGCACACTTGTACATGCACAGAGGTGTTTTCACAAGCCCAGCAGGCACTTCTGTCTGGCTGTTGCGACTATGCAGTGCTTGCTTTTTATGCAAAATTTCAGTGGGGCACTAGTGAGTTTGGCATAAGTAATGTTGGCTTCTGTGAAGCCTGATTTTGCTCTGGGTGAAGTCAAAGATTGACCATGTTTTAAAGATTTTTAATATATAGATTTTCAGTGCGTGGTTTTTCACTCTGTATTTTCTGGCTACATTCTGCCACGTGGGAAACTGAGTTTATTTCAGGCCACATTAAGAAGGTGTGTAACATGGTGAGTGTAGAGTAAACAGGGCATAGACCCTGCTAAACATTAGTGGTCCCCACTTGATGTCCCTTCTGACTTCTTTTTTTCCCCCGTCTCATTCAGAATACACTGAGGTTCTTGGTCATGTATGTGTATAACCAGCGTCTGAGCAAGTGCTTTAAGCAGTAACAACGTAAACCACTGTACATCGTGTCTGTTAGAAGTCCATTCCAAAATGTACAACACCTAATGCAGGACATGCATAACCTTTCCTTTAAAATAGGCCCAACAGTCTGAGCAATCTTTGTGATAAATAAAAACTAAAGATAGACTTTTCTCTCTGGTGTTCTGAACATCCTGCTGCTGTTTGCTTTCATATTAAAAAGATTCAGCTCTTTTTACCTGAGACACTGAATTCAATTACAGAGTAATACAGAAGAAATATGCAACAGGGAAGCCAGATCAGAAGGACCTCAGTGAAAACCTGGCAGCTACTCAGGGACTTGCTCACATGATAATGGAATGCAACAAACTTTTTGAGGTGAGTGAGAGACTCAAACAGCATTATTCATGGCCACATAATGCAGCATCCTTTGAAGTATTTATGTTTATGCTTACATTTTCTGTCTTGTATTAGGTCAGAGATTGATGGTGCCTCACTTATTTGTAAACTTGCTTCATCTAAAGTTTATTTATCTCATTTCTTTATGGCTGTTCCCTTCTAGCATTCAAAGACGCAACTATTAAAAATGCAGAGTAATTACCCTGTAGCAGTTTTCAACCCAAATTACTGGATTAGGAAATTTTAGTCTAATTAAAATAAAAATCTGCTGGTTTAACATTTCATATTATTATAATGCTTTTAGCACCTCAATTAAAACTTATTAATCTCAAAAAGAAGAGCTGATACACTTTATTTCTGTGTCATGCAATAGAGTTAAAATTACATAGGGAGATGCAGTCTACCTGCATCTTTCACTGCAGCTGGAGGAGAGTTAATGCTCATATCTCCCTTCCCCAGAAGCACAAGGCAACATTTCTGGGGGCTAGAGGAGTAACACAGGTGTATTGATGTACAGTTGGTCAGTCTAATACGTTTCTGCATGACTAATGCTATTCTGAGCCATGGACTGTTTCATTATACTCCCTTGATTTCTCATCTTGCATAATAAGCGAAGACAGAAATAGGTATCCATTTTACAGATCATAGGCTCATTGCAATTGCATGCTGAATGATCCATCAGCCATTGCCTTAAGGAAAAGTTCTCAGCAAGAGGTTTTCCCTGTGTGTTTTCCCTCCCTTCTGTGGCACAGGTCCCGCACGAGATGGTCACCCAGTCCCGAAACTCCTACGTTGATGCAGAAGTGCATTCTCCCACCCTGGATGAGCTCGGGAAACAAGTGGATGAGGAAGGAGGGAACTATCAGATGTACCTGGAAAGTCTCATGCAGAATCTCCAGAAAGAAGCAAAAGAGAAATTCAAAGGATGGGTCACGTGTTCCAGTATAGAGAACACAGAACTCGCCTACAAAAAGGTAATCTGGGGAGACATGGAAGAAGCAGTAAAGAAACCAAAGCAAAATACAGCCTAGCTATGGGACACCCTGACCTGCTGCGTGGCTAAATACATACCCTTCTGTCTGATGAGGCACACGATTTTTCTTAGAAGACTACTAAAAGCAGTTTAAAATGTAATATAATAGTGATTCAAGTATGAGATTCCAAGAAAAGGCACACAAAGCAAGCTAAGGTCTCCAAAATGGACAAAGTAAGTGATACAGCAAACAACACAACCAGAGAGTGAGTTGAGAGTTTAACAACAGATAACATTACCTGGGTAAGCTCTTTGACTGGGGGACAGACAAAATTTCTGACCATCTCCTGTTGTTTGCCAGCAGTTTGGAGAACACAGTCAGATCACACGTTTTAAAAACCCTCTTCAGGCTGCCCGCTGCTTTACTTAGCCAGGCCAGCCATATGGCCACTTTTATCCCTGATCCTATTGTCCTTGTTTCCAGTGGATTTTTTATATCTGCCACCTTTATCAAAACTTCTGAAGTTGTTCCAGGCTTCATCACTTCTGCAGGGAAGGCCAGACCATTGCAGCCAGGAGGAGGGTGCTGCAGGGTCCCTGCAGACAGTGGGGTTCAGGGCTGCTGGAAATGCAACGGCAAAACAGAGGTCTGCAAACCAGCAGTGGCTACCGAGAGGAGGGGGTGGATTAGGGGTGGGTGCCATGAGTAAGGTAGGGGAAGGGCACTGGGAGAAGTGTGGATCTGGATGGTGAGGGGGTGGGGGGTCTTAGGGGCCAGAGGCAGCGTTACCCCTATTGGGGAAAGTGCAACCCCTCTGTTAGGGCAAAGAAATGACAATTACTCTGGTTTGTAGGCAGCTTCTGTGAGTGACATCTCCAGGGGGGGACTGCAGGAAGTTGGGGAGCGAGTAACAGGGCTGAGGTGGGAGTAAGATGTGAACAGGGGCATGTCCAGGTCTGGGGTCAAGGGCATGTGAGACTAGAGAGGGGATTAGGAGCCCTTGAGGCTCTAGGGCAGGAGGACAGGGGAACTAAGAGCTTTGGGGAGGAGGAATTATAACATAAAATAATTTAAGGTGGGAGATGGGTTTCTGGGGACACAATCCTGGGTCTGTGGGAGGTGCTGGAGGTTTCTGGAGCACTAGCATTGGTATGTGAGGATGCCAGGGTAGGGAGGGGTTAGAAAAGCAGGGCTTGCAAGAGCCAGTGCTTAAGGTTAACTTGTTTGCTGCCTGAAATATGACAGCCCTAAAACCATGCAGAAATGCTGTACGTGTGGAATTTAGGATATTAATCTTTTACATAGCCTAGCACTTTCTGCTTCCCTTATTGGATGCTGTGGAAGCGTAACAAGTAACAGGAGCCGTGAGCTAGGAAGACTTAGCAAGCAGTTTGTGTGTTCCTTCTTTGAAAGGCATTTTGCCAATACTTCCCTTGCGGCTATTTTGAGGAGCAAACATCTGTGTATCTGACACATAAGTGAAGCGACATGTGTTCTCCTCTTCCACCAATTAACCAGGAGAGTTAATTGACCCTCAGTCCCAGCTACTGCATCAGATTGCCCAAGGTGGTAACTTTATTTCAGCCTAGGGTTTTGGTCTCTCCTTTCATCTGTTTTTACTTCTAGACACACATAGTCTTAATTACACTTAGGATGCTTGGGGTTGAAAAAGTGTCTGTCCCACCAGAAATAATACAGCAACTCCACTGGCACTATGGGAAGTGGTCCAGATATACACTGGTGTGAGAGCAGAAGTAATGTATCACTTCAGTTTTCCATCCAGGACTAGTATGCATCTGTTTTCACATACAGAAGAGCAGCAGCAATAGCAATAATAGTAACGGTTAGCAGGGAAATATGCATACTCTTAAGCTAAAGCCAGATACCCATACCAAGATTCTCTCATCAGTCATCCTCTGCTGAACATATGCATATAGATCATGGGGTCTTATGTTCTTTGTTACTTTACTCCAGGTTGGAGATGGGAACCCCCTAAGGCTTTGGAAAGCCTCGGTGGAAGTTGAAGCCCCCCCATCAGTTGTCCTGAACCGAGTGCTGAGAGAACGTCACCTCTGGGACGAGGACTTCTTGCAGTGGAAGGTGGTCGAGAGCCTGGACAAGCAGACAGAAGTTTACCAGTATGTTTTGAACAGCATGGCTCCTCATCCCGTCCGAGATTTTGTCGTTTTAAGGTAAGCTAAGGGCAGTTCTCCAGTACCTTTGCTTCCTGCAGTGCATACAAAGAAGATCTGGTCTTATCTCAGCCTTTGCATCTGTATAATTGTGGTTTGAGAACTCTACTTCTGGGCAGCAGTGTTGATTTCTCAAACGGAATTAAAATTGTACACCTAGAGCATGGTGACCTTTTCTCTGATGTAACTTGAGCAGCACATACTCCTGAGGCCATAAATATCATTTCTGCCTTAGAAGATAATAGTTGCTGTTCTTTCAGCTTTGTTTGTTGTCAAAACAGTGCAAATAGAACCCAATTGTTTTTTACACTGCTTTTGCTGTTCTCTGGGGAATGTTTGATGTTTAAGAGCCAAATGTTTAGTAGAGAAGATAGTGATGCTTTTAAGCTAAGGTTGTTATACAGTGTCTATATAAGTTGTTATTTTAGATTTGCAGTTGGAGTCTTTGTAGACCAAGAAATGCTAACCCATAAAAATCCTAGCGTGCAAATGAACAGAAAGAGGCAGTAGATATGTATTCTGACTGTCTTCCAGGGGATGACATCTCTCAAATAAATGTATAGCTGTGTATCCCTATTCTAAATTCAGTCCCAGTTCTGCCATTATCTATCTGCCTGTACAGAACAGACAAAATAAATTCCTCTTATGCACCTTCTGCCTTTGAAATCCTGGCCCTTTGCTTGCTAGGAGCTATTGTGGAGCTGCTGACATATTTCACTTACAGGGTCAGTCCTACAGTTACTTATTTCAGGATGATTTTGTGCATTCCTGTTCTTGGTCTCTGCTTTATTTGATTGAAATTATGTGCCAGAGAAATACTAAGCAGTTTTGACAAAGGAAATAGTCCAGTGAGTCAGAATTGTATTAGAGGGAACAAAGATTGAAGGAAAAAGATGAGCCCTATAAAAAAATAATTATAATAGTACATCCCTTCTATGAACTTCAGTATTCTCTTAGAGAATGATAACATGCAGATATTGTCGGTATAAGGGAAGAATTATTGAAACTCTTAGTAGAAGATTTTAAAAATATTTTCTGTAAGTTCTTTATAATGTGAAAACATCAGCTCTTTCATTACTCTATTTCCTTTGCCTTCCCACAGTACACTGTGCTAAATTAATTATTTTATAATTAATTTTCTTATACAATATTTATATATTAAATAATATAATATATATTATAATAATGTGCTTATATATTAAATAATATAATTTATCACTGATTTAAGTCAATAGACTTAAATCAGTGATAAATTTGACCCCCCGCATAGCACCAAGAAGATTGCCTGGGAGCGGTGGGGAGGTTTTGATGACCTTAATTCTGTCCTCTTATTTGCCACTTAGTTCACTATTAGGTTTCATGGTGTTTTATGTTCTTTAAAGACCTGCTGTGCAGTCACATCAGTTGAAGAAAAATCTTGCCATTGAATTCTCATTCTTTTCACTAACCCAGGCAGAATGACCCCAAGGACTGAAATACATATTATAAAACTGAATCCTGGTGGGTTTTTAAGGGCTGAAAAAATCCGTCAGGCAGGTCTGTCAGATTCTGTTGTTTACCTCTTTTGATTTATATCATTAAGTCTAGAGAAAGGTTAGCCAGTGATATCACAGTCAATTTGATACCTTATGATTGGTGGGAAGTGAACAGTGAGATTATAATTCACCTCTGGGGACATGAATTAATACAGCAATTTTCCCCTTCCCAATCAAACTTTTGGCTGTGAAAGGATAAACTTAGTTGTTGGTGGGTTGTTTGTTGGGTTTTTTTTCCCCTTAAATTTGGCAGTCATAACAAGGGGATTAGGCTCCCTTGAGAGGACTCTAATGGTAAGAGGATAGGGGCGATGTTTCATACGCCTGGGATCTGACGCAGCTCTTAGCTGCCCTGCACAGGCATCACTTTTCATTAAAGATTCCTCAAGTGTTTAATGTTCATTAAGTATCACAGCATCTCTGTGAGTTAGGTGTCCTGTCCAATTTTACTACTGTAAGATATTTAGAGAAGTACAGAAACTAGCCTAAAGCTGTATAACTGGGAATAGGAATAATAAATCTTCTGCAGTCTCTGGGATACATAGTTTTCCACTTCACAAATGGCCCAAGTGCGTGCCGCATAGTTACCAAGATGATACAGTCACATCTAAGCACCGTGCAGGCATTCACAGTAGATGGTTCAGCATTTCACAGTAGATCTGAGGTGTTATTTCCTACTCTCCATGTGTTTCATCTGCCAGGATAGCTCATCATTTTTATTAATGCACAGACACACGTAAAACCTTCTGAAGTCAGTATCTTCCTGCATTGTCTTGAGTAACAGCTCAATTTCATATGGGAAAAATGCAGAATGTTAAAATTATCTGCTGAAGTCCAAACTTCAACAGTCCTTGAAAGCAGCTTACCTGCTAAAACACGATACTTCCCAAGGTAGCACAATCCCTGTCTCAGACAGTCCATGGCAAGATGATGCACATCACACAGCACAGTGGGAATTTCTCATTTCTTCTCACAGCATAGGAAAGAGCATAGACCTATCCTGTGAGATTCAAGGCAGATGAGAAAGATGTGAGATGCCAGAATGTGTAGAGAATGCTTACAGAACAAGAAAAAAATGTTAAGTATTAAAGTCTAGGTCTCCTGAACCTAGTGGAAAACTTCTGCAGCATGTCAGAGAGGCTAGAAACTTGAGAGAGGGGGGAAAAAATGGAATGACTGACAGAGCTCAAAATAAAAATACATTTTAACAGGCCAGCCCAAAGCCTGACTGCCTGTGAAAAGAAACATGTGGCTAATAAGAAACCAACTACCTATCATTGGCTAACTGACATGTATGGTGACATGGTCATGAAATTTCACTGTTATATTACTTTTTCCCAAGTAAAATGTACTCAGTGGTTGTGTAACAGTGGTGAGACAGAATGTGGTTCTATGGTCCAGAAAATACCTCTTTCCTCCTGTAAGGGAAAAGAACATGGAGCATAGATCCTGTTGGGAGAAGAGGGCAGACGAGCACATGATTATGTTAGCAGAAGTTGCAAAAAGCTTGTTGGTTCTTGCTATGTGGCATTGGAAAGGAGGAGGACCTTTCCGAGATGTCTCTTCTTGGAGTGACAGTGAGGAGGAAGGAAGCAAATGGATAAGGGATGCCTTTGTGGGTGCCTGGTTGACCAGTTCTTCTAGGATAGTTAGTGAGGATGTTGGTTCAAATGTTTGCTTGGTAGCAAACCAAAAGCCTGCCTAAAGAAAGGGAGCCTCAACTTCACTATCATTCCTAAAGGAGTAAACGTGAAGTTTTAGCCTTTGGCTATTGCAACAAATAAACCATGTAAGACTCTACTTTGCCGTTGTTACTTGGAGTGTGTGGTAGCAAATGACCATCATGTAATTGCCACCAGCCACCTGAGGAGACTTTCCTCAGCTGCTGTGTGTCAGTGGATATAAGCAGCAGAACATCCTAGTAAAGTGTGCTGCATTTATACTTATCATCACCAAGAGCATTGTACATTAATGTGATTGATTAAGTAAATGCTTGTCATGAAAGGACACTTTTTTTTTTTTAATTCAGATGCCCTTGAAACATGTTCTTGGAGTTTCAGCAGTCAGTGTGGTTAGTAGTGAGGATTTCTGCTGTGCTAAACTGTATTTGTTTTTTTGTAAATCTGCATGGGTGCAATCCAACATTTCAGCCTTTGTTGGATGGCTTGTGCTCACTTTATGTCCTTTCCAAAACTTGTCTCTCTGCAAAAAAGGCTCTATCATGCCCTATAACACATGATGGTTACGAAGTGCTTGTGTGGAGAAGCAAAACTTCTCCACCTGGAGCCTGCAGCAACGTAGATGGGTGGCCATTCCACATCATGGTCAGACTCCCAACTGTGGTGGGGGGACAACAGCAGCATCAGGTGGATATTGTCCTTCAGGAAAATATTGTACATAGCATCAATTGCAAGAACTTTCCCTGAGTCATTTCAGAAGGTGGGAGTTTTGGGGGTTGATTTGCCTCCTCGTGTACCAATATATCCCCAAACTTCTGAGCAGTTCTTATCAAAATTGTGGTACTCACCATTAAAATTAATACACTTACAGGAGGGGATCTAGCTCTAAAATCTGAGCTTGATAAGTTTCTGTGGCCTGTTTTGAGCAATAGTGACAACAAACTTGGAACACAAAACCCTTCCAGGGACTCCTAGGACAGGCCAGTGGCATTGCAGGCAACAACAGTTAGGCAGACAAGCAAAGTGTGACTTCAATTCAGGTTCTTACTCGTGTGCCCAGAAGTTTCATTACGAAAGTGATTCCATCTTGAATGTGTTGCTGCAGGACATGGAGGACTGATTTGCCAAAGGGGATGTGCATGCTGGTTGCCATCTCTGTGGAGCACGAAGAGGCTCCTCTTATGGGAGCTGTGCGAGCCATCGTGATGGACTCTCAGTATTTGATAGAGCCATGTGGCTCAGGAAAAGCCAGGCTGACCCATATCTGCAGAATTGACCTAAAGTAAGTATCCCACCTGCAAAAAGCAGATGTCCATTCAGCAGGGCAAAAACCTCCAGCTCGGGGAGGGAGGAGGTGTTGGGAACAGAGGACATGGCCAATGTAGCTTTGCTGCTTTGGAGTCTTCCTGCAGTTTTTTCTATCCACCAAGCTCATTTCTCTGCTCAGCATCTACCACTGTTATGCTGTGATCACAGAAATAAAATCTGCTTATTTGACAACTGCAGGGGAGAACTTCAGAGTACACTTACAATGACAAATATCTGAAGTCCCCACCACCACCATGGGCAGCGGGGAGTAGGAAGCATGGCAAGCCCGTTCCTGCGGGGCATATTTCTTGAGTATTTGAGTTTCTCAATAATTGTCTTTCCATTTCTTCAGAGGCCATTCCCCAGAGTGGTACAACAAAGGCTTTGGACATCTGTGTGCAGCAGAAGTTGCCAGGATCAGAAACTCATTTCAGCCTCTGATTGCCGAGGGACCAGAAACAAAAATCTGAGGAAGTGTTCCTGGGAGCATGTGAGCGTAAATTAGGGTCTGGCAGGGAACAGGAAGGCTGAAAGCAAAGATCTTATATAAGCTACAGAAGTCTGACCAGACCTGGGTCTGTACAAAGGTGAAACAGGAATTTTATAGGAAAGTTCTTTTATTCTGGAGACTTACCTCCCCCCGCCACATCCCTTCTGTATTAATTTCAATTATTGAAGTAAACATTTCTTCAGAGAGCTCTTATCATGATTACTTTTAAATCAGCCTATTGCCATTACTTGTGTGTTACATAACTCTGGTATTTAAAGGCTTCTAAGAAGCATATTTTAATTGTAAATAAATTATGTACAGTATGTATATATTTATCTATATTATATCTATATATATGTATAAATTAATTATTTTGTATATAACTCCGTGCAAATCACTTGCATCAGTTGGACCTTAAATGAATCTGTCATTTGTTTCTTAGTGTGTCACTGCTACATAAGCTGTGTTTGCTATTATCACAGGGCTACCGGGCATAATCCATGTAATAACAGAAATGCCTGTTCTCAAATATGTTTCATGTTTGTGTATGCTGTGAGAAGGTACCTAGAAATAGATGTAGGAAGAATTAGAAGAACTAAGGAGCAAGGAGGTTACTGTACGTTTAAAAATGAGTGGATCCATTTCACCAAATAAAATATATGGAAATGTAACTGAGAGAGACATTTTGAAGGCCATTTATATTCAGCTGCAGAAAGTTTGTGACTGTTAGTACAAGGTGTTGAAAACTTGCCTATTGCCTTAATTAATGGTATATCTGCCGCTAGAGAACCTCACTATGTGCAGCATTCAAAGTAACTGCTCATTGCTGAAGAGTGCAAGGTAACGTTGTGTGTACTGAGGTGTCCAAAATCAGACTGGTAGGTTATTAAGCTGTAAATCTTTTTTTTTTTAGCATTTTGTCTAGTTTCTGAGTAAGTGTTTCTGTGTTGTTCTTTCCTTCTCCCATAGAAATGGCTAATTGTTAAGAAACTCCAAAGCAGATTTTCCACAGCCAGTGGACACAAACATGTGCAGATAAATACTATGCCTTTTAATATTCTTACTATACAAATAACTAAACTTTTTTTTAAGCTTTTAAACACATCTTGGAGATTTAAAAGACTAAATGCAGACTATGCTTGGAAAGATTGCTTTTATAGTAACAGCAAGCATTTTCATATTATATTGCACTGATCTGCATGATCCTGCCTCTGTAGGCATTGGTGGGAGCAGGATTAGCCCCTGACTATGAGAAGCAGGAGCCATTTAAGCCTATTATATCATTTCATTTTCAGGGACCTATTATTTTGCTAATGGAAGAATGCTTTAAAAGTAGTAATAATAATTTGTTGACGTTACCTTTGAGGCAGGGTTCCATTTTGTTTTTAACTAACCTAAGACCAAAAATGACATTACATCTGTGATTCAATAAGAATGTACAAGCCTGTTAATAGTGTTCTTCATTAATCGCATTTGTTCACTTTGACTTTATTTATTGCTGCATAAACCAGCTGAGTCATTCATAGCCAGTGTTTTAGCTCAGTCCTTCCAACAAAATCCACTAAGATTTAGTATGAGGTCAGTTAAGCGGGATAAAGCTACAGTTTTGTGCCCTGATTCAGTAAACAGGGAAGTCTCTTCAAAGCCAGTGCTTTGAATCTGCCCCAGGTACAGGGGCTGTGGGGCGGACAACGTGCGGTCCTCCATTGCTGCTAGAGCACAACCCCACCTGCCATCGTGCACACGCATAAGGGCTGTGCTGTTGGGGACACCCCTGCAATCCAAGGAAGCAAGCTGGTGGGAGCTCAGGGTGACCCAGCATGGTGTCCTCATGGAGCAGCAGGAACCCAAAAAAGTCACTGTCATCTTCCTCCATGAGCTGTCTCACCCACGTTTTGTTGTACGTAGGCTCAAGGAGAGTGGCTATCCATGAGCTCCTGCCTTGAGTTTATGGCCAACAATGGTTGCAATGTGCAACTGTTGTGTGTTTTTAAGTCTTAAAGACAGGGGAGCACTCACACCCTTACATGGCTGTGTTGAGGTCTGGCAGTGACCAGCCAGCTGCAGGGCACCACCACTGTCCCCATCCAGCCTTCCCGGGAGCAAGCGGTGGCTTGCAAGCTGGCGGGGCAGGGCCAGTCCCCTGGTTCCAGTGGGACCGCCATCCCAGAAAGCAGCACCTCCTCCCCACATGCCTGTAGCCACGGCAGCAGGTTTTGTGCCGGCTGTTTTCCCAAACACAAGCAATTAGAGCACTTCTGCTACATTAGTTTGCATAAATGAATACAATAGTGCCTCAGTATTAGTGGATGCAGAATTTCTGGCCCTGGGAATGGCAGTTGTCTGATAGTAAATAATTTCTTAAGGAAATGAAGGGAAAACCTGGACAGTGGTTTTATCCTGTCTGACAAGTCATTGGTCAGCTGGAAGGGCCGCTGTGCCTCCTGCCGCCGTTAGCAAGGTAGGGTTGTCCTCCTACCCTTGCAAAAGCTCTGTCAGGTGCTTTCAGGCATCTCTAAGCCATGCATCAATGAAATAAGATTTCTTTAAAGTGCACATTATGCCATGTCTACCATTCAGCTACCACAGTATTTTGTATTGTTACATTGCCATTGAGAATACATTATGATAACTGCATTTTTAAATGTTATACTCATATCAATACCTCATATTTTTACCTCATCTGTTGGTATCAGTCATTAGTTGTAAATAAATAATTGCAAAGTTGAATAAATTTGCATACACTAAAGAATCACATTTCCTTTGTGCGCTCATTTCATCCATTGGCACAAGAAACATGGTACACTTAAGTCCTTGCTTTCTTTATTGCAACCTTCTGTACACTAAACTGTTCTGATATGGGACTTCAATAATTATTTTAGGCTCAAAATTATACTGTTGTCCATTATACTTATCCTATGGTGTCCTTAAGTATACAAGAGCTTCATGGCAAAGATTATGTTCTCCAAATAAGCCGTTAAGCTAGGATGGCTGGCTCGAGAACGGGAAACTCAGGTCCTCAGCAGTGTTCAGGCCCCTGACTCCCACTGAATTCAGCCATGTTTCTGCATCTATATTCTTGTCAATAATCTAAGTCTAGGTTCGTAAGAGTGACTGTGGAGTTGGGATGCTGAGTGTTGGGTTCACATTATCAGACTTTGGCCATCTCAAATCCATCAAGCCACTGCAAAAGAGAAAAAGATGCAACAGCAGGATAGTGATTCCTGTGGTTTGTCTTACACATATCTACAGATGGAATAAATATCCCTTTGGATAGGCCTATATCTCTCCAACTCTCTCTTGAATTATCAAAAGAAGCAGAGTCTCAGAAAACAGGATGCTGAGCAGGGAGTCAGCTATGAGAGACCATCTAGGAGGAGATAAGCCTTTATATCCCACCATTCAGGGAAAGCTCAGTATTAAACTTTAAACTGAAAGGAAGCACTTTTCTCCAGTTCTCTGCCATCTGTGTAAGTCATCCTTTCTTGCAAAAAAATATAGTATGTGATACACTCTCATTCCCATCTCTCCCTCCCACCCACCTGCAGCAATGTCAGGGCAAACAGGCTGTTGTAACCCTAACAGCACTGGTGTTTCAGCTCCTGGTATGTGCAGTCTTTATAACATTGAATTCTTGGGCACCTGTCCTCTTTACAACGCCTTGCAGGAGTCACCAGCAAGGCATCCCTCTGATGCAGCTGCTCTGCAGAATCTATGTGAGCCTTGGAGGATCATGGCATGCCTGAGATGGCAGGTAGTTGTTAGACGAGAGCACAGGCTGAACACACTGAAATTTCTGTGAGATGAAAATATTGGAAGAAATATCCAGAAGACTGCTGGAGCCTGCAAATCAAATAGGAGAGGATGAAAACTGATACTGCTGCTCCAGCTCAGCAGTGACATGGAAGAGCTGGGGAGTGAACACAGACCTCGCCAGACAGAAAGCAGCACTTAAATGGCATGACCCACTCACGATCCCTTGCGGGTTTAACATGGCCATGTCACGCTCTCCTTGCCAGATGTGTGTCAGTCACAGCTGCACAAGGGCTTCATTTGGACGGGTGCTAGGCCAGGCACATCATGTTGTTACAACTGCAGTTGCACATCATGGTGTGCCAGGACCAGGAAAACAGGGCATTAAACCCCAGATTCAGAACAAGGTGGGTGTTTGGACTTTGCTAAAATATACAATTTAAATTGTGACCCTCAACATCATGGGTCACTCAGCTATACTGTGTAGAAAGCCAACATTTTCCCTCAAAGCAGCAATGGATGCAGAGCAGATCCCACCTAGCACTGTGTGACTAGGGACTGTCCCGCTTCAGTGTGCAAGAAGCTCAGCTCAGCAAACACACGGGTACATGGACTCAAGGGCTAACACAGAGCAGAGCAGTGGGTCTGGGTTAATGAGTAAGCGACAGGGAAATTATTACAACACTGCAGACAACTGTTTGCCTGTCTTTTATAGGCTCATGCTGGGGAGGTCTCACACTCCCAGATACCTTTCCTAATCCACAACAGGACCCAGACACCAGAGACTCTATGCCTCTGATGAAGGTTAGCATCTCTTGCAGTAAAGAGTAAGTAAGAAAGTAACCTGGACACTTCTCTCCTTCCACCCCTTTGACTCTGAAACTAGGGTCTCTCTCCCACTACCTTACTACTGACCTCCCACAGGTAGCTATTTTCCACTGTTCTCTTCCACTGTGTAAGCCCAGCTCGAGCCCAGCCTGCCCTCTTCCCCACTCAGCCCCGGCATGCCTGTCTGCAGGCTGGGCTCCAGCCTGCGCCCCACTCGCCCTGCCCAGGCTGCACAGGAGGACACAGGGTTCAGCCCTCAGGGCAGGGTGATCGTGGCCCAGCGGTCAGTGGTCCCAGCCCCAGCTGCGACCGGGGGGAGTCAGGCATTGCCAGCCTGCCAAGGCTCAAGTCTGCAAATGTCCCATGTCCCACGCTAGGGACAAAACTCCGGGGTGGGGAGAGATCATTTCTGCTTCTCTCCTCCAAGGAAGCAGGAAGGCAAGAGCGGGAAAATAACCAAGAGCCTGTACACAGGTGCTCCTCAGCCCCACCGCAATGACAAGGGGGGGCTTTTGATCCCCTACCAGGGCGTGTGTGTCCAGCGAGACGTGGAGGCTAAAGGCAGCTGCAGCTTGCACACAATGAACTGCTCTTTACCTTAAGCAGAGACTTGAACCACAGCGTGCAGTTCATTGGCAGCAGTTTGCAAGGAGACAGGATGGGCTCCCGGCTGTGACTGCGCGTTAACGAGAAAATACCTCGTTCTGCGGCAAGAGCTTCTGCTCCAGCAGGACTCTGCCCTGCTTGGCCAGAGCAGCTGCATGGAGCTCCGCTGGCAGCCAGCTAGAGGATTGTGGCTTATTTCTTAATCAAAATACTCAATTATGCAAAAGGGTACCAGGAAAACTCAGCCTAAAACTGCAGACTCTGCTTTTTCTCTTTCACCTGCTCGTAGCAGCTCTGAGAGACACATGGCTGAAACACAGAGCCAGCACTTGCTACAGCGAGGATTTGCAACAGCTTGCAATTTATGGGAGCAAATTAGCCACAGGGCCATCTGTCCCTCCCCAGACCACGTCTGGCCTGCTCCTTCCTGGAACAACTCCCTTTCCTTGAGAGGATACATATCGAATTACTTACTTACCTTTTTTTTTTTTTTAAATTAAATAAATGTGGGAACCACAGGTGGCAGAGCAGGCGACAGTAACCCTCTCAGCAGCATCTGCTGGCCAGCAGTGCCCTGCCACGCGTGCGGGACAGATGCTGGCTGGGTGCCTGCGTGCAGCCTGACCCCAAACCCACCCTGGGGTCTGCCAGCCCGCTGGCCGCCCCGCTGCACCTCGCCAACTCCAGCCGGGCTTGGTCTTCACAGCAGCAGGACCAGAAGCACCACAGCTGGTCTGGCTTGACCACAAACAGTGAGTCCTTTTTTTTTCCCTCCCAATTCTTCCAGTTTAGAGACTTGCCACAGGGCTAGCTGAAAGCAGGGAGTGTGTTTATCAACACCAAACACCCATCCACGTACCACACTGCTGGCTGCCACTAACCAGCACGAGTGAGGAGCCCACCACAGCTGTAAGCGCAGACCACCCTAGGTTCACGGCTGCTCTGGTGTTTTGCTCACTGTTGGCCTGCTCCCAAGGGGACGGGAACTCAGAACTGGGCCTATAAAGTGCAGAATTTTAGCTCTTTAGCCTGGATTTCTCTTTCCCTTGAGAGTCATGTTCCTTTCCTCCTGGCCCAGGGAGGAGGGATTATGCCAGCCCCTTCCCTGGGCTCGTAGCGTTGGGCTCATCACACATCTACTGCTTTGCAAAAGAGGTAAAAAAACTGATTTAGGGAAAACTTCCCATTCTTCAGTGGCTGTATTTGGGGATCCCTGGTGAGCAACAGGGCTGCTGGTGAGGAAGGATGAGCTCTGCTGCTGCAGATGCATTGTCGCAGCATTGGCGGCAATGCCCACATGCAGGACACACCAACAACTCCCTCCCGGGGCCGTGGGACAGTGAGAGCACCATTTCAGAGCCGGCTTTTGGCAGGCCAGCTTTCCCGCTTCCCTCGAGGTTGCAGAGCGTGAGCCAGACTGCCCACCAACACAGCACCGATGCACACCCGGACCCGCCAGCGGAGAACCCACCCCAACACGGCGTGAGCCACCACACGTGTTTTATTCACGTACCCTTCCCAAACACCCGGACCAAACCCCAGCCACAAACATCACCTTGAGTGGGGTTTACTGCCTGGCCGTGCTGATGCCAAACCATGGCTTTACGTCTTTTTGAGCTGGGGTTATAATCTGGTTGTCTTGTGTGGTTCTCTCCACACTCAAAGAGGTGCTGGGACACTTGTAAATAGCTGAGCAGTGACATTCATCTCACTGCTGAAACCACTGGGGCAGCAAGGGAAAAGTTTGTGGTTATTATTGATGCAAATAAAAATAATGTTTGCAAATAATGAAAAATTAATTGGGTATCACTGGTCTAAGCCAAAATGTTACAATATGGCCTCCTTGGCCTCCCAGTATTTCTTGCCTTGGGCAACCTTTTTCAGCAATCACTGGTATTTATCAGAAAAGAGATACAGTTATTGCATTTGGGTTTTTCAAATAATTGAGTAATTTAATCTTTTAAGTGCCTCTGAGATCACTTGCTGTAATTAAAGACAGAAGATGAATGACTGAAGTACAAGAGCATTGGAGGACTTTAAAAATGAATGTGTCCTTGACTGCGTCTCCTGTGCATTTATATAATTATTATCCCACATTAATATGACCAAACAGATAAAAGGAGAAAACAATAAGAGCTTGGTTGCATTATTCTTCTCCCAGACCAATAATAACATATCACCAGCTGGAGGAACGTGCCTGTGAATACCAAGCAGGAGCAACCACGTGCTGCCGAGCGCAGGACCCCGCCGCCTCCCCGCTGCGAAGTGCAAGGAAAGGCAATATCCGCTCACGGATCCCGCAGCAATGTGGCAGATAAATGGGTTACAAATGTGTATAAAATCACAAACTTCCATCAGAAGTGGACTTAAAGGCTCAGCTAGTGCTGGGAGAGATGACTGCAACACTGGCAGCTTACTTTATGAGCATTTATTTTCTCAGCTTTGGGAAATAAGACCCATTTGATCCTAGTGGAGAGAGGGAGGCAGAAGGGTTACTGCAAAGTAATAAACATCAACAAAAAATCCGTAAGGCCTATAAACAGTATTTTGTCTTCTAAATAAACGATACACCCTGGCATACCTATGTCATACCTTGGTATTTAGCTCCCCATTTCATAGCCCAAATGTAAATAAGTATGTGCCCGCAGAGGTGGTGGTGAGAGAGCTGGAGCTGGCCCTGCTCCATTCTTCACGCAGCACTAAGCCCCTGGATCACGCCTGTCCCAGGCCGGAGGAACGGCAGCCTTGCACCCCTTGGGGCACCCTCCGGGCTGGCCGGAGAGGCTGCAGCCTGCCGGGAAGCCCTCCTCACCGGCTTGCTCCCCTCCCTTTCCTAGCAGGGCATCTGATGGCCTCCAGCTCGACTGTGCTATTGCCAGACTACAAAACTTTGTCACCTCGTAAAACTTTACAGCGCAGGTAGTTTATACCGTTACACCTAAACACTCGGCCAATTCGCTGTTCCCTCCGGCGGGAGGAAAAACAGATTTCTTGGGTCAGGTGCGGTGTTTGTGCAGCCCTGCTGGTTTACAGCGTGGCCGAAAGCCTGTTACAGAGTCCTGAGCGCAGAAGGAGGCAATGCAACAGCCAGCTCATTGCTGAGAGCCAAGCCGCCGTTTCAGCCAGCATCCCGCCGGGACAGACCGTCAGCTCTGCTTTTCCTCCGGGCCCCACCGCACGTCCCACTCGGGAGGCGCGTGGGGCTCGGCACTGCTCCGGCTGGGATGCGCACCCCAGCAGGGCACAGCCCCGGGGGAAGCTCCAGCTTGGAGGCTCCTCTGGCTCCTGAGAGCCAAAGAGGTGGGACTGAGAAGGTGCTGCCCAGGCCCTCCTTCCCTGCAAGGACTGATGCCATAAAAAAATCAGAGAGAAGTACAATATACATCCCAGGTTAGGGGGGAAGAGTTAAAACTCATTCCTCCCTGCCAAAACAAACCCCAAAGTCTTGTGTGTTACTCTCTTAGTAAGGAAGAAACTCTTTCCACTAACAGAAAAGAACTAAAGCAGAAACTAATCCAACTTGATGTGAATTTGTGGTATTTAGAAAACATCACCACTGTCATTCCCACTGCTTCGATCAGCGTGCGGTGACAGTGACCACCTCTCCTGCACCTCACACCCCCATGGGCCTCCTGGGACTCGGGCCAGAAACACATTTGGATGAGCTCAGGAGGGCTGGGACGGGATAACGATGCTTCGCCATGTCGCGTTGCGATTAACTCTTGCAACAAGGAGAAGGCTTTTGACAGTAAAATTCATCATGTAGGAGGTGTATCTATTAAGGGACAAATATGATGGAAGTAGGAAGTTTACACATTAGATCTTTTTTTCAAATTTTATTTTTTTAACAAGGAATATTCAAAGTCCCATGGCCCATCCCCATGCCAGGGGACTGTTCCCTCAGCGCCCAGGGCGAGGAACTCACGCACCCACTTGTGCCTGTGGCTTTTCTGCCCTGCTTCGTTAGTATTTTCCCTGGCTTCTCTCTGCCTCGCTGGCCCTTTTGCCACTCCTTCACAAACACACACACAAAGCATCGCAACAGCAAAGCGTCAGCACCCACAAGTGTCTTGGCTGCAGGCTGCTATTATTTCAACTTTCTGATTTCTTAACGATCTTAATTTTCTCAGAACCATTTGACAGAGAGTGGTGTTTCTGTTCAATTCCAAAATAAAAGCCTCTGATATGTCGGACCCTGCCACTTTCACCTCACCTTGTTATTCCTTCTTTTTCCAATCTCTTAAAAAGGGTGGGCTTAACCAGCCAGCACCAGCCATAGCCTTGTGATGGCTGGCAAAGAGTGGTTCGGCAGTCCACGAGTGGCACATCAAAGACGGGAACATCTTTCTTTCCCCTTTCTTTTCCTCGCCTCCTCTTCTCAGCTTTGCATGAGTGAAGAAGGAACAAGACTCAACTTTCTCAGCTGAAGCTGAAATCTAGCACCTAAATCTGACGTCTTCTCTCTGAATAAGGGCATTTTCACCTAAAGGGTTTTTGCAAGCAGAATGAACAGAACAAGCTCGCTGAATGACTCAAAAGCAAATGAATACAACGCAAGGAGAAAAGTGAAGGGCAAATTGTGTGTTTAACATGCCGACACTTGTATGGCCACTGTCCCATTCATTAGTCTTTTCCCTTTCTTCCCTCTTTAACCTTGACATTTACTTTCCTTAGGATGTTTAATAAGGATGCCACAAACTGACTGCTTAGTACCACAACTATGCTGACAAAATCCTTCAAGCCTGTGAGAAACTCTACTGGAATAGGAGAGCTGTCAAATTTACTGCAGTGTTACTATGGAATAAGCTATTGCAACAAAACACTCTTATATTGGTATGGTTACTTCCACAGGCTTTTTAAATAGCAACAGTCACTCTAAAAAAAACAACCAACAAAAAATCAAAGAACCAAAACCAAAGAACCCCTCCAAAGCCCTAGGTCTGTTGGAAAAATCTCTGTTTAGACACAGGCCCCAGCAATCTCCAACAAAAGTTACAGTTATTTATGTGGCATTGGGAAAACAGCAGCACAAACTCCTTGCAGAGTTATCATAACAGCCTCTCCTAAGGTACTCTGTACTTAATGCTGCAAACAGAGAAACTGGACAGGTTAAACAGTAAGATCATGTTACAATTTGTTACGTACAGTATCTTTATTTCATTTCTGAGACTGTTATAAAAACAATATAACATTCATTCTTTCATTTAGCAGACACCCTTCCCACAGTCATGCTGCACAATCTTTTCAAGAAATGAAACAGAAGCTTTGCACTCACGTCACAAAAATATTTTGAATAAAAATATGTTTTTGTATTTTACAACATGTCTAATTTGGAGCATTGAGCAAACTGGCAACAACATTTCGTCCTAGAAACGTGGTTAAAATCAAGAAACTAGTCTACATAAGATACTGCATGTTAACATCCATCACGTGCAGACTCCGGTTGGTCCTCAGAAAACAAAATACCATCCTCCCCTCAGCTGTCTTTGCACCCTGAGTACGGAGGCCCCTCTGCTTACTGTCGGCATTTCTGCTCTAGATGCACAGATGGTGACGGGGAAGTGCCAGATCATCGCTCACACGTGGGTATCGAACGGAAGAAGTGCCCCACAGCCCACAGCCTGATCGCAGGCGGTGATTACCACATCAGTTTGCATGAGCACACCGCAATTCTCCTTGGACAGGTACCTAATCTTTGCCTATTCGAGGGCTTTTTTGTTGTTAGTGGAAGGTGATTTTTTTCAAGAAGATTGACAAGAAACTCGCGCTGGCCCCTGATTTCATAAAATGAAGCAGATTCCTGAGGCAAAACCATACCATTATCTCCATCAGACCAGCCTGTATTTTCCCTGGCTCATCACTGTGCAATTCATTCACCAGGAGCTATGCATTGCTGTGCCCAGGCAGCACCACAGGCAGGCGGCTTAGGAGAAGACTTTGGCAACTGCTGTGCCCAGCTCGAGCTGGTCACTGCTCTGCAGTGATATTTAAAAACTCTTCTGAAGGGAAGAGCGCCAAAGGCTGTGTTATTTCTATGGGCCACAGCACCATGAGTGGATGCGATCATACAGCTTCGTAGCAACAAATCCCAATTTACCTACAAATTAGATATCCAGCTGGTGCCATCTGCCTGTCGGTGGTTACATATCACCCAGCCTCTACGGGAAGAGCCTGCAGCATCTCCTCCGTGCTCGGACTGCTGTTTCACACATTGCGCTGTGGCTGGGCCATTAAATAGCACAGGACAGCAACTCGGGGGATGGTTAATGGTTAGTGAAGTGTCAGGATGGGCTGGCGCCCACCGGCACAGCACCCGTGCTCCTCTGGACTTGCCCTGCCCAGGCCCCCCGAACCCCCTGAAACCCAGGGGAGGCACAGACGCTGGGCTTCTCAGAAAGATCAGGCCCAGATTCTTTTTATTTTACCAAGAGCAAAATAATTATAACATACATACACGCACACACATAACATACAAGTTAGGCATGACCTGGCTACGGTTTGTATTAAATGAATGTCACTTTCTGTTACATGCTGTGAAGGTATCTGACTACTGGAGTAATGTATTGCAAGGTGATTCATTGCCATGCCATGGAGAAAGCCATTTGGCACTTCATACATTTAGGGAGAGCTATTTCTTTGTAATCCACACTGCGCCAGGCACCACTGCATAAATATACAGCAGCTTAAAATTTGCTCTTCTTCAGCAAGTCCTATCAGGCCATAAATAATTTTTATATATATTTTTAATACTTCATCACTTACCCTGAATTTTTCACCTTAATCTCAATACCAAAATATACGTTAGTGCAAAGAGAGACCATTTTAAGACTGGAACTAGAGGACAAATATATTAATCATTATGATAAGATACTAATTCTTTTCTATTCCTATAGATTATTTAATAAAAAATATAATCTTAAATTACAAATGAAAATCATATTTCATATGTAAGTTTTAATTTACAGTATAGAATCACAGAATCATAGAGTATTCAGGTTGAAAGGAACCCTGGGAGGTCATTTAGTCATCTACTAGGCATCTAGTAGATAAACATCACATTTAATACAGCATAATCAGCTTTAGTAGATAAATAATTCTTAATTAACACAGAGCACATTTCCTTTAAAATATTCTTTCCAGTGACTGACATTATTCACATAGCAATAAAAATACAATTACAGCTGAAGGCGATGCAGGCCTAGAGTTAGAGAGCGGAGAAAAACGACCTCACTGCTTTCTACCGAGGACACTCCTAATGTAGTGATTCACGAGGCAGGCAAAATAACATAGGAGTTTTTTCCATTCTCTCTCTATTCTTACTAATAAACAATGTTGCTAATATTTTGCTAATTTATCTTGCTGAGAGAAAAATGAGAGGCCCACAGACGTTCAGTAATACTTTGAGATGAAATGCTGCCAGGGCCAGGGCCAGTTGCGCAAAGGAAACCCTCCAGCCAACCTGGAAGAGGCTTGGACCAACAGCTCCAAGATCTCAGACCTTGGCAAAAGCAGCAATAAAGTCCTGGATTATTACACCAAAATGCTGGGATTTAAAGTCTCCACACTCAACACAAATGGCATGCAGAGTCCCTCTTACTAAATTACCCACAAGTTTCCAGCAGGTAAGTAGCTGGGCAGCAGCGGAGTGCCAGCTGTGTGCAACTTAATGAGAAAATGCAGAAGAGGGGAGCCCCAGCCCTGCCATGTCCACGGGTACAGGGCAGCAGGGCACAGGGTCAGGCACACTGCTTTCTGACAACTGAGACAGCAAGGACATCCCAGTTCCTGCTCTCTGCTTTTTTACTGAGCAAAGTTTTCAAAAAGAAGCCCTTTCACCCTTCCCATCTCTTCCCATCAGATGGCATGACCCTTGCAATCCCTGGACATACCCCTGCTGCTTTCCCACTGAAAAAGGCACAGTTCCTTTAACTGAAGTTCCCCAATCACATCCTGAAGTTGGATGCAGCCATCAGCAACCTGAGTAGTAGTTAACTAATTTACCAAGAGCTCTCAGCAGCAAAGACTCATGTCCCCCTGTCCTTCCCTCTGCATCTGCTTTAGGAAAGGGGATGTCCATTCCCCCAGCACTGCTTTGTGCAATTCTCCTCCGTCTCTGCTCAGTCACGTTCCCTGCTCCAGTCAGGTGTTGGCTCTAAGCATGCAACATCAGCATTAAACCCTAATTTGGAAAAGTAAACCATTTTGTTTCTCCCCAATCTTCTCTTGGAGAATCTGACGTTCAGGCTCTTCCATCACTCCATGTCTTCAAAACATACTTTTACCTGTCCAGCTCAGTGAGGGAAAACCAAGGAGGGGAAAGCATCTGCTTAACAAAAGGTCCCAGGGAAAGTTGTGAGATAACTCCAACCACAGGAATTAAGGACTGGTCATAAACCAAATGTACTAATCCAGAGAAGAAAATTTCTGGAAGCCACATGCTAGCCATCTCTTCTCAGTGTCAATGTCCTGCAGTATCAGGCAATGTAAATGCCTTCCTAGTGCTGAAGCAATCACGACGTTGTACACTCTTATTTCAGATTTCACAAGGGGATGCAAGGGAAAGGACAGTGAGTGATGTATTCAAAGGGGCAGCTCTATTTATACCTTCTTTCTACCCTCTTGGAGTAGTAAGTAATGAAGAATATAGTAACAATAAAAGCAACAAATATGAAAGACATAAAGGCTAATAATGATTTTCTGGTTCGGAAGAAGTGGCATTCAGGACACGAGGCAATCTCATCTGGGCACAGCAACTCAGGAGTTTCAGGACCAGGAAAACCATTACTGTCAATTATTTCTCTGTAATGTTTCATAGAAGGCTTTGGTTCGTATTGATTTGCAACGTAACTGTAGAGACCATATTTAGGAGCAGTCTTGTCATTAAAAGAATAGACAAAATATCCTTGCAGGTTAACATTGTCCAAGGTGTAAGCTGCAAAAGAAAACAATGGGTTGAAGAAATGAATAAATGTGACTTTGGCATTCAAGAGCAGTACAATATGCCAGTACATAAAGCAGGGGCAGGGGGATGTTAAACCCACATCTGCACTTCTCTTCCCAAAAATAAGGTAAGGTACATGTACATCTATGAAGTGTTGTCATAAAAAGTAAGAATTTGTCAGCCATTGCCAGACAGTGTGATCTGTGAGTATCCTGCAATTTATTTCCTTGTGCTTGGTAAACACAGCTGTGACTGCATGACTGTGTTTAATGATCAGCATGAAGCCTATCAATCATGAAAAGATGGCTCTCTTTTTTATGTATGAAAGATACATGTTTTGGTTTTCCTGCACCTGGATTCCTGCAACCTGTTTCTCTGATTGCTCTTTCTCCCTTGCAGAGCACCTCCCGATGGGGACGGCCAAGGAACAGAGGACATCAGGCTGCACTTCTCTCTAGCACAGGTACAGTGACACCAGACAAAGACGTGCCCACGCTAAGGTCACATACTGGAATATCACCAGTGCAAGTGGAAAGCTTATGCAGATCATAGTCCTCTCTTGTTATTGACCCAAGTTTCTGATCCAAGATGACCTGTATTAGTGCTTATTGAGAACACGTCCACAATCCATACTGCTAACTTGGCTACTGGAAGAGGTCCAGCAGCTGGAGCATTAACTTTCAGCCATCAGTCCCGCTTGACAAAACCAATCAATCCATAGCAGTAAACACAAACTGTAATACTCTATCTCTCAAAATCACTATTTTTAACAAATTAAAGCAACATCTTCTAGCAGATGAACACAGGACTGAAAGCTAACAATTGCTGAATTTTCATATGCCTCTGAAAATAATTCTTTCTGCAGCTACATGCAAGACATTTAGCACCTTTAACCTACTTTTCATATGTAAAATGAAATCATATTTACCTGCCCTTTTACAGAGCTGCTACCCAGGATAATTAGTTTGTGTTTGTAAAACTGCATGTGGATTTAATGGTGTTACATAAATGGTTACTGCTGTTCTGTGTTTTCAATTGGCAAAGATGTACTTAAACAGTGTGCAAAGCCTCAGTCCAAAGGGTCCCGTACTGTATTCTGGAATCATTTATCTGCACAAATCTGTTGGCTCCCCTGGAACAAGGCACGTGAGCAACATTACATGCACAAATGGTGCCACGTGCAGTCCCTCAAACCAGCTGGAGTAAGAAGGCAGAATAGGAACTTTAAGGCGAGAGCACCCATGTACCAAATCCCCTCTCATTCCTCTCCAGTGTGACACTGAGGTAAGGACACATGATCCGTAATTCATCTCAGTTACTGCACAGGGTCTTGCAGAAAAAATGCAGGTTTTGGAGAAACCTGAATCAGTCATGATGCCAAGGTTAAGAGCTTGCTCCCTGTCTAAGGACAAGATGGACAAAAGCACAATACCAGAGCAGGAGAAGAAAAGAGAATGAAAAAGCTGGTATTACTGACAGACAAAACACTGTGGAGGAGTGTATGATGTCAAAAGTGGGAGAGTGAGCTTTAGGGCAAGTATTACGGCTAGTTCGCAGGGACATGTTCATCCATGACAAAGAAGGTGGAAAGATAGGAAAATATGGCCTGCATGTGATGGTTAAGTTGAAAAACACAGGAGCTATTTCCAGGCTGGATAGAAGAGGGGAGAAGGAAGTCATTGGGGGACACCGGTAACAGATCAGTACAAATGACAAAGTTCTGTAAAAAACAGGGGGATGTGCAGGTGTTCTGGCTAACGGGAACTGGGTGAAAAGCCCATATCCATACACACTTTGAAAACAGAAGTGCTAAGAACTGGTACGGTCTAAAGTGGTAGGAAGGAAAGAAGCAATACAGAAAAAACAGATTGAAACCATAAGCCCAAATATAGCCAAGATAAGTTTTTTAAGTACAGATACAGAAAACATGCAGCCAGTGCTTCAAAATGCTGGAGAAGGAACTCTTGGGCACTTAATATTGATGTTCAGTAATTCATGAAAGAGGTGGAAATTACAGAGGAGGAAGTTAAAGCCAATACTTAACAGAGTGGACAGGATGACCTAGCAAATTATGGAACTGCGAGCCATCCTTCACTACCTAGCAAGAGTGGAATAGATTATATAAGGCTTGATAAATAAGAATTACAGGAGATATATATGATTAATGCCAATCAGCTTAGCTTTATGAAAAATAAATCTTGTCAAACTAACTTGACATCTTTTTTATGAGATCAGCAGATCAATAAAAGTAATGATATTTGATGTAATAGACTTAGAACTTCACAAGGCCACTGACTTGGTATTATATGGCATTTGGATCAAGAAAATAGAATGTTACGAGGTCAAGGGGAGCCCATAATAAATAGATTTCAACTGGTCTCAAATAGAACTAGTAAGTCTACAAATGTAATTGCAGGGAAGTGTCACAGTAGGTGTATTTCTACTGTGGTCATGGAGATTGGCTTTTAGCATTAAGATATTTAATGATCTTAAATATATCGGTGACCTCAAAGAAAAGTAAAACTATTTCTCACAAAGTTTGCAAATAACACAAAGATTAGGGACGTAATTTAGCTAGTGTAGCAAGCTTTGCACAAGCAAGCAACTGGCATTTGAACATGACCAAATGTGAGGATGTCAAAGAACAAGCAGACCATACTTTGGTAGAGGAAGTTCTGCCTGGGGGGCAGGAATCTGTAACCCAGTTTGAAATCTCAGCGGATAACCAAGAGTGTGTGTAACCAACCTGCTGCCATGGCCAAAAGGGCTAATGGGCTGCTTAGATGTACGAAAGAGGAGTAAAAGGGTAAGAGGTTACGTTATACCTGCCTGAGATATAGGTGTGGCTGTGGCAGGAGCAGTGTGTCCAGGTCTGGGTTTACCCCTCTCAAGAAGAACGCTAGCAAACGGGAAAAAGTTTAATAATTGAAAGGTTCTAAATGATGTTTTAGAGTAAGGGACACAAAGAGCTTTGTCTGTGCTTTTTATCAAAGAGATAAATGAGAGCTTGTTTTCTGTCTGTGAATACCTACACAGGTAACATACATGGAAATGCACAACAAGATGGCTTAAAGCTGAAACTAAAGAAATTAATACTAGAAGTTAAGATTTATGTATATCTATACACACACTTATATATAAAAACAGTAAATAATTAGCCACTGCAACAGCTTACAGTGAGATGTAGAAGATTCTTCATCAGTAAAAATTACCTCATTCGGGTCTTGTGCTGTTCTTAAAAAAGTGTGTGTTGTATGACAAGATGACTCAAAATGCCTCCTTTTTGCCTTATAATTTATGAATCTTTGAGACAGAGAAAAAGACCGGCTTGGGTTCTGAGTAGCAGGAAAGAGTCCAGGAAATGGCATAATGAGGTAGATAGCTGAATTATTATGAAGATCACTGTTGGATAAGATCACTGTGTTGGATTAGATACAGAGACAGCTGAGGAACAGAACTCATACCCAGCCCTGAGGCACATAAGTGGAGAGAAGCAACAAAGCAAAACAACAGTAGAAGTGCAATAAGAAGAAAATCTGACTAAATACATGTGGAGCTACTCACATAACATCTACTTAAATTTCTTGAATCCACAAAAAAGTTCTGCTGTCTTATGCAGAATATGTGCAAGGTCAGTCTTCCTGATTTTTAGTAACACCAATCAATCGTAAATCAAAGGAAAAACTATCTGTTTTGCTGTAATAACATTTAATTTATGGAGTATTCTACATAGGATTTATTTTTTTAAAGTTAAACATACTCTACCACACAGTGTATACTAATACTGGGACTTGTGACGTATAAACCATCCATGGTTCCTTACCTTTTAAAGCTTCATTGATGTAATTCTGTATGTAATAAACTCTGAGCTTATCATGCACCATATTCTGGTCATCGTCAATTCCATTAGCCATAACATAAATTGGGACATCGCCATACTTTGATTTAACCCACTTGAGCAATTTACGCAGTCCCCAGGGCACTACTGCAGCTCTGTTGGGGGAGTGCAGCCATGTGATGTCATTGATCATCTGAACTTCAAGATAGTGGTCATATTTTAGTGCATCTTCTTTCTCCCAGCCCACAAGGGTAGTGGTGTAGTGACTCAAGGCAAAAAAATCAAATGAGCCCTGGATTAACTTCTTTTCATCTTCTGAGAAATAAGGCAAGTGGAAATTATACAGGTCAACACTGTTCCTTCGGTGAAGCCATGCTCTCATCACCTGTGGGTAGTCACCATTCCCAAAGATGGGCTCTGCAAGCCAGCCAATGTCAAACTCTAAAATTCTGTCAGCAACTTCTTGGTCATTCCTGGAAAAGGGACAAGCTGGTTCTACCCAGTCAGCTTGCAGAGCTATAGATATTTTTCCCTTCTGAGATCTCCTGAATTCTTTGTCATAAAGATGCCATGCTTTCGCATGGGCTTTCAACAGGTTGTGCCCTGCGGTGTACGTCAGGTTTTTCACAGACGGTTCATTCATTGTGATCCAAAATTTGACATGGTCCCCAAAACTTGTAAAGCAGAATCTGGCATACTCAACAAAAGCCTGAACGGTTTCTGGGTTTTCCCAAGCTCCGTATTTGGCAAGGGAAACTGGAAGCTCTTGGTTCTCAGCCATAGGTTGCCATAAAGCAACAACAGGAGTTATGTTAACTCTGAGAAGTTCACTAGCAAAACACTGATAATAATGTACAAGTGTGTGGTTGATTAGAGAAAGGTTACCTAAAGGAAAGATTAAAGACCATTTCAGTGAAAAATGGAAGTGTGTGACACGCATTTCTTGCAGAAGAGAGATCTGGAGCCTGATAGCAGCAAAGTCAACACAGTGATGCTTGCGTTTCGAGGTGAAAACTCCATCCACTTTAATAAGCTTCTTCGTCTGGTGAACATCCCACACATAAACATTAGAGTCAAGAAACTGGGCGGGTGTCGTGTCTACCTAGGTAGAACAAGAAACATACCAGATTCAAGCTGTTTGTTCTAGGTAGGTGGGAACAACATAACCATCAGGCACAACGTAGTGAAAGAGTATTGTAAGTCAAAACATTGCATTTAGCACCTCTCTCGCATCTCTGATACGATAACGTCTCTGGCTCATATAAGTGAATTAATCTTCTGTTAACATGTGACATCAGAAATGTACCAAATATATATATCATTTTCATCCTTCTTTCCAAACAAGCTTACGCGAATGGTCACCATGTTTCTGTCTTCTCCAGATTGCACCAGACTGTATGGAAAACAAGGGATTGCTCAGGGATAAGGCACTAAACCTGCAACAGGTCTCCAGAGAAGCACATCTTCAGCAAAGACTACAGGAATTTTTAAAATGTTTTTCTTTCAAGATGAAGAAGCTATACCGAAGGGCCTACAGAGAGACTGTCTGTTGTAAATTACCCAGTAGCTTCAGTTTCAAGACCACTCCCTGAACACAGCAAAAGAAATAATAAATGAAACATCATTTCTGTGTTCCGTTCTTTTCCTGACTATGATGAAAGATGAGTAATTCTCTGCACTTGATTTTTAGCATGAATTTAGCTGACAAGCAAAATTTTTCCTTCTTGCTAAAGACATCCTTTTTTATTTAACTCATACTGAACTCACTTCCAAGTTATTTCAGCAGGTTCTTGATGTCTGAATCAATTTTTTTTCGGGTCTCCAAGTAAACCCACTATATGTCACTCCAACAATAAATGCATTTCCCCTAAGTCTTTAGGGCTTCAGATGTCAGAATTGCCTGTAGGACATACAGGACACAGTAGAAGATGAGCTTCTCAGGGTCCCACAGAATTATACTTCCACTTTTTAATGAATATCACAAACACAATAAGGACTAGAAAATGGAAAAGTGAATTACCTAAAATAATCCACAGTGTAAAAATCTCCTCGTTCATACTCTAGCATAACTCTTACAAGAAAGAGCCCAACTACAAGATACTGGTACCACATGTGTTTATTTGTCCTTTTTTCCTTTTTTTTTGTGAAAGGTTCCCCCTGAGTTCAGATTTCCTTGTCCTGCCCCCTGTTTGAAAAGCAGGTGTCAGCCTACAACCATTGTTCAACTTGTAGCTGAGGCTCTGCAGACTGTATAAAGAAGCTGCTGAAAATCAGTTGCTATTTTCTCCGGAGAGGTCAGTACTGTGCTTATAGAAGAAAGTAATAAAAACCAGCATGTCTGAGGGAAAATTGCTTTTCTGGAGAATTGTCCCTTGTAGATTACTAAAGCATGCATTGCCACTAATACTGTGGGAATGCTGTCAAAAGAGTTTTTCCACTGTGATGCATCTACAAATCACACTACCTAAGCCTTACAGCACAAAATGTTTGAATGGCCTTTTGAAATGAAAATATTCAGCTCTGAAGGTTTTGGGGATGGGAGGGATTTTTTAACTGTCTTAGGCCGACTGACTCTGCAACTTTATATCTGTTATTGATCCCAAAGGCAGCAATTCCATTTCCAATCCCGAATCTATCTGGGAGCTAGGAGGATAATGACTGTTGAATCTTCTTGGAAATCGGTGTAGCAGGTAAGGAGGCTGCAGTATTTTTCAAGAGAACAAAGTCAGATCTTACTTTTGGAGTGAGAAAAAACAAACAAGCCCCCTATACTCTAGCCTTAAGAGAGATTCAGTCTTTGTGGAAAATCTAAATTAAAAATTCTGTTCTTGGATCAAGCCTCAGCATTGAATTTAGCTACACCTCTTTACTGTGGTTAGAGAAGCCCTGCAAGCCAAAACAGCATCAGAGAATTACAGAGCCAAACTGTTACAGAGACCATAACTAAGCTACAATTTTTACACATGCTATGAAGTCTTAAAATTTGAAAGGTTCTCCCAAAGTATCAGATTTAGTTGAAATAAAGAGTGAGAGCTATGAACTGGATCCATGATCTAGCTAGGCGCTATCCAGGGGTACTGAAGGCCTCCGTCAGACACAGTACTATGCAAACATGACAAAGAAGGAATATAGAAATTTCATCCAAATCTAATATTGTTTACTTTTTTTATATACAAAAGCCCTCTAACAATGGTATCGGGATATATACGCATAAGATGTAGAAACATGCCACTGGAGTTTTAAGAGCTTTCAGGAAGTTTTCTAAAACATGGATTATCACAGCAGACAAATATATTACCATTAAAATTATGGACACGAAAAAGCAGTAATATTTCCCATTTCATAGACTAGGACATTTCGAACTACACTTCAGCAGATCTAATCAACTTCCACTCGAAAGGGACTGACTTCCAGTAACAGATCATGTAACCTGTCCAGGGAAGATGAGAATCAGACCCCTTTCAATTTCTGTATGTTTTTCTAAAATGTTATTTATCGTATCTCAATCTGACTGGATCTCCTTGGTCACACGCAGAAAGTCTAGTGAAGACTGAAAGACACAGTGTTTGGTACAAAAGCCTTGTACCCATCTCCTTGCAGCACTGCGGTAATATGTATTGGGAAAGACACTCTATCCAGCAAATTTATCAATATGAACTTGTGCACTGATCTGGCTGGACAGCCTGTCGGCTTTATCATCAGACTCACCTGAATGTAGTTGTCAACAATTCCCCAAGCAAAGCCACAGGGAAAAATCCCTTCTATGGGCTGGTTTTCAGGCAAAGGTGGGAAGCCATTTTTTTCTATCAGCTTTTGATAGAACAAGACAGAAGATTTGGGCATCAACTTCTTGTCGTGGCTTTGAAAATCAACATAAAACAATCCACGCCGAATGCTGTATCCCCTGTGCCATTCAAAGCCATCCAGGAGGGACCAGACTGTGTAGCCAAACACATTAACTCCGTCGTACCGGATGGCTGAGGAAAGAACAAAACCAAACTTATCGCAGTGCTCCTTTTTCCTCTGTAGATTACACTGTATCAGCAATGTTTGCAGTATTCATGTGTAAGAACAATGCAATAGGTCAGATAAGTATCTCGGGGCCTGCCTCAAAGCCCGTTCAGGGAAGGTATTTCAACTGCACCCAGGCAGCTGCCAGGGCATGGGTGCACTGAGCAAGGCAGTAGAGGTACATGGCTTGGCTTTAAACAAGCCCGATTTAGAAAGAGAAGCAGTGCAGCAGTGTTTTGAACGTTGCTGCTAATTAGATGTGCCAAACCTCAGCCTCGGAGCAGAGCACGCTGCACTTGAACTGTCTGCAGCAACTGAGCTAGTAATGCACTGCACTGCACTCTGCTAAGCACGCACTGCAGCTCACTCCGGGGTAGCTTAAGTGCCATTAATGCAGCACTACCCTGTATGCAAACAAAAGTTCTACTCTTTTTGATCCTTCCCCTCCACTACAAATACATATTGAGAAAACCCTGACAATGCTTTTGGTGTGCTGATGAATTTTTATCACCAAGGATTTTAAGCAGAAGTGATAATGCAGGAAGACCCTATTTATGTGATAATTCTGTCGCTTTACATCTTTTATGGCATAGCGTTTTCCAGCTTAAATATTTAAGGGTTTCTAAAAAGATGTATACATTCTAGGTCAACTGTGTGACTTTTAAGAATCACCACACACACTTCGTAGGTTAGAATCAGGGTCTACTGGCATCTGTTAGTTTTGCCAGCTTTACAGTTTTATTTTGAGATTCCAAGTGATACTCACTTTCAGTGGTATTAAACACTGAGATTCAGCAAAATGTTCCTGGGCAAGGCTCAGCTTCAGGAAAGCACAAAGGAGTGTGCTTATTTGAATTACATAATTAGACCCACCCTAATTCAGCAATGCATTTAAGCACATTCTTAAATGTTCTTTTGAACTTGAGTTTGGCTCCGTAGCCAGCAGAGTTTATCTTTATTACTCACCATCTTCTGTCAACCCAAACTGGGTACTGACTGAACATAGTATTTTTCAGCCTAGTTACACTGAAAGTGTTATTTCAGGGAACCAAAATATCAAGATCCTAATTTCCTGGTTTTATTAATGTACCTTATTACAATCATTTATGAAGGACCACATGGATTCTTGATTGTAACCCTGTTTGAATCAATTAAATGAACTGTGGTTAAATAAGCAATGGATTTGGCCCAGTCTCTATCAGAGGTCATGAGAAAATGTCTACGGAAATGGAATATTTCTCCTCCTAAAGGCATCATTCTTTTGTGTTCGGCAAACGCCAGTATTTTTCTAACCTCTGCATGCATCCATGATGACATCTGCTGTACCAGCAGAGTAAAAGCCAATACAGGTCCACTTTGCGAACTGGTCTCAGTGAGAATTTCTCTTTGAACAGCATCTCATCCCTTCTGTAAGTCATCACACAGCACTCCCACACTTCCTGAGCACCTCATAAAAATTCTCCTCAAATCCTTCTTTAAAAATGCATTCACTTTTAAGTGTCACCTATGAAAGAAGCAACTTGAAAAATTTTTGGAAGTTCCAAAAAGTCTGGAAGTCTCAAACATAGTATCCCACATGAATTGCATGTTACTGAAAAAACACAATGAAAATTATTGTCTTTTTTTTTCTTTTTCTTTTTCCTTTGTCTATCTCCCCTCTTTTTTTACATCTGTTGGTGTGCAAGCCAGGCTGACTGAAACCTAAACTGTCCTTGCTTCTGAAACTGAGTGGCTTTCTCCATACCACCTACTGGAAATAACTCCTGACCTGAGCAATCCCCCACAGCATGCCTAGAAGTGTGCTACTGTGCAGGCCAGAACTCTGCCAGAACTGGGTTAAAAATTAAACAGCACTTCAGCTCACGCTCTGTTTAGCTCACTAGAGAAATAGTCCAAGGAAAATTGGCAGACCCATAAGCATCAAATACAGATCCTTAAAATCCTCTGCTCAGCTGCTGTCCAACCCCAGGGTGTGAAGGTGAGGTGTGTGAAGCCCGCAGCCCCTGCTTCCACATGGAAGATGCCCAAGGATCTATGTTTTGCCTCTGGACACACCTGAGAATAGCTCGGTCCTGACCTGTCAGGGGCCTGGCTGATCCCATTCTCCTTAAGACTTTTTGAATTCAGACCTGCTAACTCCCCAGGTAATGACCTAACCCCTCGGCTAGTCAACATGGCACAGAGGAGTTTGCCCTCCTAGTCAACATGCTCCACTTTACAAGGAACAATCAATTTATTTGTTGCACCAGAGACAGAGCAAGGAAGTGAATATGACACTAGAGTAAATGGTTAGATACCCACCCATGTGAGAAGACATCTCCAACCAATTAGCAGCTCTAATTAATATTTAACTACTTTATATTACAGCTCTATTTACTCTATTCAACCCTAAATGGTATTTGGGAAAAAAAAAGAAAGATCAATAATAGTAAACAGTAAAAGGATTTAGGGCTGTGAATCCCAAATAAAGAGACCCTTTCCCGGGCCGGGGGGGGCGGGGAGGGGATGTATGGAGCTTGTCTACAGCATGCAGTGTCAGCATGGGCATCTACATCAGCACTTCCAAATGAAATCAGGAGCATACTTTTGAGCAAATCTCCCTCCTTATCACACTTCGGTTCACATCACAGAGTGGTCTCAGGATGGGTTCCTTTGGGGTGAAATTAATCCAGAAATGGGCTTCAGGAATGCACATGGCGGGGACACTAGGCTCTCAGCACCAGCTCTTTTTACTCCACAGGCTTGCTCCAACAGGGCTGCACTTACTTGTAAACGTAGATACAGAAATAAACAGTTTTGTTTGAACCAGTGCATATACACAATCAGGCAAAGATACTGTCCAGATCTAGGAAGCAGCAAAACCACATTTATGTGGCCCTGGGTCTAAATTAATTATCCTTGCTTCTCAGTGCTATAGCTCCTTTAGTGGCTCCTAAAACGGCTAAAGCCACTTTACTGCCCCATGACTGCTGCAGTGAATCTGGTGGTAACTAGTTCATGAATCTCTACATTAGAGTGCTTTACTGCACTGGATAGACATGTCCTACATCTCTGAGAAAGACATGTGCCTTTGCCTTAAGTTTTTAAAGTTGTCCAACAAGAGTGCTTACAGGCAACATGATGCCTTTTGTGGATCTTCCTCAACTAAATTACCCTAGGTATTGCATAGAGAACTTTGGTATTTACACTGGATTTTGCAGATTCTAATGGGCAGAAGAGTCGGGTGCAATAATTTTCATCATATTGATGCTGAAGTCCCTTCTGCAGATCCAGTCTGTCTCTGCTTTTTTTTTTTCTGTAAAAAGTTTAGCCAAGTGTTCATATTCTTAACTTAATATGACAAGACTACTGTTGTTGTTGCTGTTATTATTATTTACTGAGTGGCACATTAAAAGGAAAGAAACTCTGTAAATTGAGATTGTTTCCAGCCAGCTGTGATTAAAAGGCAGATTCCTGTCTGTATGTCCAGCAGTTTACAAACTAAGCAGAAGTATGGGTAGCGGGAATATGACCCCTTATAGCTCTTCATCTGACTTCATGCAAACTAGTAATACTGTACTTGCAATAGTTAGTAACTCTTTTACATTTCATTCCTCCCATTTTGGATGCACTGGCTCATGTATTTATTAACCTTTTAATTTATTTGTAATAATCAGGCTTCTGGAACAGCAGATGAAACAAATGTGGGACTCCTCTGCATCTTCATGAGCGCTGAGAATCAAATGAAAGCCAGTTTTCCTCATCCCCTGTATGAAAATGGCAACATAACACAATGGCTATCTCGTCTGAACTAATAGCTACAATAATACTGTTTTTAAAACCAGAACAGTAAACTGTAGATAAGTAAATCAACTATTAAATTGTAAATTAAGAAATTAGACGACAATGAAAGTGGAAATGGGAACCCAACAACTTATTTGTGACTACTAGGATTGAAAAAATCTGTTTCGCCACAAGGAAATGGGAAAATAGAAAATAACTTTCATACAAGGTAGTGTGTTTCTCTTACTGCTCGGAAAAAATAATAGGTTAACAATTTAAATAATTTAGATTATATAACCTCAAACATTCAGTTCTCCTTAAACTGATGTAAATTCAGATTATTGTGACTGATGTCCAGAGCTGTACCAATGTAAAATTTGTGCAAGGACAACACTGAGATGCAGAATGAAAAGGTTCCAATTTTTCATTTAAAAATGTATTCTTTCAGCCTTCTGTTTTCTTCAGAGGAACTCCTATTGCATAGTATTTACCTTCCCACATATATATTCTTACATTTTGTACATAGGCATTCATATATCTAAGATATGGAAAACAACTATTAATAAATAACACAGTAAATTTCCCTAAGTCCATTGACAGTATAGTTCACACATGTTCTGCATTTCCTCCCACCAAACACAGTAGAAACTTTCCTACTGACTTCAAAGACAGCAGCATCAAGCTCACCAAATGCTATCTGCAGATATTAAGGGTCCTCAAGAGTGAAAAGAACAAACCCAGGAAAGGGATCTGGAGTCTCATTTCACAAGTGCCAAGATGAATGTTAAAGACTAAAATTAGTTTTCAGCCTGGTTCTTTAACATGTTTCTGTAGGCTATTTTGCATTATGATTTTGTCAAGCACATATTAATACAACCTCAGTCCTACCTTTTAAAGTTTCCATAATGAACTTTTTGAGATAGTAAATATATTTGGCATCATCTCTCTTGGTGCTACCAGAAACAAACCAGCTGTTCTCCACAATGAATATTTGGGGGTTGTTATATTCACTGCTTATCCAGTAAAGGAGCTGCCTCAGGCTTATTGATTCCAACTGTTGGAATTTCATGTGGGAGTCCACGAGCTGGAAACTCAGGGTAGCTCCAAAAGAAAGAGCAAAAAAGTCTGCTGTTCCCTTGATATACTTCTTCTCAACTTCACTGAATTCAGGCAACAGAGATGAGAGGTTGCTCCTCATGCTCTCTGGATAGTCACCATCAATAAATATGGGCTTAGCAAACCAGCCAAGCACAAAATCAAGGGATTTTTGACATTCTTTTATGTTTTTTTCAGTCATACGTTGAGGTTTTATCCAGTGGGAGCTAAGGGCAATGGACACTTTTCCTCTTTGAGTTGGACGAAAATGGTCATTGTAGAGATGCCAGACTTTAGCATGGGCCTGTTGAAAAGAAAGACTGTAATTAATGCACCTGAAATTCCATTTTAAGTAACACAATTAGTCTCAAGTACTGACGTCCAGTGTCACATAGTAATCACATAAACACCGCATTTGAGGGCTCAGCCTTATTCATTCATCAGCAGTTTACAACTCCTAAATTAACTTTTCTTTAATACCATATATCAACTATAAATCACTAGCTGGTCGGGGAAAACAGCATCTCAGTTTTCCATGAGATACTATTCCAGGCACTGAACACACTTTTGGTAGTTAGTTAGACACCTTTATTAACTTTTGTTATTGAGTTCAGACATACTTCCAGTATTTACAAAAATGGAAATGCAATTAACTAAACATGTTTCAAAGTACATTTTCATTATGGGAATATCACTTTATCTGTAGATTCACAGATATATAAAAAAGGAAGGTCTATTCTTCAGAACTACCCAGTCTCTCAAACAATACAAGACAAAGAAACACTCTTGAACTTATTCCTCTTTGAACCAGAACACACAGTACAGGAAAAACTAGCAATCTGGATTTTAAAAGTCTGGTGAAAAACAATTTACCACAGCTCCTGAAAAATTATTCCAATAATTCAATTTGTTTTATTAAAAGTTGCTATTTACCTCTAGTATCAGATTTCAACCACTTGTCTTGGTATAATTTTATCTGTTACTGTGAGGAGATCTTTTCTACCAAATTTCTTTCCCGTGATCTTACAGAGTAAGTTGAAACAGTCTCTTGATGTTCCCTTTGAAAGCTAAATAGATTAAGTTTCTGGAGCCTCGCCTTATCTTCAGGCATAGCTTCAAGCCCTCTAACCATTCTCTCTGATTCTCTTCCAATTTGTCATGATCATGCAGTCTTAAACTGCAGAAGCAGAATTAGACAAAATATGCCAGTGGTAGTCTTGCCAGCAGTAAAACCAGAGACAATTTAATACACTATTTCTGCTTATGTGGCCATAGCATTGGGCTGGTTTTGGCTGGGATAGAGTTAATTTTCTTCACAGCAGCTAGTATGGGGCTGTGTTTTGGATTTGTGCTGGAAACAGTGTTGATAACACAGGGATGTTTTCGTTATTGCTGAGCAGTGCTTACACAGAGTCAAGGCCTTTTCTGCTTCTCACCCCACCCCACCAGCGAGTGGGCTGGGGGTGCACAAGAAGCTGGGAGGGGACACAGCTGGGACAGCTGACCCCAACTGACCAAGGGGATGTTCCATACCATATGGCGTCATGCCCAGCATATAAAGCTGGGGGAAGAAGAAGGAAGGGGGGGACGTTTGGAGTGATGGTGTTTGTCTTCCCAAGTAACCATTATGCGTGATGGAGCCCTGCTTTCCTGGAGACGGCTGAACACCTGCCTGCCCATGGGAAGTAGTGGATTAATTCCTTGTTTTGCTTTGCTTGCGTGCACAGCTTTTGCTTTATGTATCAAACTGTCTCTATCTCAACCCACGAGTTTTCTCACTTTTACCCTTCTGATTCTCTCCCCCATCCCACCGGGCGGGAGTGAGCGAGCGGCTGTGTGGGGCTTAGTTGCCGACTGGGTTTAAACCATGACAACAGTACACTGTGAGCATATGCTCATCTAAACTACCGTATCTCCAGAGCCCTTCACCGTCTAAAACATATTTTTTCTTTGTACCTACCTTATCAAAGAATTTTGACTGCTCTATGAATCAACATCCCATGTTTTTGTCATCTGCACATTAGTAGAAATTGTAATGCTTTTTTCTAGGTCATTGCTAAAAAGGTAAAAAATATGACATCTATTCATTACAATAAAGCCTACCTAATAACTATTCCCGGTTTACATTTGCATTTTGAGACTTATCAGTTAGTATTGGCTCATATGTGCTGTGATGACATGAACCTCCATTCTTGTCATACAAAGTCACAGGTGTGATGAATATATATGACAGATTATTAATCAAAATGTCACACACATTTTTAGCCCTCCCTGGAATATAAGCCATATAGAAAGCCTTATAATTTCACTCCATGCAGTTGGTATGTTGGCAAATTTTACCATTAATGTATTGATAGCTGCTGTTCATAGTTTCCTTTTCATACGCTCTTACCATTCAAGCTTTGAACCACAATGATTTCCAGCTGCCAGCATTACTAGGAACATTAAGCAATTAAGATTATTAATCATTTTTGACATAGATGCTGTTAATTACCCAGGAAAAATAATGAATTCTATCATTCCACTGTTCTTGCAGAATTTTAATTCTCACTGCTGGGAGAAAAACAATTGGAAGTGAAGGACAACTAAAGGTAAGATCAATAATCAAGGCTCAGTTCAGCTGCCCCCATACAGAAACCTGCTGCCTTTGAGTCATCATGGGGTATATAAAACATCTGTGCAGATCTGACATCAGCTCTGGAGGAGACTAGACCCATGCCCTTTTAGAGTGGTCACCAAAACCCAAAGAGAACAATCTTGCAAACTGTGAATCACAGTACACACCTATGTGCGTGTATCTGAATCAAGCTCTCAGTTGCCAACTTCAACATACATGCTCTCATTTATAATACATCAATAGCTCAAATAAATGTGATGCAGTCCTACCATCTGTCTATACTAATACAATGGATTTTGATGCTGGTGAGAAACTAAATATAGTAACCACTTCAAAGTCTCATGTCAAAAATGAGAGCTGACCTAAGCACAGACTTAATTTTACTTCACGCTGCAGCTCCATTACGCTGAGACATTACGCACCATGACCAAAACGCTACACACCCAACACTTTAAATGTGATTTTAAAAATACCATTGGGAACAAATGTGCCACCACTTGCAACTCAAATTTGCACACCCAAATTTTCCCTCATAAAGGTGCCATATATTCTTCCTTTGTTGGACCTGACTCATCTCCAGATTTCCTGTCTCAAATGTTAAGATATCACCATGCACACTCTCAAACACACAATTTAATCTCTGTCATCTGCACTTGCAAGTATGCTGCCCACCCACAGAGCACCTCGAGGACTATGGAGGACTTGCCCCATAACTCTCGGCCCTCCCTACTCTTATCAGTGGAGAGAGATCTTCCAGCATTTTAGTAGCCTTAATTTTACCATGAAGCAAGGAGGAAGGGAATCCCACAGATTATCCCTCTCCACAGACAAGGAGGTGCTGTTCACTCCCTCCTTGCAATGCAAAAATATGAAGTGTAACAATGCAGGATTATCTCATTCAACTTTACTTTCGAGGCAGGTCATCTAGTCTGCCTCTATAGGAAATGAGAAGACTGATGTCTAAGATATGCAGGGTGAGTCACTCTTTGGGAGTCCATCTCTCTCCACTGATGACAGACAAAACCTGTTATTTAGTTTAGACATGTTCTACAAACAGATGAAAGCAGGCAAGAAGCAGCCCACTTAAACGTCTGCCCCCTGGGGTGTGCATGAAGTGGAATTCTACTATTTCCACAAAAACCAGCTAAACATAGAAAATAGTGCATCAAAGTCCCCAGGCTCTGTGGACATAAGATTAATGAAGTAGTTCAAAAACACCTAGAAATAAAGCTGGAAGAAGCCAGTGACAGAGCAGAGAGTCTCTATGGAGACCTGGGACAGAATTAATTTGCCTAAAATTAGATGCCTAATGCAGTTTTAGAGACTTCAACCTCTAACTGCAGTTTCAGAAAGCTGTGAGTCTCCCATAAATCCTAAGTCACATCTCTCAGCCCCACAGAAACACCTAGGACACTATAGGATGTGTCAAATGATAATTTGCACCTATACCTATCTTCAGGCAAATGAATCACACTCCTAGGGTGGGACTCATTTTGAGCTGAAGACACTTTATATTTCACTGTCCACATGTGAGCTAGATGCCCAAGCTCCCACTGTAGGCAATGGAGATCTCAGGCTCCACTCAGCTGCCTGAACAGTCATCTGGTTGCCACTCCAGAACGATACAGGCCTGTGTCACATCTGCCATTTCCATGCAGATGTCCTAAATGGCCACGGAAGTCTCACATGGCACCACTTATACTGAGCTAAGGGGATCCTGCTCCAAATCAATCTACTTAACTGAGTCCAGCAAGTGATTCCTCAGTACAGTACAGCAGCCATATCGTCGCACTCAGCAGGACCACCACCTAGGTCCCACTATGGATTAGCAGTACGATTTAATATAGGTGCCTAGACCTTTTTGAGATGCCTTACCTGAATGAGGCTGGCAGACATGATTCAGGACCCAATGGGAGACCTTGGTCTTCTGGAGCAGCAACTGGAGGCCAGGCAGAATATCCTAGCATAGCTCAAATGACACTATACCTTTGCTGGGACAACTGAAACCTCCTAGATGTCTACTAACTATAACTGGAGTTTAGCCTCCCAGATCACGTACAGAGAAAACAAGTAGGAACCAACCTACCATCAGTTCCTTCATATTTATTGGAAATCTTACTTCCCGATCTCAGTGACTTACCTAATGGTACCTATTTTTAGTTCACAGCTGAGTAGGATTAAGATCATGGCAATCCACACTTCAGTGCTTTTACTGACACAGAGCATGGTGACTCCATGTCCCTGGTTTTGCAAGGTGCTGAGGGGTCTTACTTTGCTCCTTGTTAGCTCAGACAGATGTGCGATGCTGCAGATCACTTGGCTTGACTGGAAAACCTTACTTAAAAAGGCTGGTTACAAACTGGCTCTAGGAAGAGTTGTGTAGTCACTCGTGTTATGAGCAGAACTAACTGCTAAAACCTGTGTGCTGGTTTCCAGGCTGCTGAATTTGGGTAATCTTGCCATTATTACTTGCTTTCAGAGAGTAGCACATATTGTTAGATACCAAACACTTAGCTGATACCTTTTTGGGGGATACTACCCTACATTCTTGAACCTGCTGAGACTTGAGCTAAGCTGGTATTGGGAAAGCTGCGAATTAGGATGGGGGCTCTCTGTGCTTACTAGTGTCTATTCTTCAGGAACAGACTGTCAGGAAATCTTTTAAACAGCATTTACCTTACCCTTAAAATGCTTACATGACTAAGAAAATCATGAAGTTATATATCATCTTGAAAATGAAAGAAAGTGACAAGATGTAGCTAGTCCTTAGCTAAATCCATTTGCTTGTCTGCACTTCACTCAGGTTTCAGGCTCCAGCACAGTCCTGTTTTCAAGTCAATACGGTCTTCTTCCCCTGACTTTCCCACTCAGTATACCTCTTTGGACCACATTCTACCTATACTCAACTTGTGAAACCCTGATATTGATCATGTTAGATCAGCCTTAAAGAGATCCCTGCGTGAGTCAGTCGAACACATTTCCAAGGCAGAAAAGCCCCTTGCAATGCCATAGCGTGGGCTAGGCCTACAAACTCCAAATTCCTGCAGTGACAGCAGAAATAATTCAACACAGGCAAACAGACTTCATAATCTGACACAGTCATGTCCTACTCTATTGCAGGACAGATCTACACAGTCCAAGAAATATTAGGTAAAGACAATTTAGTAATACACAGACATTTGTTTGCCTGACTACTCATCTAAATTCCTGCCCAAGATCATTAAGACCTTCCTGAGACTGGCACTGATATGTATCATTCTGCAAGTTCTCAGTACTTACATCTATCATGATGCATAACCTTCACAAGAGCAAATCAAGAATTATAATTGGGAACATCATGATTCCATAATTTGTGTTCATTCTTCTAGAACAAGTTGTCTCAATTTTAAGTTGTGTGTCTTCTCAACCAATAATAATACCATTCATTTCACAAATAAACTGCACAAATAACCTGTTCTCCACGCTCAGATGAACTATCCTGTATTAACTCTCTATTTGCATGTTAATGAAACTGAATAGGAAAGTGTTACCGAAACTCATTTAGCAATACAAAGAGAAGAGTTAATTGGAAAAGATGTGCAAAAGCTTTTTGATTACTAGAAATCTGGCTGACGTACCTCCAACAAACGCATCATTATTGAGTCCTACATCAAAAGCTCTTCTGAAATGGATATAATTATTGGAATATCATGGGAAAGTCTAGTGTATGATCAGTCAGAATGTGTGTTGTACCAAGAATGGGAAAAATACAATGTGTTTTTTCCCCCATATCATCAAAAGCAAGTATTTTAATCAAAAGCTACAACAAAAGATGTCACATTTCATGTAATGTTTCACCCTTAGATCCAAAGTCACGTAGGTTTCACCCACACAGTCTTTGGGCAAATGTTCTCTTTCACAAGCAAATTATATTCCTAACACTGAGTAACAGATACAGCTATTTAGAAATTGGCGAAGGTTCTTCCCGTATTTCAAAACTGGTAAGATAATACCTTAATGTATAAAGTACAGGACTTTGCTATAGATAATATATGTCATGTAATAACTTCATTCTTCCTCTATAATTCCTTCCCAAATATGTATTTTTCTAGTTTTCTTTTTAGAGTCTGTTAGCCAACATTACCACAGATGATCAACTCAATAAATTTGGTATTTTTGACCAATTTCAACTACCTGGGACCAGAATTAGGCTTGTAAATGGTACACAATGCCAAGTGAACATTTTTCAGTCGATAACCACTTAATGTAAAATTTGCTACAATTATAGCTTCAAGTATTGATCACACACCTGAACTACACTGTCTGGTTCCAATTCCTTTCTCAGTACAATTTAGTCACTGTTTTTTGCACTGTGCTGGTCACTGTAACATGCTGATGCCTCATGAACATGAATTAATTTATGCCTGCCATACACAAATCAGCAAGCAATACCATTCCTATTTTAAGAGTTGGGAACAGAGATATTATGACATGCGTAGAAGAAGAAAAATTAAACCAGGTACCTTAAGTTGTAGAGCAGTGTATTAACTCCAGAACAATGCCTCTGTTTGGTATGATACTCACCTCTAAAGAAAAACCACCAAAGATGGCATTAAATACTCGTTTGAAGGCACAGCAGACAGATAAAAAAAACATTTCTCCCCATCATAGGCAAAATAGAGGAGCTTTGCTAGCATGAGAATAAAAAGAAGGTAACCTGAAAGCATGAAGCTAAGCCACAGGCACCAAGATGCATTGCAGATAGATACTCCAAAAATATTAGCAGAAGGAAAAAACAAAACAAAACAAAACAAAAAAACCCCCCAAAGATAAGGCAGATTAAGAGTAATTTTTACACTTTGATTTTGAATTTTATATCAGATGAAAGTGTGGGAAGGCTTGTACTTTTACATACTGTTAAGTATAAGGATAAGTGAACATTATCACAGACAGATACGCGGGGGGGAGACACAAAGTGACCTCCATGTGACAGAAGGAAACCAAAACCCCCTTGAGCTTATTGTGTCAGGTGACTGCTGTAGGAAACCTCTCCTTTGAAGTGCAGAAAGCCTAGACATTATGGCACAAGCCCCGAGTTAAGGCTCTCTCAGACTCACCCTGCCTTGACAGGCCGCTTGCTCGGCAGGTACCCTGTGGGGCGGCAGCCAGAGGAAGGCAGCGGGACTGTGCAACGCACTTGGCAAATCCCACCGCCACCGTGAGAGGCTGGGCAAACACAGGCAAACACAGGACACTCGTCTCACCTCATTTTTGTCACCACCTGCATCTGAGCAATCCACATGACAGAGGGGAAAGCTTCTAGGTCACACATCACCCAAGCCATTTTTAATGCCCAGATGAGAGTGAGATGAAAAGTGCCTGTTTCCCTCCGCTCACCGCACAGGCAGGCTGGCACGACCACTGGAGTCGACATCCTGTCCAAATAAACTAAAGCACCAAGAGACAAGTGGGCTGGGAAAGCAGTTTGAAGTCTCCCGAGACGTAACAGTCTCTGAAAATATAAAGGTCATCTGGAAAAGAATTAAGCGGCATTTGACTTTGAGAAGCAATGGGAGACGAGATAAAAATAGCTTTATTTCTGACAAGTGCTTCTGAGACACTTGATGTGTTTAATCATTTTCCGTTACCTCTGACAGAAAAGATTAATTACGGAACTGAACAAAAATAGTTCAAGGAATGTTGTGACCCATGTGAATATTAAAGATATGAGAGATTCTTAAACAGAGTACAAAAAGAAGATATAAGTATAGAGCAGTTTGAGTGATTTAAAGCTGAGAGACAATCTTGTAGTACTGAAAGGAGCTAAAATAGTCCCTGATAAGAGACTCAACTCTGACTGGATTCTGGGACACAATGCTCAGGCAGTATTTAGAGGAAGACCAAGATATAATCATTGCTATCAAAACTGTTTTGCGTGTGCTGGAGCTACATAAACATATAAAAGCTCCAGACAGAACTGAGCCTGACCTGCAAAGGCCTCTACCAGAGCATGAACCTCTTTGAGGGCAGGCCAGGCTCCAATCCTGTTGACATACTCAAGTACACAAAATACCGCAAAAAAGATACAAGGAGAAAAGACAGAGAACTTAGCTGTAATCCACAAAAGCAAGCACACGGAACTGCACACGGTGTAGGAAACAGCACAAACCAAGACAATAATACCACTTTGCAAGAGCTGATAATCATCAGACAAATGTGCTGAACAAGGAGGATGAAAAAAGCACCATGACTTCGGAGGAACACTTAATGGGAACAGTGGTAAAGGTTGTGGCAACTGAATACATTATGAGCCCAAATTGCAAAAGGAACATTAATGGATTTTAAATCACGCTCTGCTTGGAAAGAAAGTAACATGGTGCTAGAAACAGTAGTGAGCACAAAAGTTAAGCATATAAAACTCTCATAAAACTCATATAAAACTAATATATCAAATATATATGTAGAATATATAAAACTGATAAAATAATGCCCAGTCAGAGGACTGAGATTAAATGGATGCTAAAAACTGGAAAAGATAGTATTTGTAATAGTACTGGCAAGGAGAAGGCATCCATTATGGCTCCAAACCTTTGGTTTCATGAAGGTTTGTACAAACTGGATGGAGAGGGAGGAGGACTCTGAACCAGGAGGAACAACTGAGGAAAGGAGTAGAGGACTGCCTGCAGGAAGCTCTAAAACTACAAAACAGAGCTTCAGAAGCCAAAAGCCACCCAACTCACAACTCTGCCCTGCACTAAGGCAGGAGCCAAAAGAGAAGATAGATAACCCTGTTGCTCTCAAAAGTCATAGTGAGAAGAACCACCACAGTAACATATATACTCTTTAATGACATCAGTTTTAAAAAATAAACTATTTTTTGTTAAATACAAAATCAAAAGAACTAAATAATATATAGAAGGCAAACATTTCCAATATGTTTAAGGGTAAAAATTCTGGAAGAGGTGACTAATGTCAATCACCTGGTTTTCTGGTAGGTGCACACAGGTAAGGCGAACACCCATCTATGCATAGTCAACCCCTCAATATAGCACTTGGAAATGCTTGCTCTACATACTGTGGAACTATGTTTGCTAACCCAGGTGTTTCACAGGGAGAAAGAATGTATTTCTGATAGTTTAGTGGAAGCACATGAAGAGAATTGCTTTGGAAAGTCTCAGAGCAGTTAGCAGAAGCTAAACAAACAAAAAAGGCCAATGATATATAATTAAAATAGTGTGTTAGAAAGAAAGCAAGTGCGTTAGTAAGAAGATAAGTTAGGTAGAAGTAAAAACAAATAAGACTAAAGCCCATCATCAATATGTGCACCCGTCAGACAAGGAAATGACAAAAGATTTTGGCTTGCTTGGCCTAATCTAACTAGCTAAACCAACAACCCAGCTTGGAAAGACGTTGAAGACAACCTATAATTTGGGGTGAAAATTACAGAATACAGAACCCAGGTTACTCATTACCACTATCCTTGCATTTAAAGCACCCAGAATAGAAGCCCTATGCTCTGGTGTTAATGATTAACCCCGAATCTTATCATGAGCACACCAGCAGATTCAAAATAAATTCACAGAATCATCATAGAATCATAGAATGATTTGGGTTGGAAGGGGCCTTTAAAGGTCACCTAGTCCAACCCTCCTGCAAGGAGCAGGGATATCTTCATCAATTGACCCCAGTGAAGTATGTATCTGCTCCTGGAGATGTACTGGAACATTTTGTGTGCAACTTAATGCTGAGAGTTTCCCAGGAGAAAGACCAAGAAATCCCTGTCATACCATTATTACAAGAACATAAACTGATACTGGATTTGGCAAATCCATGTTTGTAGAGCTGGGAAAGGCTGACAGACTGGCAGTCAGAAATTATTCTTGAGGTATATTAATATGCTGCCCTAAAAGCCCCAGAAGTTCACCTAGAGATGAATGGGTAGAGCCTTTTCCGCAACTACGGTCCCAAAAGAAATTATATTGCAGGAGTATTCATGCCAACGTGTTTATGAGTCCTGACCATCAGCCACAGAAGCAGTAAAAATATCCCCAAACCACAGAGAAAAGCTTATTGAAGCAACAAATAATTGCATGAAGATCAGGCATTTCTGATGCTCCAATCTGGCCTATCATAAAAGCAGACAGCAGAATTTACTGGCTAATGGTTGATTTTTAGGCATTGAATTCTGTTACACCATAAACCACACCTGTAGCAGCAAAAATGCCAGAGTCCAGCATAACAGATTTAGCATATTCTGTCTTTGTGATCTTGTTATCAGGGCAAGGCTGGGAAGAATTTCTCCCTACATTTACAGGGCAGCAGTACTCATTTTTATGCACCCATCACCCAAGGATTTCACTGCGCTCCAGCTTTATGCAATATTCATAGCATCCAAACACGGGAAAAATTATCAGAGGCTGATCAAATCCATGTAATTTCATGAACAGATGATGTATTAACCCACAGCCAGACTCAAACAGAACTGAAAGAGTTAATTAAACAAGCATGAGCCTTAACTTCAGGAGCACAATTCTAACTGAACTGATGAATAGGTCAACTGGCACAGGAAAGAGTAAAATATTTAAGAGTAGACTGATCACCTTATCAACAGCAAGCAAAATTAATAGGAAGCTCCTTGCTCCACAATTCTGCATGAGCTCAGATCTCTTCTGGGTTTGTTTGTTTTTCCCCAGGATTTCATATCCATGTTTGCAGATATGATTAAGCCTTTAACCAAGTTGTTAAAGAAGGTGCAGCAACGGGAGTGGAGATAAGGACAAAACCTGACCTCTTCAACATTCAAAAAAGGCTGGCATAGGTAGCCACACCAGGGATGCTGTTCCAGCATGGCCACTTTATTTGCACTTTGTTACCCCTCCAGGCACAGTAGAGGCCATGTTATTACAAAACCAAGGAAAGTCAGTCAGTTCACTCTGTATGAAAAGGAGCATGTGGTGCTCCTGGAAGACTTCACATGGTGTCCCAGAAATTACAGAGTGGGTGAAAGGCATAATTACCAAGCTCAACATATTTAAGAGTATCAATAGAGTAGAGTGGGCTCAGCAGAATGAACTACAACAATAGTTGTCCCAGAGCATACCATGGGAATCTCATCCAATTTGTTCACCAGAAAAGTCACTTTGAAGAGGCTAGAACAATAGAAAGGTGGCCCCCTCTGGGAGAAGACATTAAGCAATCAGTACAGAATTATTTAATATGTACTATAGTAAACATTTCTACTACATAATTAGGCCCTCTCTCTTTTCAGCACCCAAAGATAACAGCTCCAGGGTTGCAAATACTAATTGACAGGTCCTATATCAATCTCACAACAAAACAGTAGCTGCTGTAGTGCCCAGGTACATCACTACAAGGTAGTGACAATCAGAGGTATGAGAACACCCCGGCAGCGGTAGTTTGACTGGGTAATACCCACCAAATGGCTTCAGAAGGTATTTCTGGATGAATGCGCTGGTGGATAGCTTTTCCCATTATAAGTTCTTCTGTGAGAAACAACAGCCACTGGGCAGCAACAGCAAAGAAGGAATTTGAAGAAATCTCCACCAGTGGAGGGTACCAATGAGTAATACGGAGGTGTTTGGTCCTACATAGTTGGCACAGGAATTATAAATTCAGTTAATGTATATGCAACCAATATATTACAAACTGTCAGAGATAATGCAACACAGCAGCACCAAATGAATGAGGATCAAACAAAAATAATGATATGAAGTAAGCAACATTGTTTAATGACTGCAAAAACTTCAGGCTGTCAGACAGACAATGGCATGCAGCAAGACTCGTGTGTGCGCACAGAGCAAAGCTGTGAGTGTCATTAAGCAAGGTCAAAACAAAACTACTGTATCAGAGCTCTGTGCTATAATATAGGCAAATGCAACCCAGAATGAAGGGCACTTACTTGAGGTGATCTCTACAAAGATTTTTTTTTTTAAACCAAACATTTGGGTTGTTCATGCCCAAATCTAGCTCAGTCACTCACAACATGATAACCTGAGTTTACTCTGCTATAACCTTGGCTATTAAATTTAATCATTCTGAGATTAGAGCTGTGCATCAATGACAATGGGCTACGGAGTAAGACGGAAAGTTCCAGTCAGCCCTCTACGTGGATGCAAAAAGCAGCTGATCAGGATAAGCAATACATATGTGAAGGTACCAGTTTTCAATCTTTAGACAACCGTTTAGATTACAGTTTGACCAGATGTGAATATGGAATTCTTCCTTCTTTTTCTAATCAGTCTGCAACTGTTTATGTGAGATCCAGCTGTGTTTGCATGCATAGTCAATATAAAGCAATCACTACAAACTATCTCATTGTGTGTAACCTGCCTGAAATGTTCTGTTTTGTGCGCATGTAATAGAAATGACTGAAGGATGTGATTTCAATTACACACCTTTACAAGTAATGCTCAAGTTGCAAAAATCACTGAAACTGTATACTACATTAACTTTAATCCAGTAACTTTTGGAGTAGCTTTTGCATGATTGTTGCAGATAATAAAGCATTCAACTGTAACATCTGAAGTCTAGTTGGTTGTAAAACAAGCCACAAAAGCAATGATTACAGTGTACTGCAGTAGCAAACAAATTACCCTCAAACAACTGCAACAGAGAAGGCAGGATGTCATTCTTGATGGGAATCTCTCTTCTGTGGTCCCCTTCAGCTGCAGGAATTTTGAACTTGGCTCTACATCCTGTACCTGTAATCCTACTTATACTTTTATACTTCATAATTTGTAGCAAAGAGAAGAGTATTAAGTGCTGAGCAAGTTGAGGAATAGCTATATCCTAGAAGAAAGAACTGTGGACTAACCTCAGACTTATACAGCTTATCAGGAGGCTGTACCAAGCAAGAAAGAGCTAACAGCTCCAAGAAGAACTACTGCTTGGTCCTGATCCATAGAAACCATAGGAGGATTCACAACATCTCTGCTAGATTCAGGAGTGATAGTTCACAGTTTGCAGACTAATGGAAAAGCAGATTATAGCCCAGTAAATACAGTATTGCTATTGCTAGCACCAAGCTACAGGATGCATATGAACTTCATCTTGACTCAGCAGTCATGACCTACTGGGCTCTGCTTTGGGTGATTATGAGTCTGTTTTAACGGCAAAACTGCTCAATGATCAGGGGAGGAGGGAACTACTGCCTGACTTGTTTTTTTCCCCCCTTTTGCTTAAAGCTGGCTCTGTGGTGGTATGGTTCTATCCAAATGGTATTACAGGCGTACTTCTAGGCAACTGAATCCCAATGTTAATGCCAACTTGGGAGAGAGCTCCTGCCTAACCTAGATCTGCTACTACAGAAGAGTATGGGTCATCTGTGAATCTTGTGTCAAACCTGTGAGCCAGTGCAAATGTCATGGGCATTCCACAATATGAATGGCAGCAGACATCTATGCTCAAGCAACTGAATCCCACCCCTATGGAGCAGAAAGCAGCTCCAGATCCTGACACATAGCATGATATGTCAGAAGTGCTAATGTCCGCTTGTGACCTAAGATTCAGTTGTTTAAACAGAGGCATCCAGCATTATTTGGGATGTTCCAGACTATCAAGGCATCTGCATGGGCAAATGCAACACAAGACCTGCGGAAAACCTGTGTCTTTTGGACTGGCAGCTGGAGGCAAGGCAGGATACTCTACGCTTCTCAAATGGTACATGCTTGTCTATGTGTGCAACTTTTTTAGCCCTAGTGGCTTCTAAAGAGGTAGCCTTGCGATTGCATGAAGTTATGACTGTGAGAAGGACATATACTGTGGAAGAGTAGGTAAGACTGTATCAAAATCCTCGAAAGATTCAGGGAAACCAAGGGGACCTAAGCTAGATGTTTTCACTCCAGAACTCTTACACCAGCAACAACCCCTGAAAGGCTGACACAGTGAATCGTAGGACCATGTAGATGGACAAGGCAAGTAGAACTGAATGACTCATAGCCTAGTGGTCTTGATGCCTCAGTTGTCTGCCCATCTTTGCAACAGGACAGGGAACCATAAGGCTAACTGACAAGTTTTAATTAATACAATGGTTATTCCTAGCCGTAATTCTTCCTTAATGTTATTGCTTCCATGATGGTAAGCTATGAAAGGAAGATCTGGGAAACTGTAGGAGGAATTAAAACCAGTTACTCAGCAAAGGCACATCTCATCAGTGGGGATACAGTCACTGGAGGAGGAAGACTTTGGTCAGACACCTTTATTTTGAGGAGTCACCACACTCCTCAGTAGCCACCAAGAAGATAAAGTGCAGCTATTCAACTCAGAACCCAGAAGAAGAGAGAGAAATTCCAGTGCAGGGAAAGATGGGGGAAACAAGATTCATTATGGGAAGAGAAACTCTTGGGGTACCACAATTTTGAAGACTCAAATAACAGAGTGATGACTTCAGTCAACAGATGGAGGGACAAAATGGGGCATCCAATTTTATGGTGGAAAAAAATTTTGAATCTTTGCATTTCTTCAGGGGCAAGGATTATTTATGTGTATTTATCCAGTCTTTTCTATGAGCTTTTGGCTATACTGCAGTCACAGATTAAACTGGATTCAATTTATATCTCCTTTGATTTGGGAAATACATTTAGAACCTCATCCAAAGCGTGCTGAAACCATGAAAATACACTTTTGAGGTATGAATAAGTCCCTTTATGTCTGTTTCTAAATGCATGTTTAATGGCAGATATAAAATTGCTCTACTACAGAGATGAGTGTTAACTCAAAAGCATACAAATAAAAGTTTTCCTGCTTTATTCTTGTAGTCTGCAAACATAATAAAAAGCACCATTTGAGCTAAAAGTTGGAATCTTGTAGAACAGAAAACTGCAACAAACAAAAAGAGTTTAAAATTAAAGATCTAATTCTTACTTTATAAACACAGTCTTCATATTGTTGATTATCTGTAGAAATTAAGCTGGGTTTCACCTGTTTATATACAGGAATCCAACTAGTTTGGCTGACATAATATTGAATAAATGTTTTAATGTAGTTGCTAAGAAGCTACATGTTAATAAAGTTGATATAAAAATACCAGCTACAGTTGTTTCCTTTTTGAAAGTATATCTTGTATTTCTATACAATGCAATGTAGAATAGGGGGGTTTACTACATCAATGTACTGCAATCTCAGCCTTAGCAATCAAGAAAAGAAATCACAGTAAAAGACCTAAAACAGCTTTTATCCAATCCTTAGAGAAATAAAAAGAAAATTAAAAAAAAAATAGAAAACAGCAAAAGAAAAGGAAGAGTGTTGTCAGGGTAATTGTTTAGTCTAAGCCACACAGAAAAGGGCATGTGTTGGTTACACATACAGTTGCAAATGCTAATTAACTACTCTTCTTTCAGCAATCCTTGTTTCAGCTTCTGTGCTCTCACCACTATAGTACTAGACGCTTTCTGACCAGAATTAACATCACGTTAACAGACTGAGGTATTCATAAATATTGTGCCAATTGGACAAATTTTAAATGTACTTAGCACAGTTAGGTTTAGACTTTACTCTGGCACTGCAGTGAGCATTTCTGGAGGCCTAGCATGTGATTTTTTAAAAGAACAACTTAGCATGTTTCAGGTTTCCTTAACCAGCTCTTTGCCAGTTCTCCGTATGTATTCTCTTTGGAGAGAAAACAGTTGTCTCCTGAAGAAGAGACAATAACTTTGATACTGTGCTTTCTTTACATAAGAAATCTACAAAAGATTATTTTCACTTTGGCTAACACTGCTGCGGAATGAAGTCTGTAAAAAAATACTGTCTGAGTTGAAGGAACTGGCACAAGGGGCACTTTTGTTTATATTTCAAAGTGCAGTACTAAACTTCAAATTGTTCTAGAACAAAATATAAAGCCAGTGATGTCAAGACATTTGTACACATGAATGAGAGTCATCATTGAACTATGAATATAAAAAAATGAAATGCCTGTATATCTACCTTTTCTTTTTCCTACTGATTCCAGATATGGCTAAAAACTTTTTTTCCTTGACCATTTTAAATATAGATACAGAAACATAGGGAGAAATTAAAACCTTAAAAAGTAGTTAACTCACAGCTTCAGATACACTTTTTAAGCAATTTGTCTGGGATTGTCATTTGTTTCTGTATAACCATGTCTTTGGAAATTCTGCCAGTACACTGTAATATGTAAATATCCAATATCAAAGTACAATAATGTTTTCAATAATTTAAAGAAACTTATTCTGGGAGAAATCCCAGTTTTAAGATCAAAATGTTCTAGAACAACAGAAATGCAAGTTCACATATTTCCTATAACAGCATCATTTCATCCTCTTATGTCCAGCTATTTATATGCCAGAAAGTAATGCTGCTCTGCTTCACAGTTACCATGAGGGTAGGTATGTTAGCAGTTGTCAGGAGGCCACCTACAATTATGGCAATTAGGTCAATATCTAACAGAGAGAGTGATGCCTACCATTTAAATATTGCCTGTTTTAAAGGAGGGCAGTTCAAAGCAAAGAGTTTGGAGAGATGTCTCATTTCTAAGTAATTGACCAAAAAGCTATACAGGTATAGCAAAAACTTTCAACAGATTTCCATGAAGACATCCATCAAAACGCTCTCAGAGCCACAGAGGTTTTTGTGAACTAGCTCAGTATTTGTTACAGCCCCACTCCTAGACAACAAACTGATCAGAGACATCTCAGGCTTAAATACAGGAGGACAGGAAGAGCAATAAATCCAGTGACTAAATTTTTTAAAAATATTGTCTTTGATTTTTAGACCAGTACAAGCTCATGTAGGCAGCTAGATGGCTTACATATATTCTGGGCTTGTTGGATGGAAAAGGAGATTAACTGTGCCTAATGTAATTATAATATGTAGCTGGTTAATTTCCAGCCATAGTACCTACATCTACTTTAGCAAACAGTAGAGCTGAGGACCCAGTATCTACAATAACCCATGGACCAGAAGCTGATTAGCAGGTAGATTACACTAGGTGTGAGTTTCCATGTTACCTTCATTCAAAAGCAATCCAGCTGTGTACTCCAAAACCACTTCAGGCTGTGAACCATAGTACAGCAAATGGAGGCAATTAGGAGATTCATGTTGCACACACACTCCTGATTTGGACTGTAATGCTATTGTAGGTGCACACTTAAACAGCCTAACACTACAAAAGCATGACAAGTTTTATGTTTTTCATCAAAATCAAACAGGAAAATAATCTTTCATTTTGAGAGATCCCATACAGTGCATAAGGTAGTGAAAGAGCTGTCCAGCCATTTTGTCCTAGAAAAAAAGGTTTTCATTAGCCACAGCTACACCAACACAACCTTCAATGAGTATGTAGTACAAAGGATATTGAAAAAATGGATTTAAGACAGGATACATTAAATCAGGATGATGCTTTAGATATTAAGAAACTCACAGATTACACAGCTTACATGGAAACATCGTTCAATCAATGATGCTACAGGAACCAGAGCAGCTGGCAGTTCAATAATTAACTAGTTGCCCAAACACCAATGAAAAGCAAATTGTTGGTCTGAATCAGCATCTGAAGGGCTTGAAGAGGCAGGTGTTTTGCTGAGACGAAAGGAAGAAGGCAGGGAGGGAGGAAGAAAGGCAGGAAGGCAGGAAGGAAGGAAGTAGAAGACATTGTATTGCATTAACTGAACTTTGATTTTCACTGGAAGCTCTTTTACACATGAAAGCTCTTATAGAAGAGCCAAGAGACACATATGCAAATCCTTACTGTCTTACTGGGAAGAAAAAAATATCTGGAGAAATGAGCACCTGGAAAAAAAGTAAGGCTCCACCTATAGCAATCAAAACCCACTTTCCTCATACTAGTGAGATGCAAGAAAGCAGAGATGTTGGAAAGAAATACTGAAGAAAGAGTAGAGATTTTATGTACATATTTTGAAACATAAAATAATTCAAGAGTATTAGGATATAATTTATAGTCAAATGCATTAGATGCATTAGATGTTTATTACCAAATGAGCCACTGGGCACATGTGGAAATACAGGGACAGTATATAAGGACAAACGAGATGCTCTCCTTGGTCAGATCAACAGTCCATCCAGCCCAATACTACCTCTGATAGCAACAGCAGGACATGGTGCTATGTTAAGAGAGCAAATGAGCCCAGTCACTTTCTGAGATCTAGCCTCCTACTTCCCAGGCATCCACACTGTTCTGCTGGGGATGTTAGGGAGTACATTTCTGCCTGTTGTATTTAGTATCTGCTTATGGGCCCACTGTTCACATATTTCCCTACTCCCTTTTTGAGTCTGCTGGTACAACCTGCTTCCAGAACCTGCTATGGCAATAAATTCCTGAAGTTCATGACCCACTGCATAAAAAGGACTGAACTGTTTTCTCCATGTTTCTTTTCTATGCCACGGAGAGAAACAGGAAATTCTACGTTGCAATTTATCTTACCCTAATGTAGATGGCTAAAATTGGTCAGAATTACCATGTCCTATAAGTCTTGCCACTGAGCACACAGGGAGCATAACGTAACTAGTTGAAACCTAAATGTGTGCAATGCAATCATCTAAAGTAAGGTGAGATGAACCACACCCTTTAAGTCTTTAATTGGTCCTTTCCAATTTAAAGTATTTAGCTTAGCACAGTTTAATTAAATATACTTAATAGATATATACAAACTAAGAGAAGTTTATTGCTACACTGAGAGTGCTGCCTCCATAATCCCTCCTTTCATGGATGACTCTGTGCTGCAGGAGAAAAATGGGAATGAAAGCATAGTCCTTCTACAAGCCTGATCTACTGTAGACCAGGATTTAGTCCTGCTAATTGTGAATCTCCCTAAGTTCCTGCAAGATGATGACTAATCAACTGCTGTTTTCACTGCGGACCCAACAAAGGATTTCACATAAAAGTATGAAACATTCTGAGCAAGGCACTGGAAATGCTTTGTTAACTGATACAATATTCCAGAAGACTGTGATGAGTCATATTACTGTGTAAGAATTCTGACTTCAGAGAATTTTCACAGAAATACAAAAAATACCTTATTGAAAAAAGTCATTACCATCTTTATGACCCTGTGTCTACTATCTGACAGGGATTAGGAAAACTGAATTATAAAATTAAGAAGAACCTCAAGGGCATCAGGTTCAACCCTCTGCTGCCATGGGCATATATATGACACAATCCTTTTGTCCAGATTCACTTTAACATTGGCTAGGTATTTTGTTCTTACTGTTCTCTCTGGAAGACTACTACAGAATCACCTTTCACAAATGGTTTCATTTTTTCCTGATTTTCAGGTTAAATTTATTCATGTTCAGTCTAAACACTTTGGTTCTTGCATCAAAACTTTCCCTGGACTTAGACAGTTATTTTCCTTCACTTGTTTCTACCATTGATCTATTTATAGACAGCAAGTATATCCTCTCCCAGTGTTCTTGCTCAGGTAAACAAGCCATATTCTAGTGAGGTGATTCCTCATCTCTGCTGGAAACATCACCTGATACAGACTAAAAACAAATGTGCCTTTGTCACAGCTGGATTATATTGGCATCTGATGGTCGTGCTGTGATCAGCAAGTTCTCATCTTACAGAAAAAAATTTATGAGTCTTTCTGTTCATCTGTTTATTATCCTGATTATCCTTTGCACTGGCAACATTTCCTGAAGTTCAGCTCATGCTCTAATCAGTGCAATCCTACTCTGTGCCAAAGCATGGGAGTTAAAATACATTAAAAAGTACAGCTAGGAACTGCCCTTGAGCCTGATGCTTCTACTTTCAGTGCAACTCACTGTGATACTTGCTTTAGCAATTTCCTAGCTGCTGCTGAAAATTCCCTTCCTCCTGAACTGAACTAGTAATTCTCCATGTGCCACCATTTCAAGTGTCCAGCTGAAAATACAGATTTATTAGGTTTATCATATTTTCTTTTTCTAGATAATTAGTTATCACACAAAGCTATTAGATGGGTCTGGCTTGACTTTGACACTGTAAGTTCACAGTATTTTGTGTCCACTGCACCTGTAGTTATTTACATTAATCTAACCCTCATCCTCATTAACCTTGCCTGTCTATGAATCCCAGCGCTTAACATGATCACCCTTCTTGACAGATAAGACAAAAAGCATTAATTGGTTTTGGAAGTAGATTTTTTTTAATCCTATCTTCTTCCCCACTACCTGATGGCTATATGTCTTTCCTTATGCTACTTTTCCTTAGGTGATTGAAGGATATCTTGTGATTTGTTTTAAAATAATTAGACTTTTTATTTTTTAAGACTTAATTCACATTTTAAATTTTCTGCTTATCATAGTCAGTAAATACATATTGTATTACCTAAATTGAAATGAGGTTCAATAACTTCCTTGGAGAAAATAACAAGGCCCTACAGGGAAGAGACATTTTTTTGTTTCCGGACAGAGGGAGATAGTGAAAAATAGTATATATTGTTTCCTTTTGCATATCAGTTCCAACTAGGGGAAAAAAGACTGTGTTAATTTTAAAGTTTTAAACTTTTTTTTTTAATGGTTTTAACTACATTTCCCAAGGACTGCTCTCCTTACATTTTTGGAAAAGGCATGAAATGCTTTCAGTGTACTTCCAACAGTCACGGTGGGTCAGCGGCAGCTGACTGGCAAAAGGGAGCGAAGAGCCACAGGATGGGGCTACTCAGTGCCCATGAGGTCTTACATGGGAAACCATGGCTATTTGCTTGCTCCGGCTTTACAGGACCAAGCTGGTGCTGCTGACCGTCCTTGCAGGGGGAACTGCACTGACATGCATGAGCTGCTTCGCTGTGTCAGAAGACTCAGCTCAGTGCTCAGGAAAAGCAGGGCAGAGAATAAGAGACAGGATTTCCCCACAGATATCACATGCCTGAAATAGGTGAGACTCGGGCAAAATTTTCATATGATCCAGATCGTGTGTCAGAATCCAACATCTGAGAAGCCACAGGAACACAAAGTATCTCAAGCCAATTTTTGAACTAGCCCTTCAGTACTCACTCCCTCTGCCATCTACCTCACCTCTCCCCATTCTCATTTGACTAAGTGTAAAAGCCTGTCTACAGAAAGCTTGGGTTTGAGTTTGTCACCACAGGTTTTGTCTATACCCCACAGACAGAAACAGGACAATTAATTTTTTTTTTGGTCTTAGGATGAGAGACACCATATTCAGTTCTCTCCATTAACTGTAAAAGGACCCTAGGATGGCGAGCTCAAATGTAGATGTCTCTGCTGAACATGTCTAAAACTAGCTCAAGTGTGATTGCTCTCCTCTGTGTTTATTTCCACAGCCTGCAAGGGAGATGGCTCTACTGCAATGAAGCATCTACCTAGCAAAGCACATGCATTGCATTCCTCCATCTGCATCCAGCCATCACCAGCTCTGATACAGCACTGTTGTATGACTCTTGAGCTTCTGGCCCACCACTTCAAATTATGGGGCTCTATGCCAAAGGCTTGCAGACTGCCAAGGACAGCTTAGTCCATGTCTTTACTCGCTAGTTGTGGTGCAGAGCCAAAGAACACACAGCTACACCCCTGGCCAGCCCAGTGGACAGCTGGCTCAGAGCTGGAGAACAAGTCCTAGCTGCTCTTCCCTCTGGGATCACTGGGAATGCTGCCAAACCACTTTAAGAGAAATATCTTTACACTAGACCACATTTTATAATGGTTATTGAAAAGCCAACTATTGAAAGGCCAAGCAGATGCCAAACTGTGTCTCAGAGTTGATGCAAACACTGCCTGGAAGACAGCACGATGACACTGCTAAACTGTGGGGCAGGAGCAATTTTCCATGCTACAGCCTCACTCAAACCAGAAAAACGTCCTGGTGCTGACAGCTGTAACTTGGGGTGGACATGAACCCTGGGTAGTTTAACATTGTTTCTTCAGCTGTTGGATAAATATAATTTGTTATTGACAATCTTTGCAGGTTGAAGACTGTCCCAGTTGTACCCAGTGCCAATACCAACGAATTCTTTTCATGCTATACACAAAGGTTAATGTGGGGACTCTGCAAACTCTAATCCCCATCCAACTCTCCTATTAGCACCATGAAGTGGAGCTTGAGAGCTGGTGGCTGACTGACACTGAAACAGACCATTTCTGTATTGGCCATGTCCACCCTTGATAGGCACACTGGTTTTCCTTGCATGCTCTCCTTTGTCCTCAATCTGGAGGAGACAAGCTGATAAAAAAGTTACTTGCATATCTCACAGACTACTCTTCAGTTAACCCGTCCATTTCACAGTCAACAAAACAAAGACAATTTTTTCAGCTAGAAAAGGTATTTATCTATATCCAGACTACCACATTATGCTACAGTTCCAATAATCTACATTGTTTGTCAGCATTTACATCGGGAGTGTCATTCCACCAGTGAAGAACTGAAGGGGTTTCACTGGACACGCTCCAGAATGACACATACTGCCTATCCGTCTTCTGGACCTACTCTAGCCTTTAAAGATTTTGAGACACAAAACTGAGGCTTTGGCCTGTTGCTTCCCAAACCTATGCATACTTATTGCACAAAACCATAGCGAATTATTCAGTGGTGGGGTTGATAATTAATCTTACCAGAAACATAATGTGGGAACTAAGAAAGTAATATTTTCTTACACTTGTAGAAGAATAATAGCAGAACATAAGAATCACTGCAATGAGTCAGGCTGTCCAACCCATCTCATTATTATTGAAGCAGTTCCAGAATAAGGTGTTTCAGAGATAAATCTTCAGCTGCTTGCACCAGCTGCTCAAAAATCTGGAATTGCTTTATTACACAACCAGTGATGCAACAAAAAAGCTGAGTCTGTCTGGCAACTTTTTGGGCAGTTGTCATTGCTAATGTTTCTATCTTATGCCCAATGTCAATGCTGCTGTCACAGGAAGCCTTGTTCTCTGATAGTTAACTGTTTAGTTTGGTAAATTACTTCATGGATTTGACATACCAATTGACTCCCTTGTCTCTGTATACCTCCCACTATAACTTTTTCCCTTAGATGTTTAAATAGCTCAGTCAGGCGTTTCTATGTGGTCTTGGGTCTATGAAATGCTAGTGCCCCACAAGTCTGTTTCCAGATGCTCCAGGTTCTTTCCCACATTGGGAACATGCTGCTCCAATGTATGTTTGACCCTTTCCAATTCCTCTCTCTCTTTGTAGTTCACTCTTCCATACTCACTTCATTCCTAAAAAATATTCCCCAGAAGCACTCTCACAAAATGAACACTCCCTCAGCAAAAAATGGAACAGAGGTACATGGATCATCAAGTTTAGTTGCCTGCAATAGTGTAGTAAGCTTTTAGCCCCAAATGCTACACAATAATATCCACTATATGTCCCCTCTTTCCCACGTCTGTGGCATTGTGGGCTACAAAACAAATCCCGAGACCTTTAACACAAGAAAAAACACTCAAATGCTCCAAACATCACAATGGGCCACAGGAATAAAACAGGAAAGAACGAAGATATCATCACAATCCTAAATCCTTGCCACAGAAGGCAAATTATTTAGATAAGATGCCCTAATGATCCTGGGAACTTGGCCGCCTTCCACAGCACAGAGAGAGGGCACAACAAGAAACATGACAATCCTTGACAATATAACTTCCTTCCTGACCACCAGTCCAGAGGCTGCAAAACCTGATCCCACAGGCCAGCATCAGTATCCCATCCATACCTACACTCACCCCCTCCGGTTTCTACAAACCTATTCCAAATTACCAGTTACACAGGAAACACTCCTCTCCAGAAGAGTCCAACTTGGGTAAAGTGGGATCTGACTGGTATAGTTTAGGGTTCTTGCCTTTCATAGCTTAGTGTTACAATGCTGTTTCTATAACCATTTCCCCACCAACCAATTTTCAAGTGGTCTCTATTCATTACCCTAAGCTGGGCTGTTTCTGACCTGCCCTGTGCTGCAGTTTGCTGGTTCTAACACCCAGACTCAGAATGACTGTGCCAATTTGATGCTGCTTTTATTAGAATTTTCACCACTTTTAAGCAACTGCCTCCTTCAAGTACCACTTTTCTTTTTACCAGAAATAGGAAAGAGGAGTGGGATAAATGACTGAATAATTACAGTTTCACACACGGGTGGCACAAGCAGCCCAGCTACAAATGAGAGACACAGAGTAACCACTATGGTGCAAGAATTCTGCCCTGACAGCTCTAAGACTGTTTTATTTCTTTCATCAAAGAATAAAAGGCATCAATCTGCAGCTTCAGGAAGTCAGTCATATTGCAGCAGGTTATACAGCAATTTCACAAGGGTAAACTGACCCAGTTTGAAGCAGTGGGCACTCATCCAACGAAAGAATACAGAAGGCAGTGTGTGAAATGACTGACTGACTCACTATATCAAAATGGAATTTTTCAATATCACATCTAAATGGAAAACCAAGAAGTTCCATGGCAAAGTAAAAATAAAATGACAGATTTTTATTACCCCTAGTTCTCAACTTTTTATGGGAAACTGAAGTCCCTCTCTCAAATATCTTAATTTCAATGAATCAGCAAGCTCCAGTTTCACAGGTTTTAGATCTTTTTGACTTGCCCTAATTACACGACATTACTTTGTGAAAACAGGAAGTATTAGGAATCAGAGAAAAGGCTAGCTGACATGATGGGGAGGCAGTAATCACAACTGACTATGAAAAAGAGGGATTTTTGATTCTACCAAGCATATTATTAAGATGCAAAACTGCAGCTGAATCATATTCCCCCAGCTCCGTTCTTTGCCCTGCTTGGTATACCCCAATACGCCCTTCTCATTCAAAACAAGAGGCAGGTTTGCGGCTGGGAAGGGAAGGATGATAAACTGAGTTCAAGAGCTCCTTCAGTGCATTTCCAAGGTCTTACACTTCACACAGCAGATGTGCTACTTGAATATGGGAATACACATTTTCTTCAAGTTAAGAGGAATACATCAGTTCAACTTGCTAACTTACCTAACTGCTTGAAAGTGACAGGATTCTCAAAAAAGCTTAAGGAAAATTCAATTCTCACTTATTTTCCTTAAGGTCCTTTGAGAAACCCAGCCTTAATGTAGCATCCCTCCTTTCTTTTGCAGGCTGCTCATTGTGTCCCCTACTCCCAGTGCTGGTGGCAATGTGGGGACAGCAAGTGGACACCATAAGCCAAAACAGACTCTTGGAATTAGGCTCCATCACTATGAAGCATGGTTTGTGATTTCATTAAAACACCAGTCAGCTTCCTCAAAAAAAATTCATATGACATTTATAAATAAAAATGAACCAAAGAACTACTCACCTTTGGTGGAGTCCAGGCCACCTCATTTCACGTCAAGTTTAATTTTCAATGCTAAACATGCACACAAAAATGCGGTATTGCCTCATAAACCCAGCTCCTGCATTCCCACTCACCACCAGTCACCCCCACATTTCACCAGCTCCTTGTGCATTGTCTGTTTTCCTAATACTCCTCTTTCCTATCACCTCATGTTTTCTTAAGACTTTCTGGCCTGGATTTTGCCTCCTAATGGAATACGTAACTGGTGATGGCCATTCTGTTGTGGTGGCCCTTCTCTCTCCAAACACCACTTGTACCCAAGTTAGCATTGTACTATGACAGGAAAAGAAATGAAGAATGAAATAAGTGTATTACAAAAAACATGTCATCACTGTATAGTCAGGAGCCAGTTGAACTTTCATTTCAAACCTGAGGTCAGAATTATTGAATTTATTTTGAAGCAAAATGTTATTACTTATAAAATACAAAATGAAAAATAATCACTCAGCCTGACAATGCAAAATATTCCCAACCTATTTTCTCAAATGAAAATAAATGCTGCATAATCCTATCATTTCCATATATATTTGAGTTAAAGAACCATAATTAGAATAATTAATCAATAACTATGTTCAACAGTTCCATGCCTGCAGCAAAAATGAGGTTATTCCTTAAAATGCTGGAAGTTAAATAGAGTAAACTTTGCCCTCAGCTTTGAAAAACAACTGATCCAGTGGAGCTACTACATATTCAAAACAATAAGAAAAAAGTCAACTGAGAAAAGGCATCAGAAAATCACAGTGAACTCCTACCAGAATGTGTGACCAACAGCTACAAGTCCGTCCCCCCTCCCCACCCGACCATTTGATGTCTTTTCTAGAAGCAGGATCAAAACAAACAGATGCTACCATCTTCCCAACTGTAAAGCAAATAGTTTGTGAAATATAATCCCAGTGGTGCCAACATTTTCTAGCCTTTAGTAAGGGCATTAAATTGATTAACCTACAAAAGGATTCCTGGGTCGACTTCTGGACTCAGAAAATAACAAGGCATTTCCATAGTATAATCTCTCCCTGCCAATTCTAAACCATTCAGCTGTCTTCAGAGATGTGCTAAGCTGACTAAAACAGAAGTCAAAGCTCAACTGTTATCATGAGACCTAAAGTACAAGTATCAAAATTATCACATGCAGACCAAAGTGACAGTCCACTGGAAATGTGCGTGGCTCGCCGTCAGCTCACCCTCTTGCTGAAGAGCACATGGCAGGGTCTCTCACAGCACTGCCCAGCCTTTCAGCCTCCCAGGCTGGCCGGATCCAGAGACGTGCCAAAGCCCCTTGTGTTTTCCGTCATGCAGAAGTCACACAGCTGCCTGGTGGCACTGGAACCACCCGTGGACCCAGTCCCTCGGTTCATACACCAGCTGTTGTAAACAGCATCTGCAAAGATTTCAGTAACTGGCAGAATTTAGAATAGGGGTTTTTTTTCAGAACCAAAACAAAGCTAAACTTTAAACTGTTGCAGTTCTCCATAACACAGAATGCTACTTTCTTCCAAGACTAAACATACATAAAAATGAAACAAAACACATGTGCTTCAACGTGACCAGATCCAGAGATTCTTGAATTGCCTTGTCTTACTCCAGAGTGCATCTAGAATGACCCTTCCTGCCAAATTTCCAGGGACATATACTACGAACTTAACAGGCCAGTGTTTTTATCAGTGTTTTGTGCTCTCAGAGTAGTGTGAAGCTGCCACAATAAGCCAGAAGTTGCTACCATTAATATCCTAAACAAACTGTTTACTGTTAATATAGATTGTGTTTCTTTTTCCATTGAACTACCTTCTCAGAGTTTAAATTATGCCATGTATCATTCTGCTATGAATTTGCAAGCAAAGAGAAAGAATACAGCTTTACAAGTCCTGCCACCTCCACTGCCACCAAATGCATCAAGAGTCTCTTTTCTCAAACTGCTCTAGCTGTCTTAAAGTAAGATTTTTGTGCCTACCATTAGCACTGAAAGGCCATGCCAGAAACTCATTCCTCCAAGGGCTATCGATGACTGCTAATAGCCAATCTAATTTTATTGATACTGAACTTTTATCCTCTTTTGTGTGTGTGCATATTGTCCTTTAACTCTAAATTTTCTTCCTGTAAATGATATTTATGCATTTATGCATATTTAAGCATTTACAGAGAGCATTGGTATGAATCTAATTCTTCCCCTTCCTTGGTATCATTTGTCTCCTACTCATCCCATTTTACCGAAGGCTCCAATCCCTTGCTATGGCCAATATTGTTCTCCTCTTGTGCTTAGTTACTCTTCCTTCTTGACAACCCACCTTCTCTTTCTGCTGGTACTTTTTCTCTCAAGTGCTGTAATTCAGTTCTTCTTGCACAAGCCAGTTTCTTCATTCATGTTTTATTCATGGTCATATTCTATGGGTCACCTTCTCCCTCAGAAATCTGTCCAGTCTTCATTTCAGTAATTTTCTAAACATCCTGAGATGCTTTCTGCAGCCTTATTTTTCTGTTCCATCATATTCTCAGATTTAATCTAAAATCAGCACTCACAGTTTTACCTCAGGAGCTTTTCTATAAGCTTTGGCAGGCAAATATTCAAGCATGAGTAGTTTTTATTTAGTACTTAAAATAAATAATACACATCCTATAATTTCTACAACCTGTCATCATTGTATATGGAGGTCACCTCCCCTACTTCTTCAGAAGCACTTCTTCATCATTCCTTCTTCTTTATTTTTACCATCATGGAAAGGCAGAAGAAAATCTCCTTGTGTACATTTCTTTACTTACAAGTCTCTACAAGTAGGCTCCTTTGATTGCTTGGCTTCTTTAAAACTTTGCCAAGCTCAGCCTTGCACCTTCAGATTAAGTTCAGCAGTTTCACTGTTCATCAGCAACAACCAAACACACAAATCGCACCACTCAGTTGCAAGGATTAGCAAAGAGCCCTCAAACTCTGCCAACTAAAAACTGTAAACCACAAGACACCACAAACTGAAGCTAAGCAAACTACAGAGCACCTACATGCACGTGGCTGTTTGTTCTTTCCTGCTCCTCCCAATGTAAGAAGGATATGCATCATAGTCGCCAAAAATAGTTTAAATGCAATGTCTCCAAATGCCCACACCTTGTACTGCTCTCTATTCACTGTCCTGCTGGTTGCTGCTTGCCAACGGTACTACCAGCTGTATAGACGTATTCACTGCTTCTGTCTAGTTGAAGAAATACTGAAAGATAGGGGAAAAATGTTTTGTTCCCCAGAGTAGACTGGGAAGGAGATGATGTTACTCAAAGAAAGAGTTAATAAATGTGAGGAACGAAGCTAAGGTAATTTCCCAATAAACTATTGGAGTCCGATTCTGATTTCATTTCTACCAAAGCGAGAGAGATCAGATTTTGACCTTCTAGAAGGTGGGCATGATGAGTGAAGCAACTTTCTCTTATGTCACAGAGCATTTCTTCCTCATAGAAGACAACACTTTCAACAGAAAAGACTGTGTCTGCACTTTCACCTGCTGATGGTTGCTGAATAGAGGCTACTACTTGACCTATCATGGGAAAACCTCTAAGAGCTCCTTGCCTTCAGTCAAAAGGGAAAGGCAGGGACTAAAACATGGTGAACTATCTCAAATCAAAATATACACTTCACTCTGCAAAAATTGAAGAAAGGCTTTATTTTCCAGGTCCCAACAATATCCTTAAGTACAGGTAGGAATTATGCCCATCAACTACCTTAAGTACTGGAAACTTTCCATAGAAGCAAGATGAAATGGACACTGGAAAAGTTAGTCATACGAAGGAATGCATGGTAACACGAGTCCTTCCACACACTTCACTTCGGATCCCCCAAAACTGTAACAAATACAGACACTCTTCTGCTTGAAGAAAGAGGTTGAAGAACCAAGAACGTCTCATACTTTAAGAGGTTTTATTAATGCAAAATGAAAGAGTATCAAGGAGAAGACAGCTTTACACTCATGTACCCAGTGAGACTTTGAGATGTGAATTTTATGTTGCCTATCTAAATGCCCTTATCTGTATCAAACTGCTGTTAATCAGTAGTCATCTTCTTTCTGGCACTGAGCAGAGCCCTGCCCAACATGTTAAACAAAAACTTTGATCTTAAATGAAAAGCATGCTATTTAAAAAGGAAGCATACTAGATTACCTTGGATAGGAACCAGAAGTATCATCTAGGTACCTCCAGAAACAGCCACTGCAACAACTAAAAATCAGGCATGGGGCACTTAAAATGAGCTATGAAACACAGATTTGGGGCTGTCTATAGAATTAAATACAGAGATTTGTAGCTATAAAAACCGCAACTACTAAGCACTAAAATTCTCATAATGAACAGGGACCCTCAACAAATCCTCATCCTCATAATGAACAGCAAAAGAGTTGAGGTGGGACTTAACATACCTATGGGCTTGACCTGGTCCTCTTCCACACAGAGAACACACAAATCCTGCTTCCATCCCACTTTGGTCACCAGTGTAGGCTTTCCAGGTCCTGCCTGTTGAGTTCTACTAAGACTTCCTATAATCTCTAAAAAGCTTTTCAAGCTATAGGACCCCTACACTTGAAGGAGGTCCACTCTTACTTTTCCATGATTATACCTTATTCTCCACGTAGTCCTGCTATTTCTAGAATTAAACATCAAAGTACTCTGTAAAGATAACATACTGCTTTTTTGTCACAGCAGAATATTTGAAAACAACATACCTTCTGCAAATGTGTATGCGATCAGGTAGAAATGGCAAGGGGAAAGTTACATATTCTATCTTTGGAGCTAATCTTAATAAAATGAGCATCCTTGAAACCCAAACTCCTCTGTTTATCACCTTTTAAAATGAAACTCAATGTATTTTTTTTCTTTTGAATATTAAAGTTTGAGAAAGGTACACTATAGCTTTTAATACAATTTGTGAACATAGTATAACCATCTGTAGCTACTGGCACAGAAAACTGCACATCAGATCTGAATTTGCTCTATGGTTTGACATCTCTGACATTTGAAAGATACCTGATTAAAATGATTAGTGATTAGAATAATCACTACTGCAATAAATTCTTTGCAACTATATACTACCCAACTGATACTCAAAACCAGAAACAGAACCAATTTCTTCTTTGTTCTTCTTTGAATTAAGTCTTAAGAAAGCAAGAATATGAAAAAAAAAAAAAATACTATCACTTAGAATTATTCCTTATTTTTTACAAAAATTCTGTATGTCTTCACAACTACAGTGAGTCGTGTTACTTTCAGGAAAATCCAAAATCACTCCATTTGCACTGAGTGAAAGTTTGAAGGCTGTCTGAATTTTGAAAGAAACAATACGCATGGAGAAAAGACCATTCTCCTGTGCTGCAATTACTGATACTTTATTAGGTTTAGCACTGAAGGTCAACAAAAAAGTACTTACCTTTTGTTTTGGAAAGAGTTTTGGAATAGAAATCAGTCTGTTGCTACGTGACTGGTTTCCAGGCAGCAATTCCACTCACTTCTTTGGGGAAACAACGTGTTCTTCTGTTTCTGCAAATGCTGTTTATATTGAGTAAAACCAAGTATGTTCAACTCAGACAATATACTGTGAACCAGTAATGAAATAATGCATTTGCAAAAAACCAGAACATAATACAATGACCCCTCTCAACTCCCATCTGGAGAAAGAGATGCATCATATACATGACAGATTGCTGGCATTACATTTTCGGGCTATTCACTCGAGAGAATGCCAACTTTTATGAACTGTACTTGATCCATTCAATTTATTTTGTGAATAAACGTGTACAGCTTCCTCCATTTCTTACCAGGTTTCAAGGGCTTAGACATGTCAAAAGCGACAAGTGTCAGTGGAAATACTATAAAAGGGTGAAGTTTTCACTGAATACTGATCAACATCTCTCAATAATGAACCAAGGATGCATCCATAAAATGTTTTTTCTTACAAGTTTGGGGTTTTTTTACATTATTTTTCTTTGCTCTTTATAAAAAGTGTCTCTTACTCTGGCCATTTAGCATCTGTTAGGACTCAGTCGTGGAAGTTCAGAAAAATTAAAGTTAATTAAAAAATTCAGTACAATAGGATGAAATCCATTCAAGCTAAATTTAAACATCATTATTCAAATCAAACATCATTGCCCTGTTTGCACCAGCCCTGAACTGAACAACCTGAATTGAATCAAACTCTTATTTGATTATTTATTCAGATAATAAATAACTCACTCAGAAAGACAGAACCCAAAATCCACGTTCATATCTGTTGAATTTTAAAGAACTTAAAGGAAATTATTTCATCTTTTAATGTAATTAACATCCAGTAAAATAAATTAGTAGACATCAGCTTTCACTAGCTATTAAGCTTTCCACTTATGAGGGTCTTTGGTTCGAATAAATGCAGAAAGAAGATGCCTAAAACTGCATATTGTAAATAAGTAAAAAGAAGTCAGAAAACATGCATATTAAGAGTTACTCTGCTCATTTGCCAAGAACCAAACATTTATGACAACACATTTTATCTTTTAAAAAACAAACATGTTCTGCAAGCTCAATTTCCCTGGGGAAAAAAAAGGCAACAAGAATGCCACAGAGAAGGAAAAAGGATTAGGAAGAAACATGGGACCAGACCTTTTGGGTAATGATGTAAGACATAAGCAGCAAAAGTTTAGGCAGCCAAAAGGCAGCAGGTTTTTTGTCTGGGATGATACAACCACATCTTCTCTGGTGGGGCTGTGAGGACTGTATCTCCCGGCAGCACTGTCTGGTGCTGCACACATCCTCCAGGTTATGTGATGAAGCGGTACTACTGTACAGCCTTCTGATCCAAATCAAGGCTGCATGTGCTCCTGAGAACAACTGACCAAACTAACCTACAAAATTGTATGCAACCCACAGACACACATTAGAAAACATTATTCAAGTTGCAAAGTCAATCACTCAAGAATTATGTAAGAGAAGAATTTAATTTGCACGTGGAAATGTAATTCACTCCTTACCATATGCAGTATAACTTAATATTTCATTACACAATTACATATACTTTCTCTGGACATCAGGCTGTGTATACTCTAGCTTCCTACTTCATTGCTTGCACAAGCTGAAAGGTCTAATATCAATAAGCTACCAAGATGTAAGAAGGAAAATGAGGATCTCAGTGTTAAAGCTGTTCACTTCTCTGTCCTGAAGAGTCAGGCTCTATCTCTGCCTCTACTAAAGACTCCTACCTGGAGGAGTCTGGGATGGGAACTCTTCTGCATAAACAGCACATTGCTTATTTTCTCTGTAGCTGATCTGAAATTTTGGGATCTGACTTGTAGAAGAGCTGAAAATATAATTGACCAATATTCTAAAAAGATCACATGCCAGGAAAAGGGTACGAACAATGAGTGGACACTCTGGGTCTTAATTGCATCTGTGTTTAAGTTCCTCATTCATGAAATGCAGAAAAAAATATACCTTGCTGCCTTACACTGGTGTGTAAAAAGAAATGTCCACTAATTGTGAACACCCTGAATGACAGTCACTAGGACAAAACTAATCCTGAGGTTCTGTCACTAAACCAAGTATTGGTAGACTTCCCTGTTTAATTATACTTTTTACATGGCATAGGCAAGTCTGTGCCTCAGTTTCTTATTTGTTAAATAGAAAAGCACCTTCCTTCTCCATAAGGCTTTACGAGAACAAGTATATGTCTGAGATTATGAGGGACTGAGATACTATGGTGATGTGGGACACAAATACTCAAGACGGACAGCACTATGTAAACGCCAGGGACAAAAGAGGTGTTCATCTTCATTTGTCTGCTCTCAGAGCCCTGTATTAATTCAGGTCTGAGGCGACAAATTCAACAAAGGGCAGAGGGGAGAACCACACAGAACATGAACTGACTCATTAACTGCCTGTTTTGCACAGCAAAGGAGGGGCTTTAGAAAAAAAACAAAGTGATAGACAACATTAAAACTCCACCTCAGTTAAGCCTATGACCCTTGAAGTTGAAGGATTCCAAGGTCTAACAACGTGACTGCTCAAATTTGCAGCTTTAATGATTTATTTTGCATGTTACCGGTAGGAACACAGAGAAATGGAGCTTCTGCTCCTTACGTTCTGCGCCCCAGGCACCGAGCCAGCAGCCCATCCCCTTGTGCACAGCCCCACTGCCTTCAGAATAACTATGCAAGTATAGCAAATAACTCATCACCAACTTCAAGTGACTGTAGGAAAAGTGTAATGATCATTCGTAGGTGACAAAGCCTCGCTGCAAAATTTGGGGCTAATCCTGCAAGTGCTGAAGTTTAGGAATAACTTTACTCATGAGCAGACTCACTTAGTTCAGTGAACCGTACAATCACAGTGTGAAACATAGTCAAGTATACCCCACGGTACTAAATGAAGAGTTCAAAGGTTTCAGGACCAGGAATTTAGTCTGAAATGTCACCTACATTTTCCCCACCTACATTTTCTCTTGACTTATTTGTAGCACTAAACAATGCAAAAGTAATGCAGGAAAGTGGCAAAAAGTTTAATAAGGTATGCACCAGATGTTTTCTCAGTGTTCACGTCATATGTGATACTCATTAGGATATAACTTGCTGGTAAGTGTATGCTGAGCAGATGGACATTAGCAGAGTTTGTGAATGTGTATTAAGGTACAATAGATCATCCCTTAACGGCCACACCATTCCAGTCAGGCTGAATCCTTTCCCCTGTCATTGAAATGATTTGTACACACTTTTGCTTAATTCTCCCTGAGAATCCACAACGTTTGCTTCCAGCAAACGTTACAATTACACCATATGTAGATACACTGCATAAAAATTATGTATAGTGAATTACTTATGCCACTTACTAGACTAGCTGGGGAACAGAGGGTCTTTTTTTCCCAAAAAGTGTTCACACTCAAAAAAACCCCATACTCATCAAGAAAATCTCTCAGTATGGCATTTTGGCCACCTCTACCATCTCCATTAACTCAGTAAGATTTTTTTATCAAATGCATTTACTCTCTTTACAGTCGTATTAAGCATTTCCACATCAGCCTTAGGAAGCCAGTGCTGGACGGGCACAGCTGAATGCATCCACTCACCCACCCAGACCTGCATTCGCAAGCGCTGGTGGCAGGATTGAACATTTCTGCAGAATACAGACGTGCTTTAACTCGGCACGTTTCCCTCAACTCAAAATGACCACAAAGTTCCTGCCGCCCCCCTATGAGCCTCGCCAGCTTAAACCCATAAACCGGCTGCCCACACTCCATCGGGCACGTTGATTCGGTTTCCACTCCAGCAGCCAGCCAGGCAACAGGTCCGCCAACGGGGCGGGCTGAGGGCAGCCTCCGCACCCTTCCCCTTGGCATAACCCAGGGGCGGAGGAGCCGCCGGGGCCCCTTCCCTCCACCCGCCATTTACCTGGAGCAGGTGGTGGGCCGCCCGGTAGCCAAGGCGCGGGCCACCCCGAACGCCGGGCGGCAGCCGCCCCGTGCCGTAGCCGTGCCAGGCCACCACGTAGGGGTTGTCCATGGTCAGCCAGTAGCGCACCTGCCCGCCGAAATGCCGGAAGCAGAGCTCGGCATAGTCGCGGAAGAGCTGGGGCAGGACAGGGCTGGCCCAGCCACCGAAGGCGTCCTGCAGGCCCTGCGGCAGGTCCCAGTGGTAGAGGGTGACGACGGGCTCGACGCCCAGCTCCCGCAGGCGGCCCAGCAGCCGCCGGTAGTGGGCCAGCCCGCCGGGGTTGACGGGCGCCGTGCCGTTGGGCAGCAGCCGGGCCCAGGCCAGCGAGAAGCGGTAGTGGGAGACCCCCAGGCGCCGCAGCCCCTCGGCGTCGCGGAAGAGGTTGTTGTAGCTGTCGCTGGCCACGTCGCCGCCCGCCGGCCCCGGCGGGGCGGCCCCGGGCGGCGCGGCCGGGCGGTGGGCGAAGGTGTCCCAGACGGAGGCGCCTTTGCCGCCCTGGCGCCAGCCGCCCTCCGTCTGGTAGGCGGCGCTGCCAGCGCCCCAGAGGAAGCCGTCGGGGAAGGTGTCGTGGAGGAAGAGCTGGTCCTGCGGGTAGGGCAGCCGGGCGAAGCGGGACCAGGTGCCCGCGCCCTGCCCCGGCGCCCCGAGCAGCGGCCGCCCCAGCAGCAGCAGCAGCAGCAGCAGCAGCGGCAGCGGCGGCGGCGGCGGCGGCAGCAGCGGCGGCGCGGCGGGGGCCATGCTCCCGGCGGGGCTCCGCGACGGAGGCTCCCTCCTCCCAGCCCCCCGCCGCCCCCTTTTATCTCACCTCGCCCCTTCCCCCCCTCCGCCCCGGTGGGCACAGCTATTAATAATTACCTCGGAGCTGCCGCCTGCATCCCTCCCGCCCGGCTCCCTCGGGGAGAGCTGCCTCCGGGGGCGGGATCCAGGGGGTGAGACGGGGCGGGCGGGGAAGAGAGGGCGGCAGCGGGGCGGGGGCTCCTCAGGGGAGAGGTGGGCCCTGTCTCCCCTTCGGGGTCGCCTCTGTCACACACCCCCCGGCCCCTTAGGGCGGAGATACCCGTCCGCGGGCGGCAGGTGCACCCCTCGGAGGCGGCACCCTCGCCGCTGCCCTGCACCCTTTCCCCGAAACGAAGGAGCCCAGGGAGAGTCTCGACGGCCGGATCCGTCCCCTCTGGGGAGCTGCCCGTAGCCCCCTTCCCGCAGTGCCGCCGTCGGGGAGCCCGGGGCCGGCGGGCAGCGGCCCCTGCGGCGGGGCCGAGGGGAGGGAGCGATCCGCGGGGTGGGGGGAAGGCGAGGAAATAAAAATGATTTCACTTCACCCAGTATTTCCTTCGTGGTACCTTGGCAAGAGACAACGCAGCTGCTATGGCTCATGTAAGAATAATTAAAGAGAAACTTGTTGTCTAAGGACATCATACGCTCACCCCCCTCCTCCCCTGTAATGGACTGTCGCCTCCCAGCAATAGCACTTTTCTTTTCTGGAGTAGGAGGTTGGTGTATTTGGTTGTTTACCGCATGCAGAACAAGTTCTGATTAGAAATGCTTCACAGATCTTTACGGGGAGGAAACAAATCAAGCTAAGTTTGATTACTGAGGTACACTTTTTAACCGATCGTGTGGGTGCGATGCATGGACTTCTCTTTGAAGGCAGGTCTTAGGCTGCTGTTCTCATCTCCTTTGGATGAAAGAATTCAACCAGGGCTGCGAAGCGACAACTGGCTCAACACATTGCAAAAACCTGGTATTCAGTTGTGTGGACTCTAACATGAGTTGGGACATCTAAGCACAAAACACACTTACTAGACAGGCTGTTAAGGGCAGGGAGATGTTCTCAGGAGATAAAAGTTGTTGTTTAACTACAGAATGAAGGCATTTAGATAATTCCATTTTATTTTTAGAAAATAAACACCTTCACAGGAAAATTACAGGTAATCGCTAATGATGAGTTGATGGATTTAAGTGCCAACTGTGAGCTGCTGAAGTTTTCCTCTAGCACGCAGGATGGGCTCTCACGCCTTGCAGGTGCAGGCAGGGCGTTTGCTTTGCCTGTTTGTAGAACTTCCAAGCTCCACCTTTTCTGCACCAATTAGGTTCGGTTTCGGGCATTGTTTTGTGGTGTTTTTACGGAAAAGACCAGAGATGTAGAGTACAGGATTGCGGTTAGTCTTCCATTAGCGGTGATTAATTTATTCTCATGTTAGAGGGATGAAGTTCTGAACAGCCCAGGGGACGACGGATACCCCTGCCCTAAGGGAGGAAGTTTGTGGGGTGGGAGCTGGGGATGGCAGGCCCAGCACCAGGGCTGGTCATCGGCTGCCAGGACTCAGTTTGCTGTACAGCCTGACAAGCTGCTGAAATTTGATTACAGTCTAAGTAAATGATAACTTGAGCTGCAGCAACAGAGCTAGGTGTTAGCATCACCTGGTACTTACTTGCAGAAGCTGGAGATTAGTTGTTAAGCGCACAGCGGCATTGCTGCAGTCGTCCCTGGGCAAGGAGTGAAGAGCCAGGCTCCTGTTCAGCACCGACCTGATTTCAGTGGAAGTGTAAGGCCTTCACTGGAGCTCACTGCCTAAGTATTTTGAAAATCAGGATGTAGAGACATGCCTCATAAATAACTTAGCCTAAAACAGGGCATTAGTGATGCTAAGTCCATTGCTGACATTTAAGGAAAAAAACTTCATTGGGTATCTAGGGACACAAGAGATTTTAAAATGTATCTTGATACATTCTGTTTTCATTTGCTAATTATTAACTAAAACCTAGATCAATCCTATTTACACTTAGGCAGCATCTGTAAGTAGGCACTTAACTGAAACTCCTTCATTAGGAGCTTGTTTCTTCCAGGGCCTCTCAACAGTCAAAGGAAAGAAATAGCCTCATGGTGTTAGTGTGAGTCAGCCTAGCAAAGATCTTTGTCAACTTCTGGAGGTGGCTGCCTTCTCCAAAAACTAGCTGGGAAGCCTATGGTGACTGTGCTCCTGAAGCAAGCAGCCCTCTTTTGAGGGATGAAATCTGGCCATAAGTTGCTGGCACAAAGCTGTCACTTCATCTGTATGTCTGGCAGATGAAAACCTTTTTATTTTTTTTAGTGCAAATGTCAGAAAATGTGCACTGTGGCCTCCAGTTGCTTGTTTTTTTCTTACAGAGAAAGCTTGTTTTCATGTTTTAGGACACCACAATCACCCACTGCTCTGAGCCAATATATTTTTTTTTCTAACAGACAGTCTAACAAACTCAGTGCAATATTAACCATGCAGAAAGGTCAGCCAAAAACTTGCAGACATCCAGGTCTCCCTCACTGCTCCTTGAGTTCAAAGCACGGCTCCATCATGTCTGTGTTGCTGAGCAAGCACACTTCCAACTCTGCCCCAGGTCGGCAGATCAGGATTTACCTTTCAGCCTTCTTTGTGTTAGCAATTACTGAACGTTCAACTTTTGATAATAAGTATAATGGATACTGTAAGTGTCAGTATAATTTTTATTATGCTGTGCTGAGATTTTCTTTGCTTGCTATGCAGTCAGTGCATGCAATCAAATTTGACAGCATTCTGACTGAGCATTTCTGTTTCTACCCCAAAGAGGCTGAATCTTCTGGGATACCTAATTTTAGGTAAAGTAACCCTGTTACTGCTTTAGATTCATTTAACAGCTTTCCCTGAGGTCACATCATGCACTGACTTCAATGCAGCAAACCCCTTCCTCATTTTGAAATCTCCGCAGAAGAGCTAGCAGACTTACACTGGTAGCATCTGTGCTCCTCACCGTGGCAGAACAAGCGGTCTCCGTGCCTAAAACAGCCATCTTCTGTTTTAATGCCCCTTCTCTGTTTACAAGCATATTTCCAGACATACACAAGCATACAGTCAGTTGAAAATAGCCTTGTGTAATAGATTTACACTCTCAGCATTTCATCTCAAGACATGAAAGTATGCGCTACCAGCTGGGGACACTGCTTAAAAAAATCACCACCTGAATTAAACTCAAGCATTTTCTCTATTGCTTCCATCACTGCATAACAATACTACTTCTTTATTCTGTCTGTTAAATGCAAACTGCTAAGCTGTCAAATTTTACTTCCACTTGCTGATGAATAGCTGTTCCCAGTGGAAAGCTGTGCAACAGCATTCTAGATTTACCTTCTTCATCTCTGCCAGAACATCACAGCCTACCAGGCAAATAAGGTCTTCCTCAGTTTTCTCAGAGAAGAAGTTGCAAGTCCAATTGTCTTGAAAAAATGCCGCCTTCCATACCTATTCCTCCTTTCTCTCTCAATCACACTAGTTATATGCATTCACTGTACATTCAGAATGACTTTAAAGACAGCTAGTAACTGACTGTATTGAAATTAGAAACACGGTGTTGTTAGGTCCAAAATATGCCTGCTCGTGTAATGAATTAGTGTAGTGCTGAAGAATGCTTGGGAAGATGTCAAATCCTCCTCTATTCTAGCCATAAGTACCAAATCATTTTTCGTCTCCACTTTTTTTGTAGTTGGAAAGAGTGGTAGAGAACCTGAAATGCTTTTTTTTGAATTCTGGGGGCTCTGGTCATCTCCTGTTCAAGTGTGACAAATTCTTTTTATCCCATAAAGGACTCTGAATTGTTCTCCTTTATTCTGTGGTAGGGTCTAGTGTGAGGTGGGAAATTAGAAACGTAAACTCCAGTTGTTTTCTCTTTACCCTTGTAACCATGTCTCCAAGAAGTGGGCAAATCCTGAACATCCCCTTGTAGGAAAAGTGGAATTCCAAATCCTTCAGCCCCTCTTACTTTGGAGGGTGATAGGGAGTAACTTCAAGGCGAGCCTAGAAATTTCTATTTTATTCACATAGGGTGAGCAGGACAATCCCGTTGTAACTTGGGAGGGGACATGTAGTGTCTGGATGTTTCCTCATACCCAGAAGGCAAGGGCTACAAAGCCTTCCCAGTCTTGCAAACCCTCCTTCAAGGGAACCAGTAAATCTATTTCAGACGCTGAAACACAGAAGGTCATGGGGGATGGGGAGAAAGTTGAAACACCGCCTCCGAATGCCGTTTCATTGGAAATAGCATATTGGAAATGCTGTCTTTTACTTCTGGGAGGCCTCAAACACCTCCCTGTTATCCAGATGATGAGACAAGAGTTTGTAGATGATCCCCTTGTCTTCAAAAGTGCCTTCTGAATTGGTGGAAGAATGGATGGGCAAAACGAGAAGGATAAAGAAGTGGCTTCCCTCACAGGAAAGGAGAGAGTGAAGAGGTGGGTACAGCCTCGCTCTTCCTGTCCTGTGCAGGTGACATGGGCTTGGCTGGCAAGAATGGTCCAGAGCTGAGGGAGAAGAGTCAGGTGTGTTGGAGAGAGGAGAGAAAAGAGTGCTCCCTGCCGACTCCAGCTATGCAGCTCATGAGCCACAGGCTTCAACCCTGTTTTAGGCAGGAACCAAACCCTAGTTGCAGTGGTTGAAGAAATATGCCTGTCTCCCCAGAGTCTGCTGAGCCTGTGTGAACAAGTGAAGGTGGGTGTCCAGGAAAGTTACAGACCAAGGAGGCAGTTGCCTAATGAGTTTTGGCACTTTTAGGGTAGAAAATCCTGGAAAACAGAGGGACTGGATCATGCACAGGGGTGAAATCAATTTAACAATTTAGATGGGATCTGGAGAGAATGGATCTCAACCCTAAGTGGTGCATACCTGTGAAAATCCCAGTTTGTGGTCTCTGATGCACTATAAAAAGGAGCAGAAACATAATTTCACTGTTCTTACTTCTATTTTAATTTCTATTTGTGATACACTGTTATCATTTTGAAACCAATTTCATTCAGTCTCCACAGGATGCCTTGAAAGCTTGAATCCTGTGGCTCAGTCTAGAGCTGACAGCACTCTAGAAACAGGTATGGTGACTTTTCATATACAGTCATCCTATCTCTTCAGTTCAGGCACAGCTGAAGCCTTTCCCTTCACTCTTCAAATTCCCACTATTTTAAAACCTCTGGCAAAATGCCACATCTTCTATGAAAAGAAAGATCCACAGGGACTTAAATGAAGAAATAAAAAGCACTACTATTAAAAAATGAAAATGCAATGCAATGCTGAGTTTTATGTACATGAAAGTTGAATTTTTTATGCATTAAATTCAGTCAGGGAAGAATATCCTGCAAAATTACTTCGATCATCATATCTTTAGATCACTTTCCATAGGTAAATTGATAAGAATTACTCCTCCTAAAATCACACAGCAGGACAAGTTAGTGCTTGCTAAATCTGTATTTCAATAAGCAGTTGAATGACACCTTCGTTCAGATACTTACGTCTTGTTGGTTTCAGCTCATGCCAATATTGGGCTCCTTTACTGCAAGGCAAAGACTGGCTTACCTAGAAATAGGAACGGTTTTAAGAACTATTGTAGTGTGTTAATTCTTTTTAAGATTTTCTGCCTAAATGACTCTTCTGCAGTTAGAAGTTATATCATTTTAAACTGAACTGAGATGAAACTTTGTAAGCTAGTCATTTAAACTATATTGCACTATGCTGTTGCATTACTAAATGTACAGGCAACACTAGCTGCAAATGCATAAATATTTTTCAGGGCTACAGGCATACGATGCTCTTTAATAAACACAACTATTATATTATACAAAATCAATTTTGACTGAATAGCAAAAACTCAGTCTGTGTACTGTGTGAAGTATGTAGTACTGAAATGTGATTTATAGTCAACTGAGAAGCCATTTAGCCTTTAAGTGCTGCTTCATACTCACATAAATGTACTTGGAAGCTATTCCCAGATACTCTAGCAAGGCTTTACTCCTGTGTTTCCAAGATTGGCTCAAAACCATTGGGAAGTCAAGACATTTATTACCAAAACAGTATGTATGCACAGTTCAGGGTCTACCTCTTCAAATGTGGTTGAGGAGTTGAAACAGATTAGGCCAAGATAGAGTATGCTGCAACAGTCCAGTCTTGAAAAGTAGACCTTTCTAATAAAAGAAGAAAAACCCTTGAGGATTACTGCAGTGAATTTCACCTCTGAGACATGAAAGCATAGATGCATGGCCAGTAGCCAAAAGCATTTTGCATGAAGCATTTTTTCATAGCTGCTATCCAGAAGAATCGGTGCACTACTTCAAAAACTGAGTGTCAGATAATTTCCGTAGTAAGTTTTGGGTTCTTTTCTGGTGGTTTTTTTTTTTTTTTCTGTACTTTTCCTGGGATTTTTGAACACTGTTTGAAGAAATAGCTTTTTACCTATCACACTGCAAAGTGGCAGTCACCAGCCTGTAGGTTTCTAAAAGCAACAGCTATCCAAGTGATCTGGCTCCATGCAAAAACTGGAGGAATATCTGCAGGTTCTTGCTAGGTCCTGTATGTGGGCCAGCAGCAGAGACTAAAGCACTTCTATGAAGGCTTGCAGTTATGAAATGTAAAGCTTGTAGCTGGGCAGCTAAGTAATGAGAAGCTTGAAACTGTCTCATAGGCGGTCAGATACTAGATTAATATGTAGGATGTCTGTAGTCTATCAAAGAACTAAGAAGCCTACACAGGATACATGTCATGTAGGGAGGATGATGTGCAGACCAGAAAATATCCAAATATGGCATATAAAGATATATAGCCTAAAGTAAACACACGTTGCTGGTAATGACTAGAGCTCGCCTGAATGTTTACCTTATAAAAAAAATAATTAGCCAATTAGATAATGCATAACAGAGGCAGAGTAGAATATGGTGGCTAATAAAAGGATGCTTGATATAACCTATGAAAGACATTAAATCTGTGTAAAGAGGACTTGGATTCTATGGATTCAGATTGATGAAATCACTGCTATGTTTTCACAGTGCAGTGTTGTGCTGTGTCTACCATACATGTCTACCATTTCTGAGCAAAGAAACCTCTGTGAGAATTCCCGTGCTCAGTTGAGCTGTGGGGCTGGGCAAGGCTAAGCAAGCTGCGCCATTGAAACAGGCTCTGGAGCTGGGCTGGGGGATGTCAGGAACACCTTGGAGGAGCAGGAGTTGGTTCCTGCAGTGCTTGGAGTCAGTAATCCCTCAAATATCAAGAGTTATGAGAGCGAGAGGCAGACCCCTGCAAAAATTATCTGGCTTGTAGCCTTCCACAATTAACAAAACTGATGAACTAAGGGTGGGACTTAGGTTTGGATTAAGGCACCTGAATGTAGTTGTCTACTTACAGGTTTCTATATGTAAGCTGAGAAACAAATTCAGTAGCTTAAACATAGGCATCTTTTGTCATTGTAGACACTGTGGTCTACCCTGTCAGACCTCTGGCTCCCCCTTCAGAAGTTACTGGTCTTGCATCCTACCTGGCAATTCCATGATAATGTCTTAGGGGCCCCAGAGCATCTCAGAAGATGTCTATATTTAGGTAACTGAATTTAGCCCATGACAGTTCAGGGATATCTAACCAATGTAATACATGCAGCCTAGAGAGTGATTCAGCTCACCCTAAGGTAAGCACCAAGGAGAGATTCACCTACCCAAACCTGTATGTCTGGTTCCATCTCCAGCAGCCCACGGTGTCTGGCACATCTGCATGGAAGTTGCCGATATTGCACAGAGGGCTCATTTCAGCTGCCTACATGTAGTTGACATGACTTTTGGCTAGGTACCCCACCTGTCTTCCACTTAATATTCTGAAACAACACAGGTCTCCTGTAGATCCTGTGTTATATCTGTCAGCTTTGGGTAGATGACATGGTGACTCTATGGCATGACACGATGGTGGTCAAATGACACCATCTATCTTCCTGTGGGCAACTGAATGTGGGAGATCTACATCCCCCTGTAATGGCAGTTGGAAGTCAAACAGGATACCCTCATACATTCAGAGTGGTACCCAACGCCATGTGTAAGGATGGGAGTCCTGACCATAGTGGCTGTTCACCTCTCCAGTTACACAGTCTGCTATGGTCGGACCTCTGTGGGTCCTGCATCATCCAGCTCTTGTTGAAGACATTTAGGTGCCTGAATCTCAAACTGGATCTCATTCTACTAGTACTCTGATGGAAGTTTTTATCTTAACTCCATCAATAACATTCTTATACATCATACATCTACTACCATAATTAATATAAGGCCTTGCTTTACTCACATCTGAAATCACAGGTTTAATCTTTTGAGCAATAAGATGCCCATCTCTTCCTTAGGGTGAATTAGAGACAGGATAGTATTTGTTAACAGTGTCAGGATCTTAATACTTCTTCCTGAGCAGGAGCCAGCCCGTTACATGTTTTAGGTTTATTGCCCTCTTTAAGTGATGGACTTACAACCTCTTCTTTAGACCAAAACAGCAGGGGCAAATCAGGAAGCCGTATGTGCTACCACTGACTTCAGTTCTGTGAGATTAAGTGTTTATGAGAGTATTTTGACTTTTCTCAAGGGCAGTGATTAGATTTCCACCAGCCACTCTGATTCACCCCTACAGTGTCATATCCGCTGCAAATCAAAGAAGGATGAGCAATATAGTAAGGAAGGAGGAGCTATGCAGCAATTATAATGCAGGTAGCTGAATGCAGGAGTAACAAAAATGCCACAGTGATTAAGCAACACCTGTTGGCACATCAATGTTTTAGTTCTCTTCATCCAGCAGATAACTTCAGAAAATATTAATATTTGTGGGATTCTAAGAAAAAAAGTGTTTGGTATGTCTGCTCAGTGGCTGTGAGGAAAGCCCCACATCATGGCTGAAGGAGGTATCAGTTAAGCTTTGATATATGTATATTTGAGCTATATGTAAGAAAGTTAAGCAGATTAATTCTCTAAAATTGTCAGGCCTGTAGGAAAGTTATCTACTGTTTGGTACAAGTATCTAAAGTAAGTATTTTCCAAGTGTAAATCTTTGATTTACAGTGCTCTTTTATATGTGCCCAGAATGTAACCCATGCAAAAATTCAGCTTGAAAAAATGCTTTGGAGTCCATGTAACTAAGTTCAAATGCATTCATTGCTGGAAGAATATACCCCCTTACCAGCATGGTGCATGTATTCTTCATCTAAACCTAATTTTTTTTTAATTGCAAAAATCTTTCTTCGTAGCAAGAAATCTTTCATACGTACACAGTCAGTGAGGCAGTCCCACCCACAGAGGGAAAAGCAGACCCCTGGCATTATGAAACATGCTTCATAGGAGACAGCAGTGAGTTTTAAATCTATTAGATATAAAAAAAATGTACTACAGTTAGGCATCATCAAGCAATTCCTCCTTTTGGCTGAAACAGGGAAAGGAGTCTTTGCAGGGGAAGTGGGGGAGAAAGGATATTTACTGGACCGATTTCTCTGTTAGGTACCAAGGGGTAGTAGCTATTGAGTAAGCTACACATTTTGGGTCATGCCGTCAGAGTAGGTGTTCATTTGGGCAATTTATGGTCACAAAGGCTGACATGGCACTTTTCTGCCTGAACTCTGTAGCTTAGTCATAGGTACCAAGAAAAGTTAATTTTGTCATTTTTTTAATTAACTTAGCATTTAAATTCCCATAAGCCTGACCTTCAGCTGACAAACAGCTTTCATTGAAAGGAAGCTTCTGTGTCCATTTCTCTTCATTATTTCTATCTGCAGTTCAAATCAGTTTTTAACTTAAAAAGCTGAAAATTTTGAGGAAGATGATCTACTAAATACATCCACTTATTTTTCGTGCCTTTTTTTCATTGCCTTCTGAGAGTCTCCTTTCTGTATGCAATGGCTTTTCTGGATGTTCCATTACAGTGGATATGAGGTAAGGGCAGAGTATTAATGCCTGCAGTGTGCGCAACTTGTCGTAGCACATTTGCTATTGTTATTTCAGCAGGCCAGCAGCAGTTTCCAGAGGATCACAAATGAAAGCAGGAAAATGGTGATTTCTCAAAGTGTGGCAGGTATCTCCAAAAAAAGCTCAGCAAAATTTCATGCCACAGGGAAAGCGTGCTTCCCAAGGCTAAGGGCATCCTCCAGACCCGTCTCACAGCTGTCAGTGCAGTCAGCACTGTAAGACCTCGAGGTCAGTGAATCCAGTCTCCAGAGGTTGCAGCACTGCTCTTGTCTCTTAAAAATGCTGACAGGCTTGGCTTGGTGGCAAAGGCTCCACCTGGTTTACTGTCTTCAAGCCATGCCCCTTACACACTCGTGACCTAACCGGTGAGGCATTTCATGTTTGCCTGTAACAAGGTGTTGACATGACCCTCTGTAGCCTCCCTGGAGCTAACACAAAATGCTTTGATTTCTAACTCCTCTTTTACAGCGATCAAAACAGATCAGGTATCTCATTTCACACATACCATTGCTCAGCTGCATCCTGCCCTGCTCCCCTTCTTCACCTAAGTTCCAGGCCATACCATATTTAACACAATCACTTCTCCCACCCGTCTCATGAAAGGACATTGCACTCCACAGCAGCATCTTGCACATGCTTTTACATTATTGCTTTAGCTTATGTTAAGGATTTCCATTTTTCTTCTCAATTCACTGCCCAGGCTTCCTTTGGCCAGTGTTTCATCTGACCTTTATATGAGCAGTACTGAATGGTGCTGCAGAGTAGCCTCTCTAAAGAGCAAATGTCAGCTAAATATCTATTTAAGCTATTACCTTATTTAATATTACCTATTTAAATATCTTACCTTAAAGAAAAGGTAGGAAGGCTCTTTACTGTGAAACATATGTAACGTGGAAAGAGTGGCTTTTGTCAGCTTCACCTACACCATGATATAATAAAGCTGTGTAAAAAGAGTGGAGCCTTTTGGTAAAGTCTCTTTAACATACTATGGAATAGTAATATTGGTAAAAGGGCAAGTATGGGTGTACGTATAAAACTACGTTAACTGTGGCCTAGCTTATGCCACTTCCAAAATGGGAATCATCTTCACCAACAGAAACACTTTTACGCTCCTTTAACTGGGGGCTTGGATCCATGAGAAGGCCTCTGGATGGTAGCAAGTGCCAGCTGATCTGCAATAACAGTCCATCCGGGTATTTTTGGTACCTGGCAACTGTGAAGTTGTTACCCCTTAAATGAAAGGCCTCCCCTCCTCACCTACCACCTACTCCCAGGACAGCTGCTCGACCCCAGTAGTCTCTCAGTACTGGAGCTAGTCCAGGGACCAGGGAGACCACACATAAGGACCTGTGGAGCAAATTCCTAGCCCCAAACCCTGAGGCTAGCGCTGGACAGGGAGAAGGCAAGGGAGAAGCTGTTCCATTGTACATCCACAGCAAAGCCTTGCCCTTCAACACCCAGCTCTTCTGCTTCAGCAGCGCAACCTGCTTCTTTCAATCATAAGCAATAAAAATTATGTGACTCATATCCCACCAATTCTCTCCTTTCCCATGTGCACCCTCTTTATTCCAGTAACCCCTCCCCAGATGCACACAAACAGAGGTTGGGGGGGGGAACCAAAAGGAGAAGACAAACTTATGGAGAAGAAAAATAAAAATTAGAATAAATGTGATTTACAAACTTGGTAAAAGAGAAGGAATTCTCTTTTCTGAGACTGGAACATTAAAAAATTACCATTTTTTGCAATGGATTTTTGTTTCTGTTCCTGTTTGGAACTGGGAAATGGTTTTGTCACCCGCCGGACCACTGTTTGAGTAAAGCAATCCAGCAGCCTGATAGGGAATGAAGGAAGGATGGTCCTGCCAGAGCTACTCTGTCCTAAACTAACCTACAGGTCCAACTGGTAAATGAAAGAGAGCTGTGGTATGCTTGCACACTCATCCCCTAATCACCCCACTGTTTAATTGCTGTTCTCTGGCTCTGCTTTTGGATAACTCTCCGCAAGACAAATCTGCTACAAAGGGGAGCAGCCATAACCACTGTGCACCTGAGCCAAACGGTGTTACTTAGCCCTAGGCACAGGAATCAGTCTCTCTTATTCTCTTCTCTTTTCTTCAGAAGCATGGAAATGGCTAAAGGTGCAATTAGCCCTTTCTATTTCGTACCAGGATTATTTTTTTTAAATCTACACATGCACCAATAACCAGTAAAACATCTTCATAACTCATCTAGCCTTCCCGACTGGTGTTTGATAAGGTGTTACTCCACCAGCTCCTATTCAAAGGACACATCTGCTCATGCTCAAAATGCTGGGCAGATTTCTGAAAATGGGTATAAATGATCGATGGTCATAAGGGTGATGATCTTAAGGGTCTTTTCCAACCTAAATGATTCTATGATTCTATGATCATGCTGCCTCCTAAGGGCTAACGCCACACACACAGACCTACCACGGTTACTGGTGTGATGTCATCTCCTTTACCCTTCTGTGTTCCCCTTCAAGATACTTTGTGTGAAGCTGACCTGCAGACAGTGACCAAACTTGCCAACTCCCTATTTCTTAGTGTCAGAAACACCAAGGATGAAAATCGCAGGTGCTTGTTGACAGGAGGGATAGGACTGGTCCACATGAGGCCCAGGAGATTCATGGTCCCTGGAACCACAAGGGAAGGAATCATAGAATCATAGAATGGTTTGGGTTGGAAGGGACCTTAAAGATCATCTAGTTCCAAGCCCCCCTGCCATGGGTAGGGACACCTTCCACTAGACCAGGTTGCTCAAAGCTCTGTCCAACCTGGCCTTGAACACTTCCAGGGATTGGGCATCCACACCTTCTCTGGGCAACCTGTTCCAGTGTTTTACTGCCTTCAGAGTAAAGAATTTCTTCCTTATATCTAATCTAAATCTACCCTCTTTCAGTTTAAAGCCATTACCCTTTGTCCTATCACTACATGCCCTTGTAAAAAGTCCCTCTCCAGCTTTCTTGTAGGCCCCTTTCAGGTACTGGAAGGCTGCTAGAAGGTCTCCCTGGAGCCTTCTCTTCTCCAGGCTGAACAACCCCAACTCTCTCAGCCTTTTTTCATAGGAGAGGTGCTCCATCCCTCTGATCACCTTCGTGGCCCTCCTCTGGACTCGCTCCAACAGGTCCATGTCCTTCTTATGTTGGGGGCCCCAGAGGTGAATGCAGTACTCCAGGTGAGGTCTCACCAGAGCAGAGTAGAGGGAGAGAATCACCTCCCTCGACCTGCTGGTCACGCTTCTTTGGATGCAGCCCAGGATACGGTTGGCCTTCTGAGCTGCAAGCGCATGTTGCCAGGTCATGCTGAGCTTCTCATCAACCAACACCCTCAAGTCCTTCTCCTCAGGGCTGCTCTCAATCCATTCTCCACCCAGCCTGTATTTGTGCTTGGGATTGCCCTGACCCAGGTGCAGGACCCTGCACTTGGCCTTGATGAACCTCATGAGGTTCACACGGGCTCACCTCTCAAGCCTGTCCAGGTCCCTCTGGATGGCATCCCTTCTCTCCAGCATGTTGACTGCATCACACAGCTTGGTGTTGTCAGCAAACTTGCTGAGGGTGCACTCGATCCCACTGTCCACGTCACTGACAAAGACGTTAAACAGTGCCGGTCCCAATATCGACCCCTGAGGAATGTCACTTGTCACTGGTCTCCACTTGGACATCAAGCCGTTGACCACAACTCTTTGAGTGCGACCATCCAGCCAGTTCCTTATGCACCGAGTAGTCCATCTGTCAAATACATCTCTCCAATTTAGAGACAAGGATGTCGTGCAGGACAGTGTCAAATGCTTTGCACAAGTCCAGGTAGATGATGTCAGTTGCTCTTTCCTTATCCACCAATACTGTAACCCTGTTGTCGAAGGCCACCAAATTTGTCAGGCACAATTTGCCCTTAGTGAAGCCATGTTGGCTGTCACCAATCACCTCCTTATTTTCCATGTGCCTTAACATAGTTTCCAGGAGGATCTGCTCCATGATCTTGCTGGGCACAGGGGTGAGACTGACTGGCCTGTATTTCCCTGTGTCTTCCTTTTTTCCCTTATTAAAAATGGGGTTTATGTTTCCCCTTTTCCAGTCAGTGGCAACATCACCGCACTGCCATGACTTCTCAAATATGGTAGATAGTGGCTTAGCAACTCCCTCCACCAGTTCCCTCAGGACCTGCGGATGCATCTCATCAGGTCCCATGGACTTGTGCACCTTCAGGTTCCTTAGATGGTCTCGAACCTGATCTTCTCTTACAGTGGGCAGTTCTTGATTCTCCCAGTCCCTGCCTTTGCCTTCTGCAACTTGGGCGGTGTGGCTTGAGCACTTGCTGGTGAAGACTGAGGCAAAAAAGTCATTGAGTCCCTCAGCCTTTTCCATATCCCAGGTAACCAAGTCTCCCATTTCCTTCTGGAGAGGGCCCACATTTTCCCTAGTCTTCCTTTTATCACCGACGTACCTATAGAAGCTTTTGTCGTTGCCCTTGATGTCCCTGGCCAGTTTTAATTCTATCAGGGCTTTAGCTTCCCTAACCTTCCCTAGCCTTCCCTGGCTGCTCGGACAATTTCTCTGTATTCCTCCCAGGCTACCTGTCCTGGCTTCCACCCTCTGTAGGCTTCGTTTTTGTGTTTGAGTTTGTCCAGGAGCTCCTTGTTCATCCATGCAGGCCTCCTGGCATTTTTGCCTGACTTCCTTTTTGTTGGGATGCATCATCCCTAAGCTTGGAGGAGGTGATCCTTGAATATTAACCAGCTTTCTTGAGCCCCTCTTCCTCCAAGGCTTTATCCCATGGTACTCTACCAAGCAGATCTCTGAAGAGGCTGAAGTCTGCTCTTCTGAAGTCCAGGGTAGTGAGCTTGCTGTGCACCCTCCTCAGTGCCCTAAGGATCTTGAACTCCACCATTCCATGGTCACTGCAGCCAAGGCTGCCCTTGAGCTTCACATTCCCAACCAGCCCCTCCGTGTTGGTGAGAACAAGGTCCAGCATAGCACTTCTCTCATCGCTGGCTCCTCTATCACTTGGAGAAGGAAGTTATCATCAATGCATTCCAGGAACCTCCCGGATTGCTTATGCCCTGCTGTTTTGTCCCTCCAACAGATATTGGGGTGGTTGAAGCCCCCATGAGGACCAGGGCTTGTGAATGTGAGGCTGCTCCTATCTGTCTATAGAGGGCTTCATCCACTCGGTCTTCCTGGTTGGGTGGCCTGTAGCAGACCCCCACTATAATGTCACCTGTCCCTGCCCTCCCTTTAATCCTGACCCATAAGCTCTCGGTCAGCTCCTCATCCATCCCCAGGTGGAGCTCCATGCACTCCAGGTGGTGGAAGAAAAGTTCTTGTCAGGCCAGCTGGGCAACTGCACATCAATGATGCAGTAAAAATGTTTGCTGGTGGGCTCAGGAGTGTAAATAAATGCTATGATTCACATATGATAAGAGACGTAAAAAAAATATAGTAGTCAACATATATCATATACATGGTCTAAAGGAACAGTGTAGTTACCCTGTCTCAGACAAGTTTACAAACATTACTAATCCTCTCACTTCTGAGAAAGTTACATGACCATCAACAACATAGGGAAGAAATTCAGTGTGTACACGCATGCATGACATATTTCTAAACACTGGTGATAAAACTGGTGCTAAGTGGTGATAACTTGAGATTACCATTATACAGCAGAGCAATGCTTTTTTTTCCTCATGCTTAGATTTGTGAAGTTTACTTGCAGATTCTCTCACACAAGAGAGAATTTGTTTTTAAGCCCCCAAAACTTGGCAATACTTTGGTTGCTAGCATACTGTCTGCCATACTTATTAATACCATTTAATTGCTTCTTTAAAATCCCCAATCTATAACCATTTTGACTTTTACCTAGAGTGAAAGTTTTTCTTGGTGCTCTGGGGGAGGAAGGGAAAGTGAAGACATCATCAATGTGAATGTGAAGTTTTGGAAAGGGATTAAAGGCACTACGATAATACAAGTTGTTGTGGTGGTTTTCAGAAACTTCCAACAGAGGTTTGTCTCCAGAGCTCAAGACCCTAATGATGCTACAGAAAGGATCTCATTAAATATCCAAGTTCAGAAGATTACTTTAAAAACAAGTTCAGATGGATGAGGCACAACTTTATTTAAATGAGTGTTGATAATTTTTTGAGATTAGCCTTTCTTGCTGGTAAATATGTATTAAACCCCAAGCTCTTATTACGGTGATTTTATTAGTGTGTGTCAGTGAGTGTGTCATCCAAATGGTATTTTATAGGATAGGTTGGGAATTTTCCAACAGAAAGTAGTTTTGGTCAGAAAATGCAGCTTTATCAAAACCACAGCTTTTTTATGGAAATGTACATACCAGCTTTGATACAGATGGGATCAAAAAATCAAAGAGCTAGAGAAGCCTAAGTCATAACAGCCTTCTGGCTTGGTTCACTTATCTGGCTGTGGGAAATGAAGACTGAGATTTCTGGATGTGAATGACTGCCTGAAGACTTGAAGATCTGTTTTCTACCTGCAAGGAAAGTACTCCTTTCACCCAGCTGTGCTGGGTTGAGTTGGTTTTCATCTATAAACAAGAGAGAGAGCAAATGAGGCTTGCTTTGCAGCCCAATGGTCATAACTCGCACGTGCAGTGCTGTTGCCAAAGAGATGCAATGTGACAAGAGCACCAACATACAAGAAAAGAAATTAAAGTTCATGTCTCTGGTTGGAATACAGCAGAGCAGATTCAAAAACTGATCTGCCTTGTCCCATTTGATAGCTGATTGCATCTTGTGAATGCAGCCAGACACTGGATGGATGGATGGAAAAAACACTTGGCAGCAGACACCCTCAGAACACAGTATTCCAAAGATATAAAGGACTGCAAATGGAGAAGGGACTCAAGGAGAAAAAAGTATTTCATCTTTCCAAGGGAGTGACTGACCATGAAAGCACAGACACATTGTAGAGAAACACCGTGTGAACTATAAGAATATGAGGCTTTTGCCTCCACATGTTTTATCTCTTGACAGGAGTGCAGCCATTTCAGATTTTCTCCAGGTATTCAAAATTTCTAAGTAAGCATGCCAGTGCAATAAAAGAACACGCTGTAGCAAGATAATAAATGTGACTTGCTTAACAACTGTGTTATCTTCTATGACCAGGCACAAGAGTAGATAGCATAATCTAAGTATCAATGCGCCTTACGCAAAGGGTATAACAAGCCGTAAGTCACACTTTTTGAATTATCATATATCCATCTGCATTGTAACCACCCCCCTTGAAAAATACATATAGCCAGTCAGAAATTAAATATGAAATTTGTCACAGAAAGTTTGTTACTGTCCTGGTTTCAGCTGAGATAGAGTTAATTTTCTTTATAGTGGCTGGTATGGGGCTATGTTTTGGATTTGTGGTTAAAACAGTGTTGATAATACAGAGATGTTTTAGTTGTTGCTGCACTAGTCAAGGTCTTTTCAGCTTCCCATGCTCTGCCAGGTGCAGAAGAAGCTGGGAGGGGACACAGCTGGGACAGCTGACCCCAACTGACCAAAGGGCTATTCCATACCATATGATGTCATGCCCAGCATATAAAGCTGGGGAAAGAAGAAGGAACGGGGGAACGTTTGGAGTGATGGCATTTGTCTTCCCAAGTAACCATTACATGTGATGGAGCCCTGCTTTCCTGGAGATGGCTGAACACCTGCCTGCCCATGGGAAGGAGTGGATGAATTCCTTGCTTTGCTTTGCTTGCGTGCACGGCTTTTGCTTTACCTATTAAACTGTCTTTATCTCAACCCACAAGTTTTCTCACTTTTACTCTTCTGATTCTCTCCCCATCCCACCGGGGGGGAGTGAGCGAGCGGCTGTGTGGTGCTCAGTTGCCAAGTGGGGCTAAACCACGCCAGTTACAAAAAATGAAGCCTCATACCTGGTGGAGAAGGGTCCACTTTCCTTCAGTGCTGCAAAAATACCATTTGTAATCGTACTGCCATAAATGAACATTTGCTAAGTTTATGCTTTGCTCCCCATTACAAACTATCATGACAGATGTGATTTCTGTACCTTGTATTGTGGGAACACCTGACCTTCACATTAATGTCTTCATACTCTTGCTAGCTGAAAGCCCTTCCCTACTGCAATACTTAAAATTCTTTTGTCTGCTTGGTTTCTGTCTGATTAAGGTAGAAGGTTCAGGGTTCATTCTGAAGCAAAGCAAGAACACTTTTCAAGTATTTCCTATCCAGCTTTCATTTTCATACACATGAAAATTGTTCTCAGACATACTATATTGTTTGTACCAGATATATTTATAGATAATGCTGTTAATCTTTTTTTTCTGGTCGTATTTTATATGAAAAATCCAATTACGGATGGCTTTAAGTAGATTAAAATTATTACTTTAGAGTAAATCGCTTACTGTGGGGCCTGATAGGTTGCTTTGAAAGCATTGTTTGCTGTCTTCCAAAATACAATATACTGATTCTCTGTAGCCATGTAACATGTTTATAATATTCATTAATCATTACCTAGCCTTTTATAAATTTATTTTTATTCTTTATACTAAGCCTCTTAGACTCAGCATAAAGAATAACATTTTTCTAGTCTTTACCATCCCCTTTCATCAACCAGACATCAGTCTGTTGATTATTTTTTAACTGGTGCATCTTCTTTCTGAATTCTGAATTCTGACTGAATGAAATGCACGCCTCCACTTAGGTAAAACACAGATTATGGATTCTTTAATTCTCACTTGTATACTATTTAAAGGAAGGAGTTAAATGATACACAAATCTTGTCCTGAGCCTTGGCCTAGGAATGTACTTCACCCCAGGGTCTTCATCACTAATGTAAACTCACCAACTAATTACAGTAAGAGTGGCAAGAGATCATGTTAGGTGAAGCCAGTTGTTTTTTAGCTACTGGGGCTGGAGCATGGGGAGCTGGTGTTTTTCAAAACCACTTGTGCTTTGCCTTATCTTATGTTTGTAGGGTGTAGATAGCCTCTTAGGTGACAGCAAAATCGGGATTTTCATCTCCAGTGTCATCTGCTAGATGGAATGAACTGGAACCAAACCTCGAGCTCAGTTCACCCGCTGGTCCTGTGTAGGTGGCCCACAACGTCCTGCTCAGTTGTAGTGGTGTGGGGGCCTCTTCTCCAGCCCAGAGAAGCACTGAGGAGTGGGTGCATCTACCAGAGGGATGTGTCCAGCAGCAGCTTCCTCTGAGACACTTCTGGTCCTCTACTGAACAATGACTGCAACAGTAGTGTAAGCATATGTGAACCATGTTAATTAGTGGAATGTGGACATCAATTTCATTTCTCTCTGGGGATTAATCACTGCTGATTAAAAGTTCCTATTTTCAAAGGAAAATAAGGTTTCCTCTTGCTTAGAGGGCATCTGAATGCTATATATGCTTCTCTGTACTTTATATTCTGAAAGAGCTCCAAAGCAATATTTCACCGAATGGGAAGAGTTGGGCTTATATATGATCTCATTTGCATGCACAGTGTGCCCTGCCTTGTAAGAATATATTTGACTTGCTTCTTTCCTTTGCTAATATGTTTTACTCACATGATATTAGAAATGATGGCTCAAAAAAAGATTGGGTTTTTTGTACTGCAATCTTCAGTGTGGACATCCTGACAAATATATTCCTGAAATTTCTCTTTTCATCCTTCAAAAATAGTTTGGCTTTTTTTTTTAATGTCAGCATGTCTAGAAGAGTCATGTAACTACCACTGAATGATACAGTCGGGGAAACTATATTCCTCAGATGCAATAAAAGTTACTGTATTTTATTTCCTATTTTCTGTGGAGGAAATGACTTTTAAAAGCCTCCTATGATTTTGCAAGGAATAAAAAAGAGGAGATAAATTAGTTCCTGCAAATTGTACATTTCTACTGCATTCATTTTAATGAAAATGTACCAGTTTCAAGTAAGTGAAAGAGGGGTTTTTTAATGGTAGTGTTCTCCTTTAATTAGATTTAATCAGGTATTTTATAGCATGCTGAATGTGTACATATGGGTGTTCAATAAAATTCTTATTACTGTCCTCTCTCTTAAAGGTACTTATAAACACAGAAACACATATTACATTTCACCAAATCTATTGTAATATTTTTAAAGTAGAGGCAGATTTTAGTCCAGTCATGATAAAGAGCTCAGTTTTGCTTTCACATAACTATGTGGAAAACTCTGATACAGTTGTAAGAATTTAGAGCAATTCTTAAACTTTTAGTCTGGTTAACTCTACAACCCATACTATTGAAAACAAGAATAAAAAATTCTTGTGTGCTGGAACTAGCCCTAAAGAGATAATATAATGATTAAATAGCCCCAAATACATTGAAAAACATTTTAATTATTTGATGAAATATTCCAGTACTTTCTAGAAATGTGCCTTGTAATCCATGGCTATTGCTATTCTTTCAAAATTCTACTAAAATATATTTTAGAAGATATTTTATCTGCACTGTTGACTAACCTCTTGCCTCCAATAATTATTTGGACTGTATGAAACGGAAGAGATTGTTTAGGTTGGATCCATGGTAACTACTCAAAGTCTAGACTCTGTCTGGGTAGTACATATCACCTTTATGAGAATCTATAAAGCTTTTCTCTTATATTTCATGAACTGTAGAGATAAAGTCATCCTGTAATACAAAATGGGTATTATATCCTTTGAAAAGAGCTGTTTGAAAACCTTGTAAAAGGAAGCTCTCCCCACACACACACATTCATTTATTATACTTGTAAGGGGTAGATTTTCAAGGTATTGCTCTCCATCTGTATTTGAAGAATTAATCAACAGCTTTAGATGGATTCCATTTTCTTTGAATCATCAAGGAGAAAGTGTTTAAGGCCAGCTGTCAAATTCATTTTTCTTTCGCTCAGGCTGGCTAAAGAGAGCTTGTGATTTTCTTGCTGGCCTTGCACAAAAGTGAATCTGCATATGAAAACACTGAGGTTTTGGAAGAGTTAGACTGTTTTCTGCATACCATGAAATGCAAGTGGCATTTGGAGAGTTCCTAAATTTTTATCTTGCCAATCTGTTGTATGAGTTCTTCTAAAGCTACATAAGGTCAAGCCCCAGAAGAAAATGTCTCCGTATTAGCATGCATCTATCTTTAAAGCACTACTGATGCAGTAGAAAAGACAATATATGTCATGCAATTTATTTTCAAGCTGGCATATGATTATTTTTCTTATTTATAAGAAAATGGGGCCACATGTGGCATGGATGTGCAATCATTGTCATGTTTTCCACATCCCCTTGTCACCTTCTGGCCAGTACACAGGTGCTGACACTGTTCTTGTTCTCCCTTGAAAAACCTAGGTTTCCAGCTGTTGTTTCCCAGCCACATGTCTCATATATAATAGTATCTCAATAATAGAGACTCCACAACCTCCCAGCCAACGCTACCTACCAGTGCTTACTAACCTTATCGTTAGGACATGCATCAAGAGCTAATACATTGAACTCCTTTGATTCTGCTTAATTCCATTAATTTTGTATTATCCTTTCGGTTTTCTTCTCTCTTGATTTAAAAAAAAAATCCTTGAATCTTTTTTTTTTAATTACAAAGTCAGGAAATGCTTTATGCTAGCTAAGTCCTCTAAAGTGCCAAGTGGAGCAAGGGGACTATTTTAACTGGCCTATATTTAAGACTCCTATTTATACGTCTCCGTATGATGTTTGCCTTTTTTGCACAATGCTGATTCATGTTCTTCTTCTCATCCCCTGTGATTCTCAGATCGCTTTTTGCAGAACAGCTGCCAAATCAGTCATCTCCTTTCCTGCATTTGTTCCCAGTCAGATGTGCCTGCCTTTGTTGAACTGAATTGGTGGAGATGGGAAAGGTCAGATGGTTTTCACACATTTGTCAGTTAAATGGTAGCCTTGCAGTCCCTCCAAGCTTGATATCATCTGCAAAATGAAAAATGTGGTCTCTGCTCAATTATCCCATTGATCAGAGTGTCAGTTGCTGGGCAGACCTTCTGCAGAACAGCAGTCAATACCTCCTTCTCCTTTGGCAGGGAACAACTGATAATGACTTTCTGAATAAAATTTTCCAAACACTTTTGCACTCACTTCACAGACGTTTCATCTAGACCTTGTTTCCCTTCTTTGCTTGAAGGAATGTAAGGCTGAATCAAATGTTCATTGAGTATAAGATACATAATAGTCACTGCTTCTCCTCTAGCTATAATGGTTGTTGCACTACCTCCAAATGTGACTTGGTTTCTCTTTTTCTTCCAGTTTTGAACAGCCAGCAGATCGCCGGGCTGAGAAAGGCAAATGAAGGTAAACAGGGGAAATCTTTTTTTCAATCAGTGTATTGCCCCCAACATCTAAGTAAAGAGTAATTTATTTAAGAATCCTGTGCAAAGACTATGCTGACTATCTGCTACCATCATTCAAAGGTATGCAGTCGTTCCAGCTTGCTTACTATAGAGAAATTTGGGGAAACACTGCATAAACTGCTGGGGATCTGACACTTACCAGCAGGCTGAGCTGGTGGGGTGTACTTCACAGAAAAAAAATAACCACCTGAATAACTGTGCCCAACTAACAGGCGATAGCTGCTGCAGGTGATAATAATAGGTCATGTTACAGCGTCATGAGACCTGAGAACACCTAAGGAGGTAAAAGTCCAGTGGGCTGAGCTCCAGCACAGTGTCCAGAAAACTTCCCAGCTGGTGGGAGCTCTCTGCTTTATTTGGCATTGCTACAACTGCTCCTGGAATATCCAGCTCTGGACTGGTGTGCACAGTCTAAGAAGGAAGCTGATTAACTGCAAAAAGTTTGGGAAAATTAAAATGGATGAGAAGAGAAGAAAATTGAGTGAAAAACTCAAGTGTCTCAAACTACATAGCTGAAAGAAAAGAGTGGTTATAAGGTGGTTGGATCACAATCTAGGTATCTGCACAGACAACAGCCATGCAGCAGAGGGAATCTTGCAAAGGTTTATTAGTGCTGGAAGATGAATCTAGACAAATTCACCTAATAAATAAGGGAATTTTTATCCATTGAAAACCTGTTTGTGCTGGGTTCTCCATCAATGGCAATTGTGAAATCTAGACTAGTTTGTTTTTCTACAAGTTGAGCTGTAGCTCAGAAGTCCCATGGTTCCTGTTACTTAGGTGAAATTACCAGGACCGTCTCTTTGGCCCTATCACCTATGTGGTTCATGTCCTGACTTTAACTCTGTTCATGCACAAGCAGATCAAATGTCATTCCCATGTCTCAGTGTGTGTAGTAATTGCTGTAGAGCTTTTCTCTAACACCTAAGAGAATAGAGTGAATAGGAGAGCATCTTTATAGGAGGAATCCTGGCACGCCTGCTGAGCCATTGGCCCTCTTGAATTCCATCATTTCAGCAGTGGCAGGACAGATTCAGTCCCCTAATTCCTAGGAGGAAAGGAGGTATGGGACTGAACAGCCATATAGCTACCACCACATCACAAGACCTGGAGGGTATGCGTCACGGCAGCTGATGCTAATGGGGGCTGTGAGCCCCTGGGCAGCCCAGTGCCCCTGAGAGCCTGTGGCTGCAGAGCTGTGAAAGTACTACTAAGCTGGATGTGCTGAGCTCTGTATTTTGCACTGGAGGAAAGGCTTGGGGGAGATCATAGGAGACCTGGAGACAGTTGTTTTCAAAGGAGGATAGAGAGAAGGAAGAATCAGAGCAACCTCTGAGGTGAGTAGCATGTAGTAACACCAGACATGGACCTGTTAGAGCAGGTCTGGAGGAGGAACATGGAAACAATGAGAGGGCTGGAACACCTCTCCTATGAAGACAGGCTGAGAGAGCTGGGGTTGTTCAGCCTGGAGAAGAGAAGGCACTGGCAGAACCTTACTACAGCCTTTCAATATATGAAGGAGGCTTATAAGAAAGATGGAGAAAAACATTTTACAAGGGCCTGTTGTGACAGGACAAGGGGCAATGGTTTTAAACTGAAAGAGGGTAGATTGAGGTTGGATATAAGGAAGAAATTCTTCACTATGAGGGAAGTGAAACACTGGAACAGGTTGCCCAGAGAAGTTGTGGATGCCCCATCCCTGGAAGTGTTCAAAGTCAGGTTTCACAGGGCTTTGAGCAACCTGGTCTAGTGGAAGGTGTGCCTGCCCATGGCAGCGGGGGACTGGATGAGACGATGATTCTATGATTCTATGTAAGTCACAGTGGGGTTCTGGGGAGCTGATGTCTGATAATACTACACCATTCACAGGAAGCTCATTTTTGCCTGTTCCTACTGTTGTAACATTTTGAACACACCACTTCAAACTTTTACTATGCACCATTACTCAAAATGAAGTCAAAATACATAGGAAGTGTGTAATTAAAAAGAGGACCTCTGTCAAACATAAGGGGCCCATAAATAGAGCTGTTTGGATATCTTAAGAATGTTTGATTAATAGCAACATTGGAAAGTGGTATGGTTAAAGGAAGATAAGCCTAGAGGTCAGTATCTAAGAAGCTTTTTAACCAAAAATACTGAGCAGTTTCTAAACAGCTTTTTATTGAATTTTCAGGAGAAAGGGTGAGACTAACGTTGAAATAGCTTACTTTGTTGAAACTGTTCCACTTTGATAAAACAGATTTCCATTTGCCAAAGCAGTAACTACAATGTAGGTGCTCCATCTTCCACATACAACCTATCTATCACCTCTCCCTGTGACCCAGTAAATAAGATACATACCTAAAAGGCAGGATATGTGAGTTCCAAATCTTGCTTCAGCAGCTGCGGGTGCCTGTCACATCCTATGGGACACCTCTTACAAGATGGGAGCAGCCCACCTGGGATAACCAATAGCATTGTGTTGGAGCTGTTCTTCTTGGAGGGGAAGAGTGAGGAAGATGCTTTTAAATTCTGGAGGGGTTTGAATGTGGGTTGTTTGGGTTGGTTTTTTTTTCATTAGACTCAGCCTCTGGAGCATTACAAAGGCATGCATCTCCCTCACTGATGTTGTGAATTGATGGCCTCATTCCCTAGATTTTTTTACACATGACCCACTCTGTTCAGCGACAAAAGAATAAAAGGTGGGTTTTTTTATGATTGATATAAACTAGTGATTCTTCTTCAGCATTTTGGCCCTGAACCGGCAAATTGGTTGATTCATGCAGTTCTGCCATTGCACCTCTCAAGGCTGCACACAGCTGAGAATTGCTAGAGAAGTTTATGCTGAGGCACAGCTTTTCACCCCCAATGCCACAAAGCAGGCCCCATATCAAGAAGCTCTAACAGTCAGGGACCATCTTTACATTCTTCGTATTACATGACTGAGACCCAAGTCCTCATTTACTCCCCCAGAATCATGCAAAAATGTTAATCAGATGAATTGCCTACAGAAAGTTGGCTTTTGCCACTTTCTGACTACCTCACCTTTTCCTCACTCCTCTTATTTCTCCCCCTCCCCCCCATTTTTTGCAGCTTTATGCTGTACATGTGGGACAAGATGCATTTTAAACTGTAGGCAAGTGTGTGAGCTGCATGGAGCAGAAGGCTTAGGAAGGGGTCTATCTCCCATCTTCTCCCAGGAAGCAAATAGCTAACCACTGTCCTCCAGCCCCTGAGGCATCCTCCCTCTCCACCTACCAAAGCTCAAACTGAGGTGACAGAGACAACTCCCATCCCCTCCCTTCCTTACCTGCCTGTATAAAAGGCGAGTGTATGAAATGAAAGCTGTGCTGTGCCGACCAGAACCTGAAATGCAGACAAGCCTTTTATTAGTGCATTTCTGAAGAAGGGAGCTGCACTCCATGGCTAAGAGAAGTTAGAAAGACACAATGCAGGTCCTCAGCACCTTGGCAAATTGTAGTAAGGGACAGGAAAGAGATCAGCCTGTGTTGTATAACCATCTCTCTGTAATATTAAAGATATCCATTTTATCTGGCAATGGCCATGACATTTTTCTTATCCTTTCAAAATATTGAGTGAATTCACAAATGACTTTCAGTAACCCATTTGTATTCATTTTCTTTTTCTAAAATAAACTTGTCTAGGAAAAATAATGAATACCACATTCATTACAATAGAAGCCTTTGGAAGACGTATTCTGCCTGATACATTTCTTTACACCCAAAGAGTATGATAAGATAAATTCCATTTTCCAATGGTATTACAGTCCCATTAATTTCAATATCTACATCACAGCAAGAACGATTTCCTGTAAACTCTTAGTTTTGTTTGGATGTACAATAGGGAAACTTACTGGAGATTAAAATGGCACCTGTGCATTTTTTAAGAGTTTTTCATTTTGTTTTGCAGTTTTGCTTTTTTTTTCCCTAATGCATCAAAGCATAAAAAAACCCACAGCTGTGACAAATAATAGCAAAGAAGAAGTGTTTGCAGACAACTTTGATTCCAGTCTAACTAATGCATTTGCCAGCATTTTGGCAAACTTTGGCCACCTGTGGTAGAGCTGAATCATAAATTCCCTTCCATGTGGAATAAAAGGTACTAAATAGAGTCACTATCGGTGTGAAGCAAGTGACTGAGAGGAATATTTTGAGAAACAGCAAAAAGACAGCACTAAAAACGTCTCATATTTGCAACTTTAACTATATCCTGACCCAGAGAGAATGTGGATTCTCCTCTGGTGTAAAACAGGCATGAGGTACACTACTGTAAGACTGAACTGGGAACAGCGTGAAGCCCATGGCTTCCAGTGACCTCGAGGAGGTGTAACATCATACTTCTCATCTGTATATCTACTAGAGGCAGGGAAACATGTAAGGGAGCTCTGGAGTCTCCCATTAGTAATGGTGAATGTGTATATAAGCTTCTACATCTTCTGTTGCAACTGTTTGACTTGCAGACCCACTTGAGAAAAAGTAGTTCTGCTCCACTAGAGAGACTTACTAGAAAGAATAACTTTGTAGAGTTTTCTCAACTTGCAATAGAGTCAATGAAAACTATAGTTGGCATTTAAAAGTTGGTTTTCTATTCCTCAAAGCAATGGAGGAAAATAATGGCAAAACAGTGTTTTGGGAATCTAAAACAAAATAGTTGGTTTGAGAAGTGGTGCAAGGGTTTTCATGACTTTTTTCACACACTATTCCTACTTTCTGTTTCTTCCTCAACAGTCCAGAAAAACAGATTCCTGTCACTAACACAAAACTAGCCTGATGGTCCTAAAGATATTTAGAGTGCAATCTTCTCCATGCATTGTACAGTATTTTCTTGACTACATTCAGCACCAAATACCTGCCAGGTACGGAAGCAGAACTAATACAATTGGTACCATATCTGAGAGATACAACAATTTCAAATCCAAGAGCATCCCTAATCATCTGATATTTCTGCAGTCTTGCCTCCCTGATCTTGTGAAGGGAATGCAAATAGAGCAGATCCTTCCAACCAGTGCAAACACACACAAAAAGCATCTGTGGGACATGGCACAGCCTCATGGCAGGAAAACCTCATCATACCTGAGGTCAGGGGGACATTTCTCTTCACCCTGATTTTATTTTGCTGGAAATTCATGTGATCAACAAGCCTCACTGAAAAAAAAAAACCCTAAACATGGCAAAACAAGGAGTGTACTGCCATGTTTAAACCACAAATAGGAAAAACTTCCATCTGCAGCTGAGAGGTGGTTGAGAGGAATTTTTTTTGGCTGGCTTGCTCTATTTTCTGCACCTTAAGAAGTTTATTCTGCAAAAGTTAGTGCACACTGACTGTAACTGAGTTTGTGAGAGGAGTCAAGGAATATAAGTAGCACTGGGTAAGTAGAAAAATGATTTCTGACCATGATTCTTCTTTCTTTCCTACACACCTCAAACACGTTCTGCGCAACCCAGTACATTGAAAGTATCTTTTCATATGACCTTTAGATTATAATACAAGTGTATAATTATCTATAACTCGGAGTAGAGAGTAGCACCATACAATATTTATGTGGGAAGGGACCTCTGGACCCACTGCTTAAGGCTTTAAAGTGGGAGCAGATTGCACAGCACCTTGTCCAGTTGAGTTTTGAATACTTCCAGGGAGGCACATTCCACTTGCTCTCTGAGCAATCTGTTTTCCTGTTCAAACAGTAAAAAAAAAATGCATATATGAAAGGAATGAAATTTGTCTCACGTGTCTGCACAGTATCTAGCACAGTACACTTCTAGTGTATGGATGCTACTTTACTACAAGTAATCAAGAAACAACAGAAATGCTATTGTAAAATGCATTCAGTTGCATTAATTATTTAAATACTATTGCATTGTCTCATATTTACTATGGAGAGACTCAAGATTTAATTGGCAGCAATGACAAATTCTGCCCTGTATGCCTAAGAACTATCTCTGTTGCGGTGTTATATCTACTGTCTGTTCCCAGAGTCCATCCACACAGCACTGAAAGATCTCTTTTTTTCATACTGGCTAATAAGTTTAACACCCTGTGAGACAGGCTATATTTTAAGACAGTAACTTTCAAAGTGAGCTCTTCTGGGAAGGTCACAAACCACTTTGCTCAACTGGCACTTGTTAAAATCCAAAGAGTGAACACAACACCTCTGCAACCAGGATTATCGCACTACCAAAAATTGCTCATTCCTGGAAATGTCCACGAATAGCTTGACTCATCTCTGAAAAGACTTATGTCCCAAACATATCTCTGGAGCACAAGGTCTCATTTTTACAGCTACTTAATGTTTCACTGAGGGATGCTGAGCACCTCCAGCTGATGGTGAGCCAATGGAAAATGAAGGTAGTCAGTATATGACCATTAGTCTCCCAAATGGTATTTTGCTTGGAACAGTCCAAGTTTCTTAGTTTCTAAAATAAGTGTCCCTGTGTGTTTGCTGCAAGCAAAGTCTCTTAATGGTTTATCACAATCCTAATTTCCCATTTAAATTAATGGAATAGTAGCACCATTTACTTTAATGGCTCCCATAATATGCGCTATCATTTCTTGCATAAGTTGCTTCCCACAGCTAATCTGCTACTGCACAAAATGATACCCAAAAACCTATTTATTTTAATGGTATTTAATGAAAGATATTTAGTTGTGCTCTGTACTTCTTGGAAAATCTGCCACCTTACTACCCAGGAAAAGGACTGCCTTTATTGATATACATCTTATATAGTAAAAGAGGAGGGTGGTTTGAAAGAATTTATGTGATTTTTGCTGCCTATGTTTTGAGGGTTTTTTTCTGTTAGTGCTCCTGCTGCCACGTGTGATGCTCAGAAAGCTGCTACTCATAAGGGAATATATTGTTCACATATCATTCATTTGTGCTAAGGGGCCAAGGATAGAGGAAATGCTGATAATTTATATGCCAAAAAAAGACAAAGATCTTCCAACCTCAGGACAGACAGCTACAGCCACTAGTCAATAGTGATTGCTTTATTATAACAACCAGAACTTAACTGCTTCTCACCCTGAAAGATGTGGAGCAAGCTCAGTGATCACAGATAAAACATGAGAAGCAGCCATTTCTGGAGTGGTTTCCTTAGTCAGAAAACACATTACGTCAGCCATCACATGGAAAAAAGAGCTAGGAAACACTGAAAAGAACCAAATTTGTATGGTACGTTCCTCAAGACTTTGAACGTCATCGTGACATGCATTATTGCACACTTAAATTGTTGTTATACCTGCAGGGTCCAGCCAAATGAAGGCCCATTTCTGTCAGGTTTTACCATTCAAGAAATCAGTATTCTGCTTGTGAATACCATACATAATCCAAAGCCATTTGGCTTCAGGCTATTTGGCATGAAAGTGCTCTGTTTCATGCTAGCAGTCTGCTCCCCCTTGAGTTGGAAGCAGTAAACAGATGCCTGAGGACTTCAGGAGAAAATGAACCAGAGCCAAGAAATATATTCAAAGAGGCTTATTCAGTCTCTGATTTTTTGATCTGGCACATTGGAAGATGCAGGGATCCTACTGTGACAATTGAAAGTAACGTGCATTGTAACTTCATAATCTCCCTCTCTTCAAAGTGGATATTTGCTATGCAGATAAAGTAGCGATGAACACATACACAGCACAGGCTGGCTTTCTTCTGAATATTACCTTCTTAGGGCATTCTTTATTAAACAGTTATTGTACATGTAGAAAGTGTGATGGACAACATACCCTAACGTAGCCTACTCAAAGTTAGTGTCTGCAGAGTTACGACATTATTCAGTTGGTTCTCATTTTCTCCCACATTCAACCTTTGGTTCCCAGCCATTCCAGATATAGAACTGTTCATTTTAAAAAAAAAAAAAATTACGTCTACCTTTTTCTCATAGCAGGGTCAAATGAATCCTAAGCAGAGACTAAAACACATCTGAAAAATATCAGCTTTTTAAGTCATTATCTCAGAAACTTGCAAATATGCAAGCCAGGATCCTTACTCCCCTGTGGAGCTCAGCTGCAGAAGAAGGGAGCAGGTAACATACTTCACTCTCACGGCAGCCTGTCTTATTTATACACTAAAGATATGCTGTGGAGTTTTAAGACATACCTTTGAGGCATCCGCATGTTCCTAGGGATTAAGGAAACTGGATGCAGTAATAAATTCTCTGCTCATTTAACTCCATCTAAGTCAACAGAATTAAGCCAGCAGAAGTTGCTGCCTGTAGTTTTTGAGGTCAGGGAGATCCCAACATGCTGGTCTTTTACATGACACACACCAGAGAGTTTCCTGCCTGCAGAAGAAGGCATTTTTCTTTGTGCTAAACAAGCTATGACTGTCAGCCTGAGTATCCCTGTCCATCTGAGAAGGACATACAGTCTTGATTACAATTCCCATGCAGTTTTGAATTTGCCATTTTCCTAAGTGAATTATTCTACTGATTCATAGATGATTGTTAAAATGTTTCACTTTACTGCCAATCTTAATTTTGAGAAAGACTTAATAACTGCAGACTCGCCATCTCAGAAACAGGGCTGGAAGGGACCTGAAGCACTGGTTATGTACTGGTCACACTGCTTAAAGCCAGAGTAAAAATAACAAGCGGTTATAGCATAAGCTTACATACAAAGACTTAATAGCTGGAGAATGTAACAACTTATACTTACAGAAGGGAAATCATAGCACTCACCAGTTTATTATATACAGTTCTTATGTGGACTCTGCAGAAAGTGAATTTACCTCATTAGGAACAAGGAAACCATAAAAAGTATGTGATGGAAAAAGTGGTTTTGTTGCAAATAGATCATAAAATAATGCTCACTTTCATAAAGTGTAGTGATTACGGGTCTTGACACATGATTATTGCTTATTACAGTAAAATGATCATATTTACCCGATAGAGAAAGTATGTGTTATTATCATAAGAGCGGGATGTTATTATATCTAACCATCAGTATTATTTCAACACCTACAACTCACTTGTAAGTTTCTTATAAAGACATGTTTTCAATAAAATTTCTGACATTTTCATGTTTCTCAAATTCTGTGTAAGACATGTTCAATATCCTGGCAACAACTTGTACGATTTCCTCCTGCTTCTGTAGAAGTATCATTTTAAATGGGCCTTCTAATTAGGTCAAACATGTTAAAATAAATCTGGAAAGGCTGAAATCTTGCCTAAATGAGGACAGCTCCTCTTTGATGTGGTAATTACGTTTTGGTAGAACTATAGCAATAATTCAGAAGCCTGAAGAGCAGAGACAGAAAATATTTAAACGGTCAAATGTTTTGTTAACGTACTGAGTAGAAAGGAAGAAGAGGGAGAGAATGTAGTGGTAGAAAGAAGAAAGAGAGAAGGTGAACGACAAGAAAGGAAGAGAGGACAAAATATGGTGAAGGAAAAGAGAAAGAAAACAATATAAAGGAGGAAAAGACAAGGACAAAAAACAGAGGTGTGAGAAAAGGAAAAAAGGGGAGATGAGGAGGTGAGATCTGGGTGACAAAATGGAAAGGAAATGAGATGGAAGCATATGACGAGACAAAATGTGAAAAATGAAGTTTATTTTAAAAAGTACGCGTCAGCCATAGCAGCATTTGGCAGGTGAGGAAATTCAAAGCAACAGTAGTTCAGGTGACAATTCCCTACTAAAGCAAGGCTCTGAGTATCTTCTGTAGGACGACTAATAAATTGTCCAGATAACCATCCACATATGCTCACAGCTTGACTGCAGGAACTTTTACCATCCTTTACAGTAATACAGTCTAACAGCATCTGCTTGAGGTAAGCATCGTTTCTTGTAATTTCTCCACTGAAATGGCCAGCGATATGGGAACACAGTGGATTTTTGCCATTCACATCATGTCGTGCAATACATTTTGCTGTTGCCAAAATCAGAACTCTGATCCAATAACTCCCAGGCTTCCAGATCATGTTCACGGTCTGAAACAATCACTTGGAATCATCACAGGACAATAAGAAGATTGCTAGCAGGCAATCTCATCAGCAAAACCATCTAATATATACAATTTAAAGATTCCTTTCTATGGCACCAGCTACAGTAATTATCTAAGAATGGTGCTGCGTGAAAAATACATAGCAAATTAGCAGTATCAAAAGCTTAAAAAGATTGCCAGGCAACCATCGTTTTGCATCATTCAGAGATTGGTTTGTGCAAAGGCACTTTATTCTGACTTGGATGATTACAGTCTTTCTCCATCACCCATACACATTAGGAACTGGAAGTGGGGTTACCACCTGCCTGCTCCATTAGTAGCAAGACAATTCCTGCTTTTCATTCTCTCTTTTGCATACTCTGTGCTGGTGCCCAAGAGTGGGAGAAGAGAAAAATTCAATAGTGAAGCCTAATTGCCATTGCTTTATGATTTGAGCTGGAAAAAATGTTGCACAGAAAGCAGAAAAACGCTCAGTATCCCTGGGATGAGGATATTAGAGAGCTAAACATTGAAACTAGGCTGTGTGTACATCCCTCTTCCATCTCCTGATTAGCTATTCTGAAAGATGACTGAGATGAGAAAAATAGAGCATCTCTCCGTACCAGAAATTAGAGCATTAGTTGAAATAGCTTCCTGTTATCACTTTTGTTACCATTTTTGTGATGCTTTTGGATTTTACTCAGTCTCATCATGTTGAGTGCTTTTGAAATTTGGCCTGCAAGTTCTGATAAACTTGGGCTTCATACAGGTGCAACCCTGGCTTAGTATGGTAAATGTTTTGGCTTGTGTGTCCTGAAGCTTAAGACTACTGGGAAAAGCAACAGTGGTCAGCATGGACAAGAAGACAAACACATCTGGGCAGTATAAAGATCTGTTCTCTTGGGAGCATAAGATTCGTAACCAGTCCTTTCTAAAAGAGCTGGTGAGCAGTCATCAAGACCGGCAAAAACATTTCAAGGCCCTCAGGGAACTTTGACATCCAGGGCAGATAGTGATTAAATTTAAGACCCCAGTTCTCATCTGGTGTTTTGATGTCTGAGAAGAAATCAGAAAATCACTTGACATGAAAAGTGACTTGTAGAATAAATTGTTGCTTCTCCAGGTAATTCCCCAGGTAATTCCCCAGTGGGGCAGAATACAATCAAGAAATGTTCAAACAGGTCATTTACATGTCCAACAGATGAGAAGGGAAAACTCCTTTGGGTCCAGAATGCAGTTAGATTAATGCTAGTGTTCAGTAGTAATGAAATGTGTGATTCTCATGGGATTACAACCCAAAACCACAGAAATCCCATAGATCACTGTCACATGCTTTTAGGCCTTCTTACTTGGACTGCAAGTCTCCTGGGCAAAAGAACCATCATTTTGGGTTTTGGAGCCCACAGTGAAATCCTAATCCCTGTCTAGTTCCTTTAATATTCCTCCAAGACAGATTATGAATTAAAGAAAACTGAAAAGGAAAATTGTGGGTAGTTGAAAATATTTCTTAGAAAAACTGGGCAGAAATTAAAAATAGAAGCATAACTCTAAAAATCCTTGGGACATTCCACATTAAGGATGGCAAACAAATCAAGGTTAGAATTCAATGTCACAAATATTTAAAGCCTGACCTAGTGCCTGTTGAAGTCAGCATGCATTTCTCTCTTCACTCTAAAAAGATCAGGCCCAATCAACCTCCTTGTCAATGCATTTGTTTCAATTTCACCTTAGAATTAGGTTTCCTTTTAATAAGAATACAAATTTATTCCATGCTTGCCATAAAATAACAAAAGTGAATGTTCACTCAAATTAAAGAATAAACCCCCAAGACTTCACATTTTTTGTAATGTCTTAGTTGTGAAAGTTTTCTCTTTTTCCACCTTGCCCAGCAGCAGATGGACATCGGACCGCTGCACATCCAGCCCTATCTAACTGTATGGTAGGGAAACGTAGCATTGAAAACCTCTCAAGGCTGAGGAGCCTTCTTATTTTCTCATACAAATGTTACATAACTGAAATTAAAATGATTACATATTGAAGGCAAAAGAAGCATCCATAATCATGCTAGGGATAAGACATCATTAGGACAATCTCAAGTCCCAAAGCACAGTCCATTGAGACACTTCTGCGCAGGCTGCTGCAAAGCTGTCAGTCTCATGGGGTTTGCCTCTAACAGTGAGCTCTGGCCATTTTCAAGGGTGAAGATGAGATATCCTGAGCTGTTGAGGCTTTTTTTTTTTTTTTTGGTAATTTAGAGAGATGCTGTATAGTAATTTAAAAAGCTGGCTACATAAGGCAGGCCAGCTGGGCTGCCAATAGAAGTATTCTATATATATGCTCCTCTACCTGACCAGGGAGACCACTTCACTAATATACACTGAGGATTATTGAGTCTTCATGCTGAGATACATTAAACCTTTAAAAGGTTTAAAAATCGGGCTTCTGTGGTATATTCATGTTGTTCTTCCATTGTTTTGTTCCAAATGCTTGTGGTTTTTAATATTTTTCAGTACCATATATATTTATTTTTTCATTTACTGGTTTCAATGAGAATACCTTTTCAACTGTTGGATTAAAAAAGAAATACATTTCCTAACAAGAAGGAACAAGAATCACCATGGTAGTAAATTCACTGGTCCAAATTCAGTATACAATTAGTAAATCAATACTAATAATGTTAGAAATGAAAAAAAATAATTGTTCACAGTCACATTGTATGTCCTAGTAGAACAATATTTGCTATACCAAAATAAGAGAAAGCAAAGGAAAAATTTACATAACAAATAACACTCATTAATTATTAACTATTCCATTACTGATTACGAGACAGTTTCCTATAAGGAAGCTTGTAGATGGAGACTGAGCAATGGTAAAGAAGATATACAAAACAGTTCATCCACACATGAAGAAGCTCCCTAGGTATTCTGGATGGACCAAGAAAAATGGACCGCTATACAGTTTCTAAACCATAATTGCTTTTTTGAGTGGCTAAACTCCAGATTTTAACACTGGAGGGGATCAGCTAGAATATGCTGTGTCCTGACACCCTGTATACATAAACTGAAATGTTATTTTTTCACATTATTATGCCTTTATGGTTTTCTTAAGTTAGTGTTTTATAAGGTATCACAAGATGAATCTATCATTCTTCTTGTAGTGTACTTGCTGTAAAAATTACTGCATATGCAATTTCTATATAGTTCAAGCATGGAAAGTTCTATGTTGAAATGGTTCAGAACAGGATGATATGCTTTTCCACCACTGCATGCTGTTTCCTGCTTCCAAGACAATATCCCTGGCAATATATTAGCATCTCCTTCTACACACTAGGCATCTGTCCCAGAGGTCTGGGCACAGTGGTACAGGCTATCACCTCAGTCCCAGCAAGAGCCTTCCAGCTGACCCAGGAGAGAAAACAAGACACAGTCTTAAAGAATATCTTAATTTTCACTTTTAGTTCATGCAAATAACAATCAAATGCATTTGTATATTTTGTAGAAGTAAAGAGCACCCACAAAGCACTGATTCAAAAATATTTGTTCCTCACAGTATTGTATAAGCTCATTGAGGACCCCAGTCCTATGTCCATCCAAATCAGCCCGAAGCTTGCAGTGACAGCACTGGGAACAGACTGTCCATACATGGCGTCACGCACTCTACAACGCATAGGTTGCTTTCAGCCAAGGGACTTTCGAAGTGATCTTGAAGTGCCCAGCCTCCAAAGCAAACCAGACACTCCTTCAGTCATGGCTTGAACTATCCTGAAGCATCCCACTATACATCCCTACACACCACATATGAATTTTAATATTTAGGGCAGGTCCAAGAGGACACTATAAGCATTTTAATTTTTTAATTTTTGAAATAGCCTGAAATGTATTTACCCAAGTTAACAATTAATGGGATGACAGTGGTTCAGAGTCCCAGTAATCACTGAAGCTAAACACACTTTGTACACACTTTGTGTACAGGTCTTGGACTTGTTTTTCTCAGTCTTGTCCTGGTTCACTGACTACATCGCAAAAGGAATTTTATAGATATCTAGTCTTCAAGTCAATCTTTGGTAAGCCTGCTGGGTACGTTTTTAAGATTTTACTTTGAAAAAATCACAGAAAACAACGTTATCTTCAAAATGTTGAACTTCAGCTCATCCTCAGGAAATTAAGATATAACTCTATGGCATGTTACTGCAAAGAGTATGTAATGTACCTCTATCGTTTCCATTTTGTGCTTTGTTGTTGTATTTGTTGTTATATGGTATTTCTTTTTCTTTTAAGTACAGATGCTTTTTAAAGCTCACAGACTTTAATGACATTTCCATAATAGACAAAACCTGTGAATTGTGATAGGAGTTTTATAAGAGCAGCTAAACAAAATGGTTCTAGCAAATAGCTTCAGTGTTTCCTAGTTCATCACATCTAAAATTGGGAAAATGAAGTCTCAAAAACAGCAGAAAGAGAAATATCGTTCTTTTATATCCTACAGTTTAAAATGAACAGAAAATGTCAGGCATACTTCATACACACAAATTAAACCACCACATTTCTTTTAAACTAAGTGCACCAAATATAAAACAGCAGCATGTTCCATTTTTCCTATGGTCTTCAATAAATCTGAATCTTTCTTTTATTATTTGGTTCTAGATATTTATGAGCTACATATTTATGAGAATTAACTGCCTTGCATTACCCACTGCTTCTCTACGGATCATTGTGGAAAAATACAACCAAACAACAAACACAATTACTGACCTCTGATGCCTTACAAGTGAAGGATTTCAAAGAGTTTCTTAAAACTTTGGAAATATTATTCACATTTCTTCAATGTGAAAATACAGTTATAGGAAGGTTAAAAGGCTGGTTCACATTTACACTACAAGTTAAAAGCAGAACTGGAAAGAAAGCCAAGCATAGTCTGAGGCCAAACCTTATGCTCTGTCCCTTAAATGTAACCCTTCTCACCTTCACTGGTCTCGTTAACATCCCATACCCCTACATAGCTGGAATTAAATTGGGATATTTCCCATAATTATGAGCTGCCAGATGCTTTAGATCAGAGCTTTGACATTGGTGCCAGGAGCTGCCTTCCAACAGGATTTGTCCAGCTCACCCAAATGGAGCTTTTGGTTTCAGAGAAAACTATCCCTTCAACACAATAGCAATGTTACCCATTTTGCAGAGGGACATTATTTAGGATCCAGTACTCATCTGCAATGGGCAATTGAGCTCCACTCATTTAAAAAAATGGAAATAATGAGCTGATAATGACTGGGCTGAAAGCTGCTGCAATATATATGGTATTGCTCAGAGAAGGCAGGAGGCAGAAAAGTCAGGCGGGCAGCTCAGGGCAGAGGTGTTGAGGGAGGGCGGGCTCTAATCCCACGTCTGCCTCTAGAAAACTCTGTCACTTCACTTCTCTGCATTTCAATTTCTATGAAAGAGAAACAGAGGAGATGATGGCAAAAAAATCATTTGCAAAGTGCTCCAACGTCTGCTGATAAAAAGCATCCTGTGAGAGCTGGGTGTTACAACTATCCATACCTGCATGAGACAGGAAGACTTAGATTTGCCTCTGGAGTCACACAGCACCAACCCCTGAACTTTATTGAAGATGTCTGTCATGCCTAAATCCTACCATTTGACAGAATATTGGCAGATATCCAATGCAAGAAAAACAAAGAGAAAAGAGAAGGGAAAGCAGGACTCCTTCCAAGATCAAAATTAAGGGGCATTCTAATATCATTGAAAGGCATCACATTTGTGTTGGTATAAGAAATACTTTATCATAAATAAACTGTGTAATTTGTCAGCAGAAGTTGTTAAGGAGGAAAATAATTTATTAGATTTTTAACATATAATAAGATTAGAGGTTATTGAAGTAATGAGAATATCCATATCTATATTAGATGGATTTTTTTTTTTTAAAGGGATAGGAGTTATCATGCTCTAGGGCATAAGGCACCTACAAAATTACTAAGACTAAAAAGAGGCTCTGCCACAAGTTTAACTTACAGAATTAAAAGTTAAACTTACAGAATTTATGCCTTCCTGTGTGGAGCACATGACAAAATTTACACCTTCCCATGAAGCCAGGTTTTAGCCACTGATGGAGTCAGAATACTGGACTAAAAAGCATGAGGTCAAGGCTGTCTGGCCATTTGAAGTCAATGAATTTGCATCCAGCATGATTATTACTTATGATAGCACCATTCTGCAAGTGGGCCCAACACTGAGAAGGATGGTGCCTGCTCTAAAGAGTTTGTAATCCGTGTTTTAGGGGGACATCATAGGCAAGGATATTCTGGTCACAAGTTGGAATATCTTACCCAAGATGTTAATATCATTTACCAGATTAGATAATTGTGCTTTCTTAGGAAGAAATCTCCATGTTTTTACCTTTTAAATCACCACATCCAAGATATCTGTCAATTGGTAAAATAGCAAGTCATAACCACATACAGCGATTTGTCTCCTGGAATGAAATTTCCCACAAGGCATAAATGTGTCGCAGCCTCTTTTGCCAGACAGCAGGCAAATTGCATCAAGGTGGAGTGGGCAGGGGACCATTTCATTTAGTTCATCTTCTTCTAATGGAGGTCTTTAATTGGTGTAGTTTGGCAAGGCATAGACTAGCTCACATCAACACAGGAGCTGGAGCTAGCTACAAAAACCTAATGCTTCTGGCTGTATAAGACAACAGTAACTAATGTTTTCATTCTTAGATATGTAGAAGTTCAGACTAAAGGGAACTGTGAGACTGTCTCCTCTGAGCTCATGTGTCAGCATTGATTCTTGTTATCAAACAAGAATGTTTCATTTATTTAATGTTTGTTGTATTTCTTTCCTAAAACAGTCCAGTTTTGAGCTGAGGATATAAGACATGGTGAATTGACTCCAAGGGGTACTCATCCTTCCTGTTAAAAATATGTTCCTTATTTCCAGTTTAACTGGCTTCAGCTTCCCCACAACAGCTCTTTTGAAGTCTCTACCAGATTGAGGAGCATTGTAGGGTAGAACGTAACCCAAGCAAACTTTAAACACTTGTAAGTAGAGATCCACATTTGACCTATATTTCTAGACCTCCTCTGTTATCATCGGTGATGAATGGTGATAGCAAGCTTATACGTAGACACTGCTGTGGACACCTAAATTTGGGTGCCTTAAGTTAAAACTGAATACTACCAAATCCCATCCTTGACATCAGGTATTTTCCCAGTGAAGATATGCTCACTTGACCATTAAGACAAGCTGGTTAAATACTGAGTCCAAAAACTTTTCTCTATCTCAGTGTAAAACATTTTTTCAGGCTACAAACCATTGCGTCACAGAAGAGTTGTGACTGGAAAGGACCCCAAAGGTCCCTTTCTGAGCCCCTGCTTGAGCCAGGGTGGCCTTTGAAGGGAGAGCAGACTCCTCAGGGCTGTGTCCAGCTGATGTTTGAATATCTCCAAGGTCAGACATCCTACCACCTCTCTGGGCAGCTTGTACCAGTGTTCGATCACCACCACTGTAAAAAAACATTTTCTTAGGACTAGCCAAAATGTCCCTTGCTGAAGCCGGTGAGTGGAGTGCCTTGTCCTTTCCTCACACTCCTTTCTGGATCTTTCCAGTTTTGCAGATCCTCTAAGAATACTGCACAGAGGATGCAGCCTTCCCATATCAGTCTCAATAATACCACATGCAAAACTAAAATCACCTCCTCATTATTCCTTTCCCCATCCTATGATCATTAATTGCATTAGCCTTCTTCATCACAGGGTTGTACCTTAACAGCTGTTGATGATTTCCACGTTTTCACAGCTCCTATTTCTATATAGAGGAAACGGTCTAAATTTCTTATTTCTAGCTATAAATCCTTGCATTTCCTAGAAGAAAATGGGTTTTGAGTGACTCTTTCCTGCAGTCACCAAGTACTTCACATTGCTGAATGTGGCTGACCTGCTTTCATCAGCAGTACTTCACAAATCTTCTAAATTTTATTTGTGGTTTACTTCCAGAACACTGATAAAATTGTTGGCTAGATGCACGGCTAGTATTGATTCCTGAGGAACTTCATTAGAAAAAACATGATCTGATGGCTGACAACTGCTCTTTCTGGTATTTTTTTAGATATTACAAAATACTCATCTAAAGTACATGAATTAGAGAGAAAAACAGCATTGGGACATCTAGGGCATGGCTCCAGCCTTGATTACATCTGGAGGGACAGACCTCTGTGTGAGATCAAAGGTCCCATTGTGAAAATATTTCCTGAACCAGATTTTATGATGGAGATCATTTCAATTACATCCCGTTGGGAACTGATGCCTATCACTTGCTCTTCTAAGGAATGGAGGAAGAAAATGGGGAAAATCTGCTTTAAAACAGCCTTTGAAAAAAGTCTTTGGGCTGCCGGGATGAGGACCTACGTTCCAGATAAATGAGGACATCTGGTCTTCTTAATGACTTTTCAGAGCAGACCAGCACCTATTTGGGCATCTGAAACAGTTGGGTTTTCAACAGTGTTTGAACCTAGCAGCTCCTGCTGGGAGAGTTTGAAAGTTCAGAGCTCAGCCCTTAAAATTTCACTCCAAATCAGATCCAAACTTTTTATGAGCTTATATAAAATAAAATAATAACAAAAAATAGGCCAGTGAGTTTTTAATGATTAAAAAATAAGAGTTTTCATTTTTGAAATGTCCAGATGTATTGTTGAGCTCTTTTGAAAAACCCAGCCCAAATATATGTAGCTTTTCCAAGACATGTTTTTACAGTAAATTTCCCAACAGCTATGTGCTGAGGTTCTCTCTCTTGTTCCTGCCTTTCTCTTTACAGGGGACAAAAACTAGGTCTCTGCTCTTCTCAGACTTCCTCAGTTCTGAAACTTTCAGAAATGTGGTAACTTTGAGATATTGTAGGCAGGCATACTGAGGGAAAGCTGGTACAATTTCATAAGCCTCACTTCTTTAAGAAAATCCAAGAGTAAAGAATAAACAAAAACTGGAAAAGATTAGATAATGGAGACAAACTCTGAGAATTCTCTTAAAAAATTATCCTCATTGCTCTGCTCAGATTTGGCATCTCTTTCTCTCTCTCCACATATTTCATGCTAATAAAAAGAAGGTTCTTTGGGGCAAGAACATATCTGCTTTGGTGCTTTGCCAAGCTCAGTGGGGAGGGGACTCTGACAACTGGCTAATTTTTATAATAATGAATTACTTGCATCATCCACTGCAGAAGATTGTATGTCCCAGTCCACTAGCCCTCAGCAGTATGTATGAAAATCTTGGAGGTCTGAGCCCACAGCTGAAGAACTTAAATTCTCAGGAGATATATTTTCAATTAAAGTTTTTTATGTTAATACTTCAGATGTTTCAACAATAATTTGCTGAGCCATGCAGGGTATCTCAGTTATAAAGAAGAGAGAGAGAAATAATTAATGTGCCCAGTTTGATCTTCTAGTTTCCCCAAACTTATTTTCTTTGTTGCTTCCAGAAAATTTAACTAGCAAACAAATTAACAGTAAGTCAGCAGCTGCTCTGAAGGTTCCTTAGTTACAAGAACAATTGTGTAAAGCAAAATAATTCCCCTTTGCACTGTTACGCAGGCCAGTACAAAAAATTCAGCCAACTGATAGCAAGCTTTTCTTTCCCAGAATAGTCTTTGCCATGTTTCAGTTCATCTCCATGAAGGAATAATTATTGTAAATAATTGGTAAATATTTGTGGTGCAGCAACATCTCTGCATCCCAGCTGAGACTGTAAGCCCTTTATGAGAGTCCACGTACACATAAATAGCAAAGATGGTCCCAGCTCTGAAGGCTTTCAATTTAAACCGGCAAAATAGACAAAGGCCAGGAGAAAAGCAGTACTATTTTTTCCTATTTTGCATGTGGGCTACTAAAGCCTTTGAAATTTACAGAAATTAACTACCAATGGTAAATTACCTAGACAATTATCTGTGGTTTTACATGAATTCCCTGTGAAAAGAGGAGAAAACTCAAAGCTGCCACACCAGAGCACACCGCCATTGCCGCGAGCCCATCCTTTCTCAGCAATTTTGAAAGTTTACAGTTTCCTTGTTGACCTACAGAGAGCGGTATGAGGTTGACCACATACTTTACCATGGTGTAGCTCGAGGTGTTTAGAGGCCTTTTCAAAGAACACAGGAGTCTCCTAACCACCCCAGCCCCACTTCAGACTGCAGAGGAGACTACTGGGCTGTGTGTGCTCAAACTGGGAGACAACATCTTTTCACCCCACAGGGAAGAAAAAAGCCGTACTAACTTTTTATACTCCCACAGTATTTCAGTTCTGTTTTTAAGCTAGGGCTGAAATCAGTAATGCCAAGGACGTGAATGCCAAGGCTGTTCTTGGTGTATGCTGCCAAACTTAACCTGCAAGGAGATGGGCAAGAAATCCTTCAGGACATACTACTGCACTGAGACTTCCAGCCACACTTGTGGCTAAATTCTGGGAAAGCAGTTAGACATTTGAAGCAATCTCTAACCTCAACCAAATCTTAAGGGAGTTATCAGTAAATAATCTGAATATGAAGGTAGGCATGGGAAATCAGTGAATACCTGCCCTTCCTGCACTGTTCATAAAACACAACAGAAAACAATGTCCCTTTCTTTAAAAGATCTATGTGGATGCTTGCTGTGGAGGGCATGGTTTGACTACCAATATTGCATTGCTTATGAAGCAAGCAGCATGCTGAAATCTTGGGGTTTTGCATTACTTTTTCTCTGTTTTTTAACAGAAAATATACAATAGCTTCGACTTGTGAAGAAATATAAAAATACCACATTTTACATTAAGTACTTCCTTTTAGATCACAAACGAAGGTATATTTTGGAGTTTTGTAAATTCATTTACTTACTTTTAAAATTATATACATGCACTTGCAAAAAAAATTTGAATATATGTTAAAAAATCTGGAAGGTCAAAGGTTCTTAATACACAATAGACTTTTTCTCCTTCTACCCTCTAGGAATAAACAGCCTACACATGGCATCACCCTAGACATCAATTAGCTCCAAGCGACCTAAGAACAGACTGGTTCCATCTGAAATTGAGGCCAAGGGAGAGAAGAACCATGAATCCCCAATTCCTGCTTCCACGATACAGCAACGGGAATTCAGAGCTCCCAGTACAGCACAGCAAGTAGTTTCTGACCACGTGTGGGAGATGCAAACTGCTGAAGAGACTTCGTTCCCCACCACTTTCCCCTCTCCTTTTTCATATCAAATTTGTACCCTCTCAGAACAAAAAGAACTAAATATTCATACAATAAGGTGAAAAATGAGCATTCAAAGGTGACAGAGAGCAAATCATTCCTATCAACAGACTCATGCAGTTGGGAGGGGAATCTACCTTGCTCCTTGACATCAGATCGACATTTTGTCAAACCTTTCAGACCCAGCAACTGAGGGCTCCTGTGTCCAATATTGGGGGAATGAATTACTGCCAGACCTTGACAATTATCTTGAAACATGAGCTATGCTTGCAGGGCTAAACTGCCTTCTCCAGTTCTATGTTTGGGCTGATTCAGGTTTTCCACTGGTTCATATAAGACATTAATTTAATTCCAGTCCCCATTCATTTTCCTTGGGTTGAGGGGGAAGGCACAGTGATGGGCCATTTGCTGTACCAATACTAGCAAGTGCCAGGTATGCATCAAGGAGAGTGTCCATGGAGGTTTGCCAGTGCTCAGGACTTTTAGCTTACAAATCTCCTGTTAGTCCAACTCTGGATCTTTGCTAGGCAATATTTGTCAGCTATTTTGTGGCACAGACAAATAGGGCCTGTGATGAAACCCAAGCACGATATAAATTCAGCCCTCCAGAGACATGTGGTGCCCCAGTAGCACTTCACCGCCACTCCCTGTCACTGACCTCTTTCAAATTTCTGCATTTTACCCTGATCTATATTTCTTTCCTTTATGTATCTGTCTTCTGTTACAGTGGTCTATGGGATGTGCTCTGAGTGCCAAGCAAGTACAACTCAGCTTGGAAAGGCTGTCAAAATTATTGGCTCCACTTACATGGATGTCTGAGTTTCTTCTGAAACAGATTCTCAGGATTCAAATTTATGGACTAAGACATCCAAAATCAATGACGATTTCTCTTAAAATACCAAACTGAGGAGCTCTGGACCTGATTTCTGAGCAGTCAGACATCCATGAACTGGGAGTGCGTAGACACCTGGGGGCAATAAATGTATCAGCTACCCCTACCTAAGCTACCATCAGCGAGACTGATTTCATCCCTCTTCCTGTCACTAAGATACTCTGGTTTTCAATACAATATGTACCAGTTAACTCCACAAAGCAAAGACACAGATTAAAGAGATTAATATTGCTTGTTACTGATGCAGTTTAATTTCACCCAGACACTCACAAGACAATGGATCAAGACTCAGTGGTGCATGGCTTCCTCCTCATCCCAAGGAGACACTGCCATGAGAATAGAACATCCTGCGGCAGGAGGTTTTCCTAACCTCTGACTCACAACCAAGGTAATCAAGGCAGATTAACTGGCCTTCGTATACATCTCATGGGGGGCCACACTGGCAGGACCCATCTTGCCCCTCAGACCCACCAGGGTCAATGGAGAGGCACAAGTAGCACCGCAGCGCTGCTGTGCTCAAGCGTCTCCTTTGGGAAAAGACAGCGGTGGAGAGAGAGGCACTACAGGCAGCACTGCTCCCTCCCAGACTGAAGCACTGGCTTTCCTCATGAGCAGGTTTGGTGGGTAGGGAAGGACATGGAGCATGTCCATCTCTCAGTGCCGTTCCCCCACCACATTCCTTATTAAAGGCAAGGTGTGGAGACAGAGCCTTCCCAGCCTTTGAGACCTTTCCACCCTTGGCAGCTTGTTGGGCACAGCCTAGGAAGCTTGAGGCTGCAGGAAAAGTAGCTCTGGGTTTGACACAAACAGCAAGTCCCACTAAGGATTAGAGTGCATGTGGTTGTGGATAGTTGTCTACATATACACAAGAGATGGGAAGTCATCCCTCCTGAGTGGTTATATCAAAATGATTTTTTCAGTTGTGTATGGATTAAAAAAACTACCTGCTGATCCAAGAAGAATGTCTTTTTGAATTTGTGTAATTTTGTCTTATTCTAATTGCAACTTTACAAAATGTTATCAGCTACAACTGACATCCTTGCTTTAACGGACCTCTGAATTGTTGGATGTTTAAATTAATTGTTTCTGTCTCATCCAATTAATCTCCATTAACTATTTGTTCTTCTTAGAAAGTAAATGAAAATGTATTTCCCAGCAACTGAAACAGTAAGGTGATACATCTGAGAGGCGATTTAGCATTCATAAAGATTTGAGCACACGACAGAGAGCTTTGGGACTTCAGTCTGACTCTTTTGATCGGCTTGTTTCTCCAGGATGAAGAATAACCACAAGCAAATGCTGTGACACTAAAGATGTAAAAGGGTTCTGAGCTCAGAAAAATAAGACAAGAAAGTTAGATTAAAATAGATACACTTTCCTCAAAATCCTTATGTGTCGTTCACAGTGATATATTTCATAGAAAACCTTTTGCAAATTAGCAATCCCAGAGGGACCTGCTTTCGCACCTGGACAAGAAGTGCCTATAGGCAGCACGCAGCAGTTGGTGGCTGACCAACACATCTAGTTGATGAATAGGTGACAGCTAAAACAATTTAAACATCGGAAGCACTATTGCCTTATTCATCAAGTAATGGTCCTCTGCTGATCCCCCGATTTCATCCTCCTCCCTCCAGGTTTGAAATTGTCTGGACAGAAGGAAAACTTTGGTCCTGGGCAAATTTGGACAGAGGCACCAGTCCAGCCTGAAGCACAGGCAGAGGGATTCATGCAGCTCTTTCTGTTGCTGAACAAAATAGACCATCTCTTTCTTTTCTGCTGTTACCTCTTAAATGTTTGTCAATGCTCTTCAGTACAAAACCCCAGGAGAAGTGATACAATTCCACTGACTGATTCTTTTTAATATATGCTAGAAACTTGCACCCCTGGCCAGAAAGCTGTTTGCAGGAGGAACATTTCATTAAAACTTGCACGGCAGTCCAAAAAGAAATAACAACCCTTGTGTAAACCTATTGCTGGAGAGTCTTCTAGAGACATCTTCTCCCATCAAGTCCAAGAAGGAGCTTGGCAGATTGCTTGTCTTTCACAACGGTTATCATTGTGCCTGGCCCAAAGAGCTCATCGAAGCGCTGCTCCCTCTTCAAAGACAGATGGTGACAGCCACTTTCCGTGTGTAAGACCCAGAAAATGCAGAGGAGTTTGCAACCAATGTTAATTACACTGGTGATCACAGCAAATCTGCAAATTATTCCAAGAAACCAGGTGTGCTCCCAACACCATAACTGCATCTGTTCCAGCAAATTAAATGTGTGTGGGACTTTCCCTTGGCCCTGGGGCAGCCCACAGTCACCCTACAACTCCCTTGGCCTCCACAATGAGGTGGTGTCAGACGAGCAGCCTGTGGGAAATCATCCCCAGCCCACACTAAATCTAGACCAATCTAAGAGAGTGCAAGTTGGCCCTGGCCAAAATGGCGATAAAAGAACTGTGCACAGCAGGATGGGTGATTACAGGTGCTGAAGCCTGTGGCCTGACACTGGTTTAATATTACCAATGTAGACAGCAAGCCTCAGGAACCAGGACTGCACCCAGAATTTTCTTCTCACTTCTCGAGTGAGGTATTAGTGGGTTGTGACCTGGCAGCATCATCCATCAGTCAGATATCTACTGAGCTGGATTACAGCTGACACAGCTGCTTCTGTGTTCTTGTTCTTTTTCCAGAACAATCCCTCCTATTTTAAGATAGCTGTGTACTCTCAATCCCATCCAATCCAATCCCATCCAATCCAATCCCATCCAGTCCAATCCCATCCAATCCAATCCAATCCAATCCTGTCTGAGCTATTACAGGTGTAAAAGGGCAAAGTCTGGATTCTCCGCCCTCCTCCTCGAGATGTATATTCTTAACTCTGGAGATAAATGTAGAAGTGAATCCATGATGGAACAACTTAGAGCTTCCTACCACATATAAATTGCATCAGTTTACAGCATATAAATTACATCAGTTTATACTTCCTTGAAGACTTTCAATCAGTGGGCTAAATTGAGAAGGGGTAAGTATGCAATATAGGGCTTTGGTAAATGGAGCCCAACAGAACCTGTCGAAGGAGCTATTTTTAAAAATGAGTTTTAAAATGAGTCAGGATTTCAGTTTTCATCTTTTGAAAAGAAGAGAATGTGGGGAAAGCAGGAAGGAGAGGTTATGGCAAGTTGAGCATCGTTGCACTAGATTTCCCCTCTGATCTGTGGGGAGAGACAGGTACCCTCAGATTTACAGCACTCTGCATAGCAAGGCTTACATACCCAATACATTTATTTCCTTATTTTTTTCAGAGAGGTATGGTGCAGTGAACACGACCTTGTAAAAGACATGAGGCACAACAAGCAATTCTGTATTGACAATGTTTTTTCAGGGAGGGGATGCACAAAAAGAGGCACATCCTCACAAGAAGCTGTTTGCTTGTGCTGCACTGAGGAAGCCAAATCCTAATGAGCTCTCCTGAAACATTGCTGGGGGGCTGAGGGAGGACCAGCAGGCAGTGACTGCTCTGGGAGCACGCAGAGAGTGCTGCCGCACCATGCTGTTTGACGCACTCACAACACTGTTCCCCTGCAAGGTATGACATCAACCAACTTGTAATTATTAAGCTTTTCAGACCAGGGTCCGGGAGGCTGCAGGACGGGTTTGCCACCCATTGGAGCTGATGGTGCTCCCTGCCTGGTCCTCCCCACCCAACACAAGGTACGCTCAGGGCAGTTGCCACCATCCCTCTCCTTCACAGCCTGCGGCAGGGGACCCAGCCGCACTGAGGCGGGGGAGATGTGACGAACGCACAGCAGGCTCACATTACCTGGATCAGCTTCACACAGCAGCACACATGAGTATGCAAGATAAGTAGTACAGACCACAGCATTAAAATCATGTTGGCAGCTACTAATACAAATATATTGCTTATCACCCATACAGACAGCACCATTTGAGGGCAATGCCAATGTTTGCACATTTGAAAGAAATGTGAAATTGCCCTGGTTTCAAGTGAATTTTTCTTTATTCTTTTAGGACAGCTGATTCTACTTTTTAAGCAGCCAGGAGGTGCCTAATTTGTTTCTGATTTAGGTGACTTTTATACTCCAATAATGCTCAGAAAGCCTGACAAGAACCAACTGCACGATAATGGAACTGTGCGAGCAAAGGCTGGGAGCATGCCAACTTAGTTAATGGTTACTCCTGCCCTTCAAAACTTTTATTAATCATTTTTTTTACTGGAAGGCAGCAATTCTATTTTTATCCACATCCCTATTCTATGCAGTTCGTTAGCATGCCACCTGGAATTAATATTTACCTTATTCTTAGCCTCAGTTAAGATGAGCAAGTGTCTTCTGGCCAAGTGACCCAAGCGGACCCCAAACATGAAACACTCACTTTTGTTTCTCAACTTTTCTCTGCCACACAAGACATAAAGCCAAGGGAGCTCCTGTAAAACCCACGAGCTATGAAGAGCAAGTGGGTGTCCCCATGCAGATCTCCCTCCATTGCAAAGCAACAGCACTTCTGTGGTCCTGACGCTCAGGACAGCACAGAGGAAGGCAGCGGCAGACAACTGGGAATTTCTGAGCAAGTTAGAGCTATATTAGCTGTCCTACCAAATCGTCCACATTATGGGATCTCCATTTTCAAAAGGTTTCAAGCCAATGGATGGCTGTACATTGGAGTCACTCCTGAGAGTCACAAGACGTTTCTGCAGACAGCATGGAGGACACCCAAAAGGCTGCGTAGCATCTGATTCACCCATTCACTCCAAAAAGTACATGGCCTGTTGCTTGTATGATGAGGAAAATGCTCATCTCAGAAAAATATATTCCAGCTTTTGAGAAGGGGTGGCTTGGAAGAGGGACCAAGTGGATCACAGGAGTAGCATGTTTGGCTACCTGCATCATCTACTGACTGGGGTCACTAGTTCCTTTTCAGTCTGGGTCATATGAAAGCACAGTTATTTTTACCTAATAAACCATGACACAAGCTAAAAATATCTTTGTCATTTGATAAGTGAATTGACACAGTGAATGACTGTCACTGCTCAGCATTGATGTGTAAGCGATGAGAGCTAGAAGGGCACAAAACCTAACATGATAAAAATGACAGTATTTTTAATTTCACGTAATTCACACTTGGAGCAACTGAGAGTGTTGCCTTCTGGGATATCTGAGATGAGGACAATGATGACAAACTGAAGAGAGTCTAAATAATAACCACAGAAACAGTGAAAATAAAAGCATTAAATAGAATTTCACAGTTAATTACTAGTGGTCAGGGCAAAAAATACTTGCACTTCTAAGAAACCAGTAAACACATAAAAGAGGATTCATAGTGTTGTCAGATCACATCTTGTTGCTTAGTGACAATGTGACGTGACCTGATGAATCACTAAGCAACATACTGCCATTCATCAAAATAAATGTCCCCCATTTTCATGAATATATATCTTCCTCACACACAACTGTAAATGTACATACATAAACATGACACAAACATTTTCATATCGCAAGAAAAACAGGAGCTCTTTTTCTTTTTTCCTGTTTTAAATGAGAAGGACAAATAATATTGACATCAAGGTTGGTAGCAAGGTCTACTGTGTAAAACCGTGCTGGTGAATCAGTACAAATGCGTTAATGGCTACAGGAACAGCAAAAATATAGCAAGCTGACATTTAAGAGAGAACTGTCTTTGTAATTAAACTGCTGATGTGCAAACCTACAACAGAAAAAGTGATCACAGTAATCAGCCCTAAACAAAGACTGAGAATCAGAACAAACACGTCAATACCTACAGGCAGGGAGTACATTAGAAATGATTGCCACTGCCAGTAATCAGTGCTTGGAAATGCTGAACTTGTCAAAACGGCTCTGCTTTTGGTGACTGCACTTGCTTATCTATCTGTTCAGAGCACTCCTGTGTAACTCCTTTCCACACTCCAGATGTAGGCAGCAGTCCAGCAGAACAGACTTTAAAAAAGATAAATTAGTACAGATGTCAGCTAAAATAGCTGAATACCAAAGAAGGAGTCTCGACTGTGTTTGTAAGAGGGTTTGAGCTCTGCCCAAAGTCTTTGTGTCTCTGGGGAGATTGGACAGAATATCTGCATTGCTGGAAAATACCCGCTGTGCACAGCAGCCTGTGTCCAAAGGGCATGGAGTTATTTATCCTACTTGCTTGAATTACGGTATTAAGGATGATATATGAATTCAAGGTCAAAGTGGTTTGCCCCTTGCCACTGCTACTAGACCTTTTCTTTGGTCCTTTGATAAAAACACTCTTCTTTACCACTGTGGAAGATGAGTTCTTTTACAATAACTTCTCTTCATGCTTTTATCCATTTTAACTCGTACTATGTCTAAACCTCTTCGTAACTTTTAACACCAGTCCTCTAAGGAGAGGCCTGGGAAAACACGCAAGAAATAACACAGGCCTTAGACTTTGTTTTCAAAAGCAGAAGCATAGTTAGTACATCTCCCTCACCCATCCTGGAAATGTGAAGAGCTGATTTCACAGATGTGTGGGTAAAAACAGCAGTACTCACCCTGTGCAAGCCCTGCCAGAGCTGTCTCTTGGAGAAGATGCCTGCTGAGCTTAGTTAGAATGAGGGATTCAATGAATACCTGTGAAATCATCTTCTAAACATTTACTCTAGGGGCCCTGGTATTCACTTTGTCAGAAGCATAAGGGAATGGGGGTGGTTTGGGTTTAGAATTTTTCCTTCCCTTCCCAGAAAGGATTTTCGAACCCTCCACCCCAAAAAGAAGAGGGGAAAAGGACAGAAGTGATCATCCTTTTCAGACAGTTCCAACACTATGTAATGTAGGTCGTGTCCTCACCAGCCTCACACCTGGCACTCTGGTTGTCATTAAAAGCCCTTTCTGGAATAAAAGGCCACATCCAGAGACTGTATCAAAGTCTTCAGAAAAAAAAAATCTGGTCTTTGCTAAGAAACAAACAAGAAAGCCTGAAAGAGCTCTGAACTATAATCTGTAGCCAGATACATTCTCTTCAGAAAATCAGTTTGGCAAAGAGAGCTAACATCACAAAAAAAACCCAAAATGAAATTATGTGAGTTATTAAAGAGGGATGTGAAGGTAAAGCAAAGTCTGCCAAAACCCCTAGAAACTAAAATTCCCAATAAATTTAACCAGTTTTTCCTTGATTTTGAGATACTTGAAGAGGACAGAAAAAAATTCAAAAGGATTATGGTTTCTGGTAACGTAGCCTTTTCATTTAGTTCAAAGTACTTAAAGATAGTTTGCATGTAGTGTCATTTTTTTCTTGTTGCAGCTGAGTGTTTAGTCCTAAAAGATAACCCTCACTTCTATCTATAGCACAAAACAGAAAGATCAGTGAGTCACCCAGAAAAGGATAGTGAGAATGGGGAGAGAGAAAAAAAAAGTCTTTTGAAGCTGTCACTACATTAATAAACTAATCTCACCACTAAGAAAAAGGGGTAAAACCTTGAGCTGGCCCCAAAGGACAAACCTACACGCAGGTTTCACATTCTTCGAACGTCAGTGGTGTGGTTATGGCCCAAGGTCTACCGTGGATCCATCCCTGCCAGATTTCCACCTGTTCTTCATTTACTTTTTGCCATCTCTTTTCCTGTTTGGCAAGGTACATCTCTAAGACCTTTTTAAGATCAATTGGAACCACATACACTAAAATCTCCGGTCCTTACCACTAACAAGCTCTGTATAGAAAGAGCCTATAGCACACAATTAGCAAGCGCAGTGGTGCACATACGCACCACACCTTGTGCTGCATCTCAGCCTACAGTCCGAAAAGCAATGGAGTCTGCTCTCAGCCACCTCTAGAGCTGAATTTGCCCTGTCGCTCCTCACGGGAGACAAAGAGGTTGACCAGGAAATGCCACGTAGTTGACATGAAAATAAGAGTTTTAAACTGAAGTGTCTTTCACTGCGGTCTCTCCAGCTAATTTAGATCAGGTTGGCGTGAATGACAGAGGAAACCTACTATTATTTTTTCTCCTGACAGTACAAGGGTTCTAAAAATTACATGCTTCTAATCCCTCATTAGCTGGCATTTTAAATTCCCAGGCTGTGTAGCTTGCACTCAAGGAGAAAGTGACAAGAGAAGAGTTATAATCCCTGTGGCAAGAGCTGTCACTGAATACCTGCTGGGTGATAAATCCACTAGGCTTTTTCAACTAGCTTTTTTTCATGCTTAAACTTCAGGGATGCTACTCAAAATAAGGAAAAATAAATGAAAATGACACACAATCTAAAATTCATGGCATGTAGCATGACCTGTTTATACCAACTGATACGCAATGTGTTCAGTCTTTGAAAGACCCTTCACATCATAGACCGGAAAAAGCAGGGATTGACAAACTATATATTTTCCTAAATCGTTTTTCTCTCTTTCTCTCAGAAAATGTAGCTTGCAGCACTGCAGCTTGCTTAGAAACTGACCTTCCCCTGTAATGGACACTAAGACAAAGCTCTCTATGAAGATGTCCAGCACATTAAAATGAAACTAATAGACCAGGCATCATATTTAATAACACTCTCAAATTATATTAAGTTCAATATTCAGCAGAACCAACTTGCACTAACAACAGGCAGACCAATTGCAAATGATTGAATTTTGCAAATGAACAAGCACAAATAAAAAGCAAAGATAACATCATCAAATACATTTTAGCTTGTTAAGCTGATAAGCACTGTGTGGTTCGCATTATTTCATATTGCATTGCATTTGTCACACATTTAGTAAAAGTTATGGTGGCATAAGCATGACACTTACCCACTGTGCACATTGTCATCACGCCAATACAAAGTGGAGTCTAATACCAGGCTGATGCTAGAAGAAACAGGTACTGGACTTTGAGTCAGAATCCCCTCTTTAACTCGATTCAGGGAAAAAATGGTAGGGAGCTTGTGTGGTTTTCAGGTATAATCACAGAAAGTTTGAGATTGGAAGGGACCTCTGGAGGTCATCCAGTCCAACCAGCCTGCTCAAACAGGGCCACCTACAGCCAGTTGCCCAGGATCAAATGTGAACAGTATGCAGGCTTCAGTGGAGAATAAAAAACATTGCATTCTCAAACATGCATTTTTCTACTGTACGAGTTCAAGTGGTGACAGGGTCAGCTTTCTCAGGCTGTGCTATCATCTGCCTTTGACCTTGCTTGTGAGCAGCCAGCCTTTTGGGGAGGAGGGAAGGTTAATCACCTGTATGGGCTGATGTTCTCCCTCGTTGCTTAACATGACAATGAAGATGTCAGATATCAGTGACTTCTTTTCCTTGATGAAATGATCTTATCATCAGGCACTGAACAGTGCAAGTTTTCACATGGACCACTATCCCACCCGCATATCCCCCAGTCTTGTTATTGCCAACTTGGGTTGGAAACCCCAAACTCAGAGTTTCTCAAGGTCAATGAGGATTTTGCAGGCATTGTGCAAGAACTGGATAACAAATAAATTCAAGCCTTTACACTTCACATACAACAGCTTGAAATATCTTATAGTTAAGAAAGATGAAGTTTTGCCATCTGATGCATCATCCCTGTAGAAATCAATGGCAACATCTTATATTTATAGAGTACCTTGTGCCACAGCATCTTTAAGCTCTCTGCAGAGCAAAACACACAAACATAATAATGTTAGTAGTGCTTGGGAACAATTTCAGACTACCCTGTGGAGAGTTTTTCTGTCCTCTGATTAGTCAGTTATCCCCTTGAAAAGCCATTTTATTTTTGTATAGCTTTATGACTATTATAAATAGATGTTTTCCTTTCTGTCATTTCACAGAGTCTCACATCTCTCAGTAGCATGAGGACTGGAAACAATATAGCCAGGTCTGGAAATTTGCTGATACTGACTGCTGTGAATAGGGTAGGCACAACTCCCTTTGACAAAAAGAAAACTGGGTTTCAAAGCATCTCTCCTTGAAGCTTCTAGACTCCTGAGGAATTGATCACGAAAGGAAAACAAGAGTCTCTAGTGAACCGCGTTGGGTGGAAGGCTTACTGCTGCTACGGTCAGTGAATAATGAGTGTAGTAGCAAGGAAAAATGTGTACTGTCAGTAAGGCAGTGTCTGAGCATTCCCCAGCAGGATTACTCCAACACAACCATACTACAAATGGCAAGAGAATCTTAATATAGGAGAGGCTCTGAGGGAGATACACACACACACACACACCCCCACACCCCTCTATATAAAATATATCCTATCATTACGTTATAATTGCATTATTGAATTATTCAATATATATTAACACAGTTTGTGAACCATTACATTGAAATTAGAACTGTTCATGAAGTCGGGTGTTACTGACTCGGAGTAATTTCCATTCCTAATTGCAGAACGCACATCAGGAAAATGCATGGAATGATAATATCAACAAGAGGAGTGAGCTACACTAATGCAACTTGCTTTTACCAAATAACCATCAAAGAACCAAATTTAATGGTGCTCATGAAGCAATTTCCTCTCGCTGTCTGAACATGTGCCTTTCCTCTGCTGAAAAACCTTTTTGAATACTGACTGAGTCTCCTCTGAAGTCCACAGAAAGACTTTGGTGGTCTTTCCACTGAATAGATCACTTTTTTTGGAGTAAAGAGCACTAACGGATGCATTGATTTCAAGTGTATAGTCACAGATTTAGAAGGCGGCAGTGGTTTCCCATAGTAGATAGTTTATTACATTAATTTCGGTAATACAACCAGAAAGAGAGGCTTCTTCATAGGTCAGTGGAAAATGAGGTTCTTCGTGAGCCCTTTTTACTCCACTGAGTAAAATGACCACCAAAAAGATGGGCTGGAATTCATCTGAGCTATGACTATGTCTGAGACAGTCACCCCATGCTCCCTTTTAAGGCAGTTCAGAGGGACAGGCACTTTCAGAGGATGATTCAGCTGATCTGATTTACGTGTCTGCCTCAGGATGACATTTGTTGTCTCCAGCTGTCTGGAGGATGCTTACTTCTATTTTTTGACTGTAAAGTAACTGGCTAAGGTCTATTGCAAGACACTTTGGTTAGTAAATAGTGTGGTGACTAGTAATGACAGACAGCATAGCTTGCAGTTTGTGAATAGTTACCATGTGGCACACTGCAGATTCCCAAAGGATCTTAGCACTATAAAAAACCCCACAGCTGGTCAGGACAGAAGTAGTCAGCTCCTCTCCAAGTGGGAAAGGGAAGTGTCTCCCAAATACCCGAAGTACTGGTCTCTGACAAACAATGTTAATTGATTTGCAGAAAGGTTAAACAGGACACTCTCCCTCTAGTAACAGAGCAGTGGAGGACAAAGCTCAGAGCTTTCCTGACAAATTGAAGATACACTTAAAAAAAAAAAAAGATGCTCCTTTCTAGAGGCAAATTCAAGTTACTGCACCCGGTCAGGAATGATCATTAACAAATACAAAATGGGAAAAAATCAGTTACACAGCCACTGTGCTGGAGTGATCTATGGATTAGTGCAGAGCAAGAGCTGAACTTGAATCAACAATGTCCTTTCTGTTGTTGAAAAGACACCACCATGCTCGAATATAAAAACAGAACTGAAGATGAAGAAGGTCATAGGCACTGTGATTCAGAAGGAGGGGAACAGGCAGAGCAACAGGAATGATCCGAGGTCTCTAAAGCACGTCATATGAGGAAAGACTGAACGAAGTTAGATTGTTTACTCTAAAGAGAAGGTTGCGAGGAACATAATAAAGCTTTCAAGAATGTAAAAGGATGCTGCAAAAAGAAAGAGAACAATCTTTTCTCCAAATCCACATTGGGCTGGACAAAAAAAAATGGACTTTACTTGCAGAATAGAAGATCTAGAGAACAGCTGAGGAAAAACTCTGTAGCAGTAAGAACAGTACAAGAGTGAAATATAGGGAAGATTCTACCACCAGAGATCTTCATGAACATGTCAGACCCAGACATGCTGCAGGCACAGGAGAAGGCCAGAAGAAATAACCACCTGCCTCACAGGTCCTTTTCAGGCTTCCACAGTGCTCAGAGCCTGTGGTCCCTATCATAGATAATCAGCATTAAGTGACAGTCTCCTCCTGGGAATTTGTCAGAGGACAGTACAGTAAGGGACGACTTCTCCCAAGGACAGAGATCGCTGTCAGACACTTGTGGTATAATGAAAAACTTACTACAAGCCCCTTGTGACAGTACTACCAGCATTGCACAGTACCCCTCTTCCCCAAGTCCTCTATGGAGAGTGTGCTACATCCTGAGCCGCTCCACCCGCAGATGTTAGCTCAGGTCACTACTTATTTTGCTACTGGTGAGACTTTTTCATTGGCTTTTGACTAGAGTAGAAGGATTCAGACAAATTATCGCCACAGACACAAAGTATGTAGCAACAGATCCCACAGTTCTGAAATAATCAGTTCAGAAATAGCTTGGATTACCAAAAAAAGCCCCACAAAAAAAGCAACATGAAAACAAACACAGTACAAACAGATAGAAAAACACCACTCCACAGCGTTATTTGACACCTCTCCCTTAAAACATGAAAGTGCCTTTGAAGTAAAATGTTAACTGCATACATTATCACATAGTAAAGGAATGAATAAATAAATGTTGGGGCTTTTTAAAAAATCTGTGCTGGAGATGCATTTCTTGCTGAAAATGTCATTAATCAGCAACTTCACATCCTCAGCTTCCCCACAGACGGAGCCACAGCTCAGGGCAGAGCAAGTCTTGTGAGCCACCTCCTTCACCAACCACAGCTTGAGGGATTGCCTTCGCCCATTGCGAACATCCCTGTCAACTGCAAGGACTCCTGGTAGGGAAAAATGTGCTAGAAAAGTAAATTTTTTGGCTGTTTTGTTAACTCATACTATCACTTGGAAATAACAGATGCTAGTCACGTGCATTACGAGGAACTATCTCTTTATTGGCCATAAACCACAGTCTGAAAGACCATTCTCTGTCCTGAACCCAAGTCTGATACTGTAACCAGTCCTTCCTAGCTCCATTTCCTATTCCAGAATGTCTAAACCAGTAGTTTTGCTAGATGGACAATTTCTCCTTCATTTGTTCGGCCCTTTCCTCACCATTAGAAATATAGAAATGTACACCATCTGTTCTTGGCAAGAGAAAATAAACATTCGTTCACATTTATTTGCAAGTTGCTGGTGCTTTGCACAGAAAAGAAGATGAAGGCACCATCAGCTGAAGACAGTAGCATCTCTCCAGTTCAGGATCCATACTACAACTCTTATGTAGCAACACTGATTTTACCAATTTTCCATTTTCAAGGCGTGTAAAGATTTGACAGTCTCTCCCAAAAAAAAAAAATCTAAACTCTAACTTTTCTGAGCAAGATGCCAGGAAAAGGGAGGAGGTAACTTTGGGTCTGATATTAGTTTGATTTGCCCTTATATGATCAGTTAAACCACACACTACACTAGTATTTAATACTCACTTGACATTAGTGTCAATCACTGTGCAAAGTATGAGAGTAGGAGACCTGCTGTAAGCTGCAGCATCTGACACTGACCCATTCCCCTGAGCCAAGGTAAAATTACCCAGTACACTGTTCTTTGACAAAAAAACAGGCTTAGGAAGTTCCTACCCCTTTCCACCTCTGCACTGCAACTCAATTTCTTCTCAGTTGCACCAGGGTGTCTGTGGGACCACACTTAAACTGGAACCATGAAAAGACAAGGGTTGAAAGAAAAGTCCACCCCAGAGAAAGCTATTTCCATTTTTTAACCCAGAACATTTCCATTGTGGGCTTGATGCACACCCACGGGCCCCTACAGAAGTACAACGGGGCACCCCGCCAGCGTGCACAGTCCTTCCTGCCGGTACCAACCACCCTGACCCAAACCCCCTCACAGCCCCGGGAGCCTGCCCGCTCTCCAATGCCAGCTTGGCCAGATCCTGGAACAAACGAGGAACGCCAAAATGATGTGGAATTAGCTAATCTTTACTTTCTAATCAAGTTTGCAGGCAATCCAGTGAATTATTTAGCATCTCCTATGTCAGTAATTTACCATAAGAAAAAAAAAAGAGAAGCCTGAGGAGCAGAGCTCTGTTGGATCAAGGCCAGCTGCAGCACAGGAGACACAGCTGTCCTGGGTGTCAGGAAGGGCTGAAGGGTGCTGTCACATGGGGCTTGAGGAGCAGTCATGGCAACAGAGATGGTTTGGGACACTGGCCTGGTCTTCCCCTTCTGATCCCAGCATGAGAGCGGGTGCACGAGAGCACCTTCAAGGACAGCCTCGAGCAGCACCAGGCCTGTGGTACATGGCAGGAGAAGAGGCAGCGTGCTGCAGCCAGGCAGGGTCACGCTCCTCAGCTCATGCCCCCCTTCCTTCTGGCACAGGGTGCAGCCCCATCTGAGAGGGCACGGAGGCAGCCACCAGCTGGAGCTGCCATGTCGACTGCTCGTGGGAAGAAGGAGGAGGAGGCAAGCCCCCTCTCCAGTGCAAGCACCCTGCCCCTTCCCAACATGACCATCTCATGCCAGGCAGCAGAGAGGAGCACGTGACTTCCAGATTCCAAATAGCATCATCCGTCAGCATTTCATGCTTATAAGGAATTTTCTTCTGGATTTTAATTCAAAATTTCTTTAAAAGAAATACATTTTGTCTCTAGAAAGGTGTGACTGTTAATCAAGCTGCACAATTAAAAGGCTCGTGTTGCAATGACTGAGGCTGTTTCAGGGAAACTGTGAGAGATAAAAGACCTTAAAGCCCCCATCATTTTGTATCCCGTAACGTGTACACCCTGCAGCCTGCAGATCAACCCTCCCAAGCACTGGCAGTCTCTTTTTTCTGTGCATTATATTCAGCCAATCTCATCTTGCCAAACTTGTGTTCCCTGCGGTGTGGCAACACAGACAATGAAAGCCCTTTTACTTCCCACAGAATTAAGCTAACCTCCAAAGCAGTGACCTCCACACATGTATAAAAACACCACACCAAAGAGCAGACATCAGGCTGAGTTAGAGCTTTTCCACCCACCAGCGTGATGGCCGTACCTTGGCTGGCCCTGCGACATGGGGCTGCTCACCTCCAGGTTGCCTCACCACTTAATCATTACACATGGCACAGCAGGGGATGTATCTGTACTATTTCAAAACCAGATAACCACTGAGTTAAGAAACCGAGACATGAAAATAACTTAATAGCCTGCCTGATTTTTCTAGTGAATGCAAACACTTAACCCTCCAGGTTAGTGGCATGGTGTAGCGTGAAACAAGTGAGGTTATGACTACACCATCCTGTTGGTCCAGGCCCAATTTCCTATGTGTTGACTTGCATAGCATCTATAGCCTGAACTGAGCCCAACCAGCTCTCCAGGCTCCCCTGAGCTTCCCTCAGAGGCAAGAACGAAGCAAATTACTCAAACCCCTTGTTTCCGTGAACTCAAGCCTCATCTCAATCCTAGCTACCAAAGGCAATATAGATGTAACACATTGGCCAGTTCTGATCTCCATAAAGAGAAGATCTCTATTGAGCCATCACCAGAAAAGTTCCAAATTGGCTTCACCAAGGGCACATCTTGCCTGACCAACCTAGTGGCCTTCTATGATACAGTGACTACATCCGTGAACAAGGGAAGAGCTACTGATGTCATCTATGCAGACTTCTGTAAGGTCTTTGACACAACATCCTTCTCTCTAAATTGGAGGGATATGGATTTGATGGATGGACTATTTGCTGGATAAGGAATTGGCTGGATGGTTGCATCCAGAGAGTAATGGTCAATGGCTCAATGTCCAGATGGAGATCAGTGACAAGTGGTGTCCCTCAGGGGTCCGTACTGCCACCAGTACTGTTTAATATCTTCATCAATGACATAGACAGTGGGATTGAGCGCACCCTCAGCAAGTTTGCAGATGACACCAAGCTGAGTGGTGTGGTTGACACGCCTGAGGGACAGGATGCCATCCAGAGGGACCTGAACAAGCTTGAGAAGTAAACCTCATGAGGTTCAACAAGGCCAAGTGCAGGGTCCTGCACCTGGGTCGGGGCAACCCCCAGTATCAATACAGGCTGGGGGATGGGTGGGGGCAACACCTGGTATCAATACAGGATGGGGGATGGGTGGGGGCAACACCTGGTATCAATACAGGCTGGGGGTTGAAGGGATTGAGAGCAGCCCTGCAGAGAAGGACTTGGGGGTATTGGTGGATGCAAAGCTGGACATGAGCCAACAATGTGCGCTCACAGCCCAGAAGGCCAACCACATCCTGGGCTGCATTAAAGGAAGCGTGTCCAGCAGGTCGAGGGAGGTGATTCTGCCCCTCTTCTCCACTCTGGTGAGACCTCACCTGGAGTACTGCGTCCAGCTCTGGAGTCCTCAGCACAGAAGAGACATGGACTTGTTGGAGTGAGTCCAGAGGAGGACCACAAAAATGATCAGACTGATGGAACACCTCTCCTATGAGGAAAGGCTGAGAGAGTTGGGGTTGTTCAGCCTGGAAAAGAGAAGGCTTCGGGGAGACCTTATTGCGTCCTTTCAATACTTACAAGGGGGCTTATAAGAAAGATGGGGACACACTTTTTAGTAGGGCCTGTTCCGACAGGACAAGGGGTAATGGTTTTAAACTAAAAGAGGGTAGATTTAGACTAGATATGAGGAAGAAATTTTTTATAATGAGGGTGGTGAAACACTGGCACAGGTTGCCCAGAGAGGTGGTAGATGCCCCATCCCTGGAAACATTCAAGGTCAGGTTGGACAGGCCTTTGAGCAGCCTGATCTAGTTGAAGATGTCCCTGGTCATTGCAGGGAGGTTGGACTAGATCACCTTTAAAGGTCCCTTCCAACCCAAACCATTCTATGATTCTCTGAAATTTTCACATTAATTGTGCAGAGCCACAGGGTCTCTTATGTTTTGTGGTTTTGTGGTGTGGAACCAAGGTAGGTGATGACTATGGCTCATTCTTGCAAGGTGCTTCAGGTCCTATATTCCCACCAAATTCAGTGGATGCTGAATGGCTTCTGCTACTGGCAGGATGCAGCCTTTAATGCAAGGCTTTACAATCATGAGTCCTGAGGCTAAATAGAGGCTAAATGACCAGTCAGATAAATCTTCAAGAAATATGGTCTTGTTTCAGATTCAGAGTCCCCCCAAAAAAATTTAAGACATAGAAATAAAGAAGTGCTGAAAACCATTGTTTAACTGGTGTCTGTAATACAGTCTGATAAAATGTCCAGTATGTGTATGTAATGTGTATGTGTATGTATATGTAATATATCTATTTATTATATAATATATATGTGTGTGTGTGTGTGTGTTTATGGACATAAACACATCTGAAAAGTCCAAAGGTTAGGAAAAAAATGTCTGCTTCATAGTACTATGAGTCTCATAAATATCACAGCAAAGACAAAAAAGTAAATATAGAATGTGCCTAAACAAAACAAGTTCCAGCAATCCCAGCATCTGCATAAGAAAATAAGTGCCTTCAAAACTGAATTAAATCCATGAGAAAAAGAAACCACTTCCCCTAAACGTCACCACAGCTATCACTGACAAGATGCATAAAGCTGCACAAGTCATGAAAGACAAAATCTAAACAAATATTCAAAGCTTAGAGATATTAAGAATACATATATTAAAAAAAGACATCAAACAACTGCAGACTCTCCATTAGCCACCTACGAATTGGCTGTATCTACTACAGATATAGTATACATTTTTTCCTTGAAAAATATGACTTTCCATCTTGATGCATGCTGTTTCAGGCTTAGCTTCATTATTAAAGTGTTACATTTTGTTCTTTGAAAAAAGCACAGTGTCTTGGACCCTCCATAGGTGCTTCAGCTAGACTCCTCTTGTGCTGCTAACATGAAAGCTTAGAGGATGTGGCCAAGAACTTGCAATAATTTGAAGAAAGTTTGTGGGTTTTAGATAAAAAATACCTGGCATTATCACAAATTAATGGCAAGATTATTTGGAAGCCCTCCTATTTCTGTGGCTAAGGGGATTCCTAACTGCACAGATGTGCAGTTTCCACCACAAATGGAAGAAACATCTCTGAGTGGAAAGTATCCCATACTTGTCATGTGCCATTTTCTGGTGCTTTCCTCTGAGGCATCTGGTACTAGATCACAGCATGGATCTGAACTATGCTGATCTTGATTCCTGTCCAACCTGGCAGCTCTTGGGTTCTGGCAGCTCTTTGTTCTCCTCCTAGCCCTGTGTAACTGCTGCTTTCAGCTGTGTTGTGTGGCAGAGAGTATTTCTTTCTGAAAAATTAGCCCGCTCTTCACGTTGAATCTGTTGCAATGTCAGGACCCCCTCCAGGAGGGTAAGGAAATTATCTGAATGTAACAGCTAGTGATGCCACAAGATCAAGTGCTAGAAAATATATTCCTATAAATATATAACTTTCAAGTGTAGGACATCCAGGAACACCTTAATTTTTCTCCCTTATGTGAAATGCCTGGTGCTGAGACTAGGATTCTTTTTTTCCCCTGAATGATGCTCTCTCCCATGTCTTGTAAGGTCTTATACTGCTGCCAGCCATGAAAGCATTGGCAAAACTGCACGGACTGTTTAACTTCATTTCCTTTTGTTGCTGAGAGCACAGTTTGATGTATATTTGTTTTGTTGGGTGCTTCAAGTTTGCCAGTAAAGCTGCTTGAGTTAGGGTTCTCTGTTTCAGTTTGCTTCTTAACTTCTTGCCTTTCAGTTTTTAGTATCATGCTAAGCTGATTTACTGTAAAGAAATGAACAAACAGGCACATACATGCTGATAAAGAACAGACATTTATCCTATGGTAACAGCTATTCGTCATATGTTTTGCCCACATGTATGCAAGACCAGAATGTTTTTAAGAAAAGCATCTCCTGATGCCCACCCCCAAAATGCCAGTTGCATATCTAGAGGTCAGGTTAACAGAAGGCTGCTTAAACATGTGTCCTTTTTTCTTGGCCAAAGCCACCTTTCAACTTAAATCTCCTTATGAGGACATCTTCTACTACATTGTGATTCTCTGAACTGTTTGGATGGACTCTTTACCTCCCACTAAACTGGAAAACTGGTAGTTATATATACACATTTTTAATAGATTAATATATATTAATCAAACTTTGTTTTACAGATAGTAGTGTATTAACTTCTTAATATACAGATAAGCAGTTCATGTTTCATTCATTTACAGAAAAGCACGAGCTATAGTACATGGTGTCTCTCTTCAGGTCTCTCTAGGATGTTCTTTCTCCATTGACCTAGGCTGAGCCTGCCTACATATCTCAGTTAAGTCTTTTAAGTTAGGTAACATGAAACTGGGGTTTTATCCTTCTAGATACAATATAAGGATACCCTGCCCTCAGATCTAACTCTCTTCAGTTCTTTTTATCAAAGTGACACCCACTAAAAACATAGTGCCTGTGGAGAAATGGTACAGAAATCACAACACAAAGGGTTCAATTGGGCTGAACGTTGTTTAAAATTGTGCTTAACATCAATTTTAACATATTATTTATTTCAATATATATTTTTTCTTAAATTAGTTAATAAAAGCATTTATGCATACAACTGAAGTTGTTTAATTGAAAGATCAGCCTTAAAAAATATATGTAGCAGATTTCTGCAATCTATGTGCTTCTGTTTATGAAAGAAAAATAAGTTTTCTGCTGTTGCATTTGAGGTACAAAAGCCTATAGAAGTGCCACAACTTTTGGGAGCTTTTTGATATTGAAATAGCTATTCTTCAAAGATCAAAAACTGCATCTTTTTCTAAGACAAGTCTTGTGACGCAGACTCATACATTCCACTCAACCTCAACACACTATATTCCGCATACAAACCTCTTTCTGTGCCTGCTCTGATTTCCTAAAGAATCAACTTTTTTTCCAAAAAAGTGATTGAACCATGCCACAGGTCTTTGGCTTCCTATTGTCTACTCACTATAGTAAGTTATTCTTCACTAAACACATTAAGTCATAAACTTTGTGGTGTGTGGGATCTGTTGCTTCTCATTTTAAGGATGTATCCTAAACATTTTGAATACAGTGTGAAAGAAATTTAAATAGTGTTTAGGTACTTAAGTCCCTTCATCATTATCTCTATTTACATAAGTCTTTAAAAATTTTTAAATCTCAAGCAAGAAATCTTTGCTTAACATACACTGATTATCTTCCATAGTCAAAAGCCATTTCAGATCCTTTTAATTACAGGGTGTAGAGGAGATATGCCTCAACATTTCTATGCATTCATGTTAACAAAATAAAATAACTCCTGGTAATTCTAAAATTCCCTTAGTAGATAAGGAAAAGCAATTGAAGAATTCTGATGCAAAGCTTTCAAGGTCAAATGATGACTTGCCCACAGGATGTTTTCATGATGGGAGACAAGCAACTGGATGGAAGTAAATATTCATTCTCTTTCTCCAGCTTCATTGTTGTCTTAAAAATAATCATACAATGGATGATTTCCCTTTCAACTATTTAGTAGAAAGCTATGAAAAGCATTTTGACATTTAATGGTTTGAGGAATCATTGACCACAAAAGGAAGTGTGCATTTTTTCAATGAATCCTTTAATTGCTTTCTCAGTTGAAAAAAATAACTAATCTATTTTGGTAATGTCATGGTTTAACAGCTGGCAACTAAGCCTCACACAGCCGCTCGCTCACTCCTCCCCGGTGGGATGGGGGAGAGAATCAGAAGGGTAAAAGTGAGAAAACTCGTGGGTTGAGATAAAGACAGTTTAATAGGGAACGCAAAAGCCGCACACGCAAGCAAAGCAAAACAAGGCATTCATTCACTCCTTCCCATGGGCAGGCAGGTGTTCAGCCATCTCCAGGAAAGCAGGGCTCCATCACGCGTAATAGTTACTTGGGAAGACAAACGCCATCACTCCAAACGTCCCCCCCTTCCTTCTTCTTCCCCAGCTTTATATGCTGAGCATGACGCCATATGGTATGGAACATCCCTTTGGTCAGTTGGGGTCAGCTGTCCCAGCTCTGTCCCCTCCCAGCTTCTTGTGCACCCCCAGCCCACTCGCTGGTGGGGTGGGGTGAGAAGCAGAAAAGGCCTTGACTCTGTGTAAGCACTGCTCAGCAATAACGAAAACATCCCTGTGTTATCAACACTGTTTCCAGCACAAATCCAAAACACAGCCCCATACTGGCACTGTGAAGAAAATTAACTCTACTCCAGCCAAAACCAGCACAGGCAATAACTCCAGTTTCCACCATATTATTTTAAATGTGGATGAATCTTAGAAAATAATACTATTTAATTTCCTGTCATGATCAAGTGATAGCTATATGAAGACCTACGGATATCCAGAGACATATGGTATTCTAAAATGCACTTTTCTTGCTTTTGCACCAGTCATGATGTTGGTTTTAGCAGCAAAATAAAAAAATTATTTCAAGAGTTTCATTCTTAGAAGTAAAATTATTTTTATAACCTGCATTTACAAGCTGTCTTTCATCTGACAGTCCTCCTGCCTTTACTGATTAATGTGAAATCATATTATCATTTATATCATAAATTGCAAAGCATCTTTTTAGATGCAAGTGCATATCTTTCCTTATTAAATGGCATGTAACCATTGCAGTCATTATCACAGTCACAGTCCATGCAAGAAGGTAAATAAAAGAACCAAGCATACAGGAACAATATTTGGGCACAAAATTAGGTGATGATCACTTTGACAGCTCTGTACCTCTGCATGTTGAGTGAATAAGCCCCTAATGTTGTGTCCCACACTGCTACTATTTACTCCTTGATGATATATGTGATGGATCTTCTTTTGCTAACAAAAGTTGGAGTACTCACATAACACTAGCTGTAATTATTTTGGGTAGACTTCAGCTCTTCTGTAAATTCATCCCAATGTATCATTTTTTGTGTCACAGGCAGGAGAACATATATCCATACACAGTCAGAGAAATTTAGGATGCACTCTTTGTGCATGCCCGTAAATCATGATGTTTGAGATCAGCACGTACAACTTTATTTAAAACAGGATTGCTGGGAAGATGAAACAGCCTTCAGCAAACATAACTCAGAACTCCCTCCAGAGGAACTGCTTGCACTACTTCTCACAATCATTCCCAGATCTTCATCTTTTTCTGACCAGGCTCTTCAGTCCTCACACTGCAGAATTCCAGCAAACTCTTAGTGAGCCCCTCACATTAGGCTTATTTGTGAGTGTCTTTCCCTCAGGTCTCTGCTGTGATTCAGTCCTGGTTGATATGGTAAGGTCCAAGGGAAAACTTCTGTCCATGTAGTTCTACCACAGGGCTCAGAGGCTTTCCTTCTTCTATAGCTTTAGTGCTAAAAGTGCTCCTCCTGCCAGTACAGAACAGCTCATAACAGTTCATTATCCTTCTTTTTCAAAGTTGCTAAATTTGCATGAAAATTTCCACAGAGCATTGGTGAGGGGTCTACCTGGGAACAGTCAAGGCCAGGCCAGAAAGAGCTAATACATTATTGGACTTAAAAACATTTTTCTGTACTTCCAAACCATCTCACAATAAAATATATAATGTTCATGTGTGGCAAGTATTTGTAGGCTAAAAGAAAACACTTCCATAAGTCTTTTTGCTCTGAGTACAATTTCATTAATCCTATTCATAACATGTTTAATAGTCAAACCAGAAACACAAAGCCATGTTTGTGATTCTTCCCACTGATGTGCATTTCAGTGAAGTCTAAGACAGCTCAAGGACAAAAAAGAAGTTTTGAGATTTTTCTTTAGTTTTTGTTATGACCCTGGGCCTCTACTGTGAAAACAAGGCTTAATCAATATATTGTTTATCAGGGCTCTGCAAAAGTTGGGTTGAGTCAACCCACCTTTTACTCACGCAACAGATGAAGGGATGACTCATAGAAAAGGGGAGAAGTAATCACCCTCAGGGACACTTCAAAAAATAAGGGACAAGCTTAAAATAAGGGATATGTAGTCATCCAATAACTCTGCACGTTCTACATAGCTCTCACTAAAAGTCAGGCAGGAGGAATGCAACAGTCCCAACTGACATTAAGAGAGGGATCCATAAAGAGCAGCTCTTCCTTGGGGAGGCTGGTCTCTTAGGATCACAGCCACATGCCAGTGAGGAGAGATGCTCTGTCATGGGACAGTTCACAGACCCAGCATTAGGCTCCTGTTTCAGGACATCAGTGTCTCTAAGGTAAATTTTGCCCTTGTCTGCTTTGTGTGCCTGGAGCACATGTTCCAGGAAACGAGTGCATGTGGCCTGTCTTTGAAAAGGGAGCCATCATTTTCCAGAGTACTTGGATTTATAAGGTATTTCTTTGCTATTAATTTTTAGTGATGAGTTAAAGAGCCCTAATCTAGATTTTACCGTACCAAGAAACAGGCATACAGAAGTCAAAATGGACAGCACGATGAAGACAAGGTGATCTCAACGTGTTTTCTAGAAAAGGAGAGTCCTCATGAGGTTTTTCAAGGACTTTATTATTACTGTCTCTGCTGTCATGATTTATCCACTTTCTGAACCTTTTCACAGGACAGTACTGGGTCTGTCTTGAGCTACGAAGCAGCAGAGGCTCAGAGACTCAACTGTTTGCTAAGCACTATTCCTGAAAGCAGTCCTCAATAGCTGTGTAGAGGTGTCCCCACTCCAGCCAAATGGCTTAAAACACAGACTCAGGGCTTCCTTTGGTACAAAAATCTTTTATATATATGTTTTATGGTTTATCTAAGCTTCTGAAAGTCAGAACATTCCAATGAGGTCCTACAAGAGCACATAAGTTAAGAAAACAGCAATAATAATTAGTTTCAGAGGGAATTGCAAATAGCGGTGACCTTTATGCATTCAGAGTGCTGTCTTCATGCTCAGATCTAAGAGGACGAACGGAGCAAATTTGAGTGCCTAAGTCCGCACAAAATCTCAGCAGGGTTTGGCGCAGCCTCGCACAGCTGCCAGCTGGAGATGCCCCCACTGCTGGGAGAAGGGAGGCAGATACTGTGAAGGGACCCTGGGAAGGGGCTGCAGGACACAGCACCCACAGGAACACATGGCAGCTTTCGGGAGCTCACAGTGAGCCAAAGTCATCCCAACATTTATAAAACCCTTTAACATATCTGTAACCCTAGCTGGAGAAAAGGATTTAAAAATTCTTCATTCCAGTGAAGGGCAGAAATGTTAGCAATGTAGATGGCCTGTAAAAATCTCAGAAACATGGTAAATTGGTATTAATTATCATAATGAGCTAAGAAATGTACAAAAGCATCCAGATGTTGAGTGAACACTGCGCTCTGTCACAATTTATTACACTTGTTTAAAAATTCGAAGCCAAAATGAAATTACATGAATCAAATAGGAAAAAGCCTCATCTCTTAAGCAGTACACGTATCACAGTAAAAATACTGGTTTATTTGGGGGAGACTGGAAACTATCTGAAAAATAAAATAATGTAAATTTTACAGGAAGGTCCATGTAAAGTACTGCACAGATTTTCTCATATCTAATGATCGCTGAGATGAACTGAAGAGACAAAAATCCACCTGCATCTCAGTGCCCAGTTAATCTGCTTTGTGCTGTAAAATGGGGGCTGCCTTTTTCACTGCAGAGGTGTCATGGCAGAGATTTCACAACTGATTTTTCACAAGCTGGTAGACTACACAATGCCTTGTCGTGCATACAGGCTCTTTTAGGGAAAGTGTGGAGCTATATCTGCGCTACCCCAACATCCCACTCCAATTGCAAGGATAGATATTTCTCAGTGGGGAACAACCCATGCACCAGCACACTAAGCTGCAAGCCAGACATCTCTACACAACTGTTACAGCTAGGGGAGAGTGAGAAAGAAAAACTGCTAAAGATTTTTTTTTTTTTGCTTTAACAAAATCAACCTGTTTTTTTTTTTACATGTTTAAGTGATTTTTTTTTACACGTTTAAGTGATTTTTTTTTTTATGTACACACACCCACAAGCCAGCTGCTAAGAGAGGTGCCCTGTGCAGAAGGAACATGGTAGAGCAGCTGTGGTTCTGCCAGTTGCGAAGGGAGAAATGCACAACTGGGTCATTTTTACTGAAGTGCAACCCTGCAAATTTCCCATTTCGAATAGACAGCGATCAAAATGCGCCCTCAAGGTTTCAGACATGCTAAAGCCCACACAAGGCGAAAGGGAAATAATCCTTCCATTTTGATTGTCCATTTTTACACCTCAAAACCCACCAACATACTCTAATTAAAGCAACTATTCCTGGGCCACATAGAAAGAGCAATCCTTCTGGTGAAACTGTAAAGATCCCAAATACAGTGGCCTGAACTGCCACTTAAACACACTGGCAGACACTGAAAGCAACTCCATGGCACTTGTGCTGCCTGATTTCAAGAACTTCTACCACTGTCAACCTCCAGCGCAGCTCAGTGCGAGGTCTGTTTGAAAGCCCAAGCGCACAGGCCATGGCCGGCTCCTTGTCTATGCATGGCTCATGTCATGTACATTAGAGGCAGTCTCTCAGCTGGCAAAAGAAAGCTTGCCTGCAAATAAGAGTCTGACTGTATTGTCCTTAAAGCACTGTCAAAGCAGATGGGTCACAAGTGCAAAATACAACGTTCTGAATTGTGCAAGCAGAGCAAAGAGCACTGAAAGGGAGCTGAAGGCTCTGGCTGGACCTACAGCTGACGTGAGGCTGTGGGAGAAATCTTTTCTCTTTGAGGTCCCTGGGATCTTGAGTGTCACTGTCACAGCCCAATAGTTGGGTGCAAGGAGACTGAGTTTGACAGGGAGACATTTCCCCTCTCATGTGGCTCTAATCCTGGTGCTGGTGATCCTTTTGGTGTTGTATTTGAACGGGGGAAGTTTGGAGGCCAAAAGCAGCTTTGGAATATGTGTCCCAGCAGCCCAGGTTGGCTGTTCATACTGTCCATTGCACATCCCTGTCCATTCATATTACCTCCCGTGGCAGCCAGATTCATCTTAGTCACCCCAAGAATGTACACAAGCCTCTCAGGCTTCACCAAAACCAGTGGATCAGTGAGCATATCCCTTAAAGCTCTCAAGATTCGTTGTGCACCCCACTCAGTCCTGCCCTCCAAACCTTGTCCTTCTCTTCTCTTATCTCAAGAACTCCTCACCTTTCTAAGCCACCCTCCCATGCTTCAAAGAGGCCTCCAAAAGCTCCTTGAACATCTCTTCTGTTTTCTTCTTTACAATCAAATTAGGTAATCATTGGCAGTCGTTGATATAAGTGGTGTCCTTGCAGAGCAGAGTAGAAGTTACTTCACTCAATTTCCACAGCACCACCCCTTGGTCTGGATGTATCATCTCCAGAGTTTCTTCCTATTTTTATGAAACCTGGAAACAGAAAGTTCTTTTCCACCTTTCCTCCCATACTCTCTGCTATGCAGGAGTGTTTCATCTCCCTCATTCATAGCATTAAGTTCACTGCATACTGCCTGTCTGATGCAAGTCTGGTGAAGGGTCACCAAATTGGTCAGGGGTCTGGAGCTCACCACATACAAGGGGAGGCTGAGAGCTGGGTTTGTTCAGCCTTAAGAGGTTCAACAGAGAAAACAGACCCTGACTCCCCTCAGAGGCAGACGGGACAAGAGGCAGTGGGCCCAAGGAAAATCCCAATTAGATATTAAGAAAAAAAAATTCCTTCCCTGGAGATATTGAAAACTTGACTGGGTAAGGCCCTGGGCAACCTGATCCAGTTGGACTTGCTTTGAGTGGAGGCTGAACTAGACGACCCACTTCTGATTTAAACTATTCTCTGATTCTATTATTTCATTTACCACTTCAAAAACTGTACATTGCCAGACTCCATTGGGAAAGTGCCTAATTAAGAGCAGCAGCAGAATAGGCAATGGGAGATGTAGATGTATTGTAATTGCACTTGCACTGCTGTCAGCACTGGAGCATATTCTATAGTAAATATGACAAAACAGGAAGATAAAGTCCAATTTAAGAGTTTGTGAGGAATAATGAACCATATGAATGAATCTTACTCATCACTGTGCTGCTTGCTGGTTTACACAGTGGGGAGAGTATGAGCCCTTACTCGAGGCCAAAGAAAACTCATCCCTGTCCTGCAACAGCTCTGTCCCTGTTCAGACATTTTCTGTCTATAATATTACGTTTTGCATTCTCTAGGGCTGTACTTAAGGTTCACCACAACACTACTGGTGGTTTTTAGAGTTTCAGGTTATTAAGACAGCAGCAGTTTTTGTAGTTCATACTTTGCAATGCACTGCTTGCTTGTACTTTGGTTATTACTTTTCTATGGCTCATAATAAATTTAGAAACTGCATTGATAAGTTTTTTATGGTTAAAAAAGCCTTCAGGAGTTATGCTGATATTAAAAAGGACTTCATAAGATTAATATTGATATAAAAAGGCTTTCTAGGATTTGTTGATATAAAAAGCTTCTGAAAGATTTTACTGAAGAAATCCACCATGATGAGATTTTAATGAACATAACATAAAAAAGCTCTGAACATAACAAACTGGCATCAATTTTCTGCATTAATAACCTCAGTTACCTAAATGCAGGATGTTCTTTTTTGAGAAAGCTGTGCGGGGCTCAGTACACATAGAAGACATTTTTTAATCTGGCACAAGGAAGACCTTGGTAGGTGGAACAGGCTGGGATCCAGGTGAGAAGCAGGTGGTGGTAGAGCAGGTGTTGTCAGCCTAACGGGGAACAAGGGCATGAAAAACGCACCTGTACTGTGTTGGGAAGCAGAGAGGGTCTCCAGGGAGGCATTCACTCATACCTGCTCAGGGTGCCATCTGACCCTGGGAATAGGCAGCTGCCATTTGTGCATCTTTGGATGCAGTAATTATCATTCGCAACAGACACAAAAATATGCATGGTCATTTTTTCCTACAGAGTGCTGCTGGCAGCAGCAGGCTTGCGGAGACTGTGGGGCAGGTCCTGGCTGCTCTGGTTCAGCTGTCTGGGCTCCAGCCCTGCCTCTGTGGGCAAAGCACCACGGCTGCTGCACACAGACCCTTGAGAAGAGCTGTAAATCCTGCTGTTGTTGGTGACTCTTGCACAACCACCTGCATCTGAGACAAAATAAGGAGGTAGGTTGGCCAGCAACGCCTAGTTATGTCCTTCATTGCATGGGGTGGTGGTAGGAACACAGCCAGAGATGCACCTCCTGTTTTTAATCCATCCATAGGCCACTTTGAAATTTTTGTGCCTGGTGCTCTGCTTATATCCTTTCTGAATCACAGCCTACCCTGGAAGCTGCTTATTTTACTGTTTGATTTTTAGGAGAAAGAACAAAGGGAAAACGGCACTAAGCAGAGAACTACAGAACTGTCTACTGGCCTTGTAGGGAGAGAGGGAACTTGAAGAGAAGACATGTTAATATTGTAGTGAACATTTTTTTAAAAGGGAGACAATAATGAACATTAGCAGCAGAAATAAATTCCACTTATTTCCTCATAATTTCATTAGGAAGTGGTATTCAGACAGGATAAATGCCTTGGGTAAATCCCCATAACACTTCCTTTAATTTGTTTGTATTATGTGTTTTATTGCTCCAGATTTCTCATATATAAACACAGAGTGCTCAGAAAGCAATACAACTCGAAATAATGATTTAGCAGCGTACTAATTTGTATACATACAAATATAATCATTCCATCAGCTTTAAGTTATCAAAAAGAGGTTAGTTAAGAGCTTAGTGACTTAGTTAATAGCTAATGCAACAGGAGTAAGAAAAGCAGAAAAATTTCTTACATCTGACTTTGTCCCAAACATTCCATCAAACAAAGGTATTTTCTTAATGATTAAAAAGCAAAATTAATGATCCATGTTATTGAGGCAACATAAGCTTCTCAACAGAGACTATTAATAGCTTCCCTGAGTCACTCGGTCCCCAGCCTCGCACAGCACTTGCCAAGCACTAGCTGCCACAGGTCCCCTACTGCAAATTCATCACACCCTCCTGGAAAAGAAACACTGCCTCCAAGTCCCATGGTCCAGAACACAATCCCGCTGATACTGTGACACGCAGAGATGGCAGCTTGGGTATGCAGGAAGCCTGAGGGGCAGTTTTGGTAGGCCTGCTCTGCCCCGCTCACCTGGAAGACCCCTGCTCCGCCAGCGCCCGCCCGGCCGCCTCCAGCAGTGACCCCAGCGGGGCGGGGGGCTGGCGCAGGGCACAGCCTGCAGCCCCTGGGAAAGTACTTGCTGTCCCCGCTCCTTGGTGCAACAGGCTCCTTCCCACAGCTCCTGGTGAGACAAGAAACGATGCACAGGACGTTTGTGAGAGGCAGTGTTGCCTGGTGGAAAAAGCGGGAGTGGGACCTATTCTTGGCTCTGCTGATGGCTAATCGTTTGCTTTTCTTTCACCAGACATTTATCACCCACTAAATGTGGTTAATTTTGTGAAATCCCTTGAGATCCCGTGACAAAAAAGGCTCTGTGAGAACTAGATGCTCAGCAATTTCAATCCCATTTAAAAGGGAACAAAGTAAGCCCCCTTTCCAGATTCCTCATGTCATTATGTGTCTTGAATACTGATGCGCAGCCTCTCATATTGGCTTGCTCAATGGGTTGAATAAGTGAATAGGAACAGAACAAGGAAGCGCTTTACTCGCAATAGCAAATATGGTGACCAAGTACCATCCTCATGACAGCAGGAATGCGGTGGCCTTTAGATCTCACTGGCTTTCCCCGGAATGTTTGTCGCTTTCTTTTACCTGCAGGTGAGGAGAAGCACCACGTGGAAGAAAAATACACGGGATAATATTGCATCCATTCTTCTCACTGAGTTATGAGGCATATATACAGATTATGACCTTTTCCTAGCACCATTCACTGTAATAAAACAGATGGTGCAGAGTTTCATACTGATCCAGCAGTTTCACCCATCTTTTGGACATGCCAGAAAAGGGAGGACTAAAAGCCTGGCTCTGAATCCACTAGAAGTTTGAGGTGTTGCCGTCATCAGAAAATCAAATAAAGGGGCATTTGCAGAAGGATGCATTTTTCACTTCCCTGTGAGTACAATCAATAAGGGACACTTTTGAAAGGACATTTGTTGAAAATATTTTTTTCTTCCTTAACAAATTCCTCACAGAATTTGTTAAGAAGGTAATTTGACTCTGACTCCTAATATAAACAAAAAAATACAAAGTGAAAAGCAGCTGAGGAGATGAGCCTCTCATTGTATCCCACTGTATTTCTGCTGAAATCCTAGGGCTTCTTATGCACTTTAACATTTATTATACATTATATTTATGAGTTCTATATTATACTTGGCATTCCAAGATCTTTTTGTACAACATAGACAGATTAAATGGCAAAAGATTTCTAAGCAAAATAGGAAATGCAATTCAATAATTGCTAAACAATTGCTGTAATTTCAAGGTATAAAGATAAAAATGGGTAAATATTCAGGGGTGTTAGGAGAGAGCTAAAATTGGAAGGAAAACATTTGCTTAAATTTTCAGGCATTAGCACTTCCATCCTCTCTACAGTACACAAATGGCAGAGGAGGTTCCCAGTGAGACAGTATTAAAGCAACAAATCACTGTTCTGCCATGCTCAAAATAAAATCATATAAAGTCATATTTGTTGTTTTGCCTAATTATTGGAATGGAAATGACTAAGTTGTGAGTGCAAGCCAGAGATCGGTGAAGTGTCCTGCCTGCAAAATGTAATTTTGTTGAAAACACTGAGTTCTTCAGGTACAACAGCTGCGTGACCTGGCTCCACTTTGGGTGACATATTAAAACTTTATTCTTTTCTGTTTCCCCAATTGAATAAAATGTGAGGACAAACACAAACAATCTCTGAAGCACACATGACCTTAAACTCAAAAAAGTGGTGTTACCACTACTTGAGAAATTAATTTCACATTTTCAAACAGAGATGTGTCACTGCCTCTGTATGGAAGCATTAAATGAGAAATTAGTTTAGAATCAGCTCCATAGCTCCGCTAACACTTTCAAGCCATGTTGCAAATGTAATTATCTACAATAGCAAGACTATTTAAGTCATGTAACTGCATAATTAGGGTCTCTTCTGGTTCATCATTACGAGGGACTAAATAAGATTAAAACATGACTTGATGTTATCTACTTTTTCTACTTTGTCACCTGACATTTCTTGGTAACTATTAATAGGACAGATAATAAAAAGGAAACATTTTGCTCCCCTCTTCAGTAATAGCCATTGCTAATTTCCATTACAAGTAGTTTTCCTCAGGCTTTGGAAAAAAGAATTGCATTGATAAGTCATTTATTTCTGTGAACAGTAAAACCTTGACTTTACAGCTGATAATAAACAAGTAAATATTTTCCTTTAGCAAGGAAAAATTGAAATGTGTCAAAACGACCTCAGAGTGGAACCTAACCATTACCACTGATGGAAAGTGGGGACTTTTTCCATAACAGAGTCATAGCGAAGTCTCCAGACATGGGAAAAATGCTGAAGTTGTTTACAGGCACTTGTGTACACAGTGAGTGAATAAAAGACATACTAGCATTGAATGTGAAACCAAAACCAGAAAATTAAGGCAAGTATCTTGAGAGCAAGTCAGCAGTGGCCAACTGATGTCTGAGACCAACTTTGCCACTTGGAAGGTAAGTAGGAAAAGTAGATCTTCTCTTAAAACTCATTGCAATGTTAGCTTCATACAAGTACCAATATGTACATCGGGTACACATATACAGCTGTTTAGGGTCATATTGCTCTAAATATCTGATGAAGTCTTAGTATAGTGAAGGATGAGGCACAGAAAGGTGACGTAACTGGACAAGAATCACTGGCAACGTGGGCAAAAGAAGACAGAAATCCACCTTAACAGGCTTGTGTTATGACCATCAGCCACATCCCATGTCCTTCCTTACCTGAAACAAAAAACACATTGCAGTAATTCTGCAGTTTGCTTGTCAAAGAGTGAAGTACATCAGAACAGAGACGAAGTAGAATATTAATTTTTAAACGGGGAGAATATTGTTAAAAATGCTCAGTTTTCAGCTTGTCATCTGGCAACTTCTGAAAATCTTCTCTGCACATACATATTTTCCCATAATTTTAACATCTGGAAGTGAGCCAGGAAAGATCTCTGCCTGTGGTATCTACTACAGCAAGATGACTTCCAAAATAAAATATTTATTAAACTAGGTTCACAATGCCTTTTGCTTCCATAATGGACTGTTAATAGATTTTTGGGAAGAAAAAAAAAAAAACCCATACCCAAGCCCAACAATTGCCTGTTTTGACCCTTCTTCATTAATACACCCTATGAGCTGCAAAGAGAGACATTCTACTTCTGAACCCTCTGAACATGTCTCAACAGTGATACATAATATAAACAATAACAAAGACTCCCTAAAAATTTCCCCCACATGTTCATTCCAGACCTTGAGCCCCAGCAGGACAGATACCTGGTAGAGAGAGCATTGGGAAACTGAGAAACTTAATGTATAAATCTCCCCATTTGAACTACCCTTGCTGCTGTAGAAGTTGCTGGGGTCACTAAACTAAGACCAAGAGTCATTTCAGAGTAGTCTAGGAGATTATTTCCTGATGCAGAGGGGATGTTAAGACAAGTAGCCTGGATGGGATTTGTACCACATGGAGAGCAGAGCAGTGTTTTTGCTGGGTAGATCCATACTCAGACATATCTTTTCCTCCACACACCCCAGGCACAGGCAACCCTCTCTGCCCTATGTCTCATCAGCTGAGTTCAATGGCACAGAGACATCCACTGTCCACCCTCCCATCCCCAGCCTCTCCTGGTCCTGCATGCCAAAGTAACAAGCATGGGTAACAAGCAATAGTGGAAGACAAGAGACAGCTAAAAGTGCAGGAGGGAGCAATTACATCCTACATGATTTAAAGTTAGTTTCCTTGCCTGGCTTTTCTTAATATTTGAAGGAGGAGGTGGCACCGTTTCTCATGTCACTTTCCAATGGGTATGACCTATTCTCTGGTGGGCGGCATGTGGGAAAAATAAAGAAGAAAAGCCCAGGTGATGTGCAGCCAGCACAGGACACTGAGCTACGGTGCCACACAAGAGGATATGCAATATTCAGAGCAGTAATCGAGGCTGTGGATGAGCTGTGCCGAGTTCCCCTGGAGAACCATTGTCTGCTCTATACACCACAAATGCGTTATGCCAGGCAACAGAAGCAAGATAACCGTCATCTTTATTGCTAGAATTGTAATATAGAAAAATGTCATTAATAAGAGTATGAGTCTCACCTGCCCATCCCTCCCTACTGCTGTTATGTGACTCCTCCATGCCTATTAAAGTTCCATGCACACACACACACTGAGCCAACATGAGGAAAAAAAGCTCATTTTAAACAAAGAGAAAAAGAGAAAAATATTATATATCAGAACCTTGAAAAGCTACACATGAAAAGCTGAAGACACAGCTTAACCTTATTTTTGCTAGTGACTTCACCACTTTACATTTTCCTACTCCCAGCCCATACGCTGCTTATGTGTGATGTTCTATAGTGATACCTGGTTTTAATACAGGGCTTTCCACCCCTAAAATTCCTGCTGGTATTGCTAGCTCTATTTTCAAATGGAGAGACTGAAATTACAAACCAATCTCTGCCCCACTTATCTATCTGCTCCATTCCTTTCTTGGATGTTCCAATCCTGCTGCATGGTTCAGCTGCTGCAGGATAGGCAGCAAAGATTCCTGCCTCACAGCTGCCTGGACACCTTCGCAGTTTCTGAGCCAGCTCCTGGTATACATCATTTCATTTTACAGCTTGGCAGTTTAAATCAGTGCCAATTATCGCAGTACCTGTGAACTATGGTTGTTGAGCAGTTGCTAGACGAGTAGCAGTAGGGAGAAATGAAAGGGATAGGATGGGCTGCCAGGGACAGAAACCACTACAGGCACCTCTGCTTAGGATCCCTGTAGGCTGCTTCTATGCACCTGCCAAGCAGGAGTTCTGAGGAGCATAGGTCAACGGAGAGCAGCAAATGCTTCACTCAGGTGGAGATTGCCATGCAGCTCACAGTCACATCAGGGCTAGCAGCGGCCTGGATCTGGCCATCAGTCCTTCCACCAAGGCTATGAGATTGAAAGACAGCCAGTGAGAGCAAAAGCTATAAGATGTAGCCTCTTGTAAAAAGCATTGGTTCAAAAGCAGGCTGATGTGGTCAGCCTTGCTTTCAGTTCGAATATTAGGAATAGCAGTAAGTGGACAGTGACTGTGCTTTAATTATGAGAAAAGCCCAGTAAGCTGTTCTCGCTTTAAATATATCCTCCTACACCATGAATAGCTTTACTTTAACAGAAAGCACATTAGATCCTCGATGAAAACACAGAAGAGCTTGGACTGCATGAATACAGCTGCTAAGCAACCTTGCCAACATCCTGTCTATTCCTGCGTTGTAGCTATGAATAATTACTCCTCCATGTAACCTTCGCCTTTCTGTCACTGCTCTTCCACAGCTGTATACCGTTGTAACTGCAAATGGGCCCAAACCAAAATCCCAGATCTAAAATTGTTCTCATATTTAAGGAAATCTGGAAAGAAATCCAAACAGGTGTCTGCCCTCCCTTGCTACAACTGGATGATGTGGAGCCCTAAATATAAACAACCCAGACTTTCAAGGCTGTGTTTTTGTTTCAGATTCTGTGGTTCAAGCCTGTCTGTATTCATTTTCTTACTCTGATCTCTACTGACAGAGGCAACTTTTAAAAACCAACCTGTAAACCAAACAGTTTCACCAAAATTTAAAAAATACATTCAAAGCATTGATGGTAATTAAGCCATTTACTGCATTCAGTGACTACTCTGGCCACTCTTTCTGGAAGAGATGTTCAGCTAGTGCTGCTTCGTAGGAGGAGGAGATTTTATTACACAACTGAATGCGAGAAACTTAAACGCAGTGTTTGGGGTAGAAGAATGAATCGGTGCCCTCTTGGCACATCTCCCTGTTAACAAAAGAAATGAGCATCGCCCAACTTTACCTCATTCTCTGTGAGGCTGCCCAGAGATTTACTTCCTAAGGGTCCTGGTCTGTATAAACTTCCCAGATTAGGGACTGCACAAATTTTTAAAAGCCAAATTTCATAGAAAGACTGAAGACTGCTGACCATGCTTCAGAAATACATAGAAAGCTGTTTGGGTTTGAGAGTAAATAAAATTTCAGCACTGCAGTACTATGATGTAGTAAAGTCACATCACTAAGCATGCAGAATTTAATCTGTCACTAGAATATTGCATTTCTAACAAATATGTTATTGCCATATTGGATTATATAACAAATAATCATTACTACAAATATTAATCATATTAAATTACAAAGATTGAAATACTTAATATTGAAGGAGTCAATATTTATATAAATAAGTGTCTAGAATTGAACCTCTTGTGGCATTAAGAGGTAGCTGGGGGATACATTTACTCACCAGAGTTTTCCTCATAAGAACTATTATTCCAGCTCTTATAAATTACGATCTCAAGACAATGGTTGTCCATCTTTTCTAAATATGTGGGACTCTGAAAATTTCCCAGGGGGACTGAGGATTCCAGTACAGTGCAGTTCAGCCTAGTGATAATAACTTTGATTTTCCTCAACACCTGTCAGAGATCCATTAGAAAGCATCAGCAGAATCTAGCAGTCTGAGCACAGATTGAAAACCCCTTTTTCTAGACTGTACACACCAAAGTAGGCGTATCTCTTGCCTAGGCAGGAAGGCAATTGCCTTTGGAAAAGAAAAACAGTCTCGAGGCTGAAGAGCAGGAACATTCTGGGAATGAGACACTCTGCTTTCTGACTGCAGGCAGGCCATTTAACTTCCCTGTTATCATGTGTCTGTCCAAGGTCAGCAAGTGGCCTGACTGCCAAAACCCGCAGCTAGCAATGCGGGAGGAGATTTACAGACAAAAGGAAAAGCACTTGTACTCGGGCAGGGCCATGATATTTTACCTTCAGCAAGAACTCCTTGTCCATGTTTCTCTCTCTCTCTCCCCCCCCAGCAAAGTTGAAGAGCTCGTACATAAAAGCACCAAAAGCAGATTCCCATGTGCTCACACACCCAGAGCAAGGAGGAAGAGAACCACTGCACCCACCGAAAGGAAATCACTGCATTTGCTCCCTCCCAACATCCACACCTGCCCATGTTTCATCAGAGAATTTGCATTCATTATAGATCACTAGCACCAGCTAAATTAAATTTATTTTAAACATTGAATGTTAATTTCAGGAATGCTTCAGTCTGTACAAGTACTAAGAACCAGCTAATGTGACACTGTCACTGTTTCATGTGCAAATTGTACTAATCTAGGCACATTTTCTACTGTTTATATAGATATTAAAACCAATAAACCCATCCTTTTTCCCCCTAAGAAGCTAAAAAGCTATATAATTACTACAGCTTTGGTCTTACAGCAAATTTTTATGTTTTTAACTCTCACAGCAAAAGGCAGATAAATAATGTATTTGTATTGCACATTCTAGTAAAGGTTTTCAATGTGGTTTACAAAAATCAATTCATGCACACACTACTGCTGCAAGACAGGAAACTACCTGCTTCATCTAGTCACTGACATCCAAAGAATCAGTATTAGCCAGGTGTTAACTAGCCTATATGCATCCGGGAGGGTTGTGCTACACTAATGAAACTGGTTTTAATAGGAGTTTATTTAAGCCTCTGTAATTTCTCCATGTAGAAGAGGCATGTGCCTTTCTATATCTGTTTGTATGTACATGGCCATCCAGTAATGAGGGAATGAAATGCATTTTCTTCCTGAATAACGGGGCCCCAGTCCTGGGTGGAGCATGGAAAACTTGCATAGAATTCACTGAGAGTTATTCATTAACTATGAAAGCTGAGGAATACAGAGGGCTTGACATGAATGAAAACGCAACTGTTTACACTGAACAGGACACTCAGCTTCTGGGGATGCAATGCTCCATCCTAACCAGGTCCACTGGGAGCACGGCAGCTTTGTGCTCTGCGGGGCCAAGTCACTCTTCTCTCATCTCTCTCAAACTTCTCCCTAATTACTTGTGCCCAAGCCATGGGGAAGCCCCCAAACATTCTGGTTGCCCATACGTGCAATGTGGAGGTCCACTTGGGCAGATTGTGGGCGCGTTTTCCCAGTAGTCTTGCTAGCTATTTTCATTGGCATCTGTGCAGTAAGGTTTTGGCAGTAATTAGCACACAAAGTAAGCAGGGTTGCTTTGCAATTTTGTATGGTATAAAACTTTTGTTATGACCTTCATTTTGCAATAATCTTAGCATTCAATTAAAAAAGAATGCTAATGAAAACATGTTTATGAGGGATTAACACGGCAACAAATATAAAACTGCTGTGTAGTTTTTAAAAAAAATTACTAAATACTTTTCTCATGACTCCCCTAAATATTCTAAATTATTTATACTGACCTTCTGAGCACGTCTAGCTCTTAAATTTAAGCTGCAATACCAAACGTAATAGAAACATTATTAACAGAGTGCTTGGAATTGCATGCCTCATATAACACACTGGCAATACCCTTCATCTCTGCTGTTCTATTGCTATGCTTATGTAGCACATGAAATTTGGGGGCCTTTGTATTAGAAGTGTTAGGTTTTTTCAGTCCTTTCCTCTTTCTCCAGAAAGAGGAAAACCCTTCGTAGGTCCTGCAGGACATTGATTGAGCCACTTTGTTCTGTATTACAGAAATGTTCTGTAGCTTGAAGTACCCTGGAGAGGGTGGGCTTTTAGGGATTTCTTTTAGGGTTCTCATGAAATCTGAGATCTGTTACCCAGCAATCCACAGTTGTGGAGGACAAAAGTTCTAAGATTCATGGGAACGTTCCAGTTTTGTGCTGTATAAATGTAAACTTTATTTCTCATCCTTCACCAGCTATCATCCCATTAGCACAAAGCGTCCATCTCAGTCTCATTTGTGTTGAGCCCTGTAAACATCTGTCTTCATGATTATCAAGCTTTCATATGGTCCAGGTTTGAACACTGACTGACACCACTCATATCTACATTAACTCCTTTTGGGTTTTATGATCAGAGGTTAGACCACATGGTGAGGTGGTAGGGAGAACAACTGGAGGCATGGACAGTCTTTTATTTGAAAAGAGACTGACTGGTGCGGGATGTTTATCTTAGGAAAGGATAAACCAGACATGATAAACAGATACAACCCAGTCAAGCATCTGCAGTGCTTCCTTCAGTGAAGTTCAGCAGTCCCAGCTGGTGTGTCAGGGAGACTTTTCTAAGCCTTTTCTAGCCTTTCTGGTTGGATGGTCAGATAATTTAGTTATAACAGTACTTGTAAATACTGCTAAACTCAATGCAAGTAGTGGTGATTTCAACCCTTTTATTCCCTCCCAGGACTGCCAAACACAGGGAAGGAAATTAAAGTAAATGACAGGAAAAGCAAAGCAGCTCTTCCCAGGGCAGGTGTACTTTAGAGATACTTCCTTAAAAGCATGCTTAACATGGTGCCAGAGCATAAGGGGTATAGCCAGGCCAAACAGCCTGGGGGATGTTTGTTACCACTGTCTATTCTGCAAGCACATTCAAAGTCAGTCCCTTGAGAAAGCAAAATTTCATCTATTCTCTTTCTAGCCCTGTACCACAGAGCAACAGACAGGTAGTTAGTTCTGGCATCTTTTAATGGAAATTCAAAACACTACAATTTTCCTGTTTACATTACAAAGTTAATCATAAAATTCATACAGATTGAATACTAACAAAACAGTTTGCTATGATCATTTTATATGTACCATGCATTTTAATGGCATGATCACCTGCCTGTACATTTTCTGCTACTTCCAGTGCCTTGATTTATATCCCTAGAAACTGTCTGCCTGCCCTATATCAGAACAACACTGAAAACCAAGTTTTTGTGACCATTTTAAGACTGCTTGCAGTAGTTTTGCTTTCATTAGGTTTGCTAATGTAAATAACTGAAGTAAACCAATTACTCCAAAAGGCTGTGTTGCCTGGTTGCACAGATTTTGAGAGTAGGAAAGACAAAGGATGGAAGTGAGAGTTCAGAGAGGCCCAAACTGAAGAGAATAACGTTTAAAATGCCCAATGTTGTTCATGCCATCCAGTTGTGCATTTCAGCATTGGACAGGGAGGTGCACCTCCAGATGTCCCACTTGCTTCTAACACTTTTCAACAGAACTGTCCTGCACTATCACTTTCACCCAGGACAGGTATTGGCACTCCCAGGCATCAGCATTATGGAATAGCTTCTGGAGGCCTATTTGCAACAGCTACTGCAGCATGACTTAGGGATTTTGTCAGGGGAACATACTGGCTCAGGACTCATGATGCTCAGGAGGGCTGGAGTTCATCTTGCTGACAAAACTGAAATGGAGTGCAAACCTCCCAAAGGAGGTGCCAATGCAAGGCATGTGCTATCAGTGAAACTGTGCAGAATACAGGCCTTCATCCAAGATTATCATCCCAAAATTCAAATGCCACTTTTACGGTCAGGGAGCTGGTGGGCAGTATTTTGTTCTGTGGCATTCAGCAGAAAAGATTAGCTAATAATCCAAATATACAGAGGGTTTTTCTTTCAGACTTTGACTTGAATATGTTTATGACAGTGACTGAAACTGTGTTTTCCGGCTGACCTGAAATATAACGTCAGAATAAACTCTGCTCTGCTCTGCTCTGCCAGGTGTGTCAGGGTAACATATGGCTCTGCACTGTGCAGGCTAACCCAAGCGAAAACAGGAGGCAGACTAGAACATTAAAAAGCCAAGGTCCTGCAGCAAATACTCCTTGAAGCTATTAATTGGGTTTGAGGCAGTGTGTAATTCTGTCCTGGAGTTAACTATTAAAAAGGTAACAGTTTTAAATATTGCCCTGAAATACAAGATTATAAAATGCAAAACAGGTGAATTTGCCATCTGGAGTGGTGCAAGCTGAATACACAGGCACTTGCTATATTTAAAATGACAGCCCAATCCACAAGAGGAATTACCAGAAAAACAAAGTGGACAAATGCTCTTTTGATCACTGCGTGGATTTTCCTAGATACATGGCCAGTTGTTTGCCTACTATCAGGTAAGTGCTCAGTGTGCAATGTGATGGTTAAAAGGCCAGTGCTATTTTTAGCCGTGTACACATTGCAAGGTAGCAAAAATGTAGGGCAATTCACACAGGCAAGGCACAGGCAATTCTTGCCTGAAAGCATGCAGCGCTCAAACTGCTGCTTGAAGAGAGAGGACCACTGTCCCGGTCAAGAGCTGGTTTATAATATCTCCATGCTAAAATCTAGTGCAAACATATATGCCCTCAAACACGAGCGGCCAAGTGTAATAATAGATGCTTTTGTCTAGGGCCCCGTTTAAGCTGCCAAAGGGGTGAGACAGGGCCACCGCGTGACCCCCACAACAGCCTCCCGGGCTTTCTGACACGAAACATTTAGTTCTGACCAATCTGTTTTAAATGCCACATTGGCACTGGCTTTGGGTTGATGCAGAAAGCAGAGGGACTCCTAGGGGCCACAGAGCTGGGCAGATCCCCGTCCACCTTGGTGTCCTCACCTACACCCCAGCAGCCAGGACGAGGATACAAGGACACAGGCTAGCCAAGGGCAACTTAGCAGCGCCCCAGGCCAGCTCTAGGGCATTTTGGACAACAGGCTAACAAAAGGCATTCAATTTGTTGAAAATCAATCACAGAGTTTCTTTGCTACTTTGTCCTTCCCATTAATGGGAACTGGTGTAATCTCCCGAGACCTGTGTTGTCCTTCGGATGTTTCTCAGATATTTAGACATGGAGGTTGTTCCAAGCTGCAGTGGAGTTGCCATTCTACATGGAGTGGCACATAGGAGAGACAGCAGCAATTCTTCCAGCTGCCTTGGGCAATGAAGCAGCTTTTGCTGCTGGGAGGAGAGAGAAAACACAGATGTGACTACAAGCTGGTCCTCGGAGGTGCCAGATGAGTTTGACAGCAGCACAGAAGATGGCCTAGTTCAGAAGGAGGGTAGGCATGACAGAACGAGGGGAGGGAGCTGAGCCCTACAATGACAAGGCCACATTAGATAACCATCTACGCACACTTCGCACACCTCAAAAGGTGAAGGAAGAAGAATTGTTGTTTGGGGTACAGCTAAGAACAATGAGATGCAGCTGGCAAAAGAAAAACATTATTAGGGCTGAATGTTAGGAAACATCTGAAATGATGAGCAAATTGCACATGATTTAAAATGAGAACACAAGAAAGAAAAAAACTTCTGTGCCTGACCTGCCATTTTACCATACTACAAATTCTCATTTAACTGCAGGAAAACATGTTTGAGTTAAGTTGAATGGAGTTCCCGCAGAGTTATTAACAGAAAGGCTCAGGGTGAGAGAGGTGGTGGCTTAGCTACCTCTCAGTAACTGTCTACAGATTATTTAATGTCTGTAATGTGCTTTAAAGATGAAAACCACTGAGTGCTTAGTAAATTAGAACAAAAAAAATCCCCAACAGTGGCATCTATTACATTACAAAATAACCTCTCCAGGGAAGCCTCAGAAGTATTGTCACTAAATAAATTTTGAACTGAACAGCTTGAAATGTATTTACTATAGGAAAGAGACCTGCATTTGCCCCAAGGAAAAGAGATGAAATGTCCTAAGGATTCAATAGTCTTTCATCTCCATTTTTTTTTATCGCTCTTTCCTGATGCACTGGGGAGAGAGATGATTATTTAAACTTTTTTTCTCTGGAGCTGTCTAGTGAAATGTGCTGACAGGTGCTATCCATCGACTGTGTATTTCAATTAATTCACGAGGCAGGCAAGTAAGGGGGCCCACATTCCTTGACAAAAAGCACACACATGCTGGAGGAGGATGCAGCTTCTCTTTGCGACCAAGACAAGCTGCCAGTCTTTGCCATTTCAAGGCAGACGAGAAAAAATTTTACCCAGACACATTTCCAGACAGGTGCACGCAGCAAGCAACAGCTTGGTCAATCCTAAGCTGTCACAGGATGCTCAGAACAAAAGGAAGAGGCAGCCATTTCTTTTTCCTTATTGTCCTACTGCATCTGGTCTGTGCAGAAAGAGCAGCTCTTTTCTCCTGCTACCACTGACAAGAGCCAGGACTGAGGTTGTTTATATTGCCCATGGCAGAGGTAGGGGCAGGAGCAGGAGGAAGGTGAAGAGGAGTCCAAAGAGCAAAGTCACCTGGTGGAAGAAGGGATTCAGACAATGCCAACTTTTACACAGCAACAAAAGGCTCAGTTGTTTTGACTCTGATTTCCCACCAGAGCTACGCCCCTATCCAGGATGGTTCTGTACTGCAGCCCCCATGCTGGGGGCACCTCACTGAACAGCTGCACCTGCCCTAAAAAACTACAGAGCAGACTAGAGGCTCCAATGAGGTTTTTTATAGCCTCCAGGTGAGGACTGCCTCGAGGCCCCTGTGAAGCCCTGGGAGGCGCTGTCAAGTCTCGAGCATGATTCACAAGTCACCAGATGGATGTGAGTAGGGTGAGTACCAATTCCACTGGAGGAATTTTCTTTGATTCTGTGATACGAGGCTGAAGTGTGGGCAGGCCTTTAAGGAGATGCAGCTCCTGCCCCACCAACAGAACTGTCCTATGGCTTAGCAAGAAAGAGAGGTGACAAGGTAGCAGACACTATCTGAGGGAGGGAGGTGTGGTCCAATACAGGGGATGCCATCAAGAACAGCAGGGAAGATAACAAAATGCAAATTAACTACTTTTTCTTAACTTGTAGGTAGCTTCAATACTTTTATTAAACTACATTTTCTGTCATTACTTGATCATCTGTAGGTTTTTGCAGTAAATGGTAAGTACAGCAAAAATAGAAATAATTTAATGTTATTACTTAGATGTGTTAAGTATATTAAAGTTCTTTTTAAGAGTACACACATGGATCCTCAGCATAATTACTTTACTATGGACTTGCCACCTCTGCTTAGCGGTAGAGGACTCATATTTTCCTTTGCATTCAGCAAGGCGATAGATGTTGTAAAGATATTCTCCAGACATGAAGATGTTTGCAGGCCACATAAACCTTCAGAGTGGGGGAAGGGGAGAGAGAGAGAGAAATGAAAATTGGAACTTCTCAAAATGATGTCTTCATTTCCAGCTACATTTTGTGGTCCAGGTTGGCAGCACGTGGGAATTGGGTACGAGCTGATAAACTCCACTTCCAGAGGCAATCAGACAAGTACCACAGGGGCAGGCAGGAAGAAAAGGCACTAGTTCATTTCATGCAAGATATTTTGATACGACCTACTACTACACAGTCCTTAATGAAATTTTCCTATGCAGTGTCAGCAATAGCTAATGAGGATGGATGGCCACTGTCTCACCTTGTTTTTTATCTTATGGGCTCTTAAGCTAACTTGTCCAATCCTGCAATTTGCAAAGACATGATATGTTGTTGGTAAATCCAAATCTCCTCCTGTCACTGCTTGTTCTACTTTCTCTGGGCCAAAGTCCCAGTAGTGCAGTACGAACTGGCAAGCCAGGTACCATAATTCAGGCAAGATATTTAAGCTGCAGCTCAAAAGCCAAGATGCTTGCAAGAGGAAGTCTGATGTGGAAAAAGGATCTCACACCACAAGATCTTTGCAAGTTAGATATCAGAAATCAATCCAGAACTCTACTTCTCAGAGTATTCAGGTGCTCAAAACGCGTATTTCTCAGTGGTACAATTTTCATGCTGTATCTTAATGGGAAATTACTTGATAACCAACAGCTGCACTATTGGAATTAGAACCAAAGTCTCAGTTATGGAGATCTCTCTATATTGAATCAAATTTGTCATTAAAATTCATCAAACGAAAATTTCACTACCAGCAAATTTGACTGATGTACTAGAAGATTTTTCAAGAGGTATATTTAAACTGAACTAGAAAATGAGGGCATATTCCAATAAATCCACCAGATTGTTGTAAATTACGTATAAAATGTAGAGGTTTGTTTTATGATAAGGTATGTTAATATTCATACTTGCTCACGGAAAATAAAGTCACAGTCTATGTGCCAAACTTGATTATAAAGGCATTTGATTCAAATCATATTCTAAAAATAACAATAAATCTTGTTTTATTGCAAGTTTCTTGTAGCATATCCATGTTATGATGCAAAACAAAATACAACGCGTTGTATTTTGAATACAGCCTCATGAAATATCTGAATGAAATATTTACTGTATGTAATGGATGAATCAATAACAAATGACTTCTGAGCTTTCTCTTAATAACCAGTGGTCCATTCACCTTCCCTTCCCCCAAAAACATATGCTGTAAATGTTTTGCAAAGCCTATTGAAGTACTGGTAACAAACATCCTGAGTAAAAGATATATATTTGACTGAAACAGCTAAATCATAGGGATGCCTTTTCAGAGTTCTATTACATTATTTCACCTCCTACAGAACAAATAAGCAATTCATTTTCTTGTAAATAAAAACCTAAGGAAAACATGTAGTATTGACTTTAGGGAACGTCTGAGCTATCTCACCTCCATAGCTTTTTTGCTGAGTATTCTGAATGTGTGATAACAATCTTTTTAGGAAGACATTTGGATGCACTTTGTTCAAAGTGTTACAGTCAAAAGCCTGGTATGGACAAAAGAAACACAACTTATGAGCAAAGCCAAGAATGTATTGTTACTGTAACTGAAACTTTAACTCACAATCATTTAATTATTAATCCTGATCTAATTATTACAGAAAAAGAAAAAAATAATAAAAAGGAGAATACTATTAAGTCTCAATAACGATGCAGTGAAACTGTTACACACATCTCTTAGTTCCTACCCCTTCTCCACTGTTATACTCACCTTTCCACTGCCTACCTGGATCCTAAGGCGGCTGGCCTCAGACTATACCTGAGGTTTTACATACTTTCTCTTTGTTCTCTTGTTACCCCTAAAACCAGTTTTACCCAGTTCCCAGGTCTATCTTTATTTAACGATTAGTAATTGACCACTGATGCATTGTTTATATTTCTGAGGTCTCAAGTATCATCCCATGACCTCTTGGCATCTCGTATCTGTACTCCTCTATAGTGCATCCAGTAGCTTTCCTTTTGAGGCTTCTGCTATGATACCATGTTTATAGTTCTCTATGCGGCATCATTTTGCTAGGGTCCTACATTCTTCATTCTACATAAAATAACTACTTGTTACTCTCAGCTAAATAAAAAATATGGTTATATCACACAACTGTACAAAGCTAAGCAAAAGTAGAACAAATTGTGTAGTAGTCACCCGGTCATTAGGAAATTGCTGTTGCAGCTAAACAAGCTAAAGCAAAGCTCCAGGCAGGCCAAGACAAGCCCAGACAAAGCCTTAAGTCCTGAGGCCTTACAGAGCTCCTGCAAAACCTCTGGCCTGCTACAAACATCAACAATGTGTGTTACCATGAATACGGTACGTACTGAGCTACAGGGCTACACCAAGTTTGGCTGCATGACAGCCTACAAATGTAGTCCATCCTTGAAAAGCTCCACCACACAGTCACAATGCCTCACAGACAGAGAAGGGAACTGGCTCATTCAGACTCCTCTTCATAGTCACTTCATTTTTACTTGGAAGTAATTAACTTCTCATCGCTACTAGTGACAGCTGTATCTATCCTCACCTAGCTGTGCTAATTGGTGACTCTACTGTTTCCTTCCTACCTTGAAGAAAGTCAGCATGCTTTAAAGGAAAAAAAAAAAAAACAAACCAACCACAAAAAACTTATAAGGTTTCTTTTGCTGGTGACTGTTTTTTCCACACACTTTAGCCCAGCTAAGAGCATGCAGGAAAGTGTTTCTTCAGGAGCAAGACCCGGCTTAATACTGAGCCATAAATAGGCCCCTAGACCTAGGAGCCAGTTTAACTGGGTTCTCTTACTGGTTCTTCAGCAGTTCCTTGCAAGACCTTAAGGAAGTCACTGGTAATCTGTGACTTGGGGCTGATCATTCTCCTGCCAAATTGGGGCAATATTGTCACTTAAAGACTTCATGACAAAGCAGTTCAACAGCTATAGATAAAATGTACCATTTAAACGCAAGCTACTATTTTATTATCCACAAAAGTCACCTCCAAGCCAGTTTTGTCATTTCCGACATGGACCCTTTTGACTTGCACTGTAACGCTGCATCAGCCCTGAACGCTAGATCCCAGTGAACAGTCACCTGAAGCAAGTGCTGTGTGTATGGCTGGATGAGCTGCAAGAAAGAAGCTGCCCTACCTTCCTTACTCCCATTTTCTACTGCAAGCCAATCATATTCTGGAAGTGAGCGTTGGGATGCTGTCCTTTTCATCAGCATCCTTCCGGGAAAGCCTAGGACAAAAGAGGAAGGAGGGGAAAATCATAATATTTCATGCTGTAGCTCCTTTATTGTTCTTCCCTTAGTCCTGACCTTGCCAGCTTCAAACTAGATCCTGCTGTGCAGGTCCCCACCACACTCTTACAGTAACTCCTATGCCTTGGAAACACATCCCGCTTGCACTCAGTTCACTTATTCTTCATTTTAGACCAGACTGAATAGAACTTTGAAGCCAATGAAAATTCAGCTATGTTTAACTGAAAGTTCAAGGTCACAAATATGTCCAATTGAATTGACTTCCAGGGAGAACTTTTTCAAATTCTGGGTTCCCCCTATCCTGACTGATTCTAGCTCCCAATTATACTGTCATTTCTATTTCGCTCTAAACCAAAAACTCAGAGATGCCTATATCCACAATTACTCCTCACTGCTCCCTACAGTACAAGTTTTTCTAAGCAGATGCTTGTCAAAAGATGCTTAGGCTTTCTACCCGCTGATACTTGGAAAGCAGCTTCTCATCAGGCCTGCAGGTCAAAGTGGAGCCTTGGAGATACCACAGGAAAAAAACAGAACTCCAAAGAAATGCCACATTTTTTTGTTTAACAGGGTTAGGTTCCCTGGTAAGCTTAACACAAAGTTATGAACATTGCTATATGCACTGGAATACTACCCCGTCCTGTTTTCTGCAGTGTACCCTGGTGTTTTATGTTGCTTCTGATGTATGCCCTTCAGGTCTGCAGGCACCGTTAAATGTTCATGGACTTTCACAAGTAATAAAAATCACAGCAACTGTACATTAATCACTCTATTTTATATCTCAGATTTACACTGATCTTTATAAATAGGCAATATGCAAAGCATTCTTTACTGTACCATTTAGGAGAAATTATGGCAATAGGTGACTGTTTCTATTAGTGATTATTCTAGAAGTAGAAATTACTGAGAAGTGTAGCTGTTATATGAGTGGTTTGAATTATAGCTGTAGGCTGAGTCTAAGTCAGAACTTTCTTAGAGGAATTATTATCTGAATCTTCTAAATACCTGATGCCATTAATCTTCCCTCTCTTCAGAATAACTCCTGAACTTATCTTCTCTTTTTAGAGTATCTGTCATCTCCAACTGCTCAAGTTAACCAGCTTAACCTATGTGCTCCCAAATGGGTCTGTTATCTCAGCATAGAGGCACTGCATGCACAAAAAGCCCAAACTGCACCTTTCATTCATTTTGCTCAAAACCAAATCATTCCTGCGGGCTGCTCTCAAATGGAAACATTGCCACATGATTCAGACACTCCCATGTGTTTTTCTTTACTAGACTTTATATAGCATTTTTCGCCAGAGCAGTTCCACTCCTTTGCTTATGACAATTAATGAAACAGGCCTGCACAGAGAGAGGGTATTTAATGTTACAGCATAAAAGTTACTCAGCCCATGCTAGCCTATTCAGCACTGCACATTTCTAGCACTCCCTCCAATTTATTTCTAAGTACTCCTATCCAAAGGTCTTCTATAATTAGGCCAAGTACAATCAATTCATAGAGCACCATTGTTTTCCCGTTTCAAAGCAGTCATTCAGGACTGTTACCTGCTCTGAATTGATTGAGCATGGGGATTACTTTATCTCCAGGGGAGATGATGATCAGCATTTCCCACCCAGTTCCTGAGCTGTCTTTACTAATTTATCTTAATAACATCTTTGTGTTTTGACTCAGAAGGAAAGAGATCAAAGCAGAGAACAAGGCAGGCACACTCTCAAGATTAAAATTGGCCAGAGGCAATCAGCAGAGCAAGTAAACAGCTCTTCAGCAGTCTGAAGAAAAGCCTGGTCTAACGCAAGCATTTTTGTGCGCCTGCAAGCTCTCTCCCAGTTAGCCCAATTGGCTTGGGAGGTCACATCTGCCGCTCATGCTATTTCTTGTCGTCATCCCATCCCTATTGCCCTTTTTCACCCTTGAACTTTGTTAACCAGTAACATTACGACAAACCTTGTGGTTCTCCTTTTCTCCTTAGTAAGACAGCAGAGAACTGTATTCCTTACGGGAACAGGGGCTGATCTTACAAGTACACCAGGCAGCTTCTGGCTGCGCTTTAACCCTGAGCCCTGGCATGCTGAGGCGTACTCACCTATCAGCCTGAGGTGTAGTGCTCAGTCCCCTGAGCATAAGATTTGAGGCTTAAAGGGTCAGTGTATTTCAGTGTTTCAACACTATCCCATTTCACTTCAGCAGGAGTAGGGGACTGAGCACACAGGAGGTAAGGGAGCTTATGTTTTATTTGATACTCAATATGTCTCACTTGGTACCTTGCCATTTCTGATGGTCCTCTCTGTTCAGACCTTCTCATCTCTGAGAAATGAAATTGCTTCACTATAAGTTGGCTCCATGTCACATCTTGAACAGAACAACCTAAGCAGAAGAGAAAATGAGAGGGAGATTGCACTCCTTGTCTTTCTGCATGGGAGCCTAAAACATTTTTCTTGCTTATTTTCTTGGCTCTCTTTTATATTGAGAAGACAGATTTGATGCAAAGGAGCACTTCAAAGCGTTCGTTTTAGTTTCCATTGGAGCTTGATTTTTAAAGTGGACTTTGCTCCCAGTGAGCTCAGGAGCCACTGCAATCTAGTTTAAAAGTGATAGTATTCTTTTTTTTTTTTTTAATCAATGAGCATTAGGCCTATCCTGCGTTCTCATCTTGCTCAAAGCCAGAGGCTGACAGAAGCAGCTCACCTTTGACTGAGAATCAATGCGTACAAACACAAGGGCATGTGCCTGGGAACAGCAGAGGCACACTTCCTGGGGAACAGAATCCTGCCAAGCAGCAGCTCTGAAAAGGACATAGGAGGTCACAGCAGAAGAGTGCCCTGGTGTCAGTAGCACCGTGCTATAACAAAAGGAACACTGCTGCTACCTGTGTAGTAGCACACTGAACACAGAAGCAGTACGCCCTCTGTATTTGGCAGTGATGAGACTGTTGCTGACACACTTGAGCCCAGACCTTGGCTTTGAAGTGTTGGAGATGTGGGAAAGGCATTTGCAGTTTGTGAGCGCTGTCAGTTTTGCAGGTCCTCTCAGGTCCTCTCATCTTTCTTGTCTTCCCAAAGCTCTGTGTACACCACAAGCATTTTCTTTGCTAACAGTCAACCTGTGACGGAGCCCAACACTAGGGGACAGAAGACTCCAGGCAGCTTTTAAAAAATGACATTGGGCAGGTGCAGGTGTTCTTGTGCTAAATGTTCATCCAAAAGGTAAAGACCAATTCAGCCAGTCCCTTCATACCTGCTGCTAAGAAAGGAATGAGGAAAGCCAGCACTAGCCCAAAAGAGGTAAGCAATCCTGTCTCTGCAGGACTCCCTGCTGTGCTCTGCACTCCAGAGTTCTGCTGTGACCCATATCTAGAGAGAGACAAGCTAAGCTTAACCTGGGAAGCTTTAAATGAGACACAAATCTTCCTCCCAGGTCACAGCCTGCCTGGAGACCAGAACTTGAGTGGTCCTTCATGAAAAGCCTGTCACAGTGCTGGAAGCCACCTCCCGGAGCACAGGTGATGAAGGAGTGAAGAATGCAGCCCCATGGCATATACGGGGCCTGGACTCAGCTCCATTCCATCACAACCTGCCATCATGGGTGAGCCCAGCACTGACTCCAGTGTTTCCTTTAGAAAAAAAGAAAAAAAAATTGTATTTCTAAAGCCTCATTATTTTTATTTTCCTTGTATGTGGTACTGCTTTGGAAAAGTTAACTTCTGTCCCTGGAGATTTTATTCCTCACTCACTTCCATATTCCTTAGATTCATTGGTGAAAATAGGCCAGAAAGGTAGAAACATGAATTTAAAAACGTTGCTTTCTCAAAACTGCTTCTGACAGCTAAGGAATAGGAAGTGCCCAACATCTAGCCGTTGCTTTTTAACTAGCTAAACATCTAGCCATTGTTGGGGTTTTTTTTTAACCAGCTAAAAGGCCTGTCAGATTTATCACTATATTCAGGGTTCTGCCATGCATGTCAAATCAAACAGCTACTGGGCTCTTTGCAGCTACCAGTAGGCTCATTGGAGCCCCTACAGAACTAGATGATCAGTCCTAATTACAATTTTCCATGACAAAGTAGCTTTAATCTCTATGCAAGGCATGTGTCAGCCCTGTTTAATCAGGGAGGAAATTGGGCAGAGATGAAGTCAGGGTAATTAGCTCTTCTTTCTCCCCTTGATATCCCCTCCACAGGGGAGTGTTTACAGAATAAAAAAGCATCAGCAAGTTTCTCAAGTTCAGAGAGTAACACCAGACAGGTCAGCCACGCCACTGGCATAGAGAAACTGTTCCCTGCTCATGGCCTCGGTATGGCTGATTCACTCCTCTGTGTGGAAATGTGGACTGTACCTCACTTCCTACAAGGCTGTCCACACTCAGGCTGGGTGGCAAGCTCCCAGGGTCACAGGAGCAGAACAGTGTGCTTTGGGGGGGAAGGCTGAGCATCTGCACCTAGAAGATCTGCTCTGCTCTTCTAGCACATCCTGGGCCTCCCGCAAGGACAGCAGAGCCCTTGTCTCCACCATGGCACTGTGCTGCTTTGAAAACCCAGGAAGGACCATCTCAGCGTAGGGACCTCTCTCAGCCACCTCTATTGAGAGGGGACGGCCAGTCTTTTGAATTCTGTGCTGCCACCGTGGAAAACAGTGCGTCACTAATGCCAGTAGCACCTCAGAACAGGTCAGCGTCAATCTGCGGTTGGTCACTCCCACACATGGCCATCAGTGGTCCCTCTGGACCCAGCAACAGTGACGCACACAAACCTGCCCCTCCTCTGGTTCCCTCTCCCACTGCTTTACTGCGAGAACAGTGATTTCATGCATGCAGTCATACAAGTGACCTCCAGACAGTACATTATCTTCCAGCTACATCACCAAAATTGAAAAAAACCCTCATAAGGTAGCTTTTATTTGTACCTCTTTCATCATTCCAAAGAGCTGTATAAGTTTTGCTCTGTAAGTCTTGCACCATAAGGTTTCTTTCCCAGATGTTGGACCATTTTTATGGCACTTCCTTGCTATGTCAATAGCTTTAAGTCACTAAACATGAACGTCAGCACTGAGCAACATTGTTCTCACCAGTGTCTATCTAATGGGAAGGCCAGACACTGCTAAAATCAAGTTGCATATTTCTGTGACGTAAAACTGAAACTGATGTTTTAGTCATAGTGGGTAGAACAATCTGAAGCACGACAAGCTATTTCCAAGATCTGGCTTGGCTGCTCATTTTCTGAAACCTAGTTGCTCAGAACATTTTCTTGGGAAGTACTGTACTTAATAGGTTTTCTTTCTAGCGTGAAAAGTGGCCCTCTGAAAATCATATAAACTTTTAACTTTTTTCCCTATGGTATTACAGAAAGTAGGAGAGAACAAGGAGAAATAGAAAAGTCAGTAAACTGGAGAAAAAGTTATGAAAAAGGCTTCTACTCTGAAGAGCAACTAGAAGCAATTTACAGTAACAGCCCTGGGGTTTTATTTTTTTTAAATGGAAATCATGTACTTGCATATTATAATGTCAAATAGTGATGTGATATGTTGGATAGCTGTACTTGATAACATGCGTATCTCTGCAATACGTGATAAACTAACTTACCTGCAAATTCCCCTTCTATTGCATAGAAATGTATATTCTGCTTCAAGGTTATGTTTTTCCAGTCAGTTTTAATTTTCTTGAATTTGTTGTTTGCTTTTTGATGAAAAAAATGGAAACAAACATCACTGACTTTACTCCTCCTCCCCCCCTTATTAAGGAAAGCAGAACAGCTCTACAAACCAGAGCTGTTAACTTTAACGAAACACGCTGGGTACTAGATGGTTCAGCAACTTCCAAGAAGAAAAGCATTGTACAAAGATAACCTCTTGTACAAATATCCCAGTCTGGAAGCTGTGCACCTCCTACGTCCAACCTTTTCACCCAAGCCTGTACCCAGGAGTACACAGACCTCAGCACATGCCAGGTGCTAACAGCCTCGAGGAGGGGAGAAGCGAGTCGAGGTCGTCGCCTCACCTAACTTACAGCCAACCGTGTCTCACAGTCTGCAGGTGCATGGCTCTCTTGCAACATGTATAAAAGTACTGAAAATGTGATAAGCCGGTTTTTAAGTTGGCGGCGGAGCGGGGCGGCAGGTCGAGCTCTGCCGCGGCCACCACGCCGTGACAGGAATGGGTGGAAATACGTGGGAGACGTTTTCACTCTCAGGCCTCCACGCTGCAGTACCGGCAGACATTAGGATGTGTACTATGCATCTGAGGGAGGGAAAGAAAAGCGCAAGACGTACAAGAGCTTTCCAAAGTTTGGAGTAAAGTTTTGACCGTGCCACATCGCGTTTTAAGACCCCCCGCTTCTCCCCGCTGAAAGCCGGCCCGACGGCTGCGCCTCAGGCGACCGTTAGTTCCTCAGGGGAAGGGACGCCCGTCCCCCTCCCCCCAGCCCCGCCGCCGCCCGCTCCCGCCGCGCCGCGGGGGCAGCGGCGCCACCTGCCGGCGGCCGCCCGCACCCGCAGCCCCGCCGCCCCTCACTCCTGTGCGGGGCCCGCCCGCGGGGAGCGGGCCGGGGCGGTTGGTGCGCGGCGAGCCCCGTCCTCGCCCTCCGGCCGTCGCTCCTGGCGGCTGCCCCGGCGCTGTGCCGCCGTGTCCGGGCAAGGCGCGGGAGGGCGGCCTGGCGCAGGCCCAGGCTGCCCCGCGACACACGTGGCAAGTAATAGAAGTAGCACGCAGGCCTTCCAGCTTCCCCGGCCAACGTCGTCGTAGTCTTCTCAGAAACAGCGATGCTAGCTGCAGTCAGCAACCCTCTAAAACAACAACAAACAATACGGTGTTAACAGCCACGGAACAATCGAATTAGCTTTAATCCGGGGATTCATAGAGTTTTACTTCAAATGCGCCTTTAAAGCATTAAGTTGCTCGTCCATACCTTCAAGCCATGGCTCACTCTTCTTCCTGTGTTTTTTCTTTCTCCTCAAGGACTCAGCCCTGACACTGGTGCCACATCCTTCGGCCGCTTTCACCTGGTCCAGTCTCTCCTCACCTCACCAAAAACATACCTGCTGCTGTTTATGCATCCTCAGTAGCACTAAACCCGCTCCAGACCAGCATTACATTACAAGCTCCTAAATACTTACCTGAAAAATGTGAAAATGTCCATTTCTGAGAGGTGTTTCATTAAAATCCTTGTTAATTTACATCCCTAAATAGGTCCTTGAACACATTAAGCAGGCAGCCCGTGAAAATCCTTTGATCATTTATAAACACGCAAGAAACGCAGCTCCGAGAAGCATTTCTCTTACTCGTGGCCCTAATGGCATTTCCATTAGTTTTCCCCACATCCCTTTGCTCTCCTGTCACATTAGATTACACCAGAAACTCTTACAACAGCATTTGTCTGTTACTACACATTTACCAATGCCCATCTTGGAGCATGGAAGAGTAAATAATAAATCCCCAATTAAGGTTGCACCAAATGACTGAGACAAGTTATTTGTTACAGAACAAAAATAGGATATTTTTTATTATTTTTTTAAACAAAAAAGCACACACATTGGTTCGGAGATCTGGCGAGTTATAACCCCAGAGATACGTAGCAAAGGGTGCGATCTCTGCAGGGCTCACCTTCGCCAGATGGCTCTGGCAGGCCACAGCCTTCAGGAGAGGCTTTGGCCAGGCTCTAGCCCCAGCATCGTGTGTGCAAGACTTTATGATCACAGACTTATTAAACTATAAAAGCTGCAGGAATTGCCGTGGATCTTTTTCCTTCTCCTACCCCACAAGTACTATGAGATCTCTACCTATTGCTGACAGGAAAGGGTCAACTGAAGCACCAAAATATTTATATTTGCATCTATTTGTTTTCATTCCCTCTCTGGAGCAGATGATAGTTTCAGGGGATATTTTTCCTCTCTGTATGTGATGACTAGAACTGTATTTGTGAAGTGAAAAATGTTTTTTGTCATTTGGAAATCCAGCCTAGTGTAACAGGGAAATCACCAAAACAAGTAGCATATGTTTTATGTCGACTATGCCACCTGCAAGATTGGCTATGGTATTCATTCATGGAGACAGAAAAATACACCGGAAGATAAACCTAAAGAAGATGGTTACAGCCCAATATTTCCTTTTCCTCCCAGCAATCCCATCCCCTATATATGCAAGGAGGGCCATCTGTCTCCATGAGCAGACAGTAACACGTCCAAACCTGCAGTGAACTGACAGCTAATTCCTTCTGCTTGCAGAGCCCAAATTCATAGATGTACAAGTTTGTACAGAAGTCTATAAAAAATACACCACCCTTTTAAAAAAAGGTGCTTACAAAGAATGTACCTTGATCTTCTCACTGCAAACACTGTCCTAAAAATGAAAAATTTTTTATTTTGCCTACTAACTTTTCCAAACCACCATGGTATCAGCTATGCCCACTGCCATGGATTTCACACAGAGCTCACAGCAAGTTGTGATTGAGCATGGGATAAGAAATGTCTACACTAGACTTATCCCAGTTATGAGCTGTTACCCTGGTCTCATTGGAACTGACCACTCAAACTACCTTGGCTCAGGAGGATCTGATTGCTGAGGCCTTTTCTAAAGCAGGAGAGGGGCGAATACATGGTCCACCACTTTGACTGTTCTGCTGCTAAAAGAAGCAATGAAATTTCTATCACAATAGTATTTAATTCTACTTGTTACTGGTATCCCCAAAGACTGTCAGAATATGTATCGGAAAAGAACAAAGATTCTGATTTTAGTCAAAAAAGGACAATAAAGTGTGGAGAGTGGGAAGTAAGAAAAAAAGTGAGATCTCTACGCCAGTCTATTTTCCCTTTTCTTGGAAAGAAGAAATAAAAGATGTGGAAAGGAAAGGGAACTTTCAGTTTTTATGTAGTTATACTCCTTTCTGACACTGAATTTCTATGCCAGGCAAAGAAGATGAAGAGCCACTAGATTAATATCCTTGGCTAGTCTTTATGTTGGTTTGAAGGACTATTTGGTTGTACTAACAGTGATTTAGAGACAACAACTATGAAAAGAAATTCAAAGGTATCCAATTACAATCTAATTCTGCTCTGCCTAAATGAAATATGGAAAGGAATTAGCCCAGCACCCCACCAAATTCTGTGAAGGATGAGAATCTCCCCCTGGATCTACCTCAGCACAATGACAACAGACATATATCATTAAAACATCTCCAGCAATGTGCACAGCAAATCAAGGCTGAATTTGCAGCCCTGTCCCAAAATGAAAAGAAAAAAAAAAAAAAATTTCCACTGCTTTGTCATGCACAAATAAGTTTTCTGGAGCCGCTTAATCAATCAAGGCTTCCATGAGCACTTCAAGAGATCTTCGTTAACTGCATTCACTGCATAAGAGGCAAACTGGGGGCTATGGCAGCACTGCCTGCTACAGAGGACTGAAACCAGCCGGTCTGAACAAACTTGAGCTAGTTCAGAAACCAGCATCAGCCTGTAACACATGGGACAAACAGCTACACATCCAGCCCTTCAGAAGACGACCCACATGGCTATCATTTGTGGGCTGCAGCGGGTGCTTTGCCAGCAAGGAAAAGAGACTTTGAACCACTGGAGGGATGCTAAAAGGAAATGTCTGCACTTCTGAATAGCTGCACAGTGGGAATATCACTTCTGTCACACTGGGAATAGCACCTCTTTCATGCCGCTCCGCTTTTTCCCTGCTCCCTCTTGGCATGGAAGACAGGATCCATACTGTCAGGGCGACTAACAGGAAGAGAAGAGGACATGGACAATGTCCGTGGAGAATGGATAATGAAGAACCTCTTTTAGAAGCTATGGTAGGAGGCATTGAGGTTATGGGTTCATTTTGGAGAGCGGAGAGAGAAGCAAAAGTCCTGGAAGGGCAGGGAACCACAATCATTGCTATTTATTGAAGATTAGGATTATCTCTTTGGAGAGAGAAGACAGGCATGTCCTCAAGCAGCTATCTCGTCTGGGAAATGACACAGTTCTAGACAGATCATTTTCAAGTTTATTTAACTTACAAAGAGACTGTGAAAAAACACAGAGCATCAGAACAAATTTAAACCATCTGTTTGATCATCTTGCAAACTGTAAACATTGTCTTTGAGAAAATAATCTTTCTTCAGAATAACAATGTGCACAGATTTGACTAAAATCTGGGTAAAAAGGAACTTCCACTAAGTCAGATGGAAACTACCCAGAGCACAATTCAATATTTGAATTACTTTAAGTAATCCTTCTTTCATCAGCTTCTTCCAGGAGTACCCAGGAATGTACACTCCCTCCAGCTCCCTTCCACACCTCCCTGGGCAATTGTCCTACTCAGCACCATTCAAATTAATTGCCACACTGTTTATCTATTTAAAGCCCTTGTGAACATGCCCTATCTTGCCCTATACTTCCCTTTTTCATACAGATTCTGTAGCATCCACATTTATTCTTTCCTGAAAGTACCAAAGTTTTAAATTACTGCACTACAATCAAAATTGTTATCAGATGATTGAATATTTTTGCCTTGTCTGCATATTGTGCTTTTAAACTATTTCTTATGATCCATAATGCATAGCGAAGAGAGGATGCCTGCCTAAAAAGCGGAGGCACCAAACTTGCTCTTTCTTCTCACTCAAAGCCCCTTATCAGCAATTTCACTGGTTTAAAGTAACAGAGAAGAAAGTAGTTCATGTTAACGCCCACTAGCCACTCTGATAATTCAGCCTTACGCCTTTTCAAACAGCCTATTTGTTGCTCACGACGATAACATTAATTTCCTAGATAAAAAAAAAATTCAATACATATACAACATCGACATTAATCTAAAGCAACACTTCAAAACCAGTGCCAAACCTAATACATGTTAACAGTCTTGGATTTATAGATACAGACGTTCAAAACAGTAGCAGAAACTACTTTCAGAATGTGATCGGTTATACCCACACACCCCACATCAAACCATGCTAATTAAAATATATAAGTCTTGCACAAGCAGATAATTTTCAGTGCAGTTACAGCGTGGATGGGCTAGCTCAGCAGAGCCCAACTGGGGTCTGCAGGCCAGACCCAGCCTGCAGGAGCTTTCTGCCTGGCCCGGTGCCTCTTTCCCTCGGCGGAGATGAGGAACAGCTGCTCAGGCAACGCGCGCAGTGCTGACAGCCCAGCATCTCTGCCTGCGCCTGCCCAAAGCCCAGCCCAAAGAGCCACAAGCTGTTGCTCAAGTGAGCAAGGGGCGAGGTGCAGACACGTGTCCTCTTGCACCTCTCTCTTGGTTGGGAGTGACCTCCTGCTGCCATTTCAGGACAGCAGCCGTGAGTGGGACACCCCAGACCGGGGTGCAGCTGCTCAGCTCCCCAGATCAGGCCACCACAAGTTGGCTCCCAAGCGCTCTCTCGCCATAAGCCACAGGGTATCCCAATGTGAAGATATTATTCAACCTTAGAGAAACTACCAAAACATTTTGAGCCATTATGACTCAGTCCTTCTCTCTGTCACTGATTACAGCATGAAACTCTCAAGTCTCTCGAAATCTGGTGTGCACATCTGTACTAATGTAACCAAGAAAAAAAATGGCATGACATCATCTTACCCAAGAGAATCATGGACATGTTGAGGCATTGTTTACAGCAACATGAAATGGAGGGAGTGGGGATTGGCACCTTTTTCCATGCTGGTCACATTCAGCCATCTATAAAGTCATTCACATAATCAGGCCTGTTTCCAAAGAACCTTTAAAAATTTATGTTTACTTAGGAAAAATAAAATCAAGACTACAAAGCCCATCTTACTCGTATTAAAAGCCGACATAACATGGAACAAACAGACGCAGAAGTGTAAGCAGGCACCAGCAGCACAGGCTAAGTGAAACCTAAGTTAGAGAATCAGACACTGTGGGGCTGACCATAATTTTAAACAAGTCAGGCAGGAAGAAACCTGCTTGTTTTTAACTGAAGAACTGGGAGCTGCTGCTAACAGAGTGGCCCTACCAGTGAGGTCTTTCCTCTTCAGGTCTCACAAGCCTACACAGTTTTGCTTTTGATTATCTAGTAGCAGACTATCACAGTATTACAGTCATTCTATATGTGCTGCTAGCTAATTACCAACTAGTAAGTTAATTAAATACTATACTGTTCATGCAAGTGAGAAATGCACACCCTTTCCATAGGTCTGAAAACCAGACCACTGTTTCAGTGAAATACAGATTGCTCTTGGACAGTTTTCTGTTCCCACTGAAAACAAAAACTATCTTGCTGATTTTGGTGTGTGCAGAGGTTGGTTTGCAAAACCAGTCAATTCATTTTTTAATAGAAGAGTAAATGGAAAGGAGCGGTTACCTACAAAAATTCTAGGTTGATATTCAAGTGGCAAATGCAACTGTTGTGGCAGACACTTTTCAAGGACTAATTAAATTCTGACATGGAACATTTTGTAAAAATTTGCATGTAAGCAACATAATAGAGCTACTGAGGAATTTGGGTGTATTTAATAGGTTGAAGGTATTTAACGAGAACACAGGGTGAAAGGGAAACTGAACAGTTTGGGATGAAGAAATTCTTTTCTGGGTTTGGATAATGAAGTGGTGGCTCACCTACTTCTGTTACACTGGTCAGTGCAGACACCTCAGTCTTAGATGGTGCTCATGATGCTAAGCAAGAGGTCTCAGCTGTCCAAGGCAAAGAGCAGCAGCCAGCATTTAAAGGAAACAAAGGTGTGAGGAAGTACTGTGTCTCCTCCTCACATTTTCTGTCATTTTAAACTTTCCCTGGGTAAGGCAGAGGATTGCAATCCCTGCTGGAGGAATTAAACTTCTCCCATAGCTAGGGAATTTTCTTAATACGCTCTCAACTGACTGTTACCATTCATGAGCAAGACTTTGGCGTTTTGGTAGATGCTTTCATTAAAACAGCAGCTCAGTGCTCAAAGAAGAAAATCAAGTGGTAGAAATTATTAGAAGGAATAAAGAACCATCACTATGCCAAAACTGGGGGCAGTTCCAGTCTCCTCATGTCAAAATGAAATAGCAGAACTGGAAAAGTTTGATTATCTTTGCTGTCTTCTTTGAAAGACATGGGATGGCTTCTTTATAGCCTTCAAAAAAACCCACAACACAGATAACCGAAGCAGTATTGTGAAGGTCTGCGTGGCATGAGGAGGGTGGTCAAGGGCTGACCATTCAGCATGTCCTCTACCACCAGACCTAGGGATGGTCAAATGAAGGTAGTAGGAACTGGATTCAGAAACACATAACCAGAGACAGTTCACACAGTAGCTCCTCGCCAAGGAGCATCCTGCATGTGTAGTTTTTGTGGGTTGAAAGGGAGACTGGACTTGGAAGAGAGATCCATTGCAAGTTACTAAACAGTTAAACCACAACAAGCTCAGGAAATCCTCTGGACTGAAAATAGCTCACAGCAACAGGGATGTTTAGGGGAGTTACTATATACTTTTAATCCTGTTCTTATTCTCCCCTAGGCACCCATTTCTGGCCACTACTGGAGGCAGTCTGTCTCTTGTACAGTACAGTTTCCCAGTATAACCACTTTTCTGTTCTTTGATCTCAGCCTCTCTCCCCAACAAATGCCAGTCCAGTCATGAACTACTGTGCTTGACCTGGTTTCTGCTATTCACATCACACATACTGGCACCTCCCACATCCTAAAAGAAACCCTAAGCCGTCCTTGTGGGAAGGAAAGTTAAAATCCTTGCCAATAACTATTACATACGTAACACAGGAAGAGGCCTGTTGGGTTTGGGTTGGGTTTTTTTCTTCAGTAGATAAGACTTATGATGGAGAAGGGACACACAGACTTATCCCTAGGGAATCCCATATTAGTGGAAACAGTCCTGTTTATGGTACTGTGTCTGCTTAATAAAACACCCCGTTTACCCATAAACATAATTCTTGGGAGTCTTAAGTGCTATAGGAGAGGGCTGGGTGAAAAAACAAACCATGAGTTCAAATAAAACCTTTTTGCAATGAGGCAGAGGCTGCTCCATCAGCCTTTTATCTCCAGTTCTTGCCAGCAGAGCAGCTCTGCCATCAAGCTCTTGATTTGGCCAGTTCAGAGGGATAAAAAGACCGCTGGAGAGAAGGCAACATAGGGTTTCTGTTCAAGAGGCAGGGGCTAAAATTTTGTCTTCCTATGATAGAAAAGGAAAGGTCTAACCTGCTTTCTCTGCTATAAGCAGACATGCACACTGCAGTAGCCAAAACACTACCATCCCCATTAAAGGGGAAGAATACAGCAGATGAGGCATAGCCAAGCTCCAGATATCCATACTCCTTGGTCTTTGTACAATGAGACAAATCATCTAAGTGTCTTCAACTGCAGCAAACACTCAACTCCTTATGTAATTCTCTAGTGCTTCACTCCCATGACTGATATTTTCATTGCAGTGTTTCCTAGCAGGCAGAGTGTAATACAGAATCACAGAACACTTGAGGGTGGAAGGAACCTCTAGTGGATAAAGCCCCCCACGAGGACCAGGGTCTGCAAACATGAGGCATCTTCCAGTTGTCCGAATCAGGCAGTCCTGATCAGGCAGTCTGTAGCAGATACCCACAATGTCACCCATGTTGGCCTACCTGCTAATCCTGACCGATAAGCTCTCAGCTGGCTCCTTATGCATCCCACACAGAGCTCCATGCACCCCTGCTGCACTCACATACAGGGCGACTCCCCCTCTTCACCTTCCTATTCTAACCTTCCTTAAGAGCTCGTATCCATCCATTGTGGCACTCCAGTCATGTGAGTTATCTCATCCAATCTCTGTGATCTGAACTGGATCATAGCCCTGCAACTGCATGCAGACCTCTAATTTCTCCTGTTTGCTCACCATGCCATGTGCATTAGTGTACAGGCACTTCAGAGAGGCACGCAGTTGTTCTGATTTTCCCAAAGAGGCATAAGACCTTACCCCATAAAGCGCTACTGCAAGTACTTCCTTTTCTGTGTGAATACTCACAAAATTAGCCCCTTTCAGCCCTTTGTTTTGTTGATTCCCTTTGCTTGCCAACCTGATCCATCAGTTGATGGTGGATTGCGTTTCCCTCCCCTGTCATTCCCGGTTCCTCCAGGCACATTGTTGGTGTCTACATGGAAAAGCAGGACCAAAGCCCCCAGCAAGCCTCCCTAGATACCAGGTTGGGTCAGCAGATGGAGTCTCCCACTGCTGCCATTCACTGCTTTCTCCCAGTGCTACCAGCTGAGGTACTGAGCTGCACTGGAGGGAGCTTCCAGTCCCTGGTCTGCTGCCAGACACTGAATCTCTTCCCTAGTAGCAGCTCTGCAGGGGGAGCAGAAGCCATGCTTCTGGGGCCAGAAGGCGCCAGCTCCCAGCCTTTGTCGTAGTGGGAGTCCTGCTTTCCCACCCAGCAGGCTCTGCCTGTAGCTCCTTAAGTGCAGCTTTTGGAGGTTTCAGGCTTTTGTACCTACAGGGTCCTGGAGAAGGTCTGGTTGATCTTTCTTGTCATCCCTGATGCTGTGCAGCCACTGCCTTCCTCCCACAGCTCTGCTACTTAGCAACACAGACCCTCCCAGGCACCTACCTCCTGAGGGAAAAAGCCCATCTCCCCAGCCCTGGCGAGAGGTCCCCAGCGTCCCTCAGCCCCAGCCCTGCGGAGCTGCACTTGGGCTGAGGCTGCTGACATCGCCGGGGCAGTTGGCCCAATGCTGCTGGGGTCTGTGCCCTGTGCATGTGTCTGCTGCTCACAGCGAGGTCCCTGGCTCTGTCCTGCACTAACTGCTGCTATGGGGAGCTGTGTTCTCAGCCAGCCAGTGCTGGTACAGGGCTGCCCCATACCTGCCGGAAAGGTGCATGTCCACTGTCAGCCAGGAACCAGCTGAACAGGAGCTCAGAGCCCCCTTTCTTCAGGAACAGGCCGGACCTGTTGGAGGTTGCAGTATCCTTCCATGCAGCAGCACACTGGTGCTCCTCAAAAGGCTCTGGAAGTCCTCCACCAACCCCAGGAGAAACTCTCAGAACATCCAGAAGATTTCAAAGCAGAGCCCAGAAACTGCTGCACAAACTGCTGTGCCTGTTGGCTGCCTCCAACAGATGTGCAAGTCCTCAAATGTGTGTCTCCAGCAACCCGAGTCTGCCTTCAGTGTTGGCAGTCATCCATTGAGGAATATTCATCTTGCCGTATCAAATAATTCTAAAATTCTTTAAACAAACCTGACTATGCTAACATAGTTCTTGGCTTATTCAGATCCAAAGTCCACCACGGTATCTTGAGATTTGAATTTAGTACTCGGTGGATTAAGAGAACCATGAATTAAGCCCACGGCCATACAGGGCCTTGAATATACTACCTGACTTTTAATAATAATACATACTGCATTAACACAACAATGCATACATTCCTGGTACTAATAACTAGAAATCAGCTAGAAGTAAAAATCTGATTTTAACCTGCCTGCATGTGTTCAGGCATGCAGATATATATAGGCATATATACATACACAAATATATGATAAGCTATTTTGAACCCACACTTAGATATAATCACAAGTTAGAAAAATTAAGATGAACCAATTTATTAGTTTTGTATTTGTTATCTTCTAAACTATGCTAACACTCATCTACAGTGATGCTAAATGGCAGGTGGAATAAAAACTGAATGCTATAATAGAGTGACCTAAATTTGCCAAGCCAGGGAAAGTTTCCCTTTTTTCATGATTTCCACTTCATAAGCTGTGCTGTCACAGCAATGGGATCATAGGATAATTCAGGCTGGAAGGGACCTCAGGAGGTCTCTAGTCCAAAATCCAGTTCAAAGTAGGGTCAGCCATGAGGTCAGGCCAGGTTGCTCAGGGCTTCATGCAGCTGGTTCTTGAAAATCTCCGAGGAAGACTGTATAATCTCCTTGGGCAACCTGTTCTGCTGCTTGGCTGATCCCATTCTGGTCAGTTTGTCTACGTAAGTTTCTCCTTGTATCCAGCCTTACAGCCAGGTACAGCTTCTGACTTCGTCTCTCTTCCTCCCACCATGCATTGCTGTGAAAAGCCTGGGCCCATCTTCTCAGTAACCTCCCTGCAGGCCCTGACCATCGTAGTGGCCCTCCACTGAACTCACAGGAATTTATCAGTCTTTCATGTTCTCGAGTGCAAAACTGAGCACAGTATCCAGATGTGGTCTAATCAGTACTGAGTAGAGGGGATAAACACCACCTCCTAATCACCTGCTGGCTTTGCCCCTGTTAATACATCCCACAATGCTCTCCCAGGTGACTTTCAGCAGATCTGCTGCCCAAACTAGTCAGTCCCCAACCCCGTATCATTGCCAAGGGTCCTGTGCAGGGGCTGGACTTCACATTTGTCCTTACTGAATTTCATGAAGTGGTCCCATTCCTCCAAGGATTCTAGGTGCCTCTGTGTGGCAGCATATTGACTGCCCCCTCCCATTTTGTGTCATCTGGGAACTTCATGAGCAAGCCCTCTGCCGTCTTCTCCAGGTCACTGATAAAGGTGTTAAACATAACACATCCCAGGACAGATCCCTGTGGCACCCCAGTTGTTACCAGCCTTGAGGCAGAGTAGCCCTTGAACCACTGCCCTCTGAGTCCAATCATCCAACCACTGTTTCTGCCCATCTGGTTGACTGATACCTCCTAAGCCTAGAACTAGGCTGATTTGCAGGTGCAAGAGAAAATCTTCATGTTTCGATACAGGCAGCCAGAATACCCATTCTCTATCTCATCTAATTCAAATATGGCCTGGATTGAAATGCTCTATGGATTACCACCCGGACCATGCCCAGGAGGGAGTTTAGCTTGCAGCTTCTTCCCATCCCAGGAATCACATCTTCAGCTCCCAGCTCCATCCACTACACACTACAGCACATTTAAACCTGTGACTGGCAAGCTAATCTTGATCTGTGCCTGTATCTCTGTAACTGCCTGTTTCTCCCTTGACCTCTTGCTCCACCTCAGCAGTAAATCACCTAACCTTTCATCCCAACTGGCCAAAGTGCTCCCTTGGACACAAGCTCCCTAAGCTGAAGGGACTGTTTAAGTGATACCACATTGCTAGAATCTAAACCTGTTACCAGTCTCCTTTCAGCAACGTGAACTTATACTGCTTCCCTGCAGGAGAGAAAGTGTTGTGTGACTTGGTCACCATGTGACAGTTCATGCAGTGTTCAGTGAAGCTACTCCTCTTTGCAGAGGGCTGAATAATTTTTTATTCGTAGAGACATTTTCTCAATAAATCACCCAAACACCACCAATATTTCTAATTCTATGCATTACTTAAAAAGGCCATCTACAAGAATCTGCAAGTTTTCATTTTTTTATGCATTTCTTTTGGACCCTTTTTTCCCCTAGGATATTCTCAGGGTTTGAAAAGTGTATTTATTCCCTTACTCCATTCCACCAATTTTCATTTGTTATCAGTTTTCCTCTTGCATAGCTCTGGCTCTCAGGCACAGCAGATCTGTGCAAACAGGTGCATGTTCCCGTGATGGTGGCAGATGAACCTTCCTTCTCAGGGGTTGTTTTTAACCACCACTGATCAAAGCCTCGTGGGCCAGTGAGCGTACAGCAAAGAGCAGAGTGCATCTGCTGTTGACAAAATAGGCAGAACTTTAAGAGTTTTAGACAGTTTTTTCTTCTTGAGATAAACTTGGTTTTTCCTCATTTGTATCTGTGCTATTAGACACAACTAACAAGAAGGGACAGTATAGAGCGGATGGGAACCCACGGCAGAAACGTCAAAAGAAACTGAGAAGATATAGAAGATACAAAAAACCCAAATAGATAGAGTGTATGTGCTGATTTTGTTTTTAGCACATGACACATTCTGAGGAGTTTTCCATGGCTACTGCCAATCTTTTATTGAACTCAGACGCTGCCTGCTATGTAGAGCAACAGTGCACTCTATTCTCCCATGAGGACTTGAACTTTCTCCCTAGTTTGGTAGCTCTCCTCGTCGTAGCCACTAAGACCATTTCCACAGCACTCTGTGCCGTATGCAGAAAAGTAAGAACCATGGTTCAAATAAGGAAAACAATATACTATGCTTAAGTCTTGCAACCTTGTTTTCAGGACTTTTTCACTACAGTCTGCTTCAGCACATTACAAATGTAGGTGTGTAAGAGGGAAAACAAGAGGCACAACCTAACAGGCACTAGAGTTCTTACCGATGAGCATTTTCACAGGTGTGCACAGAACCCAAGACCAAGGAACACCCGGGTTTTTCAGCATATACTCACGACCTGCCCTCCCTCATGAATGTACACGTGACAAAACTGTTCCATTTCAGTTCCTACTCTGCAGGAAATTAAAACATCAGACATTTCAGAAGACTAACAACAGAAATGGCAGAAAGGAAGTAACTGCACGCATCTGTTACTTTAATAACCATGATTCTTACATGGTTGTATTTCTCTCTGCCATGTGAGACAGGAGAGTTTTCCCCTGCCATATGCAAAGCTGTCATGTTCTAGATTCTCTCTCCTCTCATACTCAGCATTTCAGTACCTCTCAGCTGCAGGCATGTATTCATAGTAAATACCAAAGGACAGGAAAAACAAGTAGGATGCTCATGTCTCTCAAAGATCACTCACTATGCATACACTAACTTACTACTACTTCAAGTAAGTTGGCACGCACTCCATAAAAATGTTACACCATTTTTAGTGCAGTTAGTAGTTTAGCAGCAGTTAGCTACTATCAAGCACAGGAGAAGGTTCTCAAAAAAAACCCCCACCATGCTGTGTGTAGTATCAGTGTGCCAAATGACCCCCATCAGCTCTAGTGGTGAAATTTGTGTGGTGAAACCTGATTTTAGATTCGTGATTAGAAAGATTAGCATCCTGATTAGAAAGCATGGATGAAGCTGGACGCAGATGCACAGGGGATAACCAGAATACAGCAGATCTTCAAGCACTGCTCCGAGAGTCATCGGAGTCCTGGCAGAACCCGCTTTGACCACTGACCTCCTAGAAGTATTTCATAGAAGGCCTGGATACAGGCTACTATCTTGTACAGTCACTGGTTAGAAATAGCAGAACACCTAGACAGAACGCCTGCAGGGGAAATGAACAGCTTAAAAGATGTCCAAAGGTCTGAATCTATGCAGTTAAAACAAAAAAAATCAAAACGCCTTCTGGCATCAAGACGGTGACAAACAAATTAGACCTAAAAGCAAAAGGCTCACGAGAAAGAGACTTGAAAAAATTTCCTGGCCAACATGAAACTCCCACTGCTTTTGAAATGAACACGATAGAGGAATGGGTGAGTATATCCCTGTGTCTAGTAGAGGTAACGGCTATCGGGAACATCACATTTTGTTACCAAGAATATGGAATCCAGAGGTTCAAATAGGGGATCCGCCTTGAGAAGCCCCCCAGTTGTCTCAGTCATTCATCCCAGGAATTTAAGCCGAGGAACACTGGGCTTTTTTAGTCCCTTTATAACAAAATGGGATGACCCAGCTACTTAACAACTACTTAAAAGTCCTCATCAGTCTTGAATTTAAATAGGGTGGTGGGTCCTAAGCAGGGATGGCTGCAGTACTAAGGACTACTTTCTCTTGCTGAGAATAGTAACTGTAATAACGGTACTGTTTCCTCAGGTACAAGACGCAAAGTCACCAGTGACCTCCAGACCACCCACGTGGTCTGTGTTTGGGAAGGCCAAAGCCACATCAGCTCCAAAAGATAGGTTTTTGTAATCTACTGTGCCTCTATAGCCTCTGCTTGAGCTGAGGCATCTCAGGGCATATTGGCATAACCATGAAACGTGTTGAGATATGGTGAGATATCTTCAGAAGAATGTTCCCTGTCTTTAGTACTAACAATGGAGAAAGTTGTTTCTTCTGAGAACTGGAACGTCCCCAGGCCCACCTAGGTATGCAAAGGGACCTGAAAAAGTGGTTCTTTTCTAGAGTGATTTTTGAAACATGTCCCTTTCTCTCTTAGTATGGAGGCAAAATGACTGAACTTCACCCAAAAACTATTCTCCACTCAAACAAGAGCCCCTGTAGGGTCAGGACAACAGACAGAAGACCTTCTTCAGTAAAGCCCATCAAGTCAATCTTAAGAGTGAATCAGTTGCTAACAAGACAACAGACCACACAGTAGAAAAATGGCACATAAAAATCTCTTTGATCAGGAAATTTAAAGAAACAAACATGGCATTAGGCACACTGTCCATACAAACTTACACAGTACGCGAGAGAACGTAGTATAGCTCCCTGAAGACTACAAAAACATTCTCCAACCTTAAGCAGTAAGTTCTTTCAGTAAATGTGTATATATGTAGTCAGAGACAAAAAGTTTTGCAATTCTATGTATACTATATAGACAATATTTCAAAGCTCCACCTTCATTTTGCTGCTTTTTGCCAAGTATTTGTATATATAAACAACATTTGTATGTTGTGAGCATATGTGTATCAAACAGAAGGAAGACCCTGACTGTTGAAAGCTGTTTTACAACTCCACAGGCTCCAAGAGAAACAACTGGTTTACGCTGAAAACAAGTATTTGAGCCTAAACAACATACAAGATTTTTCTGTGGTGAAGGTTCTGGTATGTAGCAGCAACACACTATATATTCTATAATATTAATACTTTCTTTCTTTAGGCAGATCATAATTGGCTCTTTTAGCCCAATTTGTATAAACAGAAAACAATACAAAAGAAAACTATGTTCCAAATTCAACATCAAATAGTAGCATAGAAACTCAGAAGGTAGCATCACAAATTTTGAACAAGTTAATCAAGTATGGATTTAAAGTGTTCTGATACATCAAGTATTTTATCTAAACTAAATATGATAGCACTAAGTGACACTAGTTCTGTGTTTTGGCCATCTCTCACTTCCTTATTTTGGATAAATACAAACATGGAAAGCAGGCAATGGATGCTGATCAGATATTAAATACCAGAGTTATAAAAAAAAAAAAAAAACAAGTAGCAAAGCAGCTTATGAAGAAGAAAACAAAATTCATTTTTTAGATCTTTTCACAGATTAAAATACTATCCCATGCAGAATTAAGTGTAACATCCCATAACCCGTTGTGACACTTTTGGCAGGATAGTACCCAAGTACATAATCATTAAAAGTTGCTGAAACGATACATATTTTGAGTAACTCTTCCTGTTCCTTCCATGAATACAAGAAAATGGTTTGGCAAAACTTGATCTCCCCTACCGCAATAATCTTCATTTTCCTTCACGTTCCTACCAAAGACTTGCTGCTTCCCTAATACAAACAGAAAAAAGTGAACTGAACTTCTGCCCAAATCCCTCCAAAGTATTCCTCCTTTTGGTTTACACTCTGTTTGGTATCTGGGAGCACAGAGTTGGCTACTTATGCTTCAGGGGAGTCCTTACTTGCCATTTCACTGGATAATGCAGGCCAGATATTGGAAGACAGCTTCACAATTTTGGAGAAGTACTATAAACCTTGGAAGGAGCTTGGTTCACTAGATACTGGGAAACTGAGATATCAAAATGTAGCAGCAGTTCAACTACTAGTTCTCTAGTTCAGCTACAGAACTTGTACACACCTTTTCCAATAAGCACTGCAGTTGGATAGTAGTCTGATGACTGCTTTCTGTTTCACAGCTTGATGGCTGTGAAACAAGCAGCACGATGGCTGCGTTTAGAATCACAGAATATCTCAAGTTGAAGGGTCATCAAGTCCAAGTGCCTGATCCTCACAGGACTACCTAAAACTAAACCATATGACTAAGTCTCATCCAGATGCTCCTTGACCTCTGACAGGCTTGGTGACATGACCACTTCCCTGGCGAGCCTGTTCCAGTGACCAACCACCCTCTCAGTGAAGAGCCGATGTTGCAAACGAGAAAGATTTGAAAACCTGGCTGGTTGGGGCTCACTGAAGGGAATGAAAAGCAGCAATGACTGGGCATAAGACACACGTTGTCCCCTAGGAGAGGACATATGTATGTGAGGGAAGGGCAGAACCATCCTAGACTGCTAAGAAGGTATATTGAAATTAGTAGGAAAGACTGGGTCATCAGGGTTTCACAAAAAGTTGCCAAGACAAGAGATCACATTGAAAGATTTAATGAGAGGCACTGTAGGAGACATCATTACTGATGGTTATATATTGCTATCTGCAATGTGCATCTGTAAAGACTGTTGCTATTAGGCAGCTTTGAGAGCTCTTGTTTCTAAATGGCTTATATCTTGGCCTCTTCGGCCTCATATTTAGTGTTGCATTTAAATGGATGCTGCCTTAACCATATCTTCCTACCTATGGAGGTTAGAATCCTCTTTTACCTAACTATTCCAAATCCCTTACTAATGACGTTTGACCTCAGCAGCAGCTATCACCCTCTTCCCGCAAACACACTCTGCGCACTAGTCTCAATTCTATGTGTGTTTTTACATATATTTCAACACTCCAACCTCTTCCTCCAAATCAAAGAAAGCAACATATCCTCAGTTCTCCTCTCTTAGTGATGATGATATCATCATTATCTAACTTAGCTTCACTCATCTAGGCTTTCATCTTGAATAGAAGACTCCTATCACTGGTCATCTGGTGTCAAGTAACTGCTTTCCCATCTCACTTATCTGTTGATTCCCTACCCTTGACTCATCTCTCTAGCACCTTTCAAATTAATAACTCATTTCTAACATCCCACTTTTCACCCAACACACCTCCACACACCATTGTTTTTCCATCACCTAAACCATATAGAATATAGCAGAAGATAAATAGAAGGTAAATAAAACCATCATTTTTCTATCCCTTCCTCCTCCAGCTCTTATCTTTTGAAATGATTATGGAAAGACAACAGTAACTGCCTTTTGGGGAAAACACAAAGGCAGTTTCTACTGCCTTTCAGTATGTTGTATGTCAAAGGCTCCAGAGAAATGGTGGTGTACATCAAATTCATTTAACATGTTACTGCATCTATAGATACGGCTATAAAAAAACCCTTGCTGCTTAAAATGAACACCTTATTGTTTTATTAAATATGGATTAAAAACTCTTCTGTTCTTCAAAATATCTTTAGTTTACAAGAATTTACTTTTGCTGAACAGAAATATACTACAAGGAACACAGAAACCTGTAAGCTTAAAATATATCTACCAAAAAAGCCAGCTGTTCCAAACCAGACTATTTCAAGGTGCCATGACTTTACAAGAAAGCTGTTTTACATTATCAGCATGTCTTCTCAACATATTAAAGAAAAAGCTTTTTAGGGCAAGAATGTTTCATTCTAATACATTTTTTTTTATTATAATACCAACAGAAGTTACTGCTACTTAGATTGTTACTAAGTTCACGTGTTCTCTTATACGGCATGTCATAATTTGAGCAATTGTCTTTTATCTATAGAAAATTAATAAAATGCAACAATGCTGACATAGTCTTACAGAACCTAATAGCTAAAACCTTCAGCTCTCAATCTGTTCAGAACCACATAACAAATTTGTGAACTGCAATTTTTTTTTAATAATAAAATTACTTCCAAGTAAGCAGGCAGCGTATTCAATAATACTGCTTTGATTTTCAAAATACTGTGTTCCTTTGTCTCTACATACATGAGGTAGGATACAAGCATCAGAAACATGACTAGCCAAATAAAACACTTTACGTTATCCAGCCTCCAAAGAAACTACATGTTAAAACTAATTCCAACATATCACATGACTACTAAAATACTGATTGGCAGGGGCAGAAATCTGTATTTGAGAGACTTTCTTCCTTCTTACATAGATATCGTATATGATGCTGGTATCTCAAAAGAATATACAATATACATCTTCATTACAGAAATGAAAGTGCTACTAAAAACCACATCATGACTGTAGTGAGGCACTGAAAAAAATGCCAGCGTGAAACCTTTTTGTTACTGCATACACACAGTATGATACTATGTTTATCCTGCCTATACAAATATAATGGCACTTGGTGAACTCTGTGCAGAGGTCAGACCTTTTGGACAGCAGAATCTGAAGAACTTTAAAGCAAATTGGGTGGGTTTTTTTCTGTATTTCTATCCCAGTTGCCAACATTCAGCTTCTTACTTTTCCACTAGCAACAAAATACCAGCAGCTGTACTGTACGCAAGGAAGCAGGTGTCCTAAGTATGTTGGACAAACCTACTGACACATCAGGAAGTCTACTTCTGTCAGCATTAGGAAATTGCATCTAAATTAGTAAACATCTTTTGTAAAGGCAACATCCCACAAAGATGCAAGGACTGGAATGGCAATCTGTGAGCATAACAGGAAACAAGAATGCATTCAGGTTCTTATACTCCTCTTGATGGATGACTGGACAGAGGGTCTTGGTCAGATGAATTTTATCATTTTGGTCCTCATAGAGCAATCAGACTAGCGGGATGGCCATCTAGAATTCATCTTAATCATGTGTTTGTAGACACACTGCCTTGGACAAACATGGTGGTATACCTGAAGGTGTTTCTTTAAAAAATTCTTTGTAAAATATGTACTGCACCTACCTTGATGACGTAGAGATGTAGCAATCTCTACAATACATATGTATATATAAATGTGTATATATTTAAACACAAATTTTAAAAATATTTCAATCCACAAACTCAGAATTTTGTATGTCTGGGGTATACAGTTTTAAGATACACGTATGCTCTTTCCACTACATGCCCTGTGTGCTCAAGTGTTAGAATATTCAAACATATCAGTGTACTTGGGTTTGTACTTGTATTGTACCCAAGTACAAACAAGTACTTGGGTTTGTACTTGTATTTGCATAGGATGAATGCATTTAAGAACTAACCCCACAGAACCACAGGGATGTAAACTTGCAGGATCCAAACCCTATTGCATGCGTCCACAAAAGCAGACTTTGATAATCTGTCAAAACCTACACATGCAAAAAAAAAGCAAGAAAACTGCACACACACCTCTATGTGAAGCTTGGTGGCGTTTTTTTAGAATATCCAATGACAACTGCTGTGCCAGAATGAAGTATTTAATCTTCAAGTCTAAGTTTTTTGCAAGTTACTCACAAATTGAGCATATTCATTTTCAGTGGAAATCTCTTTAATATGAATGCTTTTTTTGTAAATTCTAATGTTTTTTGTAAATTCTAATGTTTTTGTTCACATAGATCAAAATGTCAAAACAGCAAGTGTCAAAGTATTTGAAAAAGGGTTCAATTTTGCTAGAAAATAAAGTAAATTGGCAGAGTCAAGTATAGTTAATACAGGATTCTAGATTATCCTAGGTAGAAGAGGTGTACTCACACTAGAACTCTCAAGCAATTTTGTGTTTCCTTCCTATTAGTGCATTAGCTAGCCCTAAATATTAATTATCTCAGTTGGTGACAAGTAAAAAATCCCATGCTTCTGGAATCAGAGTGAATTATTCTTAAAAACTAGTATCAAGATTACAATCACTGTTTGCATTTTACATACGAACTACAGATCACTGAAAGTTTCCTGTTGCACTGCAGCAAGAAAAGGAAATGTAACACAAATAAGCTTAATTTGCTGCAAAGTACAGCAAGATACTTCGGTAATCTCATAAAAATTTCATACTGGAACTTATTACAGTGAGTTCAATTTGATCTTTTAATGTAATACAGTACATTTTTATAAACTTAACATTATCATTGCAGAAGAGCATGCTAACTGAATGTTAGCAATTTATCTTTTATACATAATTATACTCTACTGTAGCTACTGTACGCAGATCTCAAAATGTTAGTACATAAAATATTCATTTTCTTTATATGAGATGAGAATGAACTTAGAAGAGGTTTGAATATAAGAATGAAATATTTGCTGTGCCTATTTCTCAAGAAATAATGAATTACACATTATAACCCAAGAAATCAACATTTAAATTGCAAAACTATAGTTTAAATTTACATTAAACATTACTGATCATAATGTGCATCAATATTCAATGAAGTTTAACCTAACCATGTTTATGCACATAAAGCCTCAAGAGTCTGCAGCAGTTTCAGCATCAGTTTTCCATATTTTTGTATAAAATGGACTTAAAGGTACATCTTCCATAAATGTTTTCAGTGCAATTCTGTCAAAGAGGAAAATATAAAGCTAGCTTTCAATCATTTTAAACCATAAAAAAAACCGCAACAACTTGCATTTGCACTGCTGAAGCATAAGTAAGCCAGTTCCGTTGTGCCAACTATTTCAAAGTCAATTCAAATCAACCATAATTGCCTTTTTAGGCAGCATTTCCCCCGTATCTATAGGTATAAATGTTGAAAAGCTGAATACTGGGGGTGGGTGTGGGTTTAAGCCAAGGCAGAATAATCTAATTGTTTATAATACCTTTTTCCTTGGTAACAACAAAAAAATGCATAATGAAAATATTCTAAAGGTTTCTTTACTAGTGATCTTAAGTTTGGAAGTCAGTAAGTCTGTGTTTTAGTATTATCCTTTGCTCTAACCTTTACAGGCCACCTTGCAACTATAATTTATTTACTGATGGATTATATGAAAATGCTCCATTATTCAATGAGATAAAATTTTCCTAAGTTAGCAACTGTTTTTTTCACATGTTGTCAACTGTAGGGAACCAGAGGGATAACAGCACCTGAAATAGTATGTGCTTGGCTAAGCATAGTGTAGTAACCTATACATTTTGGTTCAAAGACACAGTTTGTAAACTGTAAAACTGCATACAGGATACTGCTTTAAGTATTTTGTTTCTATTTTTTTGCAGATTATACCTAAAAAAAAAACAAACCCCAAAACACCAATCTCTCTATGGTAGCACAAAATAAAAATGGAGCTTCATTCAAATCTTGAATACCTTGACTGCAATAATAAACAGTTGGTTATTCAACAAAAACTTAGCTCTTCATACCAAAAAAATTTGGCTCAAAAACCAAAAACAAACGGTACAATAAACTCTCAATAAAAGGCTCTCTCATGAGGCAACCTACCATATACTACTGCTAGATACGAGTTTCCAAAAAAACATTACATCCCATTTTCAGCACATTTTTCATAAACATGCAACTTCACTATAAAATACAAAACACTTGGCTCTCAAGAACAGCTTTATAAAGACACACTGCATCAATAAAATTTTTCTTTGTGATTAACTTTACATTGTAATAAGAACTGTATTTTCACTAATGTTTATATATCAGATTTCATATTATAATGTAGTAATAATTTGCTCTTTGTGAACATCATGTTCAGAAGGAAATATCTATACACATTAACATACTAGACTATTAAAAACTCAGTTACAGAATTTTATTGATACAGTAGATTAATAAAAACTGATAGGGGAAGATAAAACGGGTAGGGTATTCAGTACATTATTTAATAACACACTTTTAAAATTAAAATATTTTAAATCCTTTTTGAATTTTCAATGCCACTAGAAGTCCAGAAAAGTCTGGCATCAATACTGAGGTGTAAAACAAGTCAAACAACTTCTTTCACAATTTGCATCTCTTGTATTATTCTATCCAACATTGTTCAACTGTAAAAGAAAGTAATTTAGCACCTCTGATGATAGGTAGGTGCCTAAAGGTAAACACTAGGTTAGATTCGTGAAGGAAACAAAGACCGTTTTTCTTTTCTTCTTCTCAACAAACAGTGGCAAAAGAAAGTGGCACTATTTGTTCAACTGATTTTTTTTTCACAGTTAAATGTCAACAAGAGTACAAATACGAACACTGACAGATATTGCTTGAGATCAATTTTCAACAAACTCTGTTCTTTTTTAAATCAATAGATCCAATAAACAGTGGGGTACTGTCAGTTTAAAGCCGCAGATAAAAGCTATACAAGCACTTTAGAAGTCAGAAACATTAAAAAAAGAACTATTTACAGTTTTCTTCTTTAGTTCATATGTCTACAAAGCCAGCGCACATTACACTTCACAAAAATCCACAGTTAATGATATCAACATGTGTGTGGCTAAAGCTTGTGACCTAGGGACTGCAAATGCAGGGGCAGTAAAAGTAAAATAGGTTTTGTCTTTTTTTCAGCAACCCCATTTGTGCACTAACAGCTTCATTCAGTCTCAAGCTTTATATTAAAAGCATTCTTCAAAGCTTTCACCTGGAAGGCTGATAACTACATGCTCACTCATCGCCTTTCCCTTTTGGAAGTTCTGCGACGGACCTGTTTGGAGAAAAAGTATTTTAAATGTTTTTACAGAAGTTTTGAAAACTTCAAGAACAAATACATTTTATAATGGAAAAAATGCTTACTCTCACAATAATGTTTGAGTAACTGTATACAGTGTCATTCATTACTCATTTTATCACAGGTACAAGTCTCAGTCAATGACCAGGACATAACTTTGTTTGATGTTACTGAGCCTGTGTCGTTCAAGTATTCAAAAGTAATCTAGTTTCCTTTTTCAGAGTTTTCATACACTCATCATCATGCTCCAATCATCAGATGTGTGCAAAAGCGTGAAGGCATTCACAGTTACATTTTTAGTATTACTACTAACATTACTAATGTATTTGTATGAAATAAATATAAACTTATTTTAACATATTTGCATATGCTGGTAAGAGGAAGAAATCGGTTTAGGATTCTGCTCCAAGATTCCATACTTATTTTCCAGTACTATTCATTTTGTGTTCCTGTTTTGTATAAAGAAACATTATTTGCTATTATAATCTAGCTGAGAAGAATGGGCATGAGTTACCTGGAAAACAATTCCCATGAGGTACTACACAACTCAGGCAGACAGATAACAAAAGCTATACAGAACAGAAAATTTAAGATGCCCGACAAAAACTGACATTTTCTAAGAAATGCTGCTTCTCTGGGAAACTACAGTGCAGTGCCACTACACAGCAGTGGCAGTTGACAACCACTTCATTCATTTTCAAGGAGGAAGGTTAAGTTCTAAGAACAGGAGAAGTCATTCTCTGAACATCAATACACAGAGGACACCACAAAGACTCACAAAGAAAATCTCAGGCATTTATCTTACATTGATTGTGGAAACTTCCTCTTCTTCCATTACTTCTTCCTGGGGAATGTCATCACTGACAGGTGAACTACTCTGAAATACGTCCATCTCTTCACTAGATTCATTCTCTTTACTGGCTGCTTGTTTGGAACGTCCTGCACGGCTACAATCAGAAGAAAAATAAGGATCAGTTTCACATTATATGGGTCTGCATATGCATAAACTGTATGAGGGCAAACATTCTACTTTACAAGAACAGCAGCCTTAAAATTTCATGTGATATAATACTTCTACCTTATATACCTATCTAGTTCATCCACACACGGAACAGAAGAATTGAAACTAGGAGGCTGGACAACAGCATTTGAAAACCAAATTCTTCCAGAATAGAGGGCTAGGAGTACAAAGTTGAACATTTTTTGCATCTATAGACAATACAGATTTTTCTCTTCAGTGTCAGAATACAGGCCAAAGAAGGTTGACACAACAGTAACCAGTGAACAGGAAAAGCCAAACAGACAGAGACTGAATACTTGGGGTTTCTTTTCCTTCTATTTAATTCCATGAAAAAATGTACTCTGCTTCCATAGGAGTTTATACACAACGAAATTTGAATAACTGCATCTATATTTTTACAGACCTAGAAGAACCCATATTGCTATTTATGAAATTAACACTATAATGAACCTAAATGCAAATCTTCCAAGCTAGCTCATCCTAAGAGCTAGGGATAATCAGGATAACAGTACCTTAATCAGGATAATCAAGAACAGTCAACAATATCTTAAAATTGTCTTTGTTAGTCATGGGAGCTGAACCACAAGCAAAACCCACCCACTTGCTTAAAATGAGAACTAGTCCCCCCATACCTGAGAGAGAGAGAGAAGAAAAGCCAACTAGATATGTATCCAAAACAACACAGCTGCACACATATTACCATTTTTGTTTGGGTCATCACCACAGTTCAGAATCAAATCACTGAATCATCCTGCTTACTGCACTTTGGTTTGATTCACTAAGCTGTCTTGGTGCACCCAAACTAGGTGACTTTTTGGATTAAATTAAACCAGAAACTCTATTCCAGGCAGACAACAAACATACTTCAATCCCCAGTGGGGGCATACAAATCCAAAACAACTGTCCTCTGACAGCGTGAAACCACACATGTGGTGGGAATTTTCAGTCCTGAGAACCACACTAAAATCTGTACAAAGTAAAATCTCTGAATTGCATATAGTAATTACAGTATAGTGGGGGTTTCAGCACCAACCAACCAACATGACATCCTTTGAGAAGCAATACAAATTAGCCCAACTCAAGCCTTTTGTGACTGATAGAAGCAACAGAATTGAAAAGGAAACAGAATTATTCACAAGCTAGGTTAATCTTTTCACATATTACAAAAATAAGCCAGTTCACATGTGCTAATTGGGATACCAATTAGCTATCAGAAATAGGTTATACGCTTATCACCTGATAGGTAAAATCCCAAATTCTTATGCCAAATCCATCCCCAAGGAGCCCAAAAAGCTTTAAGCATTTGTATTAAATATATTCTATCTTGTGGTACACAGTGCCGCTCAGTCTATCAACTCCCTTCTGTTAAAACTGCTGTAGATATGTATGCAGAAAAGGGAGAAATATCTGACTACAATCCACTTTGAAGACTGAGGAATTACTGCGGTCTCACCTTCTTCTTGGTGATTTGGAAAAAGGACAGTCAAAATTTGGGTGATCTGATCACAAAAAACACACACACACAATTTTTATTTTTATTTTTTTTAATCTGGAATAGACCCAACAACTCTGAACCCTGAACCAACTTACTTGGGCTCCTCATGCCAGGAACAATGTACGTACACATGAACAAGAGCTATGCCTGTTACTGATCATGTGTACTGATACAGTTTACTTTCTGTTTAAAACGGGGTAAAGAAACACACTAAGTTCACTGATTTCACTGAGAGGTGAATCAGAAGCTACTTAAGTATTTACTAAAGGGCATCTTTGACAAATGCCACATAGCACATCACCCAACAAGAACTTGTTGGCATGTCTTCTCTGCATGGCAGTATCAGCTTCCAACTCTGGTTCCACTGCACATGTAGCAGTGACTTCTGCAGTAACCAAGACAGTATTGAGACCTGTGTTTCTGGTTACAGAGTAAAGGAGCAGGAGAGGTCTGACCTGAGGCAGGGAAACAGAACACTGGAAAGGTCGGGATATTGTGCGTGCAAAATGCCAGAACATGCAATCTGGTGCGAAACTAGAATTTGAATTGAGGGTACAAGCTTGTTCAGGCAAAGATTTCCAGTATGTAAAAAAAAACAACAAACAAAAACAAAAACGAAAAACACACCCAAACAAACAAAAACCAGTGGGCCAGTAAGTCCTCTGTCTACTTGTATACTTCTGCTTTAAGTATATTGCATGCACATGTACAGAAAAGGTAGAGATACCTGTAGTTTCCTACAGTAGGCACAGGAAAATGAAGCTAGCCACAGAGTTTACCTTTATTTTGGAGCTTAATACGCCTCAGAATTTTCAAGAGCTACTATCCTTCATAGATTATAGCACATTTCATTCATTTGGAAATGATTCAAGTAGATAATAAGAAGGCCACAAATTAGAAAGTAAGCGAACATTAATTTAAGGAGAATCAGAATAAACTTCTCCACAATACTGTTTCACCACAGTAACAATTTGATTCTTCCTCCCTATCCAAAACAAACGGGAGCACTTTTTGCTCCTTGAAGTCCTAATAAAGCCCTATCTTCAAGGCCCTCATGTGCTTTATTGACTTTTCTCCTAGAAGAGCAAAGCTACATATATGCTACCTGAGCACATTAAACTTACTTGTAGCATCTTGCTCTGGTTTGTGATGCTCTAGGAGAAGCAGCTAGGGAAAACATTTTGGAAATAACAATGACAATTTATTTTCTTAACTGTCAATTAAAATATTCTGAAATATTTTCAGTAAATGATTGTTTGGGGGCACAGAGGTATATTTTTAATTTTCACTAAACACAAATTTAGAAAATATTCACCACTTACACTTTTTTTTGCTGTGATGGTGGTGTTTTTGATGGCCTTCCTCGTCTTTTCTGTGGCGTAGACTGTGCTGATTCAACTGTACTAGTTTCAGATGGTTCTGCTCTGTTTTGAGGAAGACCCAAATTGCAAAGTATCAAATTATAACTAATGTCCAAGGATAAAAGAGATGCAGCTTACAAGAAGACGGACTTACCTTTGCGGTGTTCTTTTCGGTGTCCTATTTTGCCTGCCTTTTGGTTTTTGTTCAATGTTTTCAGTTTGCCTTTCTTCCTCCTCCTCCTCCTCTTCTGCTGCAGCTGCTGGCATTTGTTTTTTTTTGCTCCGTTTTGATGACTTTGCTACTGGTTCTTCCTTTGGTGTTCCCCCATTATTTGCTTTGGGAGGGCGTCCTCTTCTCCCTTTCTTTGGTGGACTGTTCTGTTCATCCTCACTTTCTATTACATCTTCTTTTAGCCGTTTTTCCTCTTGCCATTGTGTTTCATCAGATTCTGAAACAACTGCAGGTCTCTTCCTTCCCCGTTGACTACCTCTAAGTTTCTGCTCTTGCCCCAGTTTATTCAGGTCATCTATGCTTAGTTTCTCTTCTGAATCTGTGATAGCTGCTTTCTTCCTTCCTCTAGGCTTCTCCATCTCTGACTGAAAAGGTAAGATTACATCTTTAAATTAAAAAATTAAACTGCGATATTAAACTGTCACGTATGCAAAAAGCTACAGAAGTTTCCCCCAACAAGACAAAGAGTCTTCAAGTTACACAGGTTGTCTAAGACTGTCTAACATATCCATTTCAAAAACCTTTGCAAAAGTATAAACACATACATACATATAAAATGCCAGACAAGAAAGAAAGTTTATTTCAAAGGTAAGCAGTTAAAACACTGAAATGTGTAAGGTCTTCCTCATTTGTATCCTCAGCTGTGGCAAACACGATTGGCTAGAATATCCACAACTGCATTTTTATCAATAGGAAAATATAAAGATACAGAGGATGGAAACTGTCAACTTGTGGCTTCAGCTCTGTTGTGAGCTACAGGGTGCTTATGCATGGCTCCCATGCTGGCAGCGGCAAGGCACTAATACAGAAGACGGTGGGCAACCTGAATTTATAATTGAAGAATGGAAGCACAGGAATTAGTGGTAGCTGCCAAAGCAGAGCTGCAGTAAGACTCAACATTTGCTCTGTGCAGCAAATAAAACCCAGACAACCCTTAAAAGCTCATAGAATGGTTTGGGTTGGAAGGAACCTTTGAGGATCATCTAGTATAACCCCCTGCTATGGGCAGGGACATCTTCCACTAGATCAGGTTGCTCAAAGCCCTGTCCAACCTGACCTTGAACACTTCCAGTGATGGGGCATCCACAGCTTCTCTGGGCAACCTGTTCCAGTGTCCTACCACTCTCATTGTAAAAAATCTCTTCCTTATGTCCAATCTAAACCTACCCTCTTTCAGTTTAAAACCGTTGCCCCTTATCCTGTCACTGCAGGCCTTGGTAAAAGGTCTGTCTCCATCTTTTTTATAAGCCCCCTTTAAATACTGAAAGGCTGCCATAAGGTCTCCCCGGAGCCGTCTTTTCTCCAGGCTGAACCACCCCAACTCTCTCAGGCTTTCCTCACAGGAGAGGTGTTCCATCCCTCTGACCATTTTCATGGCCCTCCTCTGGACCTGCTCTAACAGATCCATGTCTCTCTCGTAATGGGGACCCCAGAGGTGGACTCAATACTCCAGGTGGGGGTCTCATGAGAGCAAAGGAGAAGGGGTGAATCACCTCCCTCGACCTGCTGGCCACGCTTCTTTTGATGCAGCCCAGGATATGATTGGCTTTCTGGGCTGCGTGTGCACATTGCTGACTCGTCCAATTTTTCATTCACCAGTGTCCCCAAGTCCTTCTGTACAGGGCTGCTCTCAATCCCTTCATCCTCCAGTCTGTATTGATACTGGGGATTGCCCTGAGTCAGGTGCAGGACCTTGCACTTAGCCTTGTGGAACTTCATAAGGTTCACATGGGCCCATTCCTCAAGCCTGTCAAGATCCCTCTGGATGGCATCCCATCCCTCTAGCATATCAAGAAAGATAGAACCTTTTCTGAATCATAAAGCTTTCAGAACAGAAAGTATTCTGGAACTCAGGAAAAAAAAAGGAGAGGTTATGACCTTCAGAAGACGGGGCAGGCAACTCAGGAGGACTACAAGGATGTAATGAGGTTATGCAGGGAGAAAATTAGAAGGGCCAAAGCCCAACTAGAACTTAATCTGGCTACTGCCATAAAAGACAATAAAAAATGTTTCTATAACTACATTAGCAACAAAAGGAGGGCTAAGGAGAATCTCCATCCTTTATTGGATGTGGGGGGAAACATAGTGACAAAGGATGAGGAAAAGGCTGAGGTACTTAATGCCTTCTTTGCCTCAGTCTTTAATAGTAAGACCAGTTGTTCTCCAGGTACCCAGCCCCCTGAGCTGGAAGACAGGGACAGGGAGCAGAATGAAGCCCCCATCATCCAAGGGGAAATGGTTAGTGACCTGCTACACCACTTAGACACACACAAGTCTATGGGGCCAGATGGGATCCACCCAAGGGTACTGAGGGAGCTGGCAGAAGTGCTCACCAAGCCACTTTCCGTCCTTTATCAGCAGTGCTGGCTAACCGGGGAGGTCCCAGTTGCCTGGAGGTTAGCAAATGTGCTGCCCATCTACAAGAAGGGGCAGAAGGAGGATCCAGGGAACTACAGGCTTGTCAGTCTGACCTCTCCTCGGGGAACTGGTTGAGTTACCATCCTGGAGGTATTTAAAATATGTGTAGATGTGGTGCTTAGGGACATGGTTTAGTGGTGGACTTGGCAGTGCTAGGTTAATGGTTGGACTCGATGTTAAAGGTCTTTTCCAACCTAAACGGTTCTGTGATTCTAAGACTCTTCACGTCTCCATGCTTTAGTTCTCTAAAGTACACAGTAAAGAGCCGTAAACAGTGCAAAGATTTTAATAAGCAGCGATTAGGGCCAAAAGGATTGCCTCAACCAACCCCTACCCCGGGGGTGGTGGGAATTTACCCACCTACCATTTCATGGGGCCCATGACTACTTCATTTTGGACCATTAAATGGTCCAGAAGTTCAAATATTTACAGTATTTCACAGTTTCATACCAATGTTTGTTTCAAACTAACATTACTGTATTTCAAAATATACAAACACATTTATTAGTATTTGCCACATTGCAATTTAATCTACATAATGACAGTTATGCCACTTAAAACCAGATTGAATGGGTTTTTTTCCTTCACATATCCCTTGTGACATAAGACAGAAGTCAGCTTACAACTATGTGTCTCCACTTTAGCCATAAACCCTGGTCAAGAAAAGCAGAAATAAAAGCTAGAAAGGATATGAGGGGAAAAAAGTGAAAGAAATTGAAGGACAAAGAATTACACTAGAAGAAAATAAGAAAAATGTTTGAACAATGATGACATGTCCTGCTAGTTCATTACTTCACTGACAAAACTGTTGATCTAAATCAGTGACATCCTTGTTATTCCCTGTTCTACCTGCTTTTGCAGTGATTGTGCACAATCTGTCACTGCAGCTGCTTTTACCAGGTAAGTAGTTGTAGCCAAGTTTCAAAGTAAAGTTTCTCCCTCAGGTTAAACAGTGTCCCACAACCTTAGAACCAACATGTTACTCTATGATGTAATCTGGACAAATATCCTGAATAGTGACATCTTTAAAACATGGACTTTCTGGTCCCCAATTAAAATTCTGCTTCTCAGTTAGTGCTTGCTATAATCTGCTCCTCAGCTCCAAAAAACCAAAAATGAGTTCTGAATCAATGACCTTAAGCAGCTTGCTTACATAGTCAAAGCAAAATACAAATGCCCTTAAAAGTACTTGAAATGCTAAACTGTATTTGCTTTATCACTTAGTTTTGTCGGCTACCAATTCAACCTAATGATTCTAAACATGAATTGCATGCCAGCAGCTGTTTGGACTCTCAGACTTTTCAAGGTTTACAGCTGAAGTAACATAGCAATACAGGCAGCATCACAAGTGTTTTTTCTTTTTTTGACAAGAGATTCCTGATTTTTCTTATTTTGTATAACAAAAAATATACAAAACCTGGTTTTGTATATACAAAAGCTGGTTAGCTTTTCCCACAAGATATCACACCATAAGATAGTTATCTGCACTTCAAGAAAAGCAAAAATTCAGGACATTTTTACTAGTCAGTAGCTCATGTCCCAAGCAACCTAGAAAAAATGCAACACTGATATAATGGGAGAATAGAGAAAAGTCAGACAGTCAAAAAAATAAAGCAGCAGTGACATCAGATATAGGACATCCTTAATGCATTCTAGAAAATCCAATTGTAACAAATCTGATCTTGTTTGTATTATTACTTTTCCATGCATATCCCAAATACTACAAAATTTACAGACTGCCAACTGTTATTAAGGCACAAAGAACCAAAATTTACTAGTGGCATGTAAAATTTTTATTATTTGAACTGCTCTTAGAATTACAATACAATTATAATTTTCTTTGGTGGTTTATTTTTCTGTATTCTGATACAGGTGTAAATACTGCCTGAGACAATATTTAGCCTGTTTATAATTTTGATATCCTCATTAGAAACCTTTAGCATTACTCATCTACAGAAATACATAAATCCATCAGTAAGAATTAGTAAGGACAAGGCTACCACTTTCAAAGGCCTGCCACTCTCAAAGGCCTTGGTTAGAACAGAATAGGAATAGGAGTAGAATATTTTCAGTTGGAAGGCACCTACAATGATCACCTAAATCCAACTGCCTGACCACTTCAGGGCTGACCAAAAGTTAAAGCATGTTATTAAGGGCATCTTCCAAATGCCTCTTAAACACTGACAGGCTTGGTTAGTAGTCATTCCCTAAAATCTCTCTCTGAGATAGACACATGCAATTTCTTCTGAATGATCCTGACACTGTAAAAGAGCATAGCAATGACACCATTCTGCTACCCCTTGGGGTTCAATGTTCTCACAGAACACTTCGTTTATCTAACCGCATAGGCAATTTGCTTGTTAATCATTAAGACTATTTCACATCCTATGGGATTGTATTGGTCCATAAATATCAGTTAACTAGCTCACCCTGTCCTAAAAGCCTGTTGAAGACCGTATTATGCACAGACAGCTTTAATATCATGCTGCAACTTCTACTGGTAATACCTGGCATTCAGAACCAAGCATTTTCCTGCCTTCACTGCAGTACAAGTTGCATGCAAGAAAACAGAATCCATATGGCTATTCAGATAACTCTTCCTTGAAATCCAATGTCAAATCGTGATACTCTCTCGGTATTCTAGATAACCAGGAGAACAAACAGTTGCTATTCCTTACAGATGTTGAAAGGAAAACACAGCTGGCTGGAAAAGGAAAACATGCCTCAGGACCAGTGATGGGACAGTACAAAAAAAGGCAAGAATTATAGTGCATCAACACTGTAATGAGGTATTATCATTTTGCTAGCTATGAGCAAGAAACCATATACGATACAGACTTTTACAACTTCAGAAGGCAATCTGAAGTTTCAGACAGGTTAAACCTCTCCCCCAAAACTCGAGTATAGTTGATCATTATTAAACTAATCCAATTAATTCTTACAAAGCTATATTTCAAGTAAACATCAAGAACACATAGGAAAAAGAAAATCTCTACTTTATATTGGGGAACAGAAGTCCAAGGAAGCTAGCAACTTGAACAATGTCCCAAATGCTTCAAATGTAACAAATCCTGAGAATGAGACAAATCATGGACTAATTCTCATCAACCTAGCTCTAGCAGAATTTACCCCTGTCAGTATTACCAATATCCTGCAAATCATAACTGGTAATCTTGACAGCTTACAGGAATTGTCAGTATGACGCAAACTGAACCTTTTTTCATTGCATTTTCATATCCAACTCTAAACACATTTTCCAGTAGTTTACAACATCAACTCAGTTTCATGTTTCAGCATATTTTCTTGAATTATATCAAGTATGATCACATTCATTTTTATTTTAAAGTCCTGGTGACTTAAAATGAAACATCTGCAATGCAACCAAACAGCTCACCCTTACAAGATCAGAGTCGTCCCTTTTGTCAGTTTTCTTCCCTGGTAAGGGCGAAGCCAGTGTGAATTCTTCATTTTCACTGTGGTCCATTTCAGTACTGTCAAGCCTAGAATGAATAAACATTTATTCTCCTCATTATTATAATACAGTGGGCAATAATTTAAAAAAATATATATTAAGAACAACAATCTTCAGAAGAAATCTATTCCTAAACCATGAACAATCTGGCAGAAAGAACCCTTCACTCTGGCTATGATAGCCACCATATATCACGAGACAGAACATCTAAGTCTCAGGACAAAGGTGTCAATCATAAGCAAAGTTAAATTTTCCTTTTTCACTAGGAAAGAGAAACAGCTTTTGGAAACAGAAGAGCCTTACTGAGCTACAAGAGATCTGTGCATTTGTATACATTTGCATACACTTTCATGTACCAATCAAAGATCCCCACAGACAGCACAGCCAAAGCACGCACGCTCTCCTATGGTGAGGCTTAGGCAATAAAACAGCAGATTTAAATTTCAGAGACCAATTCATCCCTCAGCCTTCTGCTGTTATTTAGGGCAGCAATTTCATTTTTATTTCAGTTTCTATGTACATAAATGTGTAAAACACTGAGACCCACAGATAAAACGTAAAACACAAAAGCCAATATACAAAAGTAATTTCGTTTCATCTGCCCTGGGGTAGGTAGAAGCAACATTTTTAAATAACCGAGCACGGTTTTTAATGAAAAAAATATGCTATGTGCTGAAGTGAAAAGGGGTATTCAAATACACAAACTCTTAACAAACTGGCCTGGGCACTGCACAGACTGAGAAAGATGTTCTCAATCCTACTAGTATAAAATCTGTAATAACTGTCATGTAATTGGAAGCTTGGTTTTTATACATCAACTTAACAGATGCAAGCTTGCCTGTATATATTCAGTCAGACTGAATTGGAAATACCATGCATACTGAATCATTACCATCACTTCTAGAGGACTTTTATTCTTCTTTGGTACCTCCACTCAAAACACTAATCGGTTTAACTTTGGTGAACTGGGGAGATCATGAAGATGACAGAACATGTTAGGCTGTGAGTGCAGCATTTTTTTAAATGAACTGGATGTAGAACAGTATTGGCCTCAGATTCATTTCACTGGATATAGAATAATAAGAATCTGGATAAGAATCTGGATTCCAACCTGTCTTTAGCCAATAATGTATTTTGGCATGTGAACCTGCATGACTTGTAAGAAATAAGCCTTTCTGTGGACTTTCCATGGAGTTGAGAAGTATTTCTTGTAAAACAACTGTACTACATTTAAAATCAGTATTATATATTAAATAATCACAGAAGTACCAAGTGAGAAGTCTTATATCCAAACATAACATTTCCTAACAGTCTTCAATTAATGTGAGAAAATATGAATAGTGGGGGCTATACAATCTCTAAATGTCTGTGAAAAAAAAAGATAATGTGACTTTCAGGTAAAACATGAACATAAGAAGATACAGTAACAGATGAATAACCTAAAAAACTGACACAAAATAAGCTATAATTTTTGAAGACAGATAACTAGAAGATGATTCCTCTAGCATTACAGTACATTCCCCTTTCCATCACAGAAGGAATCTAAAATCCAAAGATGTTTATCTGCAAAGTTCAGCAAAGTGCAGGACAAATTTATAGAGGAGGAAGTCATGCAAGATCACCACAATGGCCTACCAGTCCTCACTGTCTGTGACATGTTGTTAACGTTACAGCAGGCCACAAGGTTCCTAGGAACTGTAGCTGTATGTATATATGTGTGTATATACATATAGAAATGGGGGGGTGTTATATATATAAAAAATAAAATAAACATATGAGGCTCTCCTTCCCTCCGACAGCCAACTCTGGATGCTATTTTATTCTGGTTTTTATTTCTTTTTAAAAGCACATTTATTTCTGGGGTTAGAAAGCCAAATTCATCGTTTCAGTTATACCAATGTGGTACTATAACTTACTTCAAAATAAGATAATAGAATTCTGTTTCTCACTTAGAAAACCTTATAGAAATATTCAACGTTTCCATTACAAATACTTGAAATATCAAAGCTCCTTTGTTGTCTACCAACCTCCCTTTGATCCTTCCTGGAGAGCTTGGATTTGAACTACTGCTGGCATTGCTTACAGTTTCCATTCGTGAAGATTTGGATTGAGACTGCTTGCCTGCTGACGAAAGAGGCTTATTAACTGCTCCAAGAACATTGGCTGCTTTGGGCTGAAACCAAAAATATATTTCCTTTATTTTAAGCTACACGTTTAGATATTGTTAACATGTACTATGCTTAAAATATTCACAGATTTCACTTTCTGCAATCAATATCTTAATTTTAACACAAAGCTATAAACATTTTCATATGAAAGTTACAACAGACACCAGAAGAAAGCTGACAAAGCTGTAATCAAATAGCTAGCTGTATTCTTCTCTCTACCCTTATATTCAGTCCTCTTCTCATTGGTAGTATTGGGTGCTCACCTGACCTTGCAGTAAGCCACTTCAGGACTTTTTGTGCAGTTTGCTTTCTGCTGATCTAGCTGCCTGAACCAGCTCACCATTTGGATCAGATAAGCATCTGTACTGGCAAAACAGAAATAGCAGCAGGACAGCCCTTTCAGCAAAGAAACTATTAAGCTAGCTTAGCTGTAATGGCAAACCACACTATTTTCAACTGGGAATGAATTAGAGAGATCCTCAAAAATCAAATATTGTGGAGAAGATTCTGATGCTTCATGCACAGATTTAAAAATGTTAGGCTTTTAATAGGTGCCAAAATTTCCAGACACTGGTGAGCTTCAGGTTATTCATTAAAGTGGATTATCTTTCAGACATGCCAAATACCTCCAGCTCATACTAACTTTTGAGACAGTTGAAAGAGTTCAGTTACTCCTAAAGAGAATACACCTTTATGCCAAACACTCACGTACAAAAGTTGAATTAAAAGACCATTCCCCATGTTTATCATTATCTAGGATGATCCATCTTCTACTGCAATATTAGATTCTAGCTATGTCTAAAGTTAGTGACAGCTAAAAAAAAAAAAGTTCAACATCCACATCATAGCAGCTTTGAGTGTTCCTTTTTCAGAGATATGCATCATGGATGCATGGTTATACTTGGTTATACTGGTTATACTGGTTATACTTTTTATAGCCAGAGGGAATTTTACACTTAAACCAAAGATTCACTGTGCACTGAGTACAAGAAAACAGTATATCCTTTCCAAAAATAAACCTTGGAGAACAAAATCCAGTTTAAAAATTTACATCTATTAGTTTAGAGCTTAACATTAATCAATAAGCGAATACAGAAAGAGCTTAAAAGCAGAGAGATGTCAAATTCACACCGGACTAAACTTCCTACTAAGGAGGGACTAACACTAACAGGGCCTGCACTAACACTTCCTCCCTTACCACAGAACCTACACGCAAAGCCTTACTGCCCTCAGATACTGTTCCCTGCTCATATCCACCCCACCAACATCCACTCAAACTAATCTTCCCTTCCCAAAAATAAGACTCCCTAGACCAACTCTTATTCCACGTTTCTCTCATGACTGTGAAGCAACTGAAAATTTTTGTTGGTCAAATACACCTCTGCTGCTTGTTACAAAATTTCAGAACAACAAAAAAGAGCTAGAGTACTTGGTGCTAAAAATGTAAAAGACTATAAAAGCTACCTTAGGATTCAAAATAATTTCAAATTATGATATATGAGAGATATGGAGCTACTAGAAACAGTCCAGCAAAGGGCCACTAAGATGAAGATGGGACTGGAGCATTTCTCATATGAGGAAAGCCTGAGAGAGCAGGGGCTTTGGACTAGATGACCTCTAGAGGTCCCTTCCGACCTCAAACATTACATGATTCTGTGATTTTTTGTGATAGCATAAACCATGTTTCTTGTTTAATATATTAAATGTACTGTGACAATATTAAGTTTGGGACAAACTAGCAAGAATGTTTTATGTCAAAAACTGATGAAAGAACTTCATATTGACCACTGATCGGAAATTGGAAGACACACAACTTCCTTTTTAAAACTTTTGCATCTTCAGTAAGAAGTGAATCTCTAATCCATGGAGTTCAAATACTCAAATGTGCAATACAGTGATGATATATTCCAATCAGTAAACGTTGGCTTTCAACTTCTAATCAAAAAGATGCTCCTGTATGTATGTATTTTTTCCTAACTTGCATTCCTCCTCTATTAGTAAGTTACTAGCTCACAGCTAATGCTTCATTAGCAAAGTTAAGTGTAATGAAGATACTGCACTTTTATTTCTTTTGCAAGGTAACAAATGAATGTTCTCCTGTAATCTAGAACAGGACCCATTAATCCAGATGAAAACCACAATTTGTCTTTTCTTTTACTAGATTTTAATTTTATTGTAAAGAGTACCTGGGTTTAGTTTTAGTGAAGAAAGAACATTGCCATTCAATACAATGCATATTTAGAAAGAACAAATTAGTATAACCATAGAACAGTCAGTTATCTTCTAAGATACTGTAAAATGGTATTCAGCTTTGCCAAAGATTAAATTTATGTGATTTTTAAAATCATTTACATTAGAGTTTTCCATAGCTGTCACTTCATATGCAATATTGTAGTCTTCAGCAGAAAAACAGGTTAACCATTTTGCAAACTTGTCAAATATTACGGGTTTGGGTTGGGGTTTTTTTGTTTGGGTTTTTTTTTTTTGGGGGGGGGTTGTTTGTTTTGGGGTTGTTTTTTTTTTGAGACTCTCTTTTTAAAGACAACAGGCTTTGCCTACTATTCCCACAAACCCAGCATAGACAGTAGCAGTTCTCCCTTCTACCTATCTCTTTCTCTCTACCTGTTTACTAACCTTTGGCATATAGATCCTTTGGGCAGAAACAATGTACTTCCTTAAACTTGAAGTGTTTCATTAACTACGTGTTGGTTTTCACCGCAAACACAGCACCAAAAACAAAACCACAAGACCCACCACACCATACATACCTTTCCAGGAGTGAAAAAAGACTTCATTTCCGGAGGAAGATAATTTTTGGTGTTACTGAAATTCTGTAAAGAAAGAAAGGGGGGAGGGGGTGGGAGGGTGTATAAAATCACAGCAATAATCAATGAACAAGATATATACCTTTTGGAGGTAGTACTGAAAGATTTTCTTTATATCATATATGCTTTTGAAATTTTAAACTTGAACAACAATATCTCGGGGGGGAATCAGTGTGTGTACTCATATATAAATATTTATGAAAACATACACATACATACATTTTCAACTACATTATAATAGAGGGAAGTCTGAAGTTACAAGAACTATTGAAAAAAAAAACCAAACCCTGAATTACAACTAACAAAGATTTAAACAGACTTATCTCAAAAAAAATTAAATGCCAAGGTATACCTTGTCAGGTTGAGTAAAATATCTGGCTGGAAGTACAGGGTCTTTAGGGGATTCCAAACTGTATGTTGTACTCTTTGACATAATGATATTCATTGCTACATCACAGACTGTGTATAATTTCTGTAAATAATAAAATAAAAAAAAAAAAAACAAAACACATAACACTTTAGAAGTTCATCGCAAATCTTGACAAAAGACAGTATCTTTTGAGCACAGAACTACAATAACTCACAGTTTAAAAGCAATCATCTTAAACATTTAACATTAGCTTGCATCTTAAACAGTGTATCATGGGGTACTAAAATATAGAGGCAAAAGACAAAAGCAGCAGGCCCAGCAGTTAGAGAGAGCTAGCTTTCATGACCCTTCTATACTTAAGAATAGTGCCATGGTTTCAAAGACAAAGCTAAAAAGAGGAAAGAGGGGGCGGGGAAGAGAGGAAAGGGGCGGGGGGGGGGGGGGGGGGAAGAGAGGAAAGAGGAAAGAGGAAAAAGGAAATCCCAGTGAAAAATCTCATCTCTGTGGGAAAAGCAGAAAAAAGTGACAAATCTGTACATTATGCAATGCAAAAACCTCAAAACCAAGATCAAGGTTTGATACATTCACTACACAATACACACTAGAGACATCTAATGCATGTATTTTTCTTCCTATACTAAGCTTACTCTTGCACTTTTAAAATGAAATATTAAAAAGCACTTTAGTGGATGATTTAAACAGTAAAAATTAGATTACATATATTTAAAGTTAGCGTTTAATAGTCTTACTGAGACAGAAACAGAAGGACTGCAAACTATTACAACTCCCTTGCAAATGTGCAAGATCTACTGAAGCATAGGAAAATAACTGTCATCTAAACTACAATAAATATAATCATTACAGTATACAAAGTATCATCTCCCACATACAATTCTAATAAAGGACATTTTAAAGTCGGTGTGTAAACAAAAAGCAACTCATTTACAGAAGCAGGCCAGAATTAAATGCAATTTCCAATCAAAAAGTATCACCTACTTCATTCATTTTTGGATCATCTGGTCCTTGAGCATCCTTAGTCTGTTTGATATTTTCGACCATTTTTCTGATAAATGCGTGACTGTTGTTTTCATTTTTAGCCATCAATATTTCCAGTATGAACCACAGGCACCTAAAGGAGAAATGCAGTACTCCTCATGAATAAAAATGCAAAAGAAATTCTTTAAAAAAGCACATTTGAGAAAGTGGTTCACTCTAAGTTTTACTAGTATTATGAATCTGAACCAGTCTAACTCTGAGAAACCAATTCTTTAGAAAAAAGGAAATGAAGGTAGGATGAGCAGAAGGTGAAGGTTCCTCTAAGATATCACAGAGCACTAAAAAAGCATATATACTATTTCTCACAATATTTTATAGAAATAACTGCCATTGTTATGTGCACTGAACAGTGTATCAGGGTACTGCAATGAATTAAAATTTCACTTAGAATAAAGTTAGATTGTTTTAACCCTAGAAATAATACTGTTAAAAGTAGTCTTACTCTTTAATGTCCTTGAGTTGTTCAATGTCTTGGACTTTGACATAATCTGGGTCATGAGCTAGAAGATGGATAGTATAAGGAACAACATACTCTGGCAGAAGGGACAACAGTTTTTCTGAAAAGCAGAAGAAACATGCATCAGAAGACTACATATCAAGAAATATACTTTCTAATACAGAGGAAACAGAAAAATTTAAGGTCAGCATACATTAAGATAAAGTATAGGCACATGTGGGCCTATCATTTCTTTATGATGTTGCATCTCATGGTTGATGTGCAAATGTTTCATGCATGCAAAAATTAACATTTTAAGTATCTCTCACTCAGGGCTGCATATTTTCTAGCTACCTTGAGAATACAGCCACAGTCACCCCCTACTCCCAATTCTTTCCTTGGTTCAAAGCCTGTATTCTAAAAGACTTTGAAAAACAGAAGTGAGGATAGATCACAAAATCCATGTTAACTGCAAGATGCGAGACCAGCACAATTGCAGGATACGCTACTATTCTTTCTTAGGACATTGCAGTGTACAGCCTTGCTGTCAACAGGATAGAAAGAAACGCCCTTTGCAGGGGCTTTGCAGTCAAATCGCCACAATGTTCTCCAAACCCACAGCCTACCTTATCTGTTTAAGAAGGGATAGGAGGTAACATGAAAGCTATAAAAAAGTCGTAGTGGACTGAGTTTGAAAGGCTCAGTCCCATTTGGAACAGAGCAGCACAACTGAACTATGACATTCAAAGCATTCAAAACTTTTTCTAGCATCCTCCAAGACTTGTAAGTAGTCCTAAGCAAGGACTGCAGGAGAAGGTCTTTCCTACATTATGACAGTCAGATGGCCAATTTTCCTCGGAAATTCAAAAAGTAAGGATTGTTGCCAAAGGCCCTCTCAGAGTTACAATCACAAAATACACATTCCATAAGGTAACAAACAAATTCCTGAACTAACCAATACTATGCAGAGTGAACTTCAGCACCTCAGAGTTTGATGATGAAAATCAGAATGAAAAAAGTCATACCCCACAAGGCAAAGACAACGAAAAGACAAGCTGTACACCAAAAGTCAAAAAGCATTTTGCAGAAAACATCCACGCTGCTTTCTTTAGCCTAATGGCTGAGAGGAACTGGAGGATGCACAGCACACCTAAGTTATTAAACCTGCACCCTGTGCAACAGGCAGGACGATAAGCAAGGAAGGCATGCTAGTATTCTATGTATATTACTATGGTACAAGCATTTGATCTCAAGTACTTGTGGCAAATGCAAAGTCATAGTATTAACATGCCTATGGATAAACACTTGAACGTACATGTGAAGGAAGGAGAGAAATTCCTGGCTCTGCTTTTGAAAAAAATCACATTTTTGACCTAGTAAGTCGTCATGAAAGATATGACCAAGTCTGGAAAATCTTCTTTCGGTAAGCTTTTAACTATCCCATATTAGGTTATGAATAAGAAGTTCAAACATCTGTAAATCATTATATATAATAATATCTGAAAACTATACATTAGAACACTGACATTTTTATCTCTAATATATGTATTCATATGAGATGTGCTTGAGAAATATTGTGCACATCAAATAAAATACATAATTATTGTAGATTTCACAAAACTAACTAAATAATTGCCATGCATAAGTCAAGTCTTAATCTATCCCATTCTTAAAGGTCTGCATAAATAGGGATAGTGTGCAGCCTACATAAAATAGTTGAATTAATTCATAATAGCAAGGAAAGCATTCAAAATTAATAAAGGCTCACGGGGACAGTGCTGTCAAGTTCCAAGGATACACTTTTATACAGCCATTGCAGTTGATGCAGTTAATTATCAAGAGTAATATCTCTACTACATAGACTGTAAGCCATCATAAGGTTTGAAAGAAACAATAAAATCACCCAATTTCTTTCTATTTAAAGTTATATTTATGTAATTGAAATCCAATTGAAAACTGCAAAGCAGTTTTTAATGTGTTTCAACTGACATCCCACTATTAACTTTTAAAACATCCTTCACTTCTTCAAGCACTGTCCTGCATTTTAGCTAGGAGCTGTTTGTGTAACTAAATAAAAAAATAAAGATGTGGCAGGGAAGAAAAAAGAACATAATTATTATTTCAGAACACTAGCAAAATTGGCTTGCCTTAGACATGTCCCAGGCAAACCAATCCACTATTATTTGTATTAATTAGCAACTTCAATAGAATGCTTATCAACTCTGTGTTTCATTAACTTCCTGCCCTGTACAATTTCTAATATAACTATAGTAATAATTCCAACTGGGTCTGGAAAACAAAGTGAACCAAATCCAGACAAAACATGAAAGGGACAAATATTGACACATAGTATATTTAACCTGTCATGACAAAAAAATAGTATTTACACATTCTTTCCTCATCTCTAAAGAAGACAGACACAACCCAAAAGGTGGGGTGGCTTTACAGACATGAACTACCAGCACTTGAAACTAGAATGTGCCAAAAACCCTCATGACAGGCTTTTATGAGCATTTAGGAAAGAAACTTGTTAAAAAAATTCTTCTTTACTTTTGACTTGCAAGTAAAAGCCCAGCCTTAGAAAACAAAGATGCCTATGCAAGACACAAGTCTCTACCCAGATGAAACTAGTAAAAGATACACAATCAAAATAAGTCTCTTCCCGAGTGGCTTCCATTCTGAATAGGATCTAGAGAATTTAAGAGGCCTGAGAGTAATTGTGCCAGCTTGCAAAAGGTCAGCATGGAGGAAAGAGGTATTTTAAAAACTGGTACCAGTCCTTAGGAAGTTTTCCTTAGGCAAGGTATGCAGAAGTTTACCATCTTTTCCACAAATGCTGAAATCCCCCCAAAATATCTGAAAGATACCCTCTTCACCTGTACCAAGTTTTCAAGAAAAAACATATCACAAAATCACACGTTTATAGATTTGGAAAAATAGCTGCATTAATCAAAGATACAGATTCTCAGCTCTAGTTTTTTGCAGAGGCTTTTCAAAGGAGGTACTATCATCATTACTACTCTGAATTACTGCATGGCCAATAGGGAGAATGACAGGGGGAGACACATACACATTTAAATAGTATGATCTGACCAGAACTGAGCTTCAGCTGTACTACTGCAATAACTATTTTTTAAGATGTAAACAGTTCAAGACATTTTATTTGTTAAAAGCTCAGACTGGTAAATCTGAATGTCGCAAAGTTCACATTGTAATCCTCAAAAAATCCTGCAATCTATATTTAATCCAGACTCCTCACGGATTATAGTACATATCAAATCAATGGCATCACTCAAGGTAAGTCTTTCAGCAAGAAAAATACTGTCAGGCACACTTTGAGGTCCTACTGGATAAAAAGAATCACACACACCTAGGCTCCTCTTCATTTCTTCTACAGATTTTTTGATAGTAACTTTGCAGCTTCTATCTTAATACAGCTAGGAAATCAGCAATTACTTGTAATCATATGAGAAATCTTATACTTTCCTCCTACACAACTAAAAATAGTTTTCAACTTTTCAAGAGGAATAGTCTTAGGATGACTTAAAGGCATTTGCTCAATGGATTTTTCTTTTTTATATGTTATCAAGGAGGGAGAAATCACCACTTTTTTTCTTTTTTAAGTCTAATTAACAACACACAAAAGGATTTCTCTGCAGATTTATTCTCTGATCGAAGTCTAAGGGGACTAAGGCACACGCAGACTGACATGGCTAATATAAAGTCTGTAATTCATAAATGCACAAGGAAATCAGTTATCTGACAGCATCTGTGAGATCAGATTCACAAAAACAGGTCTAGTCTATCCTAAGACGAGATGAAAAAATCTCCTTCATTTCACAAAGGCCAAACCATCAGTAACCTTTCAAAGAAATAAAACTTTCAAAAACTCTTATTCAAAATGCCCATAGCTCTTCATAAAGGTCTACTTTTTCCTATGATGATATACCAGTGTTGTCATACTGTGTGTAGCTTTGACTAAGTCAAAAGGGAAAAGGACTGATTTTATAAAAGAAAAACAGCTAACATTAGTCCATAAAAACTTAACAAAGCATTCCCACGATCAGACTGTCACTGGGAAGAAAGAATTACATAAAGTCATCCTGAAGTGCCTACAAATATAGTCCTTTGCCAGCATAAGACAAGATAAGAAGCTACTCAATATAGCAGCGCAAAGACAGTCAATTTAGTACAGTATTTATGTCATTAAGGTTGCATATTACTAATTACTGAAGTAAAATTAATCATTGTCACTTCACTTACAACATAATTAACCATTAAGTTCAAACAGTACACATAACTGCCTTGAAAAACTACTTCACTTTCAATATACTTAGGCATAAGCATTTGCATAGCTTTTAACGAAACTGAAAGATCTCAGAAATGCCTGTTAAAAAAATTCAAAAGAAAATCTGGACTCTATTTTCAGTTTTCATTAGATACCTCTAAGAGACATTTACAGCCATTCTATGTATAAAAACAGAAAACCATCAATATTTTCACAATCTACTCACATTTACATTTGAACTATAGCACTTGTACCAAAAAGTGACTTCTATTCTCTTACCACTAACTGCTGCATGTTGCTTCAGATATTCCCTTCTGACATTTATGTTCTTCACAAGGCACTGCCTAGCATGAGCTCTTCTCTCTTTCACTGGATCTTTTGCACACAATGCACAAATAGCCATATATTCTAGTGGCAGCCGTAGTCTAGAAAGGCCTTTGTGAAGTTTCTGAGCAAATATTTGTCTCACTTGGTAACATTCATCCTATTAAAAAAACAAAACAAAACAAAAACAAAAAAGGTAACAGTAAACTTTTCTAAAAGTAATATAGACTGTGAAATAAAACATGGAAGCCTGGGTAAATATGCCAAAATCAATTTCAGACCTTGCAGCCACAGAAACATAGGAATTGTAAGAACATTTTTTAATGCCAATTCAGAGCAATTAAATTGAATTAATCATTTGAAGTTCTCCTTAAGATCAGGAGAAGAGCTAAGGTTCAGAAACTGTATAGGAACATGTCACACTCGGGATCCAAAGCCTAATTTAGCATAGTATTGAGGCATAGAGCTAATGAAATTGTTTACAATAGGACGACTTGCTTTGTGGAGCCAAAATCAAAGATTTGCACTGAAACAGTGTTTAGCCACCAGTTACCACTGTGTTGATTTTACTACTGTGATTTCACAAATTTTCATCAAGCCATTAATATTAGAAACCAAATAAAATTCAGCAGAATGACCACATAAGATAAGGTCAAATGCTGAAGAGAGTACCAAGTGTTTCCATTATACTGTGGAAACCTGTATGAACTATGTATGACTGACCACGGAAGAGAATAACCCATGTCTAATAGTTGCCAAAGAACACAAAGTAAAATAATATGAAGGCAGCAAATGTACTTCTACAATTTACTAAGCAACGTATTTCCAGAAAAGATATGAACTTTAAAATTCTCTGTATGAAAATAACCTACATAATTTAAGACACCATTCAATATGCCACAAGCCATTTAGTAACACAGACCAAGGAAGGTTAACGGAAGCAGGTGCAGCAAACAGTTACAAGAAAATGTACAGAAAAGCATAAGGTAAACAAGGCCACCAAAACAGCCTGGCATATTTAACCTGCCAAATAAAGGTCAAGAGGAAAGATTTGTTATCTCTAAATACGAAGAAAAAACATTAACAAGAATAAACAGCTATTTTAGTCAAATGACAGAAAGAATTGAAAAGGGTTTCCAGCTATCAGCCAACGAAGTGCAGAGACAAAGCCTAGCCACTGGTAACATTGACTGCTGAATTTGCAAATGGCATCAAAAGAGATCACGTATTAAATAAAACAAGTCTCCCTCTCCCCCCACCCAAAAATTAAATCCAGAAGAAACTCATCAAGTCCCATTTTCCCTTCTGAGCTTCAAGCCATAGCCTTCCTCTATGGACTGAAACCCTGAAATGCCTGCTGTAGCCAGAGTTGAAGCAACCAAAGACCACAAACCCAAACTGTGAAACCTACTCAAGGTCCATTGCCTCTTTATAGCAAATCCACCCCCCAGCAGAAGGCTAAGATATAGTCCTCTTTTCCTGCTCAGTAACATCACCTAAGTCTAAGGCCTTTGGAAAGCTTAGAAGAGACCTGTGCCTAGTTGGTATATTGACAAGGAAGCATGTCCTCCTTGACTCAGAGGACAACGGCAGGTATAGTTCATTGTTACTGATGGTGGTGTGTGGCACAAATTGGAATGATTTTTATTTCTTTGTCTTTTAATATTTACAATAACCTTAAATTCAGCTCAGTGATACTAGTTCACTGAGAAGAAGGGGGACCAAACTCAACGAAGTTCTACATTTTTAACAGCATACAAATAAAACCCATACATTAGCCCAAGTTTACGTATCTACTTCTCTGTCATGCAAGTGCAAAAGTCACTGAAACCATTACAGTTACCCTACATCTGAGGATCTGAACTCAATAGCCTTGCAGAGAGAAAGGAAACTGCAGAAGACCTCAAGAAGATCTAGAAAAGTTATGAATAACTATTCAAAATCCATTAGGAGCTACAGAGAAAAGTAAAGGCAGAAATCCTGTCCTGACAGAGCTTACAACCTAAATTCTAGTAAACAAGAAAGTCACAAAAAGCAAAGACATATCAATAAATGAGGAGAAAAGTGACAAAAGTGATACTATAGCAGAACAAATTCTCCTGGAAGCTATGTCAAGGTATATGGGTAGCCACCGGGAGACGATTACAGATGCCAACGTGGCTTCACAAAGGACAAATCATGCCTGACTAATCTAGTAGCCTTTTACAATGGGGTGACTGTGTAGGTGTATAAAGGGAAGAGCAACTGATGTCATGTACCTGGAGTTCTGTAATGCCTTTAACAGTCTCACGCAACATTCTTGTCTCTAAATTGTAGAGATACAGCTTTCATACGGGACTATTCGATGGGTAAGAAATTGGCTGGATAGCCACGTCCAAAGAATTCTGGTCAAACACTCATTGTCCAAATGGAGATCAGCAACAAATGATGTCCTGCAGGGGTCAATACTGGGACTGGTACTATTCAATATCTTTATTAATGACACAGATAGCAGGATTGAGTACACCCCTCAGCAAGTCTGTGGATGACACCAAGCTGAATGGTGCAGTTGATACACTAGACAGAAGGGATGCCATCCAGAGGGATCTTGACAGGCTTGAGGAATGGGCCCATGTGAACCTTATGAAGTTCCACAAGGCTAAGTGCAAGGTCCTGCACCTGACTCAGGGCAATCCCCAGTATCAATACAGACTGGAGGATGAAGGGATTGAGAGCAGCCCTGTACAGAAGGACTTGGGGACACTGGTGAATGAAAAATTGGACATGAGTTAGCAATATGCATATGCAGCCCAGAAAGCCAATCGTATCCTGGGCTGCATCAAAAGAAGCGTGGCCAGCAGGTCGAGGGAGGTGATTCACCCCTTCTCCTTTGCTCTCATGAGACCCCCACCTGGAGTATTGAGTCCACCTCTGGGGTCCCCATTACGAGAGAGACATGGATCTGTTAGAGCAGGTCCAGAGGAGGGCCATGAAAATGGTCAGAGGGATGGAACACCTCTCCTGTGAGGAAAGCCTGAGAGAGTTGGGGTGGTTCAGCCTGGAGAAGAGAAGGCTCCGGGGAGACCTTATGGCAGCCTTTCAGTATTTAAAGGGGGCTTATAAAAAAGATGGAGACAGACCTTTTACCAAGGCCTGCAGTGACAGGATAAGGGGCAACGGTTTTAAACTGAAAGAGGGTAGGTTTAGATTGGACATAAGGAAGAGATTTTTTACAATGAGAGTGGTAGGACACTGGAACAGGTTGCCCAGAGAAGCTGTGGATGCCCCATCACTGGAAGTGTTCAAGGTCAGGTTGGACAGGGCTTTGAGCAACCTGATCTAGTGGAAGATGTCCCTGGCCCATGGCAGAGGGGTTGGAATGAGATGATCTTCCGACCCAAACTCTTTCCAACCCAAACTACTCTATGATTCTATAGTAAGATGTGATGCTAACTTGTTCATAAGTGTTGATAACCTTATTATGTTCTTCCAATTTAAATCTCATCTCCCAAAATTGCCTTTCGAAAATTGAAGAGAGGTAAGCTTTAGACCCAAAGATAGCAAAAAAAGGTTAAGGATAACACATCTGTTATCAATATCTGCAAACATTTAAGACTAATACAGCTGGAAAATAAGAAGCAAAAATAAAGTGAGAGACAGTGATGAAATGGAGGGCAAGGAATTTGCACCTAATGTACTGAAAAGAGTCAAAACAATGATGGCAAATTCCGATAGAGGAGAACTGCAAGGTTAACATTTGCAATAAACAAAAATTTGCCACAGGAGGGAAATGACTGAAGAAATTAACAGATTTTGATCACTGGATCAGAAGAAAACAGAACATGCAAATACTATATTGGCAAGGCTAGTCTGGCATGACATTATCTGGCTAGAGTACCCTTTCTGGAACAGACACAGATCTTAGTTGTCATTACAGTAAGTGGCTATTTTCCTCTCTACTAATTTTGTTCTGAATTGTAAAAATCTTTAAAACTCATTTTGACACAAGACTAACATTTCTATTAGGTTTTGGAATAGGAAGACTGAAAAATATCAGTCCTCGCTTTCGGTGTAAAGACCTTCAGTTATTACCACTGAATTTCTGCTGCATTTTTGTTAAAATTACTTATGCAGATGAAATCTAAGTTTTGTTCCATTTCTCTTGCTTTTCATCGCATTTGGGAACTGAGTAAGGGCTCCTTTCCATAGGAACACAGAAGTTTAAAATCCACATAAACATTGTTAAAACAATATACAAGCTTAATACAGACTGTCTTACTCTGGTACATGAATGATTTTTCTAGCCTAGCTGTACCCAAACAACTTAAGAACTTAAAAAGATACTCTATATGAAAATAAACAATATCCACACAGGAGCTATACTTTGTATTTTCTAATATTAAATGCCAATTTAAAGTCTTCTGACATTTAAAATGGGTTGTAGCTTTTAAAGCTTTAACCAGTCACAGGAATTAAGGTCTAGAATGGAATATCATTATTACTGAAGATATCTTCTGAAAGGGATTCCTTCCAGAGGATTTCCTGACTTTTGTCAAGTCAGAAGAATACCAGCAGTTACACAAGTAACACCAACATCAATCCCTCCATGATCGCTTTACTCTTGGGGTGGGAATCCATTTCTGTAGAATTTGCTAAGTCTACAAGACAGGAACGCAGAGGATCTCTATATCTCTACTTACAAATAGAAAGTTATTTCCTTTCTGCTACTTTGGGCTCACAGGCAGAAATTAAGGATGAAAACTCCAACATCTACTCATAAATCTCTCCCTATCTCTTCTAATATTTAAAGGATGCCAAGTATCTTTGCAGACCTCTGCGTTCCAAATACATTCTACCCAACTATCAAGAAACCAAGGTCATTGTTGTCACCACAGTCCAACATACTTTATACATAATCTCATTTCAACTTCTAATAATGTCATAATGCAGCTGGGGTATTACTTTAAATCAATACTGAATTCCTTGGTTTATCAATATTCTAACATTTCACTACTTTAAGTTAACATTCCCCCACTGGGCAGCCCAGTACTATAGATCTAATTCTCATCCAAAATCAGTTTTCAGGATTATGTAGTGGGAAAATGAATTCATGCCAAGGCTGAACATTTTCCATAAAATCAGATTAGCAGAAGTATAACAACATACAGAACACACAACATCTATACTCATACATTTGCTGATAACCCACAAGTCCCACCTAATTTCCTTACATTTATGGCTAGCGCGCACAGCTGGTACTGTTCTAAGGTGATGATTTCATGGTAACAAGGTTCTTGTGCCAGCTTCACAATAGCATTCCCTGCAGCCAGCCTCAACCGAGACATATCAGGTTTACTGAAAAACAAGCACATGGATTATGAAGGTTAATTAGTAAAAAAATTATGTAATTATTTGACTTAAATAAATCCCAGTAAGTTTGCATTGCTGAAAAACAGGTACTTTAAAAAGAAGGAAAAGTTTCCATGGACTTCACCACCCCTACCACCCCAAATCAACAGCAGAAGTAAATTCAAACCAAAAGTAGTTTCCATGCCACCACATTTTACAGCCTATTACCACGTACCTATTACCTTGCCCCAACTTAGCGATTAAAATATTCCTTGGAACTTCATAAAAGTTCCACATGGGTGTGAAACAGTTTTAGCTGTGCACTGGACCAGCACAGTCCAAATTGCCCCTCAGAGACCTCATTTAGCCTGTAAGATACTTTTGTCCAGCATGCTGGTTCTCCTTCAGCAAGGGGTTCCTGCCAAAGTAGCCGCCCATTTCTAGTCCCCAAAGCTGCCAATTCAGTAGATATTATAAGTGACTAAGTGAATTGTATTTTTAAGACAATAGCAAAAAGGATTTAGCAAGTGAAAAAATTTTCAACATGCTGAAAGTATTGTTACTTGACTTGCACATCCAAATTGCACTCCCACCTAGCAAAACACTCTAACCATTTGCAAATTTTCATATCAAAAGATTAATGGATTTTTCTGTAACCTACAACCATATTTACAAAGGTTATCAGAATATCAAAAGCATCTTCACATGAGCCTTGCAAACTGATATCCACTTAATGTGTGCATTAATAAACTTAGTTGAGCTTTCACTGTTCTTAGAAAATTTATTTCAGTAAAGTATATTATTTCTGCCTTTCTTCAGATCAAACACAAAAGTATTAAGAAACTTTATGCATCTCTCACTTAAACCACTAATGAATTCTATTCAGAAGTATTAAGTACAGCTTTTTCCTTTGATAACTTGGAGCAGGAATCAAGTCATATTCTTATTTAGAGATAATTATTCATTTAAGCAGGATGAATAGTTTAACTTCTTAATCATTTGCCCTTTATCCTTAGGAAGAGCAAACACTGTAGTCTTAAATCCATTGTAATGAAAACTGTATAAAGTATTTAAAGAATGAGATTAAAAGCCATTATTAAACACAGAGTGCATGATAAAAATACCTACTAAAGAGCTTAAACCTTAAAATTTATCTAATCAGGCTTTATGCACACCTCAGTATTTTATGGAAACCACAACACTGGGGGGGGGAATACATCACGAGCAACCAAGTGACAGGACAAGAGCTGCACTAACTTTCAAACAAGGCATGAAGATTAATATGGTAATATCTAGTTCTTAAATGATAAATTTCACTTCAAATTGCATCTACTGTGAAAGTGAACCCTATAAAGATTCAATTTTTGCACTTCAGTGACAATTGAGCAATAATGACTTACAAGTACAGAGTGATTGAGCCAAAGGAAAGGGTAAAATTAAGAACTTTCAATCTTGCACAGCTTTGGTAGTGGTAACATTTAATTCTGAAAATTGAAGCAAAGATATTTCACATAAAAGTTGGCCAAATCTTTACAGAGTATATGTATCACTGAAATACCCACAAGCATGTGTGCACGCTATGGGAAGGAAGAGGACTGTGTCAGTTGTGAATATCATTCTTTCAGCTGAAGATGAAAATCAGAACTGTCTTATTCCCCAAAAGGATTATCTTCGAAGAAACTCTTAATTGGGGATTTTTGATCAAATTGTTACAGCCAAAAGCTTTCTGATCTGCATTATCCCAAAACACACAGTTATTAGGCCTGAATTGAAAGGTTCTGTACAATATAATTGCAGTTTTTGATTACTTCTAATAATTTTGAAAATTAGTACCAAGGATGCCCTTATCCTATCAGAAGCTCTCTAAGAGATACAAGAGGGACCTGGACATTTGTTTTCTGGAGTGCTATTACCATTGCTGAAGACCAGATGTTTGAAATGAGAACAAACATGCAACTACATGGAAAGATGTTATCAAGTGCAAAACACAGTCATAATTAAGGTGATGGGCTGCACAAAGATAATCCAAATAAATGCATCTTGAAAACATATCTGGTGCCTAATCATCTTCTCTCACTTTACACACTAGCAGTTAACATTTTTTCTTCTACTCCAGAGAGTAGAATAAATGCCAGTGTCCAAGTTTCTAAGCATTTTCCATGTTACATTAAATTTTAAAAAAGTCATTTGAATACAACCTCTGAAAGTGTTGCATATCAGATGCTGTAGCAAATTATCTATAGCACAGAACTATGAAGTTCTAAACTCCAATTCTCTTGGTAAGCTTCAGTTTAAGGAAAATGCATATAGCATTTCAGAAAAATCTCAATTCAGGTTCATAGCTAATATCAATACTTTCAGCAACAGCTAGCGTCCTCTGATACTGAAATACTCTTATGCTTAGTGTAGATTAAAATTAAAATCATACTACGAAGACATGCAAGATTCAACTTAGCTGTTTTACCTAACCACAAAGAGAAAATTAGCATAATCTTGAATTTTAAATTTGTAGGGCTGTTTATGACTTATAAAATGAAAAATAAAGACCTGGAAAGGACAGTTGAGATATTGTTTACTGACAAAACTCAATATTTAAAAAATCTGACACTGATGAATTTAACCTACATATGCTAACATCTCAAAGAAATCAGCTGTTGTCTTAAAAGCAATCCAACAGAGTCATCAATCCTACTACTTCGAAGTGAGAAGGATGAACAAAAGTAGGGATTTGTTTATTTGTTTTCCATAGTGGGACCTTGCATTCACCTGACACTCTAGGCTGAACTATGCTTTGAAATTTAAAAAATCCCATTCCCTTACACCGTCACTGAAAGTACAATTGTGTAGATTTAAAGAGGCCTGGGGACAGAGTCATTTTTATGGCTGATGAGGACAACACCACCGAGATGATTACAACATGACTAATGGCCTACATGAGGTCAAATGTCTCCTGAACCCTGCCACTTTCAGTTAATTCAATTATCTTCAGCAAATTATACGTTGTTTAAAAGACAAATGCAAGCCACGAACACAAAAATTGACTCTACATGAATGACATCAGATCAAGTATAGTCTTTTAAACTGTGTTCTGTACTGAACAGACAATTTTACTCTTTCCAAAGCCTACTCTAATTTGGAAGGAGCAGTGTCAGATTTGCACAGTAAGGACACAGCAGGCACTGCCAGAAAGAAGATATCCTGATTGCGTTCTCAAAGGATGAAGAATAAAGGTAAGGAAGCGTCAGTGAGATACCAGTAAGCTCCATGCAGAACTGATGCACCTGAAACATCATCTCCTCTGCTTCAGGTTTTGAGAGTACTTGTTAGTGTAGGCGGTATAGCTCACACAAACAGAGAAAAGGAGACCTGCCCTCCTTGCAGCTTAAAGCTTTCCCAAAATGCAATACTAGGAATCACAGAATAGTGACAGTTGGAAGGGACCTCTGGAGGTCATCTAGCCCAACCACTCTGCTCAAGCAGGGTCACCTAGAGCAGGCTGCCCAAGCCAGTGTCCAGATGGCTTTTTAATATCTCCAAGGATGGAAACAACCTGTGCTAGTGCTCAGTCACCCTTCACAGTGAAAAAGTGTTTCCTTGTGTTCAGATAGAACCTCCTGTGTTTCAGTTTGTGCCCATTGCCTCTGGTCCTGTCACTGTGCACCACTAAGAAGAGCCTGACTCCATCTTCTTTAGACCCTCCATTCAGTTATTTATACACATTGATGAGATCCCCACTGAGCCTTTTCTTCCTTAGGCTGAACAGTCACAGCTCTCTTAGCCTTTCCTCATCCGTCAGATGCTCCAATCCCTTAAGCGTCTTTGTGGCCCTACGGTGGGCTCATTCCAGTAGCTCCACATCTTCCTCATACTGGGAAGCCCAGGTGTTCCATCACCTTCTCAGAGGTTGAGGTAAGGCCAACTGGGCTGTAGTTAGTTCTCTGGGTCCTCCTTGCTGTCCTTTCTGAAGATAGCAGAGACACCTGCTTTCCTCCAGTCTTCAGGCACCTCTTCCCATCACCATGATCATTCAAAGAGGATCAAGACTGGCCTCACAATGACATCTGCCAGCTCCCTCAACAGACATGGGTGCATCCCATCAAGGACCACTGACTTACGCATGTCCAGTTTACGTAAGTATTCTCTAACTTGATCCTCTTCCACCAAGGGTGTGTCTTCCTTGCTCCAGATTTCCCCTGGTCTCCAGGGCCTGGGATTCCTGAAGGCCCGTCTTGCTAGTAAAGACTGAAGTGAAGAAGGCATTCAGTACCTCAGCCTTTTCCATGTTCTGTGTCACCAGGGCTCCTGCCTTGTTCAGCAGCAGGTGGACATTTTCGCTAGTCTTCCTTTTGTCACCTATTCACTTAAAGAAGCTCTTCTGGTTGCCTTTGTCATCCCTCACTCGATTCAATTCCAGTTGGGCTTTGGCTTTTCTAGCTGTGTCTCAGACTGTGTTCTCTCTATTCCTGCCAGGTTACCTGTCCCTACTTCCACTTTCTGTATACCTCACAGAATCAGAATAGTGTGGGTTGGAAGGGACCTTTAAAGGTCATCTAGTCCAACCTCCCTGCAATGACCAGGGACATCTTCAACTAGATCAGGTTGCTCATAGATCAGGTTGCTCAGAGCCCCATCCAACCTGACCTTGAATGTTTCCGGGGATGGGGCATCTACCACCTCTCTGGGCAACCTGTGCCAGTGTTTCACCATCATAAAAAATTTCTTCCTCATATCTAGTCTAAATCTACCCTCTTTTAGTTTAAAACCATTACCCCTTGTCCTATCGCAACAGACCCTACTAAAAAGTCTATCCTCATGTTTCTTATAAGCCCCCTTTAAGTACTGAAAGGATGCAATAAGGTCTCCCTGGAGCCTTCTCTTCTCCAGGCTGAACAACCCCAACTCTCTCAGCCTTTCCTCATAGGAGAGGCGTTCCAGCACTCTGATCATTTTTGTGGCCCTCCCCTGGACCTGCTCCAACAGATCCATGTATTTCCTGTGCTGAGGACTCCAGAGCTGGATGCAGTACTCCAGGTGGGGTCTCACCAGAGTGGAGAAGAGGGGCAAAATCACCTCCCTCGACCTGCTGGCCATGCTTCTTCTTATGCAGCCCAGGATACAGTTGGCTTTCTGGGCTGCAAGTGCCCATTGTCAGCTCATGTCCAGCTTTTTATCCACCAGTATCCCCAAGTCCTTCTCCACAGGGCTGCTCTCACTCCCTCCTTTTGTATTTGAGTTTTGCCAGGAGTTCCTTGCTCATCCACGCAGATCTGCTGAAATATTTGCCTGGCCTTCTGCTTTGACCACTCTTGAGCTTAGAGATGATGCTTGAATACTAACTAGATAGCTTTCTTGGGCCCTTCTTCCCTCCACGGCCTTATCCAATGGGACTCGACTAAGCAGATCCCTGAAGAGGCCCAAGTCCGTTCTCCTGAAGTCCAGCACTATGGTCTTGCTTTTTGCCTTCCTTGCTGCCCCCAGGATTCTGAACTCCGCAATCTTATGGTCATTACAGCCAAGGCTGCCTTCAACCTTCACACCCCCAAGAAGTCCCTCCTTGTTGGTGAGTATGAGGTCCAGCAGAGCACCTCTCATTGGCTCCTCTATCACTTGTGTCAGGAAGTTGTCATTTATGCTCTCCAGGAAGCACTTGCATTGTTTATGTGCTGCTGTGTTGCTCCTCAAGTAGGTACCAGAGTGGTTGAAGTCCCCCATGAGGGCCAAGGCCTGCGAACATGAAGTTTTCTAGCTGTTCATAGAAGGCTTCATCCACTTCCGCTTCTTGGTCAGGGGGCCTACAGCAGACACCGACTACAATGTCACCCATACCAGTCTGCTCTTTAATCCTAACCCATAAGGTCTCAGTTGGCTCATCATCCATCCCCAGGCAGAGCTCCAAGCTCTGGGGTTTAAGGGTTGCCTTTAACACAGAGCAACCTCATATCATTGCAGCTTTCTCCCTCCCCTAAAAGTATCCCCAGCCCTCCATTAACTTTAATGATGGAGAACTGACCACATCATTATATGCAGTTTCTATTATTTATAGTTTTGAGTACAAAAAGAGTGGGAAAATTAAATTCCTAAAACATGCATAGTAAAGAATCATCACTCCAAGCATGAAAACACACAGGACCTACAGAACTGATGTATTCACAAACTACTGGATAAGCCAACAATATGCTTCAAGCAATTATGCTGAAAAGCTAACTTACTGCCACTTAACTCCCTAGTATCTGCCATGAATGGTCATATTACAGAATTTAAAACTATGAAACAATTATTTACAAGGAACTTTAAGAAAGACTACACAGTTGCTACAAATAAAACATACTAGATAATTCTCAGGTTTGCAATTTTGCACACACAACATAGTTCTATCTGCATAATCACTGTAGAACATTAAATTCTAACCCCAAATTAAAACCTTTTTACTCCTACTGGTACAATCCACCCATGCCCTTAATGGCTTTTGCAGACATAAATTTTCAATGTTTGGCAAGCAATAGTGGCGGACAACTTGTCACTTCCCCTACTGCAGAGGATTAAGATACCAGAAAAACAAATAAGTTGCCTAACAATCACCTAAAAGGTAAATTATTTATTGAGACTTAATCCTCTTTACACATTTTCCTCTTTCTTTCACTTTAGAGACCTCAAGGGATTAAGACATTTCTGCTTGAAGGCAGACTTTATGTACTAGCTATTCCCACCTGGTTTACTGCAACACGCTATTATTTTTTATTAGAAAGCCCGCCTATCGGCCTTTGGCATGAACAACAATTGGTACATCAGGACGAGCAAGCTGCATAAAAAATTAAACCCAATTTTCAATGGGAAAGAGGAAGTTACACAGTTTATTCCTGCAATATGAGCAATGGCTCTTTGAAGAAAGAGATAAAACAAAGAAGATAAAACCATTAAAATACAGCTATATCTACAGTGTTAAAAAAACTGAGACTCGGCAAACTTATGAAGGAATCCAGCCAAGCTTACCATTAGTTCTTATGAAATAAGACATATAAATTGTTAAGCAGTCTAACAGAATAAAACGTTAAGTACTACTTTGACTAAGACTCTCCCCACTGCATCATCACAGACATCAAAACGTTACCATCTGTTACATACCTAATTTTCCCCTGCTCTGTTAAATCTCCGTCACTGTGTAGTATTGTTGTTAGCAATCTCAGAGTAGAAGTTCCTGACTTGCTGTGGTTGTTCTTCATTCCTAGCAGCCATCGAACCATCATCTTGATGGCCTGAATCTGAAAAAAAAATTGATATGCAGAAGTCAAATCACACCATAAGCCTCATGTTTTACATAACCTTTCTCTTATTTTAATCGCACAGTATTTTCCCAAGTGCTTTTTACTGCTACGAACATAAGCCTGTCAAGGCTGCAAAACATCATTTAAATACTGAAAGATAACTAGACATACTCTCACTAGACACCAACTTTTCATTGAAAGTCTCAAGCATTTATTACAGCAAATAAAAATCGTACAACATTTAGTTAAAGTTTGAACGGTTTCTTCCACTAAGCAATCACAAGGATAACTTGTATTTTGCCAATGGAAACATCAAGTGTTTTGAGGCAAGCTTCTAAAAGTATGCAGAATCCAGCAGCTATCATGAAACACTGAATCATTTCACACATTTCTTTAGTGAAAATAAATCGTGAGTTTGGAGATTAAGTTTGGTTTAGTATTTGAATCCCTTTGTCCTTTCATTTTCCTTTTATACACAAGCAGAGACGATTAAAAAAACCAAACAGAAAGAGGAGTATCCCCTTACAGCAAAATGAATATCCTCATTTGAATCAAGTAGACATCGGGGGGGGGGGGGGGGGGGGCGCGCAGAACCACAAAACCAGAACAAAACACCAAACTCAGAAGTTCAAAACACAAAACCCAAAAGCTTTGGAAAAACTAGGGTATGGTGGAAAGGAAGCTAGCATTTTTTGTACAGGGTAACATCAAATTTTCTCCTTAATGGAAAAAGCAGTTCTAATAACTTTTATATAAATATTCACAATATCACCGAATGAAGTTCATCATACAGTTGATCTATTCCATGTAACAAACTGATCACAATGGTCCTTTCTGATCTAAGTTCCAGGATTGTCATCTACACATGAGTTTATTTTTTAGCACTGTAGCCTATTTACTCCACCTACAGAATTCTAATTCTGTTGGGTAACACCAGCAAGAAGTAGGATGTCTTGTTACTCAAGAACTTAAAATGCAAATGGAGTTTGTGGAACAGAACTGAAATTCTCTTGCCCCAGCTTTCAAAGGGTCTTCCACTGAAACAGCTGTAAGTATGCACCAGAAGATTTTCATAGCAATAAATAAATTAATAATAATAATATAGCTGCTGCTATTAAATAATAATAATAGCAGCAGCAGATCTTTTGACAGCTTACCAATTCAGTTTCTTCATGTCATAACAAGTACCTGTACCATTAGTGCATCCCATTTGTTGGGAGGACGGAAACACGCTAGCTCTATCTGGTCTTCAAGTAAGGGACATTCAGCCAGGGAACAGCCACACGCTATCTTGTGCCCCTATATCAGCTCCTGAGCAATTTCAATTTTAACCTTTGCTTCTCTCTTCTCCCTCCACAACTCCCTTCCCCCAGTTTTACTGTCCAGATCTACTCTAGTCTTCCTTCCATGTAGCCAGTCCTAATCCCAGCTCCTTCAGAATTTTCCTCTGACCGCACTATGTTCCCTGTTTCTTTGCTGGCGTTAATGATGTTGTGATGACATCAGCAACCCTTCAGAATTAAGCATTCCCATGAAATTAGTACAGGGCATGAGAATTCCCCTAGTCACTGCTTTTGGCTACCTGAAGACTTAAACAAACATGACATGAGCTTGCACCGCCCTCATGTTTTAAATTTTTTCTTTGCAGCCAGGATAACTACGAAAGGATAATTCCAGTTGGAAGGAATGTCAGGAGGTCTCCAGTCCAATCTCCTGCTCAAAGGAAGGTCAACTATGAAGTCAGACCATGCTAGCATCTGTTTTATCCGTTGTGGTCTTGAAAGCCTCCAAGAATGGAGATTGCACAGGCTCTCCTGGCAACCTCTCGCAACCTGTTCCACTGCCTGACTGTTCTTAGGTTTTTTCCTTACATCCAGTCTGAACCTCTTGTTTCAATTTGTGTCCCATGAGCCTAGAATTCTACTCTGAGATTAAAAATTATTATATACAACATGAAAATATCAAGAAAGTCAAAACACAAGATGGGTCAAAACCATATCAAAGGCCACAAATGACTGCTTTGTACTAGACATAGCAGCATGACATGAACTACATGTATTTGAAGTGCAAGCAAAAGTGACAGGACATGATAATTTCTTTCTGAGACAGTGAATATAATGTGACATATCTGATTCATCATGTGAGAAAACCACGATTAACTACTAGCTTTACATAAACTGTCAGTAGTGAATAAGTATTAATTTTTAAGATTAAAATTAACCATTAAAAATAACCAACAGATAGTTATAGCCCTTTTCTCTGATGTAGAGGTTATCATCATGCCTCCATTGTAAAAGTATAACGGGCTCCCATCCCACGTAGCAATCCTAGAAACACTGTCTTCCTACTACATCAACATTATGACAATAGCTAGCTCAGGTTTCTACTACTTGAGTTTTCAGAGCCACAAATGCTGCAGGAATATCACAGAACATACAGGCTTGTGCAGTACAGAGAAATGAAACAACGTCCACTTAAAGCACATCTAGAGAAACAGGATGAGAAACTTTATATTGCAGTGTACATAGAAGGAAACAAGAAATATCACTGCTACTACGTAAGTCTCAGTCCACTGCATGGTGCACAGAAATATTCAGTACTGGTCACCGTCAAGACAGATTACTGCTTTAGACTAGACACTCAAGTGCCAGGCGTAGGAATTCAAGTCTAACTCAAACAATAATTAATCCAATTCATATTTAATACTGCACTGAAACATTCCTCTACAGACATAATTTCATTTAAGGTTTAGTATCCAAAACTAAGCCTATATTAGTCTACATCTGTTAGGCTGGATGATACTATAATTTTGTCTTCATCAGTCCTTCCCCCTTTTATACTTAAACTTGGTAGTTTTAAGATCTCCATTAGATGTATTACACAGTTATGTTACAAAGGGAGCCTTTTAAAAAAGGCTTTTAAAACCAGAGTAAAGAAAAATACACTATCAGAAAGATTCATTTATAAACTAATGGTGTGGCCTGCAGCCTTCATTAAATATAGGCTTCTCAATGGTCATAAATGCCAATTAAATTTGCAGATCAATTTTCACAATAACCTGTTTTCACTTGCCAATAAATGCTTCTTACAGCTTTCAGGCTTGGCTTCAACCATAAGTTGCCGTAAGATTTTCTGTAAGTCAATTGATAAGTTTTATCAACACCAAAACGCATTTTAGAGAGATATTACAGCTTCATGAATCATTTAAAAATTAAGAAAAAAACAATTAATATTTACTACTTAAAGTTACATTTATAGTCACTGAAGTTAAATCCTGTCTATTTTAAACCAGCAGTTCATGAAATCAAAACAAACATGCATTCCTTTAAGAGTTTTTGGAGTGTACTGTGTAACTGGAATTGCACAAGTATGAAAAATATCCTTGCTGTAGTCAAATGAACAAAAAAGTGTAGTCAAATGAATAAAAAGCTAACAAATCAACTCCAAACACAACTGAGCATTTCCAATAATGAGTTCTGTACCAAGCTGGAAACCAAAGTACTTACTAAACCAGCAGAGAAGGAGGTATTATGCTACAAAGAGTTTAACAATTTCAAGACAGAAGGCAAAAAACTTCTTAAAACCAGAGCAACTTTATTCAAAAGGCATTGGAAATTAAATTACTGCTATAATTAACTTAGAAAGAGCATGCTACAAAGTACATGCGTCCTTCTAATTCTGAAAAAAAAAAAAAAAAAAAGTGAAAGCATAATCTATCCCTGTTCTGAAGAAAGGGCATTTAAAAACAAATACAGACACAGGATGCATTTTCCACAGTGTAAGTCTGTTTCTGACTGAGAATATCTATTACTAAGCCCAGAAATCATAATACTTAACTTACTCCAAAAAAAGAACAAGCTTGAGATGACGTTTTTAAGTAAAAAACCCAAACAAAACCCCCATCATTTTAAAGTGATCCCCCCCCGCAGTCTAGGTTTTTCTCTAATACACATTGTACACAGAGAAAAGCAATGTAACACATTTATTCATTTGGGGAAACTGACAAATCCAAGAACAATTTTTTCTTTATTCCAAAACAGCACTGAAAGTTTCTTGGAATATCCTAAAAATTCAAAAGAAAAAGGGAAGACTTTAAACAAAGTCTCTACGATATTTAACTCCTATGTTAAACAGGAGGGGGAAAAAAAATTTACTTTAACTGTGATAATATCTGGAATACTTAAGTGTTGCACACCAAACCTAAGCCTATAATAAGGTATAATAAAAATTCGATGAAGTGTATATGTAAATTCATTTACAAAAGTAAAAAAAGTAGATGGTACCAAAAGGAAATTCTTTTCTTCTGGCAATGAAAAAATGCGTATTCTGATAAGATTAGCAATTTTTAAATAGTTACTTCTTTTTTGCTTTTAGAAAGGTGACAAGGAAACAGAGAAAAGCAGTTGACAGCTTTAGGAATCCAGATATTTAACTTTATTAAGTATTATACACACAATCAGAGGAAAATATAGTAAGTACTACTTACTTTAACAAGCGTTTCAGGAGACACTTCTTCATCTGGGACCCAAAGTTTTGTTGTCTTTTTTCCTGGAAGCTAAATCAAATGTTACATTTTGTTACACTACTGTTACTCTTCAGTGAAACCTGCTGTAATTTCCTCTTTCCTGTTTGCTTCTGAAAACAATAAAGCAGCACTCACTGGTTATCTTTAAGCCTTCTGTATTTTATAGAAGTAACCATTACAGAAGTGAGATAATGTTCTTACTATTCAAGTATCAGCAAATTTAACAGTAGTAAAGGGGGGGGGTTGTTATTGTTACCTGAAAAATATTGCTTTAGAGTGTAATAGCCATTGCTTTGAAAATAATTTCCAGTTTCCATATCCAGTAGATTAGAACCTCAAGCACGTAGTTTTAGACAGTAAATCTTTCCCTAAACAACGGCTGACAAGTTACCTTTTTCACTTTATAATCACTATCAATACAGAAGTATTAGAAAAATTAAAATTCCCAGTCTTCCATTTAAACAGTGTATTTTAGTTTCAAATGTTTTATACTTCATAAAAAAAAAATCACAACTTGCTTGCTCAAGACAAGAGACTGAGTGAAGTCAATAACAATTTTGCCATTTTTAACAAAAGGCAAGTCATGAGTGATCAAATGGTGTGCTATATAGCTTGACGCTTTTGCAAGGACTACCAAATTAGTACTATCTCCTTTCCTGTACTGTGCGTTTTCAATTAAGTCAAACAGTATACATGGAAATCTAAAGACAACCATATACAAAAAGAACCACCAACAAGCCAAAAAAATTCACAAGTACTTGCTGAGTATTATACTACAGGAGAAGTAGAATCTTAATACGAGGTTTTAAAAATACTTACCCTATCATTCATTAGCAAATCTTTAACAATAAAAGTGGCAACCAAAGATTTCAAAGGGGCAGCAAATTGATCAGGTGCTAGCATGGCTATATGGCCAATAGTAACCAACGGCGTAATGAGATGCTCAAAATTGCTTGGATCCAGACTTTTATGCAGTGGCTAGAATAAAGGCAACAAATTCAGGTATTACTGATATAATCTGTGTCTTATTGGGAGGAGAGGGGGTGAGAGTTCTGTACCAAGTTGTCCATGTCTATTTCTATTTCAGAAACACAATTTTAAAAGAACTATTGACTATTTAGATTTAAAGACACATTCACCAACCCTCCAAGTCTCCTACAAATCAAAAGAAAAATCAAGACAGACGAAATATTTAGCACATCTGGGTAGTTCAAGAAGTGGCAGCTCAAGCAGGCCATTTGGGAAACAATGGATTAAAAAGCATATTTCCTTGTTGAAGAAGTGGGCATACTGCATCAAGGTGGCAATTTCAGTAATGGACTGTGATTCAGCCTTCAAGATAAAAGGCTGATGGGCACTGATTAAAAAGTACATTTGCAATTATAAGTACAAAATCTATTTAAATAGTCTCTACCATAATTCTGTTTTTCCATAATTTCTGTAACCATTTAGATACATTGGGCCAGTCCCAACAGGGGTGAGGAGTGGTGTATATCATTCCTCTTTCTATGAATAGTTCATGGTTCTAGCAGACAGTCCAACACTTTGTTTTACTCTACTGTCTATTAAGATACATAACCCTAAACATGATGGAGCATGGGATACTAAAAGACACCCTCCGCTACCATTTTTCAGACCAAACTGTATGAGAACAAAGGGAAAGGGGAAAAGTATATTTTCTAAATTTTATACAACTTGCTGTATGAAATGCCACTACATCCCTTAGTTTACACATGCAATATAAAAGAGAAATAAAAAGTAACTTAAATATTTTAATTTTACCTCAAATATCTGTGCAAACTGCGTTTCCTTGCTGGAAAATATTGCATGGATGCAGTGAATAGCATACTTGGCTTGACGAGGGGGTCCCTTTTTAGCTTTATGATGCAACACTGGAAGCAAAGCACTTAAAAGGAGAAAAAAAAAAAAAGAGATAAGTACCTGTCCACAAATTGAAAATCTACCAAAATATCAAGCTAGCAAAAAGTACACATATACAGAACAGAACACCTCTGCAAAAGTGCTAATTCTTCTGGGTTTGGAAATTTCTTCAAAGAAAGAAAAAAGGCTTATTTACGTGGCTTTCAAGGGGGGGGGGACGGACACGACACGACGACACGACAACAACACACCCACAACCCAAAACTTTTTTGTTGATAAAATATCATGTGGCAAAACATTTTATCTGCAGAAGTTACTAAATGCTCTTCTGGAAATATTCTTGTCTACACATCCCCATTGAATTGCAAAGAATATTTTTACATTGCCATATATTTAATTTAGGAAAAAAACGTAAGTAATTCTGAAGAGCATTGATAAAAATTATAGTAGTATCAGTGACATATCAGCCATCACTACTTTGGATATATTCATTTCACTTCCATTCTTCAAAAAGCACTGCATTTTAAAGTAATTCAAATCTCTCCTGTTTTACCTGAAGTAATACTTTCTTCCAAAAGAATGCAGGATAATGTTTATAGCATGCAAAAGGAAGAAAGAGAACTTCAAAAATCCCATATAGTAAAAGAACACTACTCAGTTTAAGATATACAACTTACGATCGTATATGAGGAAAGTCTTCTTCAATTTTGCTTCCTGTATTTTTGAAAATTTGTAATGCAGCTTCTGCCACTTTTTCATCATCCATTTTCAAGCAAGCCAGGAGAGATTCAAAAGTTTCAGCTGAATGAAATGAGATAGGGTGCGTAAATGAAAGTACCTGCCAAAATAAGATGAAAACCAGGTTAATATTTTTTAAAGGTCCACTTATATAGAACATTCCATCAAGCGTCATTTTCCACTACCATACCGGAATATTTATAATACTCTGCCTGGTTTTGCCACGTGATCCACATTACTCTTTTTCTGTCTTTTTTTTTTCAGTACCTCCTAAACATCTCTGTCTTTATACATGATCTCATCAGTTTTAACTTATTTCTCCAGTCTCAATTTCTTCTCCTGTTATTGTGAACATGTACTTATCAGTGGCTACATCTACATTAGCAAGTACTGGGTTACAGCAGAAGCACGTCTTAAGAGAAACACAATTGATGCTAAGGAAGCAATATTCACATTTCAGGGGTTTTACTTCAGAGTGTTTCTAGACTAACTGAACCCGCTTTAGCCACTGCAACACAACATGTGCTTCTGAAGCCCATCTCATAATTTTGTTTCTCTAAAAGGAATCCAGCTTGTGTGCTTCCAGACTTCATGCTTGTTTGCCAAGTGGAACAACTGGTTGTGCTCTGAATTAAGTTCCTAACTCTAGAGTAGTAATATAGACATACCCCATAGGGTCTCTAGTCCCTCAAGCTTTCCACAGCAGCTTACCAGATCCTGCACCTCTCCTTCAGATTCTTGGACTCTGTCTTCAAGTATGACAGTCCTCCCATGTTAAAAAAAAAAATAATCCTCATTTGATCCTCTCTGAAAGTTTGCCTTCTCTTCATCTTTAAGTGGCTGTTGATTATCAGCCTCTTTCCATAAAATATTCTGACCCATGGCAAAGAAACAATCCTAAAAATCTAGGAACTTCCTCACATGCAGTTTTCTACTTTCACCAAGGTACTTCCCTCCCCGCTTCACTGTATGGCATTCCCTTTTTCTAGACTCCTATACTTGTCCTTTCTGGATTCTTCTCATGATGTACAGACCACTTTCTTCAGGACAATCTTACTCCTCTTCCTTAAAAGTGTCATGCTAGTTCATATTCATATGTAAATACTGACCTGGGAGCCTTCTTTCAAATATGTAGTCCTTCATGACATGATTCTTTCTTACTTAGCTTCACCTTTGTGCTACTGGTGTTTTGCACTTTTATCTAAATAGGCACATCTGGCTAAAGAATCACATGCTCTCAGATGAATCTACTAGGCCCTTAGTTGATCTAAGATATTCTGAAAACTTCTGCATGGGAGTTCTTTAGATTTTGAGGCCTCCGAAGTCAACCCACAGTTGGACTACTCCCAACACTATCATATAACTGAGGTGGTATTACGGCACAAGTACCTTTCTGTGCAAGTACAGACAAAGTTGACACTACGTAGTCTCTGTCAAAGACTTTAGCCTAAAAGCACTAAGTGAAACAAAAAGCCCTATGTAGTTGCATTTAAAAAGTTTCACGCTTTTAACAGTATTTGTAAATAACACAGTGATTAGCCCTTTTCCTCCTAGGAAAAAGGGAGAACAGAGTAAGAAATTTTGTACAATGTCCCCAGAAATGCATCTTGATGGGGTTTGCTATGTTAACCGAGTCTCAAAGATTACACATAGTTGAAATAGTTAAGAGCCCAATTTATGAGGAACTCAGGAGAACCACAGTATTGTACTGATACACAAGTACAGTTCCAAAAGTAATATAACTATATTCACAAACTGCTGAATTCACACTCTAATAATCAAAACTCAGCTACTGATATCACACATGCAACTATTTTTTACTTCCAGAAAAACTTCTAAATGATTTAAGAGAATCTTACTTACATGCTACATAAGATGACCATAGAAAACAAAAACCAAACCAGTATTCTTCCAGATAGCCACCACATGCTTATGACTAAAGATAATGAGTGCTAATTAAAAAATTTTTTTAACAAAGTTGCTTCAGAAAGTTTCACATGCTTACTGACCACCAGGAGTATACTTGCCTTAAGCAACTCAAGACCTGCTCTGATTGCCTGGTCAGTAGGTACACCCTCATCTTCATCATCAGCTGTTCCATCTATAGACTTGTTTACTTGCTTGATAAGGGCACTGAAGAGGAAAACAAAAACATGGGCTTGTATTTACTGAAATTCCACCCTGTATGACTGTTTTCATAAGTTTAAGATACAAGCTTATTTAATAAACTTATTTAAAACTTATAAAACATATATCTGTTTTATAACAAACTTAAGTCAACTACGTACATAATCTGGTTGCCCTCATCTCCCATCTAAATAAAAGCTTATGAAGCATTAAGTTAAAAAATGTTTATCCATCATGAATTAAGAACTATTACATACACATTACTCCGGAAGGATGACCAAAATAAGAAAACAATTTGAGCATTACAAGCAACAAGTTCAGGTAAGAATTATGCTGAGGTTACTAGCTGCTATGGATTCTTAGTAATTGATGGAAAATAACCATTTATAATGTTTAGTCTATAACCAAGAGAAAAAAATAACCACTAAACAGCTGTTCTAAGAGTTTATGAAAAATTTAAAAGACTTATCTCCTGTATATTTCACCTTGACAGTAATGCTTGGGTTTTTTCTTACACTGTACCCTAGGAAGGGAAATGGTGATTATCCAAATGATCCTATTAGTGAGTGGTGCAGGTAGCTTCCCTACCAAGGGCTGCACAATATTCATAATATTCCTTCAGTACATCCTGTAAATAATATTTATAGTACAAAAAAAAAAAAACCAACAACAAAACCAAAAACCAAACAAACAAAAAAACCAAACACCCACAAAACCAACCAACCACCCCCCCACCCCCACCAAACCAAAACCAAAAAAAACCCCACCAAAAAAAAAAAAACCCTGGTAGCAAATCAAGGGAGACACCTCCTAGTCAGACTTCCCATTTCTTTTCTTCTGCCCCAATTGGACAAAAATGACCATATATTAAAAAAACAAAGTCTGACAGTCTCAAAAATAAAGCAGAAGTTTAGTGAAAATTTACAAAGATGGGAGAAGATCAACCCTGTGGCAAAACTAAAAATATGTGCTTTTTACTACTTTTTTTTTTTTGCTTGTATACTGTATGGCAGTCAGTCAGTAGGTAGACTGTGAAACAAGTATTACAGCTTAGTACCACACGTAAATATTAGTTTAAATATACATTTTATATTGCTTCTGTGAATTTGAAAAAACTCATTTTCAAATTTAAAGTAAAAATCCAGCTACACATTGTACTTCAAGATCAAAAGAGAAATCACGTTAAGAGTAACATTCCTGAAACAGATTTTTAAGTGAAATCTCAATGGCTCCATTACATTGTATATGTGACAGGTAGAAAGTGAAAAGGTCAAATACTTAAAAATCAGTTACTATATAGTTAGAATTAACAGATAAGAATTTACCAGTATTTAGAACTCGTTGTCTCTAATAAGGTACCACATATCTCAAATACAGCTGTTAAATAACCATTTCAGCAATTACTTCCCCCCCAATAACTTCATTGGCTTACTCTTCCTTAAAGTCTTGATGCCTCATCACCACAATACTTCCTCAGTTAAATTACTGTTTACATCACTATGAGCTAATATTCTTGGTGGAAAGCTTTAATTAAGTTTTTGAATAGCAACAAAAAGAAATTTCTTTTATAAAAAGTCAGTCACTCACAAACTAAACCTCTCCCATCAGCAACAGATCAATTTTTACTGACAGGTTGTCCTGGCTATGCTGAATAACAAATCAATTTGTGTGGCTACATTCTGAACGAGGAGACAAAAAACCCCTAAGCAAAGGGAAACAGAAGGAAATACCGCAGGTCACCAGACCTTAAACCACACCCGCCCAATCCATTACTGCTTGTGCTTAAAGATGAAATTAGAAACCCCAGTTTCCAACCCTGTGATCTACAGCCAACAACACACACACACAACAATACCTGATGGATTCAGTATCAATGTGCACAGGAGCAATTCTCTCAAGAAGAAACTTTATCATTTCCAGGAAAGGATTTGTTGGTTGTTTTGGATTGCCCAACTTCTTTGTTATTTCCCTCTGCAATATAAGTTTCAATTAAATTTAAAATCAATTCAGTTCCAAAAATGTTCACATATTTTAAGAGCAATTCTTACCACACATCCTTCAGCCTGTTTGCAAGAACATGTTGGGCTAACAAGCATTTCTAACTGACTTCTTATTTTTTCATCATCTTCTAGAACTTGTGTGAACTTTTTCATGAAATCTTGAGCTTTTCCTGGATCAGGAAGGTTTCCTTTAAACAAGCAAAAGGAATCACTGTTTATTCTAATTAGTATCAGTATTGCAAATTACACAAGTTTGAAATGTCACATCAAGAAACTTTCTATGTGTGTTTAAGTACGGGGCAGGGGAACCGCAAAACATCTTAACATGTGCAGGCGTATCTATGAGGACACCAATTTCTAAAAATTTGTATACCCACACACCTCCCCTGGCTATTGCTTTCTTCTCCCTTCACACTCATTTTCCAGTAAGTCTACTTGTTCCTGTTAATAATATTATCAGCTGAAGTTGACCTCAGAATGCAAAACCCATACTCCACAGAAAAAGATACTCAGTAAATAGATCACCTGATATGACAAGTTTGAAAAACACCAAAAAGGGTATTTTTGCTAAATTACTCGCTAACCATAAGCTTTACAACAGCTTGCAACATTAAAAAAAAAAAATTCAACTATATATTTTTTAAACTAAATATTAATTTTATATTCTAACAGGACAATTTCTTGGCAAAGTGTTAGTATACTTTAAGATGTTTCATGGTTTTGGTACAGTAGGTGTTAAGCAAAGTTGGCACAGAAAATGGTAAAAGACTACAGGATAGTTAGTTCAAAACAAGTTCTTTTAAGTACTTGTTTTGCTGTGGGGTTTTTTTGTTTGGTTTGTTTGTTTTTTTTTTTAAATGCAACCCAGAACTAAAAGAATCAGAAAAATTACAAACAGATCAACTTTTATATTATAAAGAAAAGGAAAAAAGGTTTTCGAACAAGGCCAACCAGGCAGCAAGATTCAGTTTTTCCTCCACATTTTTTCAAAAATGTACATAGCCTTAAGCAGTATCTTTTTTTGCCAGAACAGTTTGCTTTTTTTAAAAAAGGTTGATTTAAAAACAAAATTTCAGAATTGTAAATCAAGTTTTTCTTCTTCTTACTGGTTTTAATGCTATTGACATGGTGGGCTGGGGAGAACAAGAAGCATTGCTTTGGGGTTAGTGGTTTTTTCTTTGCCATGAGTACAGGTTATATAGAAGTTCTTCGGTTTCCAAAGTGCCTTCCTGCTACTGAAACCCAGAGTCTTTTGCATTCTCCCAACAGAACTTACAATACCAACATCTCAAAGACAGGTAAGTCAGTAGGTAGTATAGTGGGTTAGTTAACATCAGTTAATATATATTCTGTGATACATGGTAAAGCAGACACTAACACCCTAGATCATCTACGTTTTTAATTAGTCTACAACAGATGCAGCCAAAACATCATGTGAAAAGCTTCACGACTGGAGACTTTTTACAGTAAGGAAGTAATTCTGCTTACAGTTGTCTTAATTCTTTAAAGCCTATTGTTACATCATGTTTATCATGTTTTGTTATAAAATTTATCTGTTGCAAAACTTATAACAAATAAGCTTATCTCAAATGATTTTTAAAGCAAGAAAGCAATATATTTCAACTGTAGCTTTTAGACAGTGTAAATACTTCAACTGACTTACTTGTTATAACCATCACTTTTGAGAATATAGCTTTACTGCTGGCATCTGTCTGCAAGTCACAAAAGAAAAATGTATTAAGTAAAAATTTTACATTATATATTTCCACTTGAATACTGAGTGAGCAAAATTCCGTAATGCATTATCAACAAGTCAGCACCCATCATTTTGCTAACACATCAGTGTGTTAGAAATCAAAACCACCACTGCAAAGTTAATGCTAGATAGTTACAGGAAGTAAAAGGAAGATCATGCCTACAGTAACTGTAGCACATATGCTTATGTAAAATACTTTTATTACTTTTCAGTTACTATATAACTTATAAACAGCACAGATGGGTTATTTCTGTAACTGTTTTCCATCTAAAGCCTCTTTGTTTTAAATATAAAATGAACAGTAAGCATTAAATTCACTTTATCTTCTTGATCAGATATTGATTCTGAGTAGTTTTGGCAGTAGTTCCCACCTTATTGTAAAGAATGGAGGAAGTCAATAATATGGCAATTGCTACTCCTGTTCAGCTGAACAGGGAAGGCAGAGGATAGAAGTGTAATTGTGAAAGTAATAATCCGGGACCATGACAACAACAAAAAAAAGAAAATGTAACTGCATTTCAGGATATCTGTGAAGCTTAGATTTCAGTGAAACCATTGCTGATATAAAATCGTCCAACAGCTCCTTACAAGCAAAATAAGTTACCCAAAACAGACTTTTATCTCATTTATTTTCCTCTTGTCAGTAATTCTTCCGGTACAAGATTTCAAATTCCACATACAAAGTCCACCTTAAGAGTTAGTTCTGACACAGAGTAAATGGAAGAGGAAAAAAGAATACCACAAATTTCACAGCCAGCTAAAACTACATAGTAAGTACAATTTCTTTGTAAAAATCTATTTCTAACAAGTAATTAATGTTTCTACAACATACCACCTGCTACTGCAGGGAGACAAACTAGTTTCCAAGACACTTTTCCCCCACTTTTAGCTGTAATCCACAGTATTCTACAGACTAGGAAGTTTTGCAGAATTACAGTGAAGTTTCAAATATTAAGGAATTATCAGTAAAAATGACAAAGGGAATCCTTAACTGTACAGTGAAGATAACACCCTAATAATCTTCAGAAAAGTCTTCTAAGGTAGACACACAAAAAAAAAGAAATTTTTCACTGCTGTGTCATAAGTTTTGTTAAACAACTCTGATATCTTCCTAAGTAAAATTAAAATTGGAATCTGAAAGAAAATTCAAGCTTACAGCAATACTATCAAAAGCATATAGACCCAGCAGCTTCGAAACCATAAAGGAAGCTGCTCTTTTGCCAGCTGACTTCTGACAGATCAACCTTGGTGACACAAGTTATGAAGTCTACAAAACTTCAGAAATGCATGTAAATAGTATCAATTATGGTCTACAACTACCAAATTATATTATTCTGAGAAAAGATTTAAGACACAACCACACTTCATGAGCTTTCACTGAGGAGTATTTAAATTTAAGAAGAACAGTGTTTAGCCACCACCATTGCTAAAACTGTCTTTTACAGAACTCCTTCTATAACAGACAAAATTGGTAGTAGACAAGCCTAAAAATTACAAACAAGAAAATGTCATATCAACTCAGAAGGCTCATCTTGGTAAGAAGAGTTCTTTTTCTTCTAAAGTACTTAACATGAGGCAAATGAACACGTGCAGTGGGCTTTTTCATCAGGTTCATACCAGGAAAGAGCCACTAAGAGACAGTGTTGCAAGACACTAACATTTTCGTATGAAAGTCTTAGAACTATTATGGAGCAGATAGGAAAAACTTCAAGACAGAGGTCAAAGTCTTGTTCAGGCACATCTAATTTCTTTGCATTTTATTAATGAAATCTGCATATAGATCTCAAAGTTCAAATAAGCCATATCAGCTTTGGAGATAAAAATACAATTTATTACAATAACCTTGGCTAACACATGGAAATGTCTATTTCCAGGAGGAATATCCTTCAACTTTTCAGAGTAAATTTCTGTTCTGCAGTTGACTAGGAGCTATTAAAGAAAATAGGATTATTTTTGAGTCCTAACATATCTGCACAGGTTTTTTGTCATTAAAAAAAGGAAATTAATTAGCCAATTTATGGAACATCTGGCAGTGTTTGAGAATAGTGGCAACCTCAGAAAGATCGGAGTATAACAAAAATATAGCATGAGATTAAGAAAATCAATGTTTTTAAGTGAACATTTCTCTGTATTGTGACATGGACACCTGGCACATAATTCCAGCCATTAAGTATTTCTGCAGAACTTTCTGCCACTTTTTAGCGTTGGAAGAATGCTGTCATTTTCAGGGCTTTTGGCTGTCACAGCTGAAGAGGCATATTCCGACAAGAAATGAAAAAAAAACAGATATTAGATCTGGCCTACAGGATTCAGATAACATTCTCAACAGATACAGCATCTCCATATTCGCACCTCTTGCAACTCAGAAGAAAAATATCAGAACTGTACTGTGGAGTTTCTTTGGTTCTGACTGGTTCAGTCTTCTAATACTGGCTAAGTCTTCAAGTACTGGCTAAAGCTCCCATTAAAACAGACCTTAAGTTGAGCAAACTACTAATCATTCAGCCAAACAAACCTGAGTCAGAAGTATTCTTTTAACTTCTAGTAGTATAACTCCACTGAATAATGACAGATTGAAGAAGATGAAGAAACATTCCTTTTTAGAAGATCTACTGTGGCACTTTATCTACATTATCTTGCATTCATGATATGGAAGCATCAGAACAGCTGCGTATTTGCAGCAAATGAAGCTCAGACTCTAATACAGACAAACCAGCATTCACCCACTTTTCCACATGCGAACAGGCAAGTTTATATATTTCATTTAACTGTATACCATTGCTGTAGGAAAAAACAAGAGCTGTGATTTATGCTTTTGCTCTTCAGAGAAGTAACTCATCTTAAAGGAAAGTTTGGTGTCCATCCTGTCTCAGATTAGGAGAAATTATAATCAACAGAAATGGAAATTTTCTTAACACAGTTTCAGTCTCCTCAGTAGTGCTTACACTGGGGAAAGCCTGAAGAGGAAAAAAGGAGAAAGCTTGAAGAGTTTTACTAAACAGCGAAAAGGTTTTCTAAGATGAGACAAATAGTGGACTGGAAAGTTCAAAGATTTATAATCACAGAATCATGTAGGTTGGAAGCAACAACTGTAGGTCACGTGGTTGAACTGCCTACTCAAAGCAGGGCCAACTTAAATCAGGTTTTGCTCCAGGCCTCATCTAGTTGCATTTTAAATATTTACAAGGATGAAGATTTCACAGCCTCTCTGGGCTACCCATTGCCATAGTTGATCACCTTTACTGCAATTTTTTCCTTACTACCTAATCAAGATTTCCTTGTGGCAACTTCTGTACACTGCTTCTTGTCTTATCCCCTGTTCATCTCAAAGCTCTCACAATGTCTACACTTGCCACAAGGACAACACCTACAGGAGAAAAATCAACAACTAAGCTATCATGACTAAGTGGAGAAATTCAGCCAAGGTGAAAAAGCTCATATGATAACACCCTGGTAAATTCTAAAAGGTTACTAGTTCATTTCAGTTTTGTTTCCTGAAAGAAAACAAAAGTTTTTACAACTCTGAATGACTAATGGGTATTTGTCTCAAAATTATTACTGCCTTGGACTGTATGCCCCTTCAGTTCTACTCCAATTATGAAAACGCACTCTTATCTCAAACACAATTAATCATATGAGTTAATTATCAATTTGGGAAAAAATAAAACAAACAAAAAAGCCAACATACAAGGAGCATCACAGAGAAAAAAGTTTTGGTAAAAATAGCTAAGCCTCTGCATTGGGCATAACAGGCAGGGTTTGGGGTAGCAAAGTGCTGCTGGGGTGACCTGTGCAGGAGGAAGTCAGGGACTCCTGGTCAAAGCCACTTCCACCCAGCGCTGCGACCAACAAACCGACACACCACCCATCGAAACTTCAGCCAGTCAGAGGAGCCTATGGTGCCTCTGAGAAAACATATTTAAGAAAGGGTGGTAGCCGCTAGGGGCAACAAGAGATATGCCAGGGCAGGAAGGACAGCAGAGCAGGAGGAGAGAGATGCTGAAGGAAAAGAAGAGACACCTGAGCAGAGGCAGGAGAGATGCCAGGGTAAGAGCCCCTGGAGCAGGGGTGGACAGGAGGCACTGGATAAAGTACAACTCTAAAGGGACTGCGGCTGGTGGACGAACCCACGCTGCAGCAGTGGGTAAGAAACAAGGAGCAGCAAAAGGAAATGAACCACCATGCCCTGACCCCCATCTCCTGTGCTGCCATCGCCTCACCAAAGGGACGGAGCATAGCGTGCGGCAAGGGGCCTGGGGGACCTTGAAGCAGAGAAGAGAGGTGTCTGAAGGGGAACCAAGGGGTGTTTCTTTAAGTGTTTATTTCTTTGCTTTTATTTCTCAATACCAGAATCAATAATAAAAAGTTTATGTTAATTGACAATAAACTAAATTAAGTAAAATTCCCTGACTCTAAACTGTTTTGTTGTCCACGACAGCATCTCAGATCACAAGCCCTTAAATTCTCCCATGCAGTCCTGTTACTCAAAAGAAAAGTGTAGAGAATTAGTACTTAATAGAAAGATATGATGAAAGCCACATGGATAAATGCAAACATGTCAACAGCATACACTGTTTTGAATGTGATGTTTATGCTGGCATTTATCAAAACCTACATGTTTAATTCCAAATCATATTTGATATTTTACAATTCAGAAAGAACTTTCATTACATGTCCCTGCAAACAAAAGGAAAAGTTAAAATTTCATTTTCAACTGAAATGCAGAATATATCAAGAAACTAACTCAGGTTTTAAATGCATAAGTGTGTTTAAATTACACCAAAGAATATAAAACAGTACATGAAAAATATTTCAATACAGTCACTGAAATGCAATGAAGTACTGTTGTACTAGCAGTTACTGCACTTAGAATTTAATACAACACTACAGCATGACTTAAATCCACTAAGTCAAATTTATGAATTTCACTGCAATCAGGACTGAAACAGCAAGGGATGCATTTTGATTTGCTAAGTCTTTTTCTGTCTGCAAAACAGTAGCATTTCCAAGCAGATACAATAAATAATGCAATCACACTTGTAAAAATGCAGTTACCCACTCTTCCTGTTCAGGTAATTCCAGCAAATGGATAATTCAGTCATAAAACTTCATTAAATTTACTGTGGTATATGAGTATATATGCATATAGAAAGTAAAAATCACACACACGTATATGAATGTGACCATGGCAACACTTTCTACTATATAGCATTTCTGTTAAAGAAGCACCATATTAAGCTTTTGGCATTAAAGTCAAGTTCTAATCACATCCTAAATTCCATCCAGAATTTCATCTTATGATTTTTTCCCCCCAAAATATGAGTATGCACATACGTATAACTAAAACAAATCCAAATTTTACTTTATGAGAATATTCTAAATGCTCAATAAATGTTTTTCTTTCTGAGCAAATTTGTAAAAAAAAAATTCAATTGTAGTCTGATATCTCCAATACAACATTTAAGAAGTTTCCAAGAGGGAAGAGAAACAAGTAACCTGTTGGGATAAAAATATTCAGATTTCTTGAATGTTACTAATTATACCCAAGACAAGTCAGGGTGTATAGGTACTTTTTCTTAATTACTCAATTTGGCAGTCAAAAATAATATGCTGGTTTTCCCCCTCTTTCAAGAGCCAGAACAATCCTGGCAAGATGCAACTCAAACACTGGGAGCAAATATTTTAGTATCAAATGACTGGCAAAAATATTTTTAAAATTTCTAAAACACCCCTACCTCTTCACTTTTACTGACAATATGTATACACATTTCCTACTGCAAGGGTAGTCTAAGGGAATACCAGTTAACTTTCACAATATTTTCTGTCTGTCATTAAAAATAAGCTTGAGATAGTCAAACAAATGGAATTAAAAATAGCTTATTCTTTTAAGTAAAACTGCATATTCAGTGTGGGATAAAGATAAATTGAACTCACTTTGGGTTGTTTTATTAAGTCAACTAAATCCTTTACTTGATGTCGTAGCAGATTTTGACATTTCCACATTTCATTCAATGCTCTAAAAAAAAAAAAAAGCTGTCAAAGTCATCTAATAAGTAACACAACTGTCCAATAAGAGCCTTTAAATTCTTTTCAGCTTCAGACTCAGGAATGTGCTTTGCTCACACATAAAATTTCATTGCTGTGTGAGCAAAGGCTAAATGGTTCCTAATAGCTTGATATGGAAAATTTAATTGGTCATACTAGATTGCAACAAAGTGAGATTTTGAAACAAGTTTTATTTCAGATGCTTAACTACACTGCCTTTAAAAGAAGTAGGAAGTAACTGATGTCTAGCCCATAAAGAACTCATTTGTACAAGCCTGAAGTCACTCTTCTAAAAACATTCCAAGAAGCAGGCTAAAGCAGATGTTTAAGATTTTTATCATCAAAACAATGTTTTTCTTGCACACAGAAAGCAGCTACTAGATTAATAAATTGTGAATGCGGACATGATTAGACTTGTAAGACATGCATTAGAGATATTTAATAAAAATTGAAAATCAGCACACTTTCCAGAAAAAATAAGCCATATGGAAAAAAAAAAAAAGCACAGCTTCATTTGAAAAACTTCCAGAATCCACAAGTAAAAAGTCAGCTCTATATAACTAAATGAAGATACTATTCTTTAAAATGAGTAATTCTGCATATGAAAACTAGAATTCAGAAGTTATTTGTTGCCTGAAATAACAAGGACAGAAAAGAAGCCATTCTGCATTTTTGTTTAGCCTATACTAAAAATTACTAGAACAGTAACTTTTTTTTTTTTAATATACTATTCTTAATTTTAGTTTGTTACAGTTGTATTATCTTTAGGCAGGTAATACAAGAAATGCAGGGGATTCAAACAACAGTTTCTGGAGTATTTGAAGGCTTTGGGGTTATTTTAAGCCATTCTTTTATATAAAAAGCTTTTTCTATATTCAATTTTCGAGTGACTGAGTACTACCAAATGAAAAACAAAGTAAAACTAACTAAAAACAGTCAAACTGTGAACATTACAGCAGCAAAACTGTTATTAGTCGAATGCATGCGTATCTATGCATTTTAAGCTGGAGACAGCATGTAACATATTAAGGAAAATGCATATTGAAGGAGGAAAGACAAACAAGTAATTCCTTCCCACTCTTAAATCATCCTGGCTGCTAAAACAAGGAGTATATTAATTGAGAAGTTGTGAGATAAGATCTAGGGCTAGTCAACGCTACTATCTATGCTATCTCTTTTCAGACATAAAAGGACTGACATGCACTCAAGCTTCTTGCCAGATCTCTGAGAGTACTTTTTTTTAGCTGTTTATGGTTAAAAGGTACCACACCTTGTTAGAAAACACCCTATTAGTTTTGGGTTGATGTCCCCCCTCCCTTCAATCCCACTTGAAAAATAGATACTATTGCTACATTCTATTTTCTAATAGTTTGCAAACTACTTTTGTCCACTGGCTTAGGCTACTCATAACAATTTAGAACTAATTTCAGTAATAATTGTATTAAAGATATTTTGCAAGAAGTCAAAAACAGTACATACTTCACAGCATTTGAATCCAGTGTTGCATAAAGGTAATATAAACATTTCATTCGTTCATTTGTTTCCAAGTTGTGAGGGACCATATACTGAGCAAAGATACGTTCAACAAGTAATCTGAAAGACAGGATTAAGAAACTTAAACTGTAAAGCAAGAAAGTGGTCTTGAATTGCTAAAACATTCATTCAAAAATTCTCAGACCTATCTAGAGATCAGTTATTGCATATAAAGATGGGGTTATTCAAAATCCTAAAGGTCAAGTTCCTTAACTTCCAATATAACTCAGTATAAACTAAACAATAATATATTATTACAGAAGATGTAATGTTAATGTTAGCACTAGAACATTTAAGAGATGACATTATCAAAATCAGATGTATTAATCTAGATAGGAACCAAAGGGTTTTAGAGAAGGATGCCTCTTAATTATCAGCCCAAAGAGATGTTATCAGTGAATATCATTACAGGGCAGTACTGGGGTAAATTCATTAATTGACCGAAATTCATGGGCCTAAAATAAAAAAGAAATATCACATCAATTATATCACATGTTATCATGAAGCCCAGAAGGAGAATTCAGATACTAGGTCAGAAGGAGCTGACTTCCCTCCACCCCTCCCCCACCCCTTCCCCAAGGGCTGAGTTTATCCCATTTCTTTTGCTTCCACAATAAAAATGCAGGTACATTCACACGCAAATTATTAAAAGTTTCTGCTATAACATGGAAGGTCCTTATTTGGATACAGGAGGAGAGAAAGGTTTGGGTCTGTCAGTTACCTAGGAAAGACTGAGAAGAAAAAACAAAATGAAGACTAAAACCCATGTTGCAATCTTAAATACCAAGGCCCACGACTTCTGCAAATTGAGGTCAACGTTAACAGAACAGAGTAAATAGGTAAAAAAAAAAGAAAAAAACAAAAACCTCATGCATGTTTAGGCTAGAAATGAGAAGAAAATCCTTACACACAATTGGATGGGGTGGTCAAAAACCAAACCCAGCTAGTTTAAAAAAGATCCCAAAGTTTAAGAAAAATGTGAGTGGGTGAGATTGGATCTGAAAATCCAGACAGTTCTGTCCACTTCCATGGTACCATGAAATAATTGCTTATTTTGGAGATGACTGAGGCTGCAAGTTTTTGAAAGCATTTGTATGGGTTTGCAATGCCATTTGTATCTGATCATGCTGTGAAGGCCAAAGGCTCATTTCCAAAGCCAACAAGACCGCCTTGATTAGTCAAGGAGGACTAGTTCCCAATCTAGTTTCTCATGTGCAACTATCTATTTTTCAATACAAGCAACCATATACAAGTCTATAGCTAGTATGACAGAGGCACCACTTTTACCACAAATCCAGGACAAGGCTCTAATTCATGGCTATTATCATACAGAAAAACTAACCTTCTGCAGAGTGAGATGCCTTAACTGTCGTCACTACATATACTAGACTTATCTTTAAAACATACAGGAACAACATGCAAATCTAAAGCAAGTTCGTTAAAGCAATTTTACTTATTGAATTTTAACATAAAAATTAGCAAGCTACCAAAATGTAAACAAAAGCCTCCTTTACAGAAGCGGTGAAGTACAGCTAAAAATTTTGAAATATTCCAACCTATCTCACCCTTTAGAATCACTTTTAGCCTTTAAAAAAAAAAAGTAGACAAAAACAACACAGGACAACATTTGGCTGCAGCTGTACAAGATTACACACCGGATCAAAACATACAGGATTATCAAGTCTCCTCCTTCTTGTTAGCACTTGAGCACAAAGGAAAAACAAATCTGCGTAGTAAGTTACTACACTTATCCACAGAATCGCCTAGCTTTCATGACTGACTTACCGGTCATCAATACTGTTTTGATAATATATATGCAGAAGTTTATCTTTGATCCATGATATCTGTTTTGCAGCTTCTTTTCCTGCTTCTGATTGTAATGAATATTTCTTGTATATCTGTGCAAGTCCCATCATAGCTTCCTTCCTCACTCTCCACTTGAGAAAAAGAAATAGTACCCAGTTTAGCCATTCAAAACTCAAAACTGAAAAGACTATAGAATTTCCTGGTAGGTATTTCTACACCAAAATAAAACAGTTTAATTTACAAAAAAGTTAAACTGAGTTCAAAGTGCAACACTTTCTCATTAGTACATACATCACATCATGTCTATTATGCTAAACCTTTCAACATCAGTAACTACTATGCAAGTATGGCTCTTGAATTTAGAATTGCTACAAATTTAAGCCAACACCCTTTCTCACAGATCTATACTGAATACTTGCGATTGTATTACAGGTGCAACAGGGGAAAGCACGTCACCAAATGAAAAAAAAAAAATCAGGTGACAATGTTAATTTTAAAAGTTTGCCATCAACACCCTTGTTTACCATGCTTTAACATAGCAGCAAACCTCAAATTTTACCAAATAATGAAACATAGCTAAATTAAATTTCAAGATTTTTAATTTCAAGATATTGAATTTCAAGATATTCAAATTTTAAAGCTACTACACTGTTTTGCAGTCTTCCAATGATCTAATTAAAAGCAGGTAAACTATCTACCTCTGACAGTGGAACATCTTCCATCAGTAATCTACAATAAGTTTTGAAACCTACTTGCAAAACCTCTTATGAAAAATGTTAGAATGTTTTACAACAGTCTCATTTTACTTAAAAATTTTACTAAAACTAGACAACTGGAGCAATGTTGTTGTGCTTCAGCCTTTTTTTTTTTTTAATCATACCATCTTAAACAAAAATACAGCACAATGAAAAATGTGTCATTCCCGTCAGGGGCAAAAGATGCCTCATTAAACAGACTGCTTCAAAATTTTTTGCATTATATTGGTTTTCATTACTAGTTTTAAAATTAGTTCAGCATTTCTTAGAAGCGTTGCTTTTTAAAAAGCTGTATTACAGTCTAGAAATACAACGCAGAGCCATTATTGGTACTAATTATGTCTTACCCGCTTGTCCAGTGTTCGTTCTCTGACAAAATTAAGCAGGTGATCATTGACAAGCAAAAGATCTTTTTTAGCAGCAGTAACTATGGATACTATAACATCATGCCTTATGGCCTCTTCAGGATCATGTGACCTTACTTTAAGATATTCTGGAAAAAAATAGAATAAGTATTTCATTGTAAGTATACAACTTCAGCTGCTTTTCTTTCTCCAGACAGTACTCAACTGACAGAAGCAGAAGATATGATTTTCTACTGTTTTGAGCATCAACAGTAAGAAATGAATAGTTTTCTCTAAGATTAACTGGAATGTCAGTAAAACTTTTTAGTTGCTTAGAATATAAAATTTTTATATTTCTGGCATTATGGAAATAAGAGTTACGGGGCTACATTTTTATTTTTATTATTTTGTACAACAGTTAGGCTATGTCTACATTAGCAACTATTATAGCCCAACAGAATTGGATCTGTTGAGAAGAACAGACACTGATGAGAACTTGATATCCACACTATATACATTTTAAAGTCTTACTTCAGGCTAGAGGCTACTCTCTTCCTGCAGACTCCATCCCTTTTGGCTGCTGGAGCACATTAGTTGCACTCCTGACCACAGCTTCTGTATTATCCACAAGGAATCTAGTTCACATGCTCCAGGAATACTCCACAGTGTGAGCCATGTAAGCATTGTAAGCAGGGACAAATCAAGAGACATACTTCAAAAGCATGCTCTTTGACGAAGCTATAAAGCTTATTTAGATGCATTCAAGTTTATTCAACGTAAAATAATTTTCCTAGATTATTTTGGCCCATTGCTACTTATTTGGTACTATCAATAATCTTATACTATCGACACTTTAAGATTTCTGCTTATAAGTGTCAAACATGTTAGCTACCTATTGTCATTTTAGAAAGCTGACAAAAAATAAAACGGCAAAGTTCATTTATCTTTTTAGAAGTATGTATTTTAGGTTAATTTAGAAGCACAAACAGGTAGGAAAATGCATACAAAAGTTAAGATCACTGTACACAGCATACATCAGTGAAACATTGAGAACATTAAGAAACATTGAAAATTCAAAGTTTACTCTAAATTAAATAACCAGAGGTTACTGTTTTCTTATTACTGTTCAATGACCAGTGAAAATTGTCATGTCTCATCTGAAATATTGGCCATTAACATTTCTGGTAATCATCACAAGTGTCAAAAGAGTACGTCAAGAAATAAAGCTTTGCACTTATGGAGGTTATGAAAGTTGAAATCCAAATAAGACCTTTTAAAAAAACAGTTTTGTTCCACAGGAAAACATAATAAACTAAAACAAACGAAGAACAATGCCATTGCATAAAACAATTCTGGTTTCAAACACCAGTGAGTCAGAAATTTTTCAGCAATTTGACTTTGATAAGCTCTGTGGGGAGAGAGAGGAGGGGCAAGCAAAATTACATTTCCCAGAGGATACCATTAGAGGGGGCACAAAGCCTTTCTGCAATGTAAAATAGAAATAAAAAACACCCTTGAAAATACAATTCTGATAATCAAAAAATAAATATCTTTACCATTCCATTAAGGAAAGGTCCAGAAATTGTACTTTTTTTTTTTAAGCTGGCTTAACAATACCAATAACTAAGGGATGATTCTAGCCTGCCTGTATTTGTGTCTAACTTGACAAATGCTCAGCAAGCACGAGAGCAATCCCATGCACTTAAGAGTCCTTTAAATTCCCTCCTTAGAGCAAGTGGGCAAACATATTATCTCCAAAGAATTACAAGAAGTAGGAGTTTATTGATCAGGGGAAAATACAGTCTCCATATACACTTTGGGGGGAATAAAAACCAACAAACCAACCCATTCTCTTTAATTACACTTTTTTCATTAAGACACCGGGAGCAACAAATACTAAATGCTTCTATCTGTGCCATCTGCCTTCCTCCTACAGAGGTCTTGAATTACAGTCTGTGTTTGGGCTGAAGGAGCAGGAACCAATGGCTGTGGTCACAGTTATGAGGACTGTTTTCATGTTTAGACAGTGGCTGCATAATATTTACACATTTCAGCTTTGTGGAACTGAAGTCTCTGCTCCACACCCTAATTAATAAATGCCATGACCATTAGGTTAGTCAGGCTGTCTTTGCCTGATCCCATGGTGCTTAATTTCAACAGCAGTTGGGAATGCAACTACTGTAAGAGAGGGAGAGTGATCTCTTTGGTTAAGGCATTCTTTATGTACAATCCCCTCAGCCTGAGAAGCAGCACTGAAGGCAGGGACTCTGACTTAGCACTCCGACCTCAATTACATCCTCTACAACATCTGACAATGTACTTAGGATGACAACTAACCTTCCTGACTTTTCTAGGAGACCTAAAATTGTATTTTAGTGTTATAATACATCTGGTACCTGTTAAGTCTTTTGCTAGGTCAGGATGGTTCATAAGGCAGTGACTTGCAAATTTCACACATTCAAGACGAATAGGTACATGGATATCATTAAACCTATTTAGAAACAAGACAATGCATTACAACAACAACAAAAATATCACTTCTACCAAAGCAATTAGTTTATTTCTACACAATCTCAAATACCTCTGAAAACATTTTTATGCTTCCCATGCACAGTTACATGCATAATACTGTAAAATCAGAGATGTTTTAAGTAGACCGTCTTCAGCTTAAGAAAAAATTCCTGTACTCATTTATTAATTCATATTCTGAACATGAAGAGAAATATCCTCTCCTGGTACACATGAAAAACTCCTAGGCAGACAACAACTATTTATTAGAAAGATGTCTGACATATTTTAACTATCTTTTCTGTAATGTTCCACATGTTTAACCATGAACCATGTATCAGCAACTAAAAGTTTTACAAGCCTTGAGATATTCACCCCCTCTTTAAACTGTATGATAGACAGCAAACAAATGGGCATCTAGCCTAGTAAAAATTTCTTCTGAGATGGATCACTTCAACTTCTGTAACATTTCCTTTCAAAAGACTGAATTAGGTTTGATGCTTGAAAACTAGTATTTTCTTGTGTTTAATTTTCATATAAGTAATTTTATAATAAAACTAGTGATGTAATAAGAGTTACAAACAACTATTTTGAAAAATTAGATGCATTTTCAAGCTATCCTCAAAATGCTTGGTTTTAAACAAATTAAAAATTGAATTTTAGAACATTATTGCTTTTGAAATGCTTATTTCTCAAATAAAGAGGTTTTAAGGAATAACTGTTTTAGTAAAAATCAGGTATGTTTTCAAAATCAAGAGATTTTAAGAAAGGTTCCTTTAAAAACACAGCTATAACAACTTAGTCAAAATCCTTGAAAAAAGTAAATACATGTATGTGATTCGTAACTTGTTGGAAACAGTAATTATGAACAACAGATTGTATGAACAACAGATTGCACGTATTCACATTGCTTCACATTATAACACAATGAAGCATTTTCCTTGGGGCTCAAATTAGATCTGGTATTTTTTTTATGACGTTAATTTTTTTAATATTTATTAATTTCTCAAGAAGTTTCCTAAAATTTTTTAATGACATCTTAAGTTTCTCCTGACTACAAGCTCCAGCTATATTTTCTATCTCAAACTGGCAGAATATTTCAAAAACAAAAGACTACGTGTGTTTGCAGTATTGTAAATACTTCATACCTCTTTTAAGGCACTCCTACCATCAAAAAAGTTGAAACCAGTATACAAATACTATACATAAAAGCCCCAAAACCAGTTCTAATATCATCTGATACCACACAAATGTCATTTGATGGTGTTTTAGAATTAATCTATCACTGAATAGTTTCACTTGTGAAGAACTTAAAATGAACTATTCCTTTTTCTTGATAATGGCAATAAAGACAGTTGCAAAAAAAAAAAAACTAAAAAGGGATAATTTCTAATTGTTCACTCTGCAGAATCACAGATGCAGAAGATGTATGTAAAATAATCTCTTTAGCATTATCTGTCAGATTTCAGATAAAGCAGCAAGAGTGTACTCACACTTAGCTGTGTCATTTAAAAAAAAAAAAAAAAGTTGAATTATAACATTCATTGAATGTTTTTCCCCTCCTAGGAAGGGAACTAAACCAGCATATACCTCCCCAGGTAGCATTGCCAAAGTGGTTTATTTTGAGATGCCAACTCCGAATCCTTCGCCCCAAACATTTTTGCTAGAAGTTTTACAACCTGCAGACGTTCTTCATTGTCATTGCTCTGGAAAAAGAAAACAATTTTATTTTTTAAATTTAAAAAAAGAACCAAAACAAAACAACAAAAAAACCCACCAGAGTTCTGTTTTGTACAGCTTTTACACCAATGCACTTATACACCTCCAGAAATATAATAATACAGATTAATAGACTTTTCTTGTATACAAAAGACAAAAAACCTTCACTATTATTGGGAAAAGATAAAATAATAAAGTCAGTGAAAACAAAATGTAGAGAAAAACCAATGTGAACAAAGCCTGGTGAAAAATGCACAGATACATACATCTTTTTAACCCTCATTTAGAGGTTACTGATCATGTTAGGAAATCTGATAGGTGCCTGTATAAGCTTACACAAATTCAAGCACAACACAAAACTCACAAAGCTCATTCTACATTTGTCTGCACATAAAGGTGAGACTAGAGTCTACACTCTAGAACAGTGTTTAATTACAAACATTTAGTTAAAAAGAAAAGAATTTTCAGAAAGCAAGTTTTTAAGAGACCATCAGATTAAGTACCCAAGATCTAAGATGCACAGGATCTGGTCTTGGATTTAAAGCCTGTATTTAAGCCTATATTTAAAAATGCTGGAGTTACAACAGATACTTTTCTTTTATATTTAAAATTAGCACTAACAGAGATAAAACAAGGCCTTCTCCAGTATATTTTCATTATCATTGGTTTGCATTACACTCGTTTAATACAACACACAGCATTTGAAGCTTAATACAAACTTTGGAAATGTGTGCAAACATTTGTGCAATTAGCATGTACTTACTGTTCACCAATTACTTCTTTGAAAAGAGAGTAGCTAAAATTAGTTGATATTAACTAGATATTATTCATCTCCTTATTACTTCAGTCTTTTTTCTGGTAATAAGGACTGTTTAAAATACTGTTCTTTTTTACTATCTTTTACATTCTTATTAGTTCAACATCACCTTTTGAATGTGAACAAGAAATAAGAGCACAACGTAGCTGTTGGAGTTCTCTGATATGACACCACAGTCTTAAAGACTGATTATTTCTCCTATCTGACTCAATACCATAAATGGGCTGAAAAGTTTGCCAGTACGTTCTTAGGGAGCTGAATTAAAAGGACAATAAAAGCATCTGTAAAATCCTTAAAGTAACAGAGCAAGAAAAGTTAAGGATGAAGAAGTCCCTAATGCTGATATATTACTACATTACAAGAGACTATAATTCTTTGGAATACACTTTAGCATTAAGTATTAGCAGCGTTAATAGTAAATCCATTAATACATTTGTCTGCATTTGACTAATCTTTCCAATTAAACTTCAGATTGACATTGAAAACCACCTACAACCTCCTCCTCTTAATCTGCAATAAATAACTTTTTTTCTTGATGAGTTTCAGCTTGTAAGTGTCCATTACACTACAAATTCTTATTCTGTGCCTTCAGAATAAGTTAAGAATTCTAATTTGTTTTTGTAGCCTATATTAGTCCAATCTCCATTACTCACATCCCATCCACTCCTGCTTAAACCAACAAAATATTAAAAATACTAAGCATCTCTGAATTTCTCTAGGTAACCAACACAGATCCAGAGCAAGACACCCCAGAGGGTGGGGAGGTAGGGGGTGGAGGGATGAGGAGTACACTTAACATTCAACTACTTAATTACACAGCCAGAAATATAGAAAAAAGAAAAGAGACATTAAAAAAACAATTGAAATATCTTTAATGAATTAGCCGCAGAAGAAGCTTTCACTGTATTAGCCACTAATCCAATTGTAAGACAACCCACTTATGCTTCTAGTCCTGTTTGTAGAAACAATGAATATTTGTGATTATGGACCAAGAGTATTTGGTACTTTCTAAATTTGTGCCCAGATGTTGGTGTCCTTGAAACATTCTTATACAAGCTCCTAAAAGGTAAAACAAAAAAACAACCTGTGCTTCTTATTAAATGAATGCATCACAGCTACAGTCTCTCTTCTTTATCCTACTTTAATCTCTACTTCTTCTGAGGGGAAAAAAAAAATTAGTATCAGAAACTCTGAAAAAATCTTAATCTTCTCCATTCTATGAGACATTGTGTACTTGAAGAGTTGCATCCTTCACCTCTTTTCTTAGGTATGATCCAGCACTCTATGCTTAATAGTGTTCCATAATGATTTGTCAATAAAAATTGACATTGAACACTGATATTTTCAGTTCCCCATACGTGCTCCCAACACACAGCTGCTCTTCTGCCTAGATATTAGGGGCTGTCACTAACAACAGCTGAAGTTGGTCAGACTGTTATCACTACCAAGTCCAAAAGAATAGGCAGCACTGAGGATCTGGGGGCATTTGGGAGTAGAAGTGAACACATAACCTGAAACTTGCCAAAAATTTTAACTACCATATCCAGGAAGAAAGGCAGCTCTACAATAATAAAAGTCAACATTTTATTGATTTTATTCATTACATCATATTGGCTTAGTATGATGGTAAAATAAAGACCTAAAACCCCTAATGGTTATTTCCTAAATACTCTGTTCATGAGCTTTTCATTCTCCTGAACATTAAAATGGTATTCACTTTCAGTAATACAAACTTCTAAAATTCAAATATCAAATTCAAACGAAGGAATATCAGTTTCCTTTACAATTTGACCTACACAACAATACGTTCCTACTTCTGTTCTCTCCTGCACCAATAATGCTTCTGTGCCAACGCTAGATCTCTAAGCACACCACCTTATATGCCAAGATCAGGCACAAATGACTTACTCTCACAGAAGAGGTTAAGTAAAATTAATTTCAGTGTGTGTTCTCCTGCTAATCCCCCAGACTCCTTTCCAAAATTAGGTAAAAAAAAATAATTACCAGTAAGAAGCAACCATGACTTGACACAGCTCTCACAGAGTGTTAGAGTTTAAAAATACTCCTTTTCTGCCACATGAGAACATAGGAGCTTTTTCTTTACAAAACCAATAAAGGTGTGGTGGGTTGACCCTGGCCAAAAGCCAAACACCCACCTAGCCTCTCACTCGCTCTCCTCTCCTATACAGAGAAGGGAAGGGGAGAAAATAGAAGGAAGGTGAAAAGATTCATGGATCAAGATAATGACAGTTTAATAGGTGAAGACAAAGCTGCATGCACAAGTAAAGCAAAAAAAATTAAAATAATTCATTCACTACTTCCCATTGGCAGGTAGATGTCCCACCAGTTCCTGGAAAGCAGGGTCTCAGCATGCATAGTGCTTGCTTGGGAAGACAAACACCATAAGCACAAACATCCCCCGCTTCCTCCTCCTTTCCCTGAGCTTTTATTGCTGAGCATGTGTCCTCTCTCAACTTTCTGCCCCGCCTCAGCCTACCCATGGTGGGGGGAGAAAGCCTTTACCTGTGCAAGCACTGTTCAGCAATAGCCAAAACATTAGTGTGCCATCAACGCTGTTTTAGCCAGAAATATGAAGTACAGTACCATACAGGCTGCTACAAAGAAAATTAACTCCATCCCAGCCAGACCCAAAAGGATAAATAGTTTGTCCACTTCTGTTTGGTACATGACATGGCACAGCACACACCTGGCTGCATTTCAATTCTCTTCAAACATACTTAAAAGATTCTTGGGATAGACAAGACAGAAAAAGCAACTGAGGGAGTAACGCACACAAAAGCTGCACATTTCAGAGAATACCAGTTACTGCCAGCAACCTTTCACTCTTCATCCAAATCACCATGTAAAATTCTCACAGCAGTTAAAATTACCTGGTGTCGTGACCAAACTGTATGGTCACTAGCTGTACCAAAATGGCAAGGTGCTTGAACACTAGGTGGCCACATTGTTTAGATCCAGAATAGTAAATATGCACAACAGTGTTACTGAAGCACCTAAGCTCTCTCAAGTTCCATACTAACAGTTTCATAACTCCTCCATACATGGTCAAAAATTTATTTGGTCATTAACAGGAAAGCCCTTGGATTTTTCACACGCTCAAAGAGACAGTCTAAAACTTCCATAAGACCCCAATCCCATGAAGATAAATCAGGAGGCTTCCTGCCACAAAGACTGCAGAAGAAGTTCAGGGAGATGGGGAGCAAGAGATTTGGATCCTGTCAGGTAATGAGTCACAAACACACAGATGTTTGTTCATGTCCTCAAACTCCTATCAGCCACAGAGTCTGAGAATAAGGCAGCCCAATCAATTGGAAAGCAATGGAGATTCCTCAGTGAAGCTCACCTGGTTGCTGGGAGAAAATCACCACCACTTCATTTTCAAAACATACCACAAAATGCTTAGAAGCATTATGTGGTATAAAGAAATAACATACTACATGGAAATTCCGGCTCACATACAGAATATACAACTAGTGGAAAAGTTGCTGATACCAGGAAGAATCAGTTTAGAGAAACAGGATCACTATCAGAGAAAGGCCCAGCACCCATACTGTGAGACTGAGTACTCTACGGTCAGGACAAAACATGTGACCAACCCCTGAAAGAACAACTCAAGAATACTGAGAGCTTTCAGCATCCTCCAAGAACAAGAGAAGGTCCTCAAAATTGGAACAATAAAGATCAAGAGCACTCTCCCCCCCTTTCACTCTATCTAGAATTTATGGAAGGGAGCATGGCAGCCCTTGCAATCATGAAACAGGAGTACATCCAACAGACTTCACAGACTTCAGTCTGTCCTCAGACAGAACTTGGTAGTTCTCATAAGCCCGGGCAGAATACGGATTCACCATAAGCCAAGCACATTAATGGGAGAAGCCTGGACATGACCTCCCACTAAGCAAAGTCAACAGTTCTTTGTAGATGATTAGTTGGAGACATTGGGCATATGAACTACCCACCACAGGATACTGTTGAAACTTCAACAGCTTCCAACAAAGCAGGACTGAAGCACGTATTCTAAGACAGAATGATAGTTTTTCCAATGTGGCCACTACAACACCGTGCACTGTGTTCTGTCTACAAAGCTTTGCATTAGAAACAATTTGTTGAGCAACTCGACCCAGTGAATTACTGGACCTTGTTTTCCAAGTACTAAGTGGAACCAAAATGTGACATTTACTCCATACCAGAGACGTACTTTTAAGCTTTCTCTTATGCAGAAATGATCAAGAGGACAGCACCAAAATGGCATACAAATAATCTCCACTGGCAATGGTAGTTACGACTGTCGCACAAGACAACCAGAGACCATCAACTTAGATGAGTCAGACTCAAGAAAGAGTCCAGAAGACTTGATAGCACAGCATGTCCACAAACAGCACCACACTTCCACATTCTCCCAGAGAAACGTGCACCAGTTCTGCAGCATGCCCTTAAAATTCTTGAAAAGCCATCTACATGTCTAGACAATTGAGCCCACTTTCCTCCCTTGTCCAAAGGGCAACAGGTTATCTAAAGATGATCGGTCACCAGAAGACTTAGAGAACAACTCTATCCACTCCATCCAAAGATGTTACTGGCTGATAATGCTTTGTGGTGGTAGCATCAGCCCACTAAGCTCCAGAAATGAATCATGTTAAGATAAAAGCAAGATGGCTGACTTAAGTCTCTGGCACCTACTATCCTTGGGATTAAGTATAGTGAAAAAACTCCCAGCAGTACCAAACACAAGAAAATGGAGGAATCATAGGAGGAATGTGTGCACACAACCAAAGAGGCAGGCAGCACAGAAATATTTCTCCATCAGCATCAATATATTTTCATATTCAGCTCAGTATTTCAAGTTGCTCCAGAGGACATCATGGTGGCAGTGTACATCCCAGTCTCAGCAATGTTATGACAAATTAATTGATGTGAACAACCATTTTACTTTGGATGGAGGAAGTGTAGCTAGAAAGGTTCCCCTCACTCATCCCACTCACCAAACAAGATTTGTCAGTAATCACATGGCTCCAGGACCAGAACATTTGCCTCCTTGATGGATCTCAAGTAAAAAGGAAGGAAGGATGAACTAAAACTATAATTCTCTTTAAGCGCTCAGTAACAGGAATCAAAATACATATACCATTAGAACATACAGATGGAGTTTCTCAAGGATGATCCTTCAGAGTCTTTAACCTTACTACCATTCTTCCAGGAATTCCTGTCTTCTCTTGTTTGGCTAATGATTTCCCACTTTGTTGCCAAATGACATCCTAAAGAAGTGAAGGAATTTTTTTCAGGTTGTCAGTAATCAAGTTCTACACAATTTGCCTTTGGAAATTCCATATCACATCATTCTTTTCTTACATAAAATAGAATAGTTCAGTTGGAAGGGACCTATAACGACCACCTAGTCCAACTGCCTGACCACTTCAGGGCTGACCAAAAGTTAAAGCATGTTGTTACGGGCATTGTCCAAATGCCTCTTAAACACTGACAGGCTTGGGGCATCAACCACCTCTCTAGGAAGCCTGTTCCAGTGTTTGACCACCCTCTCAGTAAATAAATGCTTCCTAATGTCCAGTCTAAACCTCACGTCCTGTCACTGGATGCCAGAGGGAAGAGACCAGCACCTCCCTCTCCACTTCCCCTCCTCAGGAAGCTGTAGAGAGCAATGAGGTCACCCTTCAGCTTCCTTTTCTCCAAACTAGACAAACCCAGAGTCCTCAGCACTCCTCATAGGACATGCCTTCTCCAGCACTTTCACCAGCTTTGTTGCCCTCCTCTAAACACTTTCAAGGACCTTCACATCCATCTTAAAATTGTGGGGCTCAGAACAGCACACAGTACTCAAGGTGAGGCCACACCAATGCTGAATACAGCAGGATAATCACCTCTTTTGACTGGCAGGTCATACTGTGTTTGATGCACCCCAGGATGCGGTTTGCCCTCTTGGCTACCAGGGTACACTGCTGACTCCTATTGAGCCTGCTGTCAACCAGCACCCCTCCCAGATCCCTTTCTGCAGGGCTGCTCTCCAGCCACTCCTCTCCCAATTTATACTTGTGCCTGGCATTACTCCATCCCAGGTGCAGAATCCAGCATCTGGACCTACTAAATTTCATCCCATTAATCGCTGCCCAATGTTCCAGTCTATCTAGATCCATCTGCAAGGCATCTTGCCCCTCAGGAAAGTCAACAGCACTTACTAATTTAGTATCATCAGCAAACTTGCTAATGGTGCATTCAACTCCTGCATCCAGATCATTGATAAACATATTGAACAGGACTGGCTCAAGAATTGATACCCAAGGAACACTGATGGTGAACACTCACCAGCCAGATGTAGCCCCAATCGCTACAACCCTTTGAGCTCTGCCCTTCAGCCAGTTCTTCACCCAGCGCACCATGAACCCACTCATCCCACAGTTGAACAGCTTCTCCAGAAGGATATTGTGAGGGACAGTATCAAAAGCCTTACTAAAATCCAGAAAAACTACATCCAGCACCTTCCCTTCAATCCACTAGGTGGGTGACCTTATAATAGAAGGATATCAAATTAGTTAAACAGGACTTTCCCCTTGTGAACCCATGTTGAGTGTGCTTGATGACTGCATTATTCTTTAAAAGCCTTTTAACAGTACCCAGTATAATAATCTCCATAATTTTTCCACCAACTGAGGTTAGACTAACAGGTCTGTAGTTTCCTGGGTACTAGGAAAACTAGTACCTAGGGTTGTTTTCCCCTCACGCCCTTTTTGTAAATTGGAATAACATTGGCTAGCTCCCAGTCAGCAGGGACCTCCCCAGACTCCCAGGACCTTTGGTAGACGATCAAGAGGGGTCCTGTCATAACATCCACTAGCTCCTTCAGTACTCTGGGATGAATCCCATCAGGACCCATGGACTTGTGAACACTCAGCTGATACAGCTGGTCCTTACAATTTCAGTGTCCACAAATGGAAAGTCACTGTTCCCACACTTGTGGTCCTCTGACTCAGGGGACCGGGCAGCCCAAGGTCTATCAGTATTATTAAAGACTTAGGCAAAAAAAAGCATTGAATGCCTCTGCTTTTTCTTAATCCCTATTAGTCAGATAACCATCTTCAAAAAGTATCGTTCCAACGTTTTCTTTAGACCTCTTCTTGCTATTAACATACTTTAAAAAGCCCTTCTTGTTATCCGACACAACACTGGCCAGTTTAAACTCTAATTGAGCTTTGGCCGTTCGCGTCTTCTCCCTGCATATACAAACCATGGCTCTGTAATCTTCCTGCGAAGCCTGACCTCGCCTTCCAGAGATCATACAATTTCTCTTTCCTCTTGAGCTCCACAAGGAACTCTGTTCATCCAAGTTGGTCTTCTGCCCTGATTGCTTGACAATATGGAGGCCTAATTCTTACTTCCCAATTTATTTTAAAGTCCTGTGCCCTACTGAGCTGACCTTCATTGTTCTTCAGGCTTTACATGATGGGGCCAGTAAAAGAAATCTAAAAATTGTTTAACATCTATATGAAAGTAACCATTTATCATTCTCTACTGGCAAAAAGACTTTTAGACAATGTCAAAAAAAAAATTAAAAAGAACAGCTCTTGGATGAAAATGGCTCAAACTACAGCAAAACATAAGAAAATGCTTTAAGAAATTGATTTATTTCTTTTAAATTAAAATTTCATTGAAATGATCAAAAATATTGGGTTCTGTTCAAATTCATGCAGAACTTGCTAAGTTAGTACCTGAAAATATTTTTTTTTTAAAGCATCAGCTTGAAAGTGAGCCAGAACACTTGGTGTCTTGCTCAGAGGAAGTTTACCATGAGGCTACTCCATCTGGCCAAAATTTTTTTTACTCACTGCTTCTGAAGCCAATTATAAAGAACATGCATGTTTTCAAAAACAGATAACAATTACCCAATTTATCTTTGAAAAGCACAGATCATATGTCCAGTTCCATGCATTAAATGCATGCAAGATGAGATCATTCTGACACATCTTGACTCCTCAAAACTGACAACTCAACAGTTGAGACAGCCACAGCTTTCCCTCAGCATCATCTGCTTTAAGAGTAATACAAACTTCTTTAGCAGCAAAGCAGCTATATGACATCTTGGAATACAGTAACTGTCCCACTACCCCATAAGCATTATTTGAGTATTTGCCCCTAGGATTTGACTTCTGTTGTCACATCTGTGTATTCAAGAGCTGTATCAGACAATTTCATGGAACAAAAACTGGATGTCCCTGTGAAAGTATGTATTTGACGTAAATATACTCCGCAAACTTCTACTTAAATACCTAGTAAGAGAGTCCATGGCAACTGAGCTCAGAAGGCAAGGCATGGAAACTATGGGCATGGAAAAAGATGCAATACTATGTACCAAATCCAGAAAAGCCAAAGCCATCTAGTCAAGCTCTGAATGATAGGCAGAACCACTGAAGTTCATGGTTATTGTATCATTAACTTTAATTGACCTTTATACAAAAAGACATCTCCCCTCTCCCATATTTAAATACAGACTGCCAAGCATATTTTTCTCCTTTACCACCCACCTGATCCAAGGCTTCATCAAGCTAACAGTGATACTGCTATCTAGTTTCTTTTCACTCAAGGCAGCAAAACATTAGTCTGCTTGTGGTAGAAGGCAGCTGAGTTTCACCGAAATCACACTCTCTTCTCAACACACTAACATGCTATTTACCTGGACCTGAATTAAAAATGGTTGACGCTAGCTGCTGCTATTTAGAATAAAGCCACAGCTATTGTTGGAGTGGAAAATACTTAATCATTGCTGGCAGGTCTGCATAAAGAACAAACTTGTGTTGATCTCAGAAAAACCACAGGCTGGCCATATTTCATGAATATTTCAGAACATTCATCTTCAAAATACCCTTTTAACCACAGAAAGATCTTAGAGACCTCTCCACTCATTTAGAAGCATAAAATGGTTTGGGTTGGAAGGGATCTTTAAAGATAGTCTAGTACAACTCCCCGGCCAGGGGCAGGGACATCTTTCACTAGATCAGGTTGCTCAAAGCTCCATCCAACCTGACCTTGAACACTTCCAATAATAGGGCATCCACAACTTCCCTGGGCAACCTGTTCCAGTGCCTCAGGATTTAAACCAGGATCATCCTATTCCAAATATAGGGGTCTTTTTCCTGTAAAAGATGGGTCAAACTATATTTGACAGCCAATAGGACAAAGTAGGCACATATTATTTATCCTTATTACTTAAGGCATCAAAAACACACATCGGAAGCAACAAGTTGATTCGAACAGAAGCCGTACCATGCTCTGTGAATAGGCACAAACTGTACTGAGTTCAACAAGACATCGAGGATAAGAGCAGTAAGAATGTAACTATCAAAATGTACATGTCTATTGGAAACATTGTTAAACTAGATCTTACAAACATAAAACATGAAACACCTTATCCTCAAGGTTTTACCTCACAAGGAGAATACTACACTAAGGATCAAGGAGATGAAAAGCAACAAAATACATGTTCATCATCTAAAAAGAGTATAGTAAACAAAGAAGAGAAATGCAAACATGAAAAAAAAAAGTGTTGTATATTAAGAGGTACAAAGAAAACATGGAAATGCTTAGGGCTGAAATCAGCCAGTTGAAGGAAGAGACCACAAGTTGTTGGGGTGGTGGGGGGAGGGAGGGACAGAAAACGTTGACAGTGTTGGGCTACTAAACTTGCTGATTCCAATGACAAAATAGGATACAAAAAAGAAGTTTGTATTGAAATAGTGGAATATGAGAGACAATGAAGGAGCAGGAAGACAATTCAAGAACCTGCAGTTTTAAATGGACATAGAGATGGAAAGGTTACTGCAATTATGGCTATGAAAAAAAAGGATGTGGCAGCAGTTAAGATTAAATCTCTTGAATAACAGCTTCAGCTGCAGAATACTGTTTTTATTGGACTGATAATGATAATTGTTCGCCATCTGTAAGAAAAGGAATTAAAGGCTGAAAAAGGTCTACTTTAAGACACAGACAGCAAACAGTAAATTGAACCCTTCTTCTTTCAGAAATGTGAATGGGAAGCTATAACCATTAAAAGCAACTCATCCAACAAATGTAGTGTGCCTGCCTAGCAGCATTAGTGAAAAAACTAATAAGCACAAACAAGTCACTATGATAATAAATATTGCAATGAGAACAGGCCAAAGGTTCTACAAACCTAAAATCTGTCCTCAATAATAAAAATACATGCAAATTTAAAAGTTGCCCACTGCACATTAGCCCTCAAGTTTAGTAATAAATCACTTTCAAACTTAGTAATACGAAACTAATCAAATTCCTCACTTCCACATAAGCCCTGTGGAATGACAAATAGAATAAAAGTAGTGCAGAATAAAGGGAGTACCAGCTGTTATACTGAATTTCTCCAAGTGATGGAGACACTCTGAAATTGTAGCAATGACTACAAGACATATTTATAGAGTCCAGTGCTCTGTTCCCAACTGTCACAGACCTTCTATTCAGACAAAATCATCAGTACGTCACTTTCCACTAACATGGAGCCCAACTTCTCCCTGCCAAAATTCGCTATTCTGAATAGATGTAGTTTCTCTGCACAGCTAGCAGCACAAGGTACTTTCAATGTATTAAAGCCCTTCACAACAAATACTACAGTAAACCAAGGAACAAAATAGGTCAGATTCTCAAGTCATCAAAAAAATCAAGTTATTGCTTGAAAGGTACAAGCCAAACACAAAAAAACCCCCACCCACAAACAAAAACAAAAAAAACCCCACAACAAACAAAAACCCAACCAAAATCCAAAAATATGTACACATGCACTGTAGGTTAATACATCTGAAGTTAAATTACTCTTTTTGAGAGCTTTTATGATTTTTCCTTTAATCAATGCAGAGATGATACATTTTACATATGAGTATTAGTTTTATATGCCAAATAATTTGATGAACTTGTCAGTAAAAAAAAAAATCATATTAATAGTCAAAGCATGTGTTTCAAATATATAGAAAGTATAAGAAGTGTTTACCTTAAGTTTGAATTCAAGCTGTGGTAGAACAGAAAGCAAGAGGTGACTGTCAATATTGTATAACTCCAGAATCAAGTCAAACACATGCTCTGATAGGTCACTAATTGACGTTTTACCAAGCATGAGGACCTGATTGAAGAACTGGAAAATAAAACAGAGTATATACATCAATACTAAAGGTAAATATACACTTTCCTAAATACTATGCTTGTCTACCACTAAATCTACACCTTTTAATCTTACAACACTTACTTCACCACTGTTTAAAAAAAAAAAAAGGGGGGGGGGGGCACATAGATCAGGATTCTGTAGTAGAAATCTTAAAATATCATTGTTTTGTGTTCAATATTACACAAAAGAGAAAACACATAAAAAGTGATGTTTAAAGTCTACAAAAGCCAGCCTACAAATAATTTAAGAAACACAACTTTAGAGGAGTTCCAGTGCATCAGATCTTTTTAGGATGTGACTATATTTAGAGTTACTTCACTATTGAGAACAACCACTTTAAAAGAATTTTAACATTTAGCAAAACAAGGCTGAAACAACTGGCTAATTACTACACTACGCAGTTGACAGGTTAAGGAGTTGTAAGTAAAAGCGTAGGAATTAATAACTGACTGTTCTAGAATTTATATTTACAAGCAGCATAACAATTATTCTTTCTTGGTAAACTTGACAGGTTTGAGGGAAACTTCATACCTCTCATTAGAGAAAATATTTTCTAATATCAAAAATTAATTCCACGCTACTTTCAACTATATCCTCTCATAATAGATGGGTAAGAAGTAACTAAATAGGAGTATACTGTCCCCTACTCGTAAGGGGAGGGGGACGTCATTTGGAAAATTTTTCTTCTCTGTGGGTTAAAACAATATACAAGTGTGGCTAAACAAATCATACTATTTCCACCAGCCACTAAGGCATCAGAATACACGTAACTGGCACTTCAGTCTCCTATTCCCAAACATGGGACAAATGAACATCACGACCCTCTGTACCTGACGAAGTCAATCTTATCAGTAAAGAAACTAAAAACATGAAAACTACCACTTTTTAAGGTTATAAAATGAAACCCAACAAGTGATGCAATAGAAAAACTCAACAGTTTTTTGTAATAATGACTAGAAAAATAAGATAAGCACATTTCATTAGATGTTAAAGATTCCATACTGTCTTGCAGAAAAGTTTTCCTTTTCTGGATAGAGAGTTGCCTGGAATGTATATATTCCTGGTTAGGCAACTAACTCCTACTGTGTCTTTAATATATTTTAAGAAAGAAAGTAACTTTCAAAACAAAGAAACCAGCCAGCATAATATTTCCCACTTGTGGGAAACCAAGAACAGAAGACTGCATGTACACATTTTCCGTAAGAGGAAGATTCTTACTGTACAGACTTCCTTAAAACCCACAAAATGTCACCCAGGTTGTAATCTAACTTTACACATTAATAATAAAAACACAATCCCATGTAGCAATACCTTCCCCAACAGCAGGTTTGACTAACAGGTTTGGAGTAAGAATTTTCACTGAAGATTTTTTTAAATCTTAGAAGGTACCCACCTTCCAAGTACCACAAGTGTTACAAGTCTGAAAGCAACAAAAATCATTGAAAATTTTCTATTGTTTTCAAGCTCTTGAGGTTTTGGATAGCTGCCATGAGACCTGCTAAATCCTTAACTACTTAAAAAAAAGTGTAATTTTTTTTTTCTATTGTGCAACTTAATTTAGAGCATATTCCTGTCTGATCTTTACTTCTTCTCATCCCTCTTCTCTTGTAACGTTTATGATGTCTACACTCAACTTGGCTACAACTCTCTATCCACTTGCTGGTCTTCCTCCTTACTATCTATTCTTAGATTCTGTTTCCTCTTCTTTTGCTGTGACAACGACATTAAAATTCTGCTCTGTCTTCACTTCTCCTAGCTTCTAGTCTCATCCCCTCACTAGAAAAAGAATTTTGCCACAGGAACAATGTCTTTATATATTTTTACCAGAACAATGCATAGAAGTATATTTGGTCTTCCAGTCGCATTAAAGATTGAAGTGCAAGGTCTCCTAAGACAGCAGAAAGTAAACTATCCATTGCATTTCAGAAATCAAAATTATTATGGGCTTAGTAGTTTCTACAAGGTACAGAATTAGACTCAAAGGGACAGGTTATGCAGTGCTTCATTAATATAACAGTTTTCTCAAAGAACAATTGAGAGTTTGTAAAAAGCTATTTTACAGCCCTATTTGACTATATGCAATCATTCTTTTTATAATACAGCTCAGTTAAAAAAAAGTATTGATTTCCATATTTGTTTGCAGTCTTCACTTACATTAGTAATGTACGGTTCAATTGCTTGCGCTGTCCTCTTTAGTAAAGCCTTTGCCAAATCATAGGCTTGCTTGTTTAAATTCTGGGGGGGGGGGGGGGGGGAAGAAAAAAAAAAACAAACACAGAAAAAAGTTTAAGCACATGCATTAATCTTAAAAATAAATATGAGAATTTAAAGCTACCATGTACTGGTAAATGCATTAAAGAAATAGACTGTTCATTTTTATACTTTCAGTAGTAAAGATCATATAGTAAAAACAAACCTAGTACAAACAGAGCTTTGTAGTCTCCACTGGCATTACTGAGAAAACCCTTTCCTGGCAAACTGGGGCTTACTTTTCAGTTGCCAATCTATGCCTGACACTCAGTGAAGTCAGTTCCTGCATTTTACTGCTGCTCCTTATCAGCTTCCCCCAAAAACAGGAATGCGATATAAAGCAACATGGAGGCATTTACATTCACCACAGAAGCAAGACTCTGAACAGGATTGGGGTAGAAAGTACAATTCTGCCCTTGCATCAAGCAGCCACCTGTGAACCACCATCGCAGTCTCTCCACAGTATTTCCCAAAGATACTCACTCAGTCTGTTTGACTGAGATAGCAAAGAGAAAAAAATACCTAGAATTTTAGCCTGTGAGCAAAAAAAGGGTGAAAAATACAAACTAATGAAACTCTAATATAAAAAAAATAATAAAAAAGCACCGCCCCACAACATTCCTATCCCTCCATTTGTCTAATTGGGTTATTGCTCTATCGTTTCCTTCCTTTCCCAGCACACATTCTCCACCCTCTAGTTGCTATGTCCTTTCTCAAATTTCTGTATCACAATTATTTTTCAAAAATTTTCAGAAGAAAATGCAACTCAGCCCTTGTGACACCCACTGCAGACTTGATTAACACATAGAAGATTAAAGGAAAAAGTCTTCAATACTGAAAAATATATAGTCTTCTAATAAGTAAAGTCTTTGTAAAAATATAGTTCCCTCAATTATGATTAGTCTTTGCAATTTAAAAAACCCAGCATAGTCAATTTACAAGACAACAGTATGAAGGGACAGTTTGTAGTGTTTTTTTTTTTTAAAGACATCTCATCCATAAAAGGAAAAAAACCTTCCTTTTAGCATAACAAAAGCAAACACAAGATGCATTGCCACACCCAGGGTATTTCTTTGCCTGCATATGCTTGGTTCTTTGTAGCTATCTGAATGAGAAAGAGAAGAGATTCAAAGAGATTGAGCGTAGCGTCTGTAATTTCAAAAACTGTGTAAAACTACAGGGTTCTAGACAGCAGTGGGAACAGATTAACATCTTCTGTTAATATAAAACGAAAGAAGTCTTTGTCTTGCCTACTGATAGAATTAAGTTAGGTGACTGAAGTCAAAAGACTATGAAGATTCATGCCTGAAGTATCAGTTTTACTCAGAGCCACTACAGGATAGTATACTGGATAAAATACCAATTCTGGAAAGATACTCGAATGCTTACTTAAGATGCTAACATCCTTGTAATTTCCTCTTCCTTTACCTAATCAAGATTCAAGGGTCAATATTGGCAGTCTTTTTACAAAATTGTACAGCTGTTCCACATCCCAGAAAAGAGAAGGTTCTGCATGCTAGATTGCTCTTTATGGTTAATATTAAAAACAAACAAACCAACCAACCACCAAACCAAAAACACAACCACCATTTCCACCTGTAGCATTTGTTTTCTGTTATTTAGCTAGAGTTGTGACTGTTCAGGAAGTAAAAAGGCACATAATAACAGTAACAAGGAATGTATGTCATTTGCAATTCTTGCTCTGATACTTCTTGTCTTCCACAGTTCACCTCCATCGAAACAAAGAAAACAGCTTTCACCTCGGTAAGAGTGAACTCTAGATCATAAGCAAGATCTGATTTACGTGTAAAACAAGTCCGAACAGGATAGCAGAGTTCCAACAGGCAGATCTGTTTTGATTCACATTAATTACAGCTTTAGCCTGTATCTTTCACACAGCAGGTCATTTTTAAAAGGTGCCGTAATTCACCTACACAACTAGTAATAACTAAAGTTTAAAAAATTAAACAAATTCTCACACATAGCCTTAGGAAAGGAAGTCTGAAAACTTTCAGGCAAAAGATCTCCCAACACCTTAATGTTTGCAGAGATAAATGCTAGAAGTAGCTATTTGCAACCCTGAGTAACTTAGTCCCATTACACTTCATTCTGTCTAAAAAAGCTGTGAAGAGAAAAAAATAGTCTAGATCACAACTGGCTAAGGAAAGTCAGCTGTTTTTTTCATGCCTCACACACTTGATTTCATTGTACTGATAGCCAGGGCCCTCAAATGTCCAGAGGCCAAACTTTCTGAAAATAACAACGCCACAGAAGCCTTAAAAGCACACTAGAAAGTTTTCTTCTCCCTTTTCCAGCTTCAGGATAAAAGCAGAAAAAAGAATCACAGAATCGTATAGGTTGGAAAAGACCTTTCAGATCGAGTCCAACCGTAAACCTAACACTACCAAGACCACCACTACATCATGTCCCTAAGCACCTCCTCCAAACGTCTTTTAAATACCTCCAGGGATGGCGACTCAACCACTTCCCTGGGCAGCCTGTTCCAATGCTTGACAACCCTTTCAGTGAAGTAAAATTTCCTAATATCCAGTCTAAACCTCCCCTGGTGCAACTTGAGGCCATTTCCTCTCGTCCTATCACTTGTTACCTGGGAGAAGAGACCAACCCCCACCTCGCTACAGCCTCCTTTCAGGTAGTTGTAGAGAGCGATAAGGTCTCCCCTCAGCCTCCGCTTCTCCAGGCTAAACAACCCCAGCTCCCTCAGCCGCTCCTCACAAGACTTGTGCTCCAGACCCTTCACCAGCTTCGTTGCCCTTCTCTGGACACGCTCCAGCATCTCAATGTCTCTCTTGTAGCGAGGGGCCCAAAACTGAACACAGGATTCAAGATGAAAAAGCAAGAAAAAGAAAAAGCAGAACTGCCTTAGTTGAAATGAAAACAGGATCAATCCAGGCCATTACCAAATAGATTCAAAGACCTTGTACAAAACGTCAAACCTATCTTTCCGACTGATTTAGTAGCCACAAAGATAATATAAACTTTGCCTGAAGGGGAAATTTTATAAAGGTAAGACCTAATTTAACAAATTTCTTCTCTGTGTTTATCTAAACTCTTCTATCATTATCCTCTCTTCAATCTTTCTATAAATTCAGAAAAAAATTTACATGTATTTCAAGATCTTCTAATGATTTAGGAAAACCCTCACTGATGGGGTCAATAATCTTAATCAGGATGCCTCTAAGAGCATGTAAGTACCCAGCAGGGATAAGTTTGAGAGTCCTGAATTGGGTAGAAACTAAGCCATCAGCTGGCAACATTGTTTAAAGTAATCATTAGTAATTACTACATTTTGAAGGAAAAAGCAGAAGTATTGATTGATAAGGACAAACCAAAGAACCACCCATGAAAAGGCAGAACACAGACCTTCTGCTAGATAATTGAGAAGTTACATTTAACATCTAAAATACTTATATGCCGCCGCAGACAGACCTCTTCCCCAAAAAAACCTCCCGTTTTCTTTCAGAAAAGAATGTTAATTAACACAGAAGAACTTTTTTTTTTTATGCTTAGAACACCTTCAGCAATAATATTTGCAGACAGACCACCTTCGTCAACCATAAGTGCTTTTCCTTGTCTCAATTCCTACCATGAGTTTTATGTATATACTGCTAGCATTTCAAGTTTTTTTACCCTTCTGGAAGACATTAAAGAGTTTTGCAAACTCATTTTTCATACTTGTTCTTCTCTAGAATGTTTGACAAACTTCTACTGCAGACACAAGAAGCTGTGGCAACCTCTCTGACAGCATGGCATAGACAATTTTGTGTGCCACAGAGCCAAAAATAAGTTGTACTAGTACAATGGGGTTAGCAGTGATGGAAATGCATACCCACTGACTTTTTTCAGTTACTTTTTCCAGTTGCCTCTCAATGTTCAATTTAACACAGCTCAAAGAAATAAGAATGAAATAATTTGTACTCAACCTTTAAAAGAAAATTAAAAAAGCCAGAAAACAAATGCGTTATTTGCTTTTTTTTCAAACATCCCTTCTTTTTTCTTCAAAAAGGATACATCACTCCAGTCCTTAATTTTATCACTTCAGGAGTAAAATCAAATGTTGAGTCTGTATCTAGAGCAAATATTCTTAGAAAACATTCATTTTAACATATTGTTTTCTTGGAATTTGAAAAGGGTCTTCAATTTTATTCTTATTATCAATGGCATAGCAGCAGAATTTGTATCCAAGAGCACTTGACAAAAGTTTTAACAGATTTTCTAGTTCTGCTGGGGGAGGGAAACAGGTTTTTAAGGATGGCTGACAAAGAAAAAGCTCAGCTGAAGTGTTGCCAAGACAGATAACACTAATTATTAAGCAAGTTCCTAGTAGAGACAGTTAGGAATTTAATTGTCACTATCACTTTTTTGAAAAGATAAGCATGTAAAGCATGTGGGATGTGCAATGTGGGATTCCCTGTAGTGCTCCTGAGGCTGAAAATGGAACACTCTGGCAAACATTCAAGGAAATAAAAGTACAATTTGCCCTCTAACATGCTGCACAAACACAAAATTGTTTACAGGTGCTGCCATAAAGGCTTTATAATCTGAAGAGACAATTAAAAGGACAAGGAAAGCTATTAATTTTTCTTGCCTTTTCATATTGACTACCTCTCCCTTGCTTCTGGTCTTTTCTGGGTTTAGTTCACTATTTATTTCATTCCCTCTTAATACAATCCTATCAAAGAATTTCAGTAGAGTTCATAGAAAAGAAGAAAAGAGAAACCACAAAAGGAAAAAAATAATTCAACTTCAAAGAAATTAAGAGTTGAGCATATGGTCAGACAAGTTAAGTTTACTGTTTTATTGAATTATCTGATACCTGCTGTACTATTCAAGCAAGCCTGTGCATACTCCAACGTACCTGTTTTGTGATATTAGCGTCAGCCACTTTCATTCAGATTTACATCAATAAGGCTTTTATTCTGGCCAAGTGAGATGGATGACAAACTCAAGTGAGCTAGAGCAGCTTAGACTACTTCAGTGACTACTAATTATGGTAGACACATTTGATAGTATGTCATGTCCCCACTAGATGCTCCTTATGCCTAAGTTTTTGCAGTCATTCTGCTAGCACCATTGCTTATTAGACTTACTAACTCAGGATTACGGACCATATCTGGCATTTCTCTTAGGAAAAATATTGACCTTGATTTTAAGAGGTAACAGCATTGAATTAACTTTTGGTAAATTGTTCAATTAGTTACTACAACTTTTAAAAATATTCATATAATTTTCTCATCAATCTGTCTAATGTTGAATTTCAGCCATTGGACCTGGATGCTAAGGTCCACAGCACCCAGGATCCAAAACTAAAGGAGGTGTTTGAACCTTCTGTCCCCAACACACTTAAATACTGCTCCTTTGATAAATTATACAGATCGAGCTCCTCAAGTCTTCCACCTAGTGTTACCCAATACAACTGTTTATACACCAAAAGTCGTACTGGCTCTATCACTATTTTCCAGAATACAGTCATTCAATTCACAAGGGCACTTCACATTCCCTCACATGCACAAACCTTCCTTGTGGTTGTATTAAAAATACATGACTTGCCTGTGTCACTTGCTACAAACACGGTTGCTGTATCTACAACAATCTCTCAATCTGATCATTTTTAATTCTGAGCTAGTAACAAATCTATGCTCCTTCTACTCCATCAAAAATATTCTTCTGGTCCCCAGGGAATCTGGCTAGATAAGGATTCCCTACCCACCATTACATCAGCACTTGCCATTATGCCATTTTTTGTGGCCAGTCTGATTTTTCAATTTCCCTTTCCCACAGCCTATACAGCTTAACAACTAGGTCAGCCAAGACATAGTTGTTCTTTACGGTGGACCTTATCCTTAACCCCCTTGTAGTTTTGTGCTCAACGGACACTAGTGGAAAAATTCTCACTCTGAATTCATTACACTTTTCCAACACGACATTAGTACCCACAGAAAGTGGTTAGATAGCTATGTAAGTGCTAAAATTTTAAACAAATGCTATATGAAGCTACTGAGATGAAACAGAAAAAATATTAGAAGCTTCTTTCCATTAGTATGAAAAAGATTAAAAAAATTAAAGGTAAAAGTACTCAGAATATGGTCTAAAGTTATGAAACTATTTCAGTTAGAAAGCAAGCTATAAACTAGCATCCTATCCCAAGAGCCAGTTTGATTAAAACAGAAGCAGAAGAAAATGCAAAACCCCAAATACCTCATCTTGTTAAAAAGTTCAGTCAATAACTTCAAATCCACAATAAAACAGAATTGTTTCAATGCTATAGCCAATCTGACAGGATGCAGATTCTTCAACTCAAAATCAGTTTATTAAACATGAATTATAAAAACAGTACAGTCAAATCAAGTTGAACACAGGTGACACAATGAAAACAACAAGTGAGAAAATACAAGCTAAAGTATTTTGCATAGTCTTGCTTTTGTTTCTTGTATTCCAAGGCTTTATTTTGTAAATCTGAGTTTTAGCCACATAAATTTCAGTCTGATCCTGGCACAAAAGTACTAGACTCCTTGAAGGACCCAACTAAAACATTTCCAGTGGAAAAAAAAATGATCTAATACTAAGCATTTAGCCTTTTACTGTAAATAGAAAAATAATATATGTGCTGTTTATTTACTGAAATTGATGGCTTGTGGTAAGGCACAGTATGTTGCACTATTTGCTATATTCTTCAGAAAGCACCTTATGAAAAGTCTACTCAGTTTCTTCAGGTACACCACCTTTTCTTTTTTTTTTTGGGGGGGGGGGAGAGGGGAGAGAGGGAGGCAGGGTGGTGGTTTGGGGCTTGTTTTTTGGTGGGGTTTTTTTTGTTTGTTTTTGTTGTTGGTTTGGTTTTTTTGTTGTTTTTTTTTTTTTAAATAAAGGGCATTCCGAAGGTGCAAAAATCTCCCAGTTAATACCCACTTAATCTTACTGTAGTTTCTAAAAAGTGTAAGTAAAGTTAGCCTTTTCCTGAACAGGAAAAAAAAAAAGCAAGGTGTCAGATGACAGGCAGAACTGTCCAAAATCCAGCTAAGTATGCACTTCCTAGATAATTTCCCAGATTTTTTTTTTTTATCATACACAAGTCATGTTCTACACTGTAGCCCAAGAGATTCCAGTAGGACCCAGCTAGTTTTCTGAACAAAGAAGTCAGACTTCCTTGCTTTTTAAACATTTAAGTGTCACAACACATGTAAAGTTTGAAGTTTTTCCTCAGTTCATCTGTAGGACACTTTTTTTTTGACAAAACATTATTCATTAAGGAAAGACAGCTATCACTTGGGCTCTTCAGGCACCACTATTTCTGAACAGTTAGTTCGATGGTTGCATCAAAAACATACCAAAATGCTTTCAATAACACCAAGTCAACATTTCTGAGATACAAGAGCCAACTACAAATCAGCAGTCATAACTTTTCCCCTCCCACTTAAGGCAGCATATTCGTTTGAGCTTTTGATACAGCATTACACTAATTAAAAACTTCCCAAAGGATATATGTATCTTTTATACCACGTTCTACTGCTATTGAACATATATTAAAAAATCTGTGTATAAATTCATATTACATTAAAGCTTTTAGATTACTATGACCACTGATACTTTGGTTTATGGCAAGTGAATCAAAGCAATGAAATGCTACTGAAAGTTTTTTTTTTTCCTAAAAAAAAAAAGCAAGTAAAGAAACATTTGCTACACCTATTCTCTCAATGAAATCTAAATATCTGAATACATACATCCAAAAAATCACAACTACAAAAAAAATTAAGCCACTATTAAGTCTTACCTTGTGTGCTGGCACTAGATTAACTAACACTGTATCCAAAAGTTCCTGTGACACAGTATCTCCCTCACAAATGATAGAGCTCATTAGATCAACCATGTGCATGTGTACTTTTTGGTTATGACCGTTGCTGAAATTAAAAACAAGAATTCTTAGTGGACTATTCATATAAAGTACAACTTCAATTCAGAGTGCTCCCTATGGCGATTTGATTATTATATTCCTTGTTGTTCGGCATCACAAGTTTTCTCAGAAGTCAAAATACTTTAGTATCTCGGCTCCACAGACCTCTTTTCAAAATGTTCTTTAATCTCATGCCCTCTTCATTTACTGCTGTAGTAAAAGAGTAAGAGGACTGTATCTGTCCCTACCATGAAAAGATAGTGTATTAGAACATCCCTCGCCTCTACTCAATGCTGGTGAGACTTCATCTGGAGTGCTGTGTCCAGTTCCGGGCTTTTTTTTTTTTTTTTTTTTTTTAAAGCCCTGAGAAGGGATGGCTTATGGAGGAACTTATCATTATGTTTAAATACCTGATGCTGGGAGTAAAGACGACAGAGCCAGACTCTTCTCAGTGGTGTCCAGTGACAGGACAAGAGGCAATGGTCACAAGGTGAAATACAGGACATAGCGTTTAAATGTACAAAAGAGAAACTTTTCAAATGTAAGGGTGATTGAGCACTAGAACAGGTTGCCCAGAGAGGCCACGGAGTCTCCATCCTTGGAGATGCTCAAAACCCAACTGGCTACACTCCTGGGCAATCCGCTCTAGCTGACCCTGGTTTGAGCAAGGGGGGCAGACTAGACGATCTCTAGCAGTACTTTCCAGTGTCCCCTATTTGCTGACTCACATTTTTATAGCAATAATCCTCCAAATTCCCTAGAATTGCATATTGCACCATTCACTTTCAATTTCCAAAACAGAATAAAATAAATGCAGTAAAAGACAAAGTAAATTTCTTGGGAAAAAGACAATTTGCAGTTTTTGTTTAATTACAACAGGCAAAACTGATATCTTGTTATATTTATACCGGTACCTTTAAACTGAATTACAAAACTAAGCTCGTTCACACTAGAAGTCACACAGACTGAACACCTGGGTTAGAAACATCTGACCTCAACCATGCAATAATATATCATATGACAATACTTACTTTATTACCGAAAACAGCGTTCTGTACAATTGTGTAAAAATCTCATTGCTGTCTTCTAATTCAAAGCATATGTTATAAGACTTGACCCAAGCAATATTCTGTGTTGGACAGGAAAAAATAAAAGGAGTAGTCAATACAAGATTAAGCTGAAAAATTACATTTAACAGTTCTTATGAAATAAGTTATGAAGCTTACCTCAAGCAAATAAAAATATCGATTAAACTGGGGGCTTTTTGTATCTTCTAAACCCTTAAGTTGCCTTGTTATGAACATAAATATATCCTGAAAAGAAAGAAGTGATAGTTATTTAATCAACTGCAATGAAACTTTCAAAATTAAAATAATTACCTTTTTCAATTACTAGTATTATTCATCATTGCAAAATATGCAGCAATGACAGACCCACTATTTCACTAACCAAAATAAGATCTACAAAACATCACAGAGAACATCAAGGAGTAATTTTAAAATTATTCATGTTTCTTTAAAGGGTTGAGAAAGTAACCTTTTTCTGTGGAAGCAAAAAGTTTTTCTTTTCCAAAGAAAAACACTCAACCTGACAAACAGAGCTACAACTGGCTGACATGCTGAAGAAGTCAAAAGATCATTCAGAAGGGCGATGAATTTCACATTTTTACTTCATATTGCAATAGGTTGACAGGAGAAGGGGAACAAAGCAGTAGGCAACTGCAGCTTTCCTAAGAGTATTGTAATAGGTTCACACTGTAGTGTTTGTGCATTTCTCAATCATCATGCTACTGACACAGATCACGTCTCTTCCAAAAACCAATAAACCAAGTTTCTCCTGCTTCTTTTATCAACTTTCAGCACCAGAAGACTTCTTCTGCAGTCTCACACAGAATAAATTCAAGCAGATTATAAGGAACAGTCAATTATGAACAGAATGGAAACACGCAGGAAGCGTGTCTTTTTAAATTCAGATAATTAACAGCTGGAAATTCATAACTTCTATGTTAAATCAAAAGATTCAGAAGTACATATCACTAGAGACAGTGTTCACAACTTCAACTGTATCTATAATATTTTATCTAACAATCTAAGTATAAATCAAACTCCAAAAAGCTATAAAGTTGCCGTAATAAATACAAGAAAGCCTTACAGTCAACCCTGAAAAAACTATCCTAGAAATAGTCTAGAAAGCTTTTCTACAACATTTTCAAAGGGCCATTTCCCCTCACACCCCCAAGAATGATGAGATGGACAAAAGATGAGAATGGGGTTCCTTCTTTCTAAGGCTACAACCACAAAATCCAGCCTTCACCATTAAGCTTACTGCTTAATGCACTTACTGTGGTTCCAGGTAAAAACAAGAATAAGATTACATGTGACATCATCATCACTCAGCAAAAAAGCACAGCAAGCACATTGTTCAGAGATACAGCTACATTAATATTTGAATTTGGATCAAGACCGTGCCTTTGAAGTTTTAAGTACGGATGATCAGAAGAATCACTGTTTGGTTCACACTTCAGACCAATTACAGAGCACATGAACTAGACACTTTAGTTGAAATTAAACCAGAAGACACAGTTCAAAGAACACACCTAAATGGACTCCAACCACTAAAGAGCATTCAGTCCACAGACAAAAGCCAGTCTGAAGAATCCCCACTTAAAAACTAGTGCCTGAACCACTAGCAGGCCAACAGCCCACCCAAAATTAGTTCCATCATCTGAAAAACTGGTACACCAGAAGGTGTTGTGAAGTTTAGAAGACATACAAACTGAGTCTCAGTGGAGGATGAGATTCAATTAAAGAAGAAAGTGAGGAACTGAGAGAATGACCAATGCCAAATAAAAGCTATTTCATCTTAGAATTCATGGCCTATGTATAACTATCCTGTTAAACTTGTACAGGTGAACCTCAATCTGTGCAAAAATGGATCGTATTCATTTAACAAAGTATCTTTATTTTTTATCCTGCAGCTCAGTATGAACGCTTATTCACTGAACATGATTCAAAGACCCTATTGAGACCAAAACTAGTTTTCCAAATTTTTATAAAGTACACATCACTGTATTGTATACAAATACATATATTAATGAACAACATACATGTACAATATGTCCCGCATCTGAATGCTTCACAAATAATAATGGCATCATTTGAAAAGTAATAATTTACTCCTATTATTTTTTTCCTGTTCCTGTTTTAAAGGAAGCAAGACAGACTAAACTCAAAAGCACTCACTAATTTTTAGTATCTAGTGTAATACAACCCCCAAATTTTCTCTTTTGTGAGCATACAGAATACACCATTTGAACATGCATTTATAAACACAAAACACAGGATAAAATAAACTTTGGGCTGCAGCTAAGAAATTGCAACATTTTCACAAATTGGATTATATGGTTTCACATCAGACTCCATAAAGCAAGTCTACATTAGAACCCAGACTCTAAAAACAAAAATGCTTATACTTCAACTTCAGGAAGAACATTGAATGTTTTTTGCGGATTGTTGTCTTGATACCAATTAACCATGTAATGGCTTCAGTAAGCATCAGAGGCATGGCTTTCACCACAGAACATATTCGCATAGTTGAAGTTCTGCTACCATATATACCCTTAAACATCTCCATTTCAGCCAAGTCAGGCAGATAGCCCATTTGTCCAAGTGGTTTTCTTTGACACATACCAGTGATTAGAACATCTTCCCCCCCAGAAAATTAGATTTGGGCTCTAGGCTTTCCCCAGACTGAGGAGGACTTAAGTTAGAAATTTCCAGATCCCAGAAGAGCAATCCTGCTCCAGTTCTGCTTTTAGCCATTTTCCATGCCTGTTGTCAAAGCTCTTTCAACACTCAGAGAGGAATGTAAGACTTATACTGAGGATACACATAAGAGGGAAACCTCAAATTCTGATCCCTTCTCTCAGTACCTCACTTGCATGATGCGTAAGTTACAAAGAAATCCAAAGAGTCTGAAGCAAGGGCAAAGACTTAAGATTTAAGTTTTCCCCTCTCAAGAAATTATCCTTTTCAGCACTCCCCTTTGCCATCTTCAACTCTGGCGCTAAACATAATAGAAGAGACTCAAAGCTGCAGTATGAATATGATTTTAAATACCGAGTTAAAATAGTGCCAAGATATAACCCAAGAGGAAGCATTCTTCCTCTTACCTCTTTGTCATAAAGTGGAGAGAACTCTTCAACATTTGTATCAGAACTTGTCCTGCAACCACAAAAGCTGTGTTCAGCGGAAACAGGTTTGCAAAAACCTACCTCAATAGCCTGAGGCAAAGGTCTCTATTGTTTGTCCTTTCTTTATTTCTCAAACTGTGTTTGAAATCTGCATCAAGAAACTGAATTCTGAAATCTGCACAGATGACAGAACTGAATGCTGACAGTAGAAGTTCCTAGTCTGTTCAGAGTTCTATCCAAGTAGTAGTAATATGTTTACACTGCAAGTATGAAATCAGTAATGTAAACCTTCCAATATTATACACCATAAAATTTGAAACTTAGTACCATTTGATAGATCAGAAATTCTGTAAGGAAGAATATTATCATTTGTTAGCCCAACTCGGAAAAAGAGGAAAAAACCACACCTCTAAGCCTAACAAGCAAAGGAAAACATATACTTAAAGCTCAAGTAGAAATCAGGATGCCTCAAAAGCAGACTTAAATATAGCACAGTAGAGAAAGCTAATGTTTGTCTCCGATTGGAGATGGTGTAATCAATAAGTAAGGTAACTAGATAGTGTATAATCAGGGTATAATCAGAGGTGCAACAATTCAGAATTAAGAAAACACAGCTAACAGAAATCCCTAGGTATCTTTCCAGTATGTCTGACAACAAAGGATGTACTACAGTTGAAACTGTACCATTTGCCCTACTTATGAAGTACTTCTGGTGCAAGAACTAGATCAGAAATTGAGTGATTTCTTCCACTGTAATAGATACACCTTCCACCGCAATCACCTTTTTATCCTACTGTGGAAAAAATAAACAAAACCCAAAACAAAAAAGCCCACACATACTCTTAAATCAGGGAGACAAAAAAAGTACACATTTTTCAGTGTTATTTTCCCCTGCAAGATTTTCTATAAGACTTGGTTCATCACTCTAGATTCAGACTGCGTAAGGGAAGTAGTTTGATTTTGTGAGTTGGAAAGAAAGAAAGATTTCTATTAAAAATAAAAAAAAGAAAAAACAAACCACAAAACAATTTGAAATTTAATTTTTCTGAAACAAATGGGGCATATCTGTACTGCCTTTTCAAACCTGGCATTTCTCTATCAACCATCTCCATCTAGTGGGATCAGTGATGTTTGTAATTGCAGAATTTCCCAATTCACATCAGAAATAATTATCCTCTGTACAAAAATACTGTTCCTTTGTTTCAACAGAGCCTTCATCTATAAAAATACAGTAATCAACTCTTGGTAGTTTAATTGGAAACCACAGGTGTATTTTCCCAATTGAAAGAATTAGCTATCTTGCAAAAGATTATGATAAAAGCTAGAGACATATCAATAATTCTAAAGTAACAGACCACTATCTGCAAATCCCAATAACAGTTCAATAAAATATTTATTTTCAATATAAATCGAAAACTCTACAAGTTATTGAAAGATGTACTATATATCACTTTATCTGATGAACATGACCAAACACCCCTATCCCAGAATCAAGTGAAAACCTTGGATTGCCTAGGCTGAACCAGAAATAAAGGGAGGAAAAAAAAAGTTATAATCAATTATATCAATCACTCAGTTTAAAAACCTGGTGTGGAAAAAGAGATTAATTCAATGTACCTTTAGTTTATCCGGTGAAGTGTATGGAGCTTCAGGGGCATAAATTCTGAAAATATCAGCAAGACAACATGCTACCAACAAACGTACATCCTTATCAGGATGTTTGAGGAAAAAGTCTGATGCAAGATGTAAAGCAAGATTTAGGTAGAGCTCCTTTTCTTCTTCAGAGTCCTGATCCATATCCATGAAAGTTTTCACAACCATCTAAGAAGAGAGACAGACTTCAGTACATAAAATCAAGTACTCTGTGTAACAGGGTCCTTACTGAAAGTTCCTTTTCTGGTTTTGTGCAACTTCTATCAGAAGCATTATTAGCAATGCAGTAGTACTTATTTGAGTAACAAGTGTCTTATTTTTCAGGGTACGGGAAGGACCTAGTCAAGTCCTCCATCAATTGTCCTAACACACAGTCTCAGTAGAGTTACTGAAAGCCTGGCTGTAGTACTTCACATATCTTTTTAAGAAACCATATAATCAAGTTGGCCAATTCAAACAACGCAGCAGCATTCACTGTTACAGCCATTCACTGAAAAATCTAGAAAACAGCAAAACTTTATTCAAAATATTTATTTCTCCCTAAAGTATTTAGGGTTACAACTTATTTTCCCTCTATTCTCTTTCAATTTCAGGTTTTTCTCTGCTACTGCTCTGAGGACAAGATTATCCCCTGTGCTGCCCAGAAGCAGAGCACACACTTTCAGCAGAAGCATATGTTAAATCCAGCGCAGCCCAGCAGCATGCAAGTTGTCCAACAGGACTAAAATAGCCATTAGTATTATTAGGATCCAGTATACTAAAGTTATGGAAGGAAAAAAAAAAAGTCTGGGACACCAAGTATTTAACACCCCAAATAGAACAAAAGCAAGAAAAGCCATAATTAGTAACTGCTAGCTGGTGGGAATTCTTATATTTAAAAAACTCTTTGGAGGAAAAAAACCTATTGACAAAACAAAGTAATTGTGCTTTTTGCCAATTTCTTATTTGGATCACAGAGGCAGAGTTATTTTAAGGAGTTCAACTCTCATTAAAATTAATGAAATTATAATAAAGACTTAATTACACAATAAAGTTCCTTGTTAAGAACTGTGTGCATTTTCACAAGCTGAAAAAAATATGCAAGGGCTAACAAATAATTTCTTCTGTTAGGAGTCACTCACACAGAAAGTTATAAATGTCGTCTTCTATTCAACATCATAGAATGCAGCATACTGACTAAAGTCTACCAGCCCAATTCCCAAAGCACAGACAGGTTACTGGTGGGAGGGGGGAAGGAATCCTTGTGTTTTGGGGTTTTATTGGGTTTTATTAATTTACCAGTAGTTCAAACTGACTTAAAACTATTTCTTAAGAAAAACTCCACATTAAGGTCTTCCAGCTGTTAGAATACTTAAGGTTCCTCTCCCACATCTGTTCCCTCCTGTTTCACAGGGAAAACCCAAGTTGCAAGCTCTCCTTCTACACAATACTAACAAGCCTGCCTTTTTGTGAGAGTACATGGGTAGATAAAGAACTATAGTAACATAATTATCCCCCAAATCTCTCCAACCTTCCTGTAGAGTTAGCCAAATAAAGTAGTTAAGAAATTCAGGAGACAGAAATACGTAGTATAATCAAAGACTACTTTCATTATGATACAGGCTAAAATAATGAGAATAAAGTGGGTTTTATAATCAACCCAAAGAGCACAAATGCATAAGAGGAACGTATTCTGACACATCCATGTTATTTCCAAAATTATGACTCTTCTCATGTTTTCCAGTATTTTCCTCTCTAAGACTACTGACTGAAGGAGCTGAAATAAAATTAAAGTAGAATTTGCAATTAATATAGCTTATTTCCATTTGTGATTTTTTAACTCATTTAAATGTTTTTTGACAAGTCACTTCAAGAAAGTGGTAGAACAGAAGACACAACAGCCAACAAGTTCCTCCTTCTGAGCACAGAAAAGGTAAAGCCCAAAAGAAAAGAAAAAAATAACCCTTTCAGAAAATATAGTAACAGGATCACTGAATGCTACGTACAAGAAATGTCAATCAGCAGTTACTTGCTTACTAACCTTTAGCCTTCTCACCATCTCTTCTTTAGATATTTTATCAGAGATTTCTTTGACTCCTGGAGGATATGTGATTTTTCCATCATTGGCTCTCGTCTTTGAATGAGCCATGGTTTCACGATTTTAAAACTGTGAAAAGAAATTAAGAAGTCAGTGTTGTTTATCTAGTTTGTTGACCTTATCTGTCCCACTTTTACGAACAAAATCCAAGTAGAAATATACAGACAAAACCCATACAAACAAAGAAAAAATTGGACAAAACATTTTCATTGTTTTCAGTAACCTATATTGTGGCAGACAGCAATGGTTTTGATATTGAGGTAGACTGTCCTATACCACAATAAAACTTGACAGAAGTACACAACAGAAAAGCTAAAACCCCTCATTCCGGAATGTATTTGATTTTCACACTTAAAGATGCACCAAGAATCTTCTTATCTTATTGTATGAACTGTTACCACCACTTAGTAATAATAAATCCTAGCCAGCTTGGATTTTTAGACTCTCTTGAGAACAGACATCTGAACTGGACTTTGTGTTTTCCAAACAATTTACTACAGCACAATTTCCCCAAAAGTCTAAATAGCAGTGCTGTTACACATCACTAATTTTAATTTGCGAATACTGCCAGACCAGCAGCAGACAGAGAATGAAGTAGGGACAGGAACAGAGCAGACCAAATGGAAGTCTTTCCTCCATGCCATAAAGCCAAGTTTTTAAGCAAAAGACTGCAGATAAGCAATAGTATCTTCTTCCTAAATTCGAACTATGAAAACAACTCAGTAACTTGGTTTTTCAGTCCCTTTAAACTGATGCAAATGCAGACTGCCACCTAATCCATCCTAAGCTATGCAAAGTTCCACTGCTGTAGAGAAGGAAGCTGAATTGAAAGCTTTACTTACATAAAAGCAATTAATACAAAAGACAGTGAAAAAAACTAGATGATAGGTGTTGGGGTAATTAGGATTTTAGAAAAAGTGTACCAGGGCAGTTACAAGTCAAGAATGTAACAAAAAATAAAGGAAATAAAATTTCTTTGCCATTGCTTTGATATTGTTATTTATTTAAAAGTTTGAAATGCTTTGTCACAGTCACCACTTTCCTGAATTGTGAATTCCAACTCAGGCATTTTCTTCCTACTGATCTCCTATACAAGGAGGATCTATGTACACTTTGAACTTCTCACAGCTACAGTATCAGAAATAAAAATCAACCAGAATCCACAAGGAGAGATGGGCGAAAAGCATGTTCCATAACAGGATAGTGTAACATGCCATAATTGAGACTTACTGCACCAAGCCAAGGTCATTCTACACTGAAGGAGAACTGGCACATGAAACAGACATCCATCCACCTCCAAAAAATATCCCAACATGTTTTGTATTCTTCAGTCCGCATTTCACAACCTAAGTTACAGATTTTGCTTCATCTTTACTAATCTTTTACAAAAAAAAAAAGTTAATATTGACATTTAAATAATTTTTGTAAATACATACAGCACAACACATCTTTATTTTAGGAAATGGGGAAAACATAAGTAGAATGAACATAATCAGACATCATTCAACAGGCATGATATGCAACACAGTTCAATAGCTACACAAAAGCCAACCTAGCTTCTGTCATCTTCTCTGTACCTACGTATACACAGCATTGACCCACGTGCTATGTACTTGCAGCTGTCATAAAAACAGATGAGAAAGCTGGGACAGAACGAAACTCATTGAAGTAACTTTTTCTAATACTCCCAGGAAAATATTATGCCACCTTTAACCCCGTTATATTTCTTAATGCACCGTCATGACAGTTAAACCTAGGACTCCTCAAAAATGCACAGAAGATGTAATCAAGTTCATTGCTCTTGCTGTTTGACATAGATCCTCCATTCTCAGATAGAATGATGTTATATATCACAGCTAAATTCATTTTAACAGCTCATCACAGCTGAAGGGAGCCTTGCTCCTCTCACAATCTGAGAATGTATAAAAGCACCAGATGCTTTGCTGGACCAACCAAACTCACCAACTCAGAAAAACAAGCCTAATTGTTTTTGAAATGCATATGACAAGCATCAAAGTTAACTCAAGGGAAGGAACAGGAACTAAGGGAACTGGGGAACAAAACTCCCCCTTCCAGTGGTGGATAGCTGACAGACCAGATCAACTGCAGTGGAAACTTGATTAGAATATGGTGACATAGTCCCATTTGGAGCACGTTTTGAAATAATTCAAAGACTGAAACTCATATATTATGGTTAAGTTGAACTGTCCAGCTGATACATCCAACTGACATGCAACCACGCTTTAAAGCTTGAGTGGCATCCAAGGTCTGGGTTTGAAATTGAACATCTGTATTGTGTTTACGTGGCAAGGTTTTGGTAGCAGGGCAGGCTGCAGGGATGGTCTCTGTGGGAAGGGACCAGGGGCTGTCCCCGTGGCGGACAGAGCCAGTTCCAGCTAGCTCCAAAATGGACTCACCCCTGGCCAAAGCTGAGCCCATCAGTGACACTGGTGGTGCCTCTGTGATAACATATTTAAGAAATGGTAAAAAATGCTGCACAGCAGCTACGAGAGAGAGAAGTGAGAATAATGCGAGCGAAACCACCCTGTAGACACCAAAGTCAGTGAAGAAGAAGAGGGAGGTACTCCAGGCACTGGAGCAGATTCCCCTGCAGCCCATAGAGAAGACCATGGTGACACAGGTTGTTCTCCTGCAGCCCATGGAGAACCATGTCAGAGCAGATATCCACACTGCAGCCTGTGGAGAGGAGCCCACACTGGAGCAGGCTCCTTGCAGGACCTGTGACCCCGTAGGGGACTCGCACTGGAGCAGTTTGTTCCTGAAGGATTGTAGCTCATGAGAAGGGCCCACGCTGGAGCAGTTCTTGAAGCACTGCAGCTGATGGGAAGGACCAACATTGGAGACATTTGTGAAGGACTGCCTCCCTTGGTTATTGCAGCAGGGGAAAAAGTGTGAGAAAGGAGCAGGAGAGATGAAGGTTATGCACTGCCCACAACTCCTCTTCCTTATCTCCCCTGCGCTGCTCGATGGGGAAGGTAGAAGAGTCAGAAATGAAGGAGTGAAGTTGAGCCTAGAAAGAAGGGGGGTGGGGAGAACGTGTCTTTAGTTTTGTCTTTGTTTCTCACCATCCTGCTCTATTTTTAATTGGCAATAAATTAATCTTCCGCAAGTCAAGTCTGTTTTGCCCTTTATGGTTATTGGTAAGCGATCTCCCTGTATTTATCTTGACCCATGAGCTTTTTCATCTTATTTTCTTCCCCATTCTGTTGAGCAGGGGAAGTGAGAGAGCAGCTGGGTGGGCACCTAGCAGCCAGCCAAGGTTGCATAATAACTTATCCCTCTCAGAAGTATAGAAAACACTAAATAGGAATTTGTTTTCTATGGAATTAATACATCTAATCTTACAGGACCAAAAATTAATGTTAAAAAGGTTCACTGAAATAGCCTACTACTTAGACCATAAGGGACAAAGGATAATAAACCTTTTAAACTTCCTATGTAATAAAAATTTGCAGATCAATCTTGAAAGTTTTTTAGGATTAATGGTAAGCTTTACTGCAAAAAAAAAAAATTTAAAATAAGTAGTAAAAAACAAAGCCTATCATTCAACAAGAGAAAATTCAATGCTAAACTACCCCCTTGTACAACAGTTATCACTTCAATCATTACCTAAATAAAACTGAATTAGCTTTGTTACATCCCACTGCTATAATTTTCTGCTCTCCTGGACTGCCACTATAGCTGTGAATACCTAGCTCTGTCAAAATAATCTGTGTTGAACATTTAGTAGGATCTAGGAAATTTTTTTTTTTTTTTTTTTTTGGGGGGGGTGGATTTAACCTGACTGTAGCCAAAGGAAAGTCTCCATGATTTCACATAACAGTTACACCAGCTGTTTCAGTTAACTTCTGTCAAGGAAAAGGAAGACAGTGACAACTAAGAACAGCAGCCTCAAGGCCAACTGTATCTAGAATATGTTCGCATGAAAATCCATAAGCCAGTGAGGTGATATCCAACAACTGAATTTCAAAAAGCTTTTTCAATTTGTTTTTAAAGATGCACTGTCTTCTTTTGGAATATACTGAAAGATGACAAGCATTTTCAAAAAGAGCAATTCTTTGAAAGTTTCTTTGAGATTCAACAAGAGACTCAGCTGACAAGTTTTTTTAAATTTTTAATAAGTGAAACTTTATAAGTTCTCCACAATGTTTTCAGAAATCCAGTATTATTCCATATACACAATCAGAAGCCAAAGAAAAAGGAAAATGCTCATATGGATACTTTTTTTAAGGCAAGAAAACACTCCAGGCACTGAGATGCTTTGCATCAGCCAGAATGTAAGCTTATTAACTAATCACTGAGATGTGCTCTGTTTCTGCTGTTACAGGAGAACAAAAAAAAAAAAAAACAAACACCAAAACAAAAAAAAGATAAATATAACAAGAAACTTCAACAAATATATAACAAATAAATGTTAATCCTAATACATAGGAATAAAAATCATGATTCAAATCAGGCTTTGGTTATGTTAAGTAGTACTATAAGCTAAGTCAAGTCTTCGAAAACTACAAAGAAAATAAACATATCTTAAGCTAATATAGAATTAAAATATGAATTGCATTCCTTGTACAGAAGGAGGTGATACAGTAGGACCTTAAGATATCTAGGCACTGCTTCTTTCACCACAGAAGCACCATTGCAACTGTAACTTGAAAGACATGAAATCAGGAACCAAGAGCAAGACTGTAGAAGTACATTGAAAAATAGTATGTATAAAAAAGCTTGACAAATTAAAAACTAAATTATACGTGGCAGGGGAGGTAGAAGAAACTAATACAAGAAAAGAAACAGAAAAGGAAGACAGACAAAATACATACTCTTTGTACAGTGATAACACGAAATTAAAGCATGGAAAAAGCAACAAAAGTGGAAGTTGCCCTTATTGGATGTTAAAATAGGATGGATTAAAGTAATCCACCTCCTGTGACAAAAGTTGAATCGAAAGGTCATATTTAATGTAAAATTATTATTATCAGCCAGATCATAGATGGGGAACAATTCATTACTCTAAACAGAGTTAATTAGTAACAAGTACTATTGCCAAAATTTGGTCAAACTCAAATAAATAAAATACAAATGAGTAGTTCTGTAAATAATTAGCAGGACCCAATAACTACTCAGTTCCAGTTAAGTCTACTGGCCATTATATTAACTATTAAAAGATTCAATATTCAGATGGTTTCTATATAGTACATAATTATTTATGAATAGTTTAGCTACACATACTCTACTTACTCAATAGTATAAAAAACAGATTACATACATGCAAATAAAACATGGATTGATATCTTGCATATTAAGTACCTATGCAATATATTTAATAGGTCAATAAATATCATTACAGGATGTTAAGTCAATGATCTAAAAGGAGGACTTAAACCACACTCCATTTAATTGTATTTTGTTTGGATGACAGTTCACATTGCCTATGGTGATTTAATTAACTGTGCTAATGATTAAACAAACTATGCCTTAACATACGTGAAGTCATGTGTCAGCAGTACTTTTTCAGAGATCCATACATGTGTTTAAATCTTAATCCTTCAGATATTTTTGTACAAATCTTTTCCAAGAGATGATGCAAACTTTTGCAAATCAATTCCTATATTCCTTACAAGTCTGTCTCCTGCCTTACTATTGCCTCCTCTTTAAAATCCAGAATCCAAACATGAGGGCATAGAAGATCACCAGAAAAAGTGATGAACTTTACGAACTTCATCGTTCTTATTTTTTCAGAACTTTTACTGAACTATACGTAATTATTTACATAGTTACATCTCGAGATCAGTATTTTTAAATTATGTATACAAAATTGAAGAAAGCTTACATAAATTTGACCTATAGAGATATTTACACTTTTAAATCTATTTTTGCAAGTCATTTTACAAAGAGCCGCTGGGAATAACACTTTCTTCACGTTCACAGAGCTATTAGAAGCCTAAGTGAATTTAATAAATTGCTGGCATGGAAGAAAGTTGCAATGTGTAGAGATTTAAATATATGTGTTTACTCATTTCATATCACTCCAACAACAAGAAAGTGTAGCCAAGAAAAAGGATTTGCAAATATTCATCAGTCTGTTCTCCTCAATCAAGCAGTATGACCAGTGGCCTCTCATTGTCATAGGCCATTCCATCAAGAATACAAAGACAGTTTAGAAGACCCAAGAACATTTTCCTTAAATTATCTCAGGGAATATTGAGAGCAAGTCAAACCTTTTTCATCTCCTAAACCACAATACAGACTTCACTCCAAAGCTCTGTTCCTCTGTCAACATGCTGTTTGTCATTTCTTTTTATTATTTGTATACTTTTTTTTATTTTTGTACCCTCAGTAGGTAATATCCTTGTATGAATAAATATAAACCATTACAAATACTTCGAGAGCACTAACTTTGCTTCGACAATATAGCACGTATGAAGAAATTGGTCAAGCTGTAATTTCCACAAAAGATACAACAAGGTATTCTGAAGAGATTACTCAGCAACTTACAGAAGTGGAAGAGGCAGACATCTTTCTACTTCAGCAGGATTATTAATAAAACACAAATAATTTAATGATTTAAGCCACTTACAGAAAATTTTTACATCCTGGTAAATTCCTGCTGTGCACAGCTGATTGACAACAATTGATCAAGGTGCAACATGACTTAGGTGTTAAAGACTTTCATTATGTAAGTGCCACTAAATTAAATGTATTTCCATAATAAATCTACTGCGAAGGATTTATATCTTGGCTATAAAAAGCCACTCCAGGCAGAAACTTGGCAGTTAATTTTCTGCTGTTGAGTAAAATAGAAAACTTTAGAGTGTTGGACCAAGTGTGCTCATGTAAATCCAAGTCATTTTTCATACTGATTCAGATATAATATCTATATGAATACTTTCCATTCTCTTTTAGAAATGTTATATTGTGTTACACTGTTTACTTAACCATCAATAAATCAAGATACTAGTATTATTCATAGCATCAAGAAAATGTTAGCTTCCCAATTCTGTAAGGCAGCACTATACATAGTTAGGACTGATACAAGAAGAATTTACAGAAACCACTAATTAAAGGTCTTCTGGAATGAAGAACCACATTGTAAGGCAGAAGTAGCACACTCAGCCTGGCAAATGACATGAAAAGTACTGGGTTTCACTACAGAAGTCTCATTAATGGCAAACCTTTGACAGTCAACGTGTAAGTAATAACGCCTGTTTAAATCAGAAAATGCTATTTTTAAACCTTCCATTAGAAAATATGGCAAAGCACATTAAGTTTCTTTATTAACATATTAACTAAACACTTAGTGGAAAATGAAAAGATGTGCAGGTAATAACTGTGCAAGAGGAGATATTTTCATAATGTACAGAGGATTTGGAGGATTCAGTAAAAGAACTAACATGTGCGAATAAAGAACAAAACATTAACACAAGCCACAATACCAAAGTCACATACGCACACTAAAAAACCTGCAAACAACTTACATAGAATATAGTACTCCCCCTTGCAATCAGTTAGGAAATTATCCCAGGCAAGTCCTCATTTCTGCTGATAAGGTTTTTTTTCCACACTTCATTAGAGAAAGCCTCCCAAAGATTAAGCAAGTAGACAGTATTCAGTACCAACTTATCTCAGCATACAGCTCTCTCCAGTGGTGTTGCAGACACTTGCAGCTACCACAAAACCTAAGTGACTCAACTTGTAAATTTCAGCACTTTTTCAGATGTGATTAAAAGCAAAAATGACAAGAATAAAATTGCCTCTTTTTTTGTCCTTCATGAAACAGAATTTTAACTGAAATAAACCCAGTTAAAAAAAAAAAAAAGAGAAACTACATAACAGAATTCACCACTAACCAATAAACAGCCTAAGGAAAAACAAAATTGCCCTGTTATTGTGGGATCTCAGCTTTCACACTTCTACCCAAGACTAAGCAAATGCATTGCAGGCATTATGATTATAATTTCTTATTTCTGTGCATGGCTGCAGCAAAAGAAGTGACAAGGAGATAAAAATTTGAAGACTATAGCAAAAGATTCTGACAGAGAAAGAAGGCGGCAAAACCGTAACTGAAGAAAGAAATACTGGTTAAGATTAAAAAGAAGTGTAATTATTTGTTTCATAAAGCGGAAAAGAGTGTAGGCTGACAATATGATGTTAGTAAAATAGACATCTGCAATATATTTGTCAGTTAGCTAAACACTAGGGAAAACATTCCACCTCATTGCTTGCTAGGTGGTCATATTACGGAAGCATACTATATAAAAGTTTAAAAAAGGCAAGCGTGTAACAAGCAGACTATGACCAGTCCTCAGTGTTAAACATTGAATGCAAAGTATGTGAAATAACAAAAATGGTAATATTGCAAAAAAAGCACAATAAGTCATTCAAATTGGCTTGAACTTAAATTGGTTGGGCAGGAGCATGGCATTTTTCACCTAATACACTTACTAAACATTTCCAGTCCTGTAGTAAGCAATCTATTTTGATCTACAAAAAATACAATTTCTTAAAGAAATGGAAAAAAATGCGTAGAAGGAGCTGCAAATAGGCTGGATGCCATTATACTCACAAAATCAGAAATGTAGTGTTCAACGTACAGCTTGGATGTAGCGGATCTTGTGAAAAGATAACGCTTTTCCAGCAGGGAGGAGAAGCATGGAGAAAGGCAGGTGCAGAGAACAGAGGTAAGTTTCATTAAGTCTGAGAAAAAGCCATTAAGTTTTTGACAATCACCTTTTCACCTTGACCTTCAAAGGATGAAACCTTCTCACATGTTAAAGGTCACTATCAAACACTATGAAGTTTAGCTACATTACAGAGGCTGCTAACACTTCTTGTTTTCTTGATAGTCTCCATTAAAAAAACACACCACCAACAAATTTTTGGTCACTTCAGCTTTGACAAACTTGAAATACTTATACGATATATCCCATGTAAAGGATCTTCAGTTGAGTGTTAATGGCGCAATCATGTCCAAGAATAAATCCAAGATGAAGAAAACTAAATTCAGTGTATCACAAATCTGACAGAGCTGTCTAAAAATATGCTAGTTTCCCTGTCCTCTAGAATACAAATATGAATTTAGGAAAACAGTACTCTTTAGCTTAAGAATATTACAGCATATTCTTTGCCCCCCAGAAAACTTGCCCAAAGCTTCTGAAAAGCCACATGATATGCATATTCTCCACAGACTCTTGATTTTAATAATAAAGCCTACAAAAATTGCCATTATTGATTATGTCCATGCCTTGAGAGCCTAAACTTCAGGATTATTTGAATAGAGTTTAGGAAAGAATGCAGTCAAAAAATACCTGGAGTCTACAATAAGGGCATGGTCTAAGCAAGACTAAAATTAAAGTGTATATATTGACCTAACTCAAGAAATCAGACCTCTCCCATCCTTGCTAATGTTATGACGGCAATTAAAAAAAAAAGAGTGAACTCAGTTGCTCATACAGAAGACTCAAACTAATCAGTACTAAACTGAAATGTGAGTGGTTTGTGTGAAAGCACGTCTTTGAAATAACACTGACGAGACTTGAGAATAAAGCATGGTAATTTAATTATTACAAACAACACTCAGGGAGAATTATGCAAAATGGTCTTAAAGGTCTTTTCCAACCTAAACAATTCTATGATTCTAAGATTGTAAAGCTCACAAAAGCCCATTAAGTCCACCATTGGTGAATGAAGACTCATTTCAATCATTACCTCACCTTGACATATTCACCTGGCTTCTTCAGGGGATGACTTTGAGATACCCTGCCTTTCTGGTACTGGTGAGAAATCTGACATACTGGTGCTCAAAATACATTTGTCAAGGGCCACACCTAGTATCCTGTTTATACCTCCAGAAAAACAGAGAACTATCAGTATCAGCTGAGAACATAGGCAAGAACATTCTGGACATCTTTTGGCATTTCACAGATAGTGAACCACTAGCACATGCATCAGCCGCAGGATAATTCTGCTTCCATTCCACCACATGAAGCTATCACACACACCAACATTACCCATACAGGTGGTTTTCAGAAACATAAGAAACGTTCACAACATTCTATCTGTACGTTTGAGCTATACAATACCGAGGAGAAGCAGTGAAATTTGTCCATATGAGCCTCCTCATTAATTGTTACTGCATCTGGAAATACTGTTCTCAGTGGGAAACTTGGAATAAAAAAACCTCTTCTGTCAAGAAAGCCACATGCACATAGTTGGATGACCAAAACTACCCTCTATGTCACACTCTTAGTCAGGATATAGGTTATTTTCCAGCCTATATACACATGACAAAACTTAAGTTTCACAAACAAGATCACATAAGTACGTCATCCCACAGGATATGATTTTGCCAACATTCAGAGACAATTAATATTTATATTAAATTGACACAAGCAGTACATAAATGCAGTCTCTGTTCTAAAAGGCCCAAATTGAAAGCAGAAGTTATTTGGAGATGTACAAGATTTCAACACAGCGGTCATGGGCAATGTCCAAGCCAAAGGAACAAAACTGAGTTTTAAGCTGTTTGTCCCCTTGATTGGGGTGCAAGGAAAGTTTACATTCTACTAAGTGAATTCAAACAACCACTTAGTAAAAGTTGTAAGTAGTAATCAGAGCCCTCAAGACAGGAGAGTTACACCACAAAGGCTAGGAAATACAGAAATAAAGACAGAACTGGAGCCAAACTGAGATGGCCATTGTAAACAAAACACACACACACACAAAAAAATTGCACTTCAATAGCTAAAACCAAGAGAAAAAAGTACTACTGCATAGTAATGATTGCTTATCAACAAGATATTGAAATACCCTAAAAAGTCAGCTCAATACCTATTTTCAAAGAAATAGTAGGTAAAACTTCATTCCTGTGGCAATTGGTAACAGGTATATTCAATCATAAGTTACTGTGTCTACACTTAAGAACTTCACGTTTTGAAATCGAAGCCACTGCATACACACCATTTGAGAATTCATGAACCAGTGTGGTATGCAAATCTTTTGAAAGCTATTTAAAAATTACAGTGTAGTACACTTCAATTTCAAAAATGTAAATTGACTTTCAAAATTAAGGTGTAGTACAAGAAAATAAAGGCAGCAGTCACTAATAATGCAGAGGAGAAAAGAAATACTGCCCCTACAGCTGCACTAGTTTGCCATCAATAATACCTGAAGAGTTTAGAAAAAATCTGCATGCTAAAGTAAGAATTTTAAATACAAGGATAAATGTAACTTACAGCTTATCATATTACTCTGGGACAATTTATGTTTGATCAGTCTGTGATAAAACAATTTGCACCTTCCTTGCACTGAAAATCATTATGTAAGCATTAAATTGGAAATCATAGATAGATGGATAAAGAGACGAATCAGATTGAATGAACAGAGAAACAGAAATGTTTGTAAGTATAAATACTTCATTTGAACCACCAAACAAGACTATATGCCACAAGTCTGAAAGAAAATCAACTGTAAGGGAAAAAGCCAGGGGATTGAAGGGGAGTGCTATGCCTGGACCTAGGCATAGAAAATCACGGCAAGACTACACACTAGTGCTATGTGACATTAGTTCTAGACAAAGTATTTGAAAAAAAGAAAAAAACAACCAACCAAAAAAAAACCCTCAACATCTAACAGCGATTTTTAAGGTACTGGCAAGAACTTGCTTGGAATACTATGTACAACTACCAAACACCTATCATCAAGGTAATTTAAATTGGAAAAAACCACACATAAAAGTCTGCTACATCAGGAGAAGATATCTACAGAGGTCACAAGATGAGACAGTCAGAAGGATCAGTGGAAGAGAGGCAGAAATCACTGTAAATACCAGAAATACTGGAAGATGGCACCCAAAGAAAATGAACCACCGTAAGACAAAAGCTCAAAGATAAATAGCTCAGACAATGAAGAAAAACTGATAATTAGAGGAAGACTTCTAGTTTTTAAATTAAAGTTTTAGAACAACTTTCTGGTCAATAACTGAAGCAAAATATCAAAATAAAATACAGCAGAACTTTATCAGTATACAAAGGAGATTAGTATCTTGCTGTTGTAGGCTATAAGAATAATTATTTGAAAAAGCAAGCCTTTCACTCTGCAAAATACTTCTTTTACTAGAATCACTGACAGAAAGTCCTTAGACTGGTACTCTAAAACAAGAGAAGAACTGACAACCAGCCTAGGTATCAAAATTTCACAATGTCACTAGTCTACGGCCATAATTTTGACACAGTCCTCTTTTAGCAGGGAAGCTACTTTAAGATCTAGTAAGGCAAGAATGATTTGTTTCCTTCCTCCAACAGCTGGAAAGTAATAGGCAGGAGGAGGCAGGAATTATTATTTTTCCTTTACATTAACTCTATTTTCAAAACAGCATAACAAATAAAAACAGTCGTAAAACCCTCAGATATCTTGCACTATATTATTTTAGAAGACTAACATCCGTAGTATTTATACAAAAGGGGAGAAAAGAAAATATGGAAGAGTGACATGGAAGCCATAGGGAAAACAAGGGGAACATGACAGAAAGCAGAAGACAACTACAACAGACAGACATTAGGTGTAAATAAAGTTTAATCACTGTATTGCCCCTTGGAAGGAAACAGCACTTGGTATTATTTTAGTATACCATTTATTTGGCAAAAAATGCCTTATTGAGCCTTACCATGACAGTTTTAATTCTTACAAAAAAAAAAAAACAACAAAACAAACAAAAAAACCCAAAACAAACAAAAACTAAAACAAACCCAAACCCCCAAACATTAATACTACTAGCATACTACCACAGAAGCAAAACAACGTTTTGTAAAATTTTGCAGATGGACAACCAATATAAAATTGCTTTAGTAACAAGTCAGAATTTGTATACATAAATGAGACTCCTTTCCATTCCTAACTTTGTATATAATGTTAAAAAATAGAAAAATAAATGCCTTAGACCCTATTGCAAGTGATTCAACACAGAATACTAAAGATGAAACAAAAAATGCTAGTGGGATGGATTGAATTGCAAGACCTAAAAGAAAGCATGGGTATTGCACTGCAAAGTCAGATTTTGTGCTAAATAACACTGCATCCAATCCTAATCAATATGAATTATAAACAAACATTTATATTAGGGCTGCATACAGAAATCTTAGTACCAAAATCACATTCAGATGGGTGTTTTACAAATAGAAGTTGTCTACCCAGATGGTTTGTATCAGTTTAGCGCTTTTTTTCCAGCTAACTAGTACATTTTTATTTGCTTTTCACAAAACTTGTGACAGAAAACCACAGAAAACTTGTGACCGAAAAAATAATTGTGTCCCTGAAGACAGTGGAAGAACCCATAATTGTGATTACAAAGCACAAATTAGATGAACACTTACTACAACCAGGTGAACTAAATGCATCAGTGGTAGGTTAAGACCACAGGACTAGAAGAAACTTCAAGTGACAGAGTCTAGTCATCTGCTATCATACATGAACCTACCAGTAAGATCACTTTAAAAAGTTGAAGCTGAAGACTCTTTCGATGTTTCAATCTGCAAAGTCTAACGTACGTTTGACATCTATCTCTACGCTCAACCAACATAAGCTCTCTTTGCCAATAATCTATTCACTCCTGTAACTTCTTTTAATACCATTATTCATCCCTTATAACTATTGAGCCCTGTGGGGTGGTGTTTTCACAGAATGGTTGAGGTTGGAAGGGACCTCTGGAGGTCACGTGGTCCAACCTCCTCAAGAGGGTTATCTAAAGCTGGTTGCTGAGGACTGCATCTAGATGGCTTCTGAGCATCTCCAAGGATGGAGACTCCACAAACTCCTAGGGCAACCTGTGCCAGTGCTCTGTCACCCTCACAGTGAACATGTGTTTCCTAATGTTCAGAGGGAACCTCTCGTGTTTCAGTTTGTGCCCACTGCCTCTGGTCTTGTCACTGGGCACCACTGAAGAGAGCCTGGCTCTATCTTCTTTGCACCCTCCTTTCAGAAATGTATATACATTGACACATTTTAATCCTGGCTTAGGTACAAACAGGAGTGTATGTACTATTACAGCTATGCCAATCTTCTTGATAATAATTTTCAAACTCTATGGTTTGTTTTCCTTTTTGAAATCAATACTTAATATTTAGTTATCCTTCAGTTACAGCTCATCACTCACATTCAGATACAGGAAAACGGAATGAAGCTGTCAGGGGAAGTTCAGATTGGACATTAGGAAAAGGTTCTTCACTGAGACGGTGGGCGGCCACTGGAAGGGGCTCCACATGGTGGTCATGGCACCAAGCCGGTCAGAGTTCAAGGAGCATCTGGACGATGCTCTTAGTCATACGGTTTAGTTTTAGGTCGTCCTGTGAGAAGCACGGAGTTGGACTCAATGACCCTTATGGATCTCTTCCAACTTGAAATAGTCTATGATTTTATGACATATTCACTGCACAGTGATAGCCAAACTCTTTGGGTGCATTAGTGTGTAGGTTACGCTTTCACTCAGGCTCAGATCTGTGCTGATATGTAGTAAGGACATACACCTCATTTTACTAGACTGGATCCCCAAGGAGGACAAAAATTTAGCCAGGAGAGAAATCTAAAGCACATCAGCATTAACAAAAAAACAACAACAAAAAAATCAAAACAACAATGAAAAACCCTTCACACCACCCTACTGGTCTATGTTCCATACACAGAAACGGTTAGGAACGGAAGTAACACCTATAGGAGATAACAGTAAAAAACTCAATAGAAACTAATCTTTACTCATTGTTAAAAGGATGGGTTTTGCAATTGAAAGGAGCAAGCTTTAACGTATTAATAAATACATATAGCTGCTTGCACTATGACTGTAACCATACAATCAAGATACGACAGTTCAGAGAGCTTCCACCTATTATTTAAGGTATGAGAACTGTTCATGTGCACATTACAGGTTGCCCTCTCCTGATTCCCCTGAAGTTAGAAGGTTAACATAGCCAAACCTCGAGATTAACAAACATCTCTGGTAAATCCTGTTGACAACTGAATCCATCACTAATCCACCTGCCTGCTCACAGCCAGATGTTGCTGCTACTTTAGCAGAAAAATCTGGAATCGTCCACACCTCGGCCAGATTCTTAGCTCAAGAGCAGTCTGTCTTAGTTAAGTCTTTAAGACAAAAAGCTCAGCTTAGCATGGAAACAGCTGAGGTATGGACACACTTACTTCGACCAACTCCACTGCAGGGACCAACAAGCTGTATCAGACAAATGGAGTAGAAAGTTTAGGGGTTATGGGAAAGGTATGCAACCGAGAGCCAAAGTTAATAGGAGGGAAGAACAACACCCCCACCACCCCCCCAAAAAAAACTCCAGCAACAAAACAAACACACAAATTCCATACACCACAATTTAGGAACCTCAAGGCTGGAAGTCTAAGAAGTGTTGAACAAGGCAAGAGAGGAAGTAGGATTTACATGGACAATGAAGGACTGGAATTCGAAGCCTGAAGAGGTATGAGGACAAACTAGACAGAGTCACTAGAGAGAGAGAGATCAGAGCAGAAAGATCAGCTGCAGGGGGCAGGAGGGGAATACACGTCCAGCAGAACTCGGTCCATTCCAGGGCCTGCAAGCACAATGTAGAATCATCATGTCACACTGCTCTTCTACCAATAATGTGTATTTGCAAGATTCCACTGAAAAGCTCTTGTACCTCATCCCACTTAATGCTGGTTAAAAAAGAAAAAACTTACTGCTACTAATAGCATTCCATTAATTTAATTAGTAGTAACTACACGTAGGTAAAGGTTACAATCTAATCACTCACAGGAGCACATCCATACGGTGAATTTGTTCAGTAAGTTTGCTTAAAAAAGAACAGCAAAAGTATGAAAATAGTTGCAAAAGCAGTTATTAAGGGTTAGGAAACATCAGAATTAAGATTTCTTATACAATATTGAAGGGAAAAGACACAAAAGAGCTGATTTACCTTACCCTTCACTACCTTTTTCCACGCCACAGAACTTCTTTCTCATTCAAAGCAAAGAAGCTACTCAACTTTCCTCGTCCTTGTAATTTAATGTGTGTCCCTTATTACACTCTATTTAAACCATGCTCTGAAGAGACTTAATTCCCTGCTGCTCTTCTGTACAGGACTCACCACTGTAATATGTTAGCATGCCATAAAAATTAACTTGTTCTCACAACATTTTCACAAAATTATTCATAAAAATGGGTATTCTTCTCATTTTATAGATGAGTAACCTGAGTTACAGACTGAAGTTTAAGAACTATCCACGAATTTTGCCTGCACAGATAGAGCAATTTAGGGCACAACTTTTAAGGTATGCCATGTTATCGTGCACTGTGTCTGAAACTAAAGCTTCTGTTGAGCCATGCAGAAGAAGTCAGGGTCTTGAGCCTGTCTCCCCGGAAATCAACACGCTACTAATAAGCTCTTGTGGAAAGTCTGGTTTAAACAGACTTATCTGGGATCACAAGAAACTGACAGAAAGAATGAATTCCAGTATTCCAAAGTGACATTCAATCACCCAAATCACCAGATATGCTTTCCCTTCCCACAGTCCCCTGTCAATTCATTTCACATTTTCCAGCTTTTGGAAAATATGTCAGCCAACTTTGATATGCAGCTCTAATTCCTAAATACAGCAAGTTGAAAAAAATCATATATAAATCATAACTAAAGACTACCATAACATGTACTTATAAGGACAGAAATGAATTAAAACTGGTTCCTATTTTTCAAAAGAAATTGCAATTTTAATTTTGTTTTAAGGCATTTTCGTAAGTAATATAGAAGATTAAGGGGGCCATGACCCATTAAGAAACAAAAAGTTACTCTAAATTTGATCATATATAACGCTGTACAAACACCCTGATGGAGAGCTTACTAAAGACAACATTTGTAACCTAGGGAAGACTTTCAAAATGTTTCCAGTTCTCAAAATACAGATATACCAGTCATTAAAAATGAGCGCAGAATATTTATTTCTGAAAATTGTACATGCATGAAAATCTCTTAATTCCCTCAGTTACAGAAATGCTTCCAAGAACTACAGACTGCATAATCTAAGCTGGGCAAATGGAAGAGAAATACATCTCCTACTTGCTATCTCTCTGAAAAACTGCCTCACAAATCTTCTGAGGAGTTTATCATTGGGCTTATCTATCCTTTCTTCCATTTCCAAAAACCAGGAAAGCAAAACGTTATAGTTTTATTCCAACTAGTTTGTACTCTCAGAGGAAGAAAACCCAAAGTAAACTTCATTATATACCATGAATTAAGCATCCACAATTTGTCTCCCTTAGACCTTTGAAAAGCACTGGGTGGCACACGGAATGTCCATAGACATTGTCCCACACAAAGGCTTTCACAAATTGATGGCACAAAAAGCTATAGTCTCTTCCACACACTTTGTTTCTCTGTACAGGAAGTCGTAATGAACTACACACAATGCTTCATACTGAACTGTCAAAAACCAAAATAATTATCAGAGACACTATCACACCTAACGGTAAGCTGCCTAGCACCTCTGTACATTTTCCTCAAGAAAACTCTTTCAAATTTTAAGTAGGTAGATGCAGAAAAAGAAAATATCCCTACCTATAATAAAAAGTTTGCATGAAGTATCTTCTGCTCACTTCTCATAACTGACAACAACTCATCTCAAATCTTTTTTGTTAAGAACAGAAACTTAACATATGTAGTGCCAAACAAAGATTTCCCAGAAATCTGGTTGTCTTCATTGAAACTCTACATCCAAGTAACAAAGCAGTACCAATAGAACTGAACAGTCAAACTCAAGGTAGCCCAAAGATTACCTACGGAAAGTTTTGATGTAAATTTCTTAAAAGAGTTCCTCATGAGCAGTATGTTTGTGCTCAGTGTGGGAAACTGTTAATTTTCTTTTTAACTTTTTAGAAATAGTCTTTTTTTTTTCCTCCCCTCCTTTCTAAGACTTTCAGAATTCTGATTCTCGATGTTGAATTGAGCTACCATGTGGATACACTGGGGATGTCTCAGAGAGAACCAGAGGCTGCTTTGACAGAAGTTGTGGACAACTAATGGGTATATTTACACAAAAGGTGGAAAGTCTCACTCAACAGTTACTTTCTAAGTCATTAACAATTATGTTTTAGCTGAATCTAGTCCTCTTTAAAAGAGCTACAAAATGTAGTTTAGGTGACTATACAGCAGAAGCAATTAAGACAATAACATTTTTGACTGCTAACTTTGTGTCTTTTTTGTCCATTAAAAAGTGTGCAAGTGAAGCATTTCATTTCAGCAGCAGAAGCATCCACCAGGATTTCTAATTAAGTCAGAGAAAAAGTACACACAGTTAGTATTGTCTGGAATAGATCTTTAAAGAACAGGGTCTAAATTAGAAAACCCCAGATGGGGTCCTGATCCCTGGTTATGGTACTACCATATAAATGGTGACAGACACAAGATGATTAGTACAAACATCCCCATCTGTTCCCAATGTGGTATGGTGCTTTTTTTTAATTATTATTTCTTGAAGCATATTAATACCAAAGTTGTCATGAGCTGAAATAACAGAGCTGAAGATCAGGCAGTATAAAACAAGCAGAATGATGAAGAATGTTTTTCCAATGCTTGGGATGGGATGTGAAAGAGTACATTCCACAGATGGGGACAAAGTAATGGAGGTCTTAATCCTCATAACCTACTTCAAGGATGTCCTCACACTTTAGAAAAGGTTGAAAAGCAGTACGTGGAGAGACAGACAGTAATAACCTTTAAAAAGAGTGGAGGCGTTTAACATTTTGATTCTTAAAAACGAGGTTAAAATACTACTTGTATTTCATGGAATTGCTTCAAGTTATATGTGTTACAGTAAATATTCACATTAATAGCATTTTTATTGTGGAATCCAAAATGTTCCAAAGAGTTTTTGAAATAAACCACTAACTTGCTGAAACAAAAAAGTTTATTTTCATTCATACACTGCACTTCTGATATATTTTACTTAAGTATCAGAACTAAGCAGGGAAAAAAAAAAAATCAAGTTTTCTACGAGACTACATTCAACTGAAGATGTCACCACATACATGCACAGTCTTAACTTTTAGATGTTCGACCTCTGGAGGCAAGGCAAGATTTTATTTTTTTTTTTAAAGCATATATTTTGCAATTCTTTAAAAGCCTGCACATGATTCCTTCCAGGATCTGTCAATACTGTTCAAACAGTCCAGAGGGTCTACAAATCTGGTAAATCAACACATCACCACCAAGGATCATCACACTAACACATCCTTCTAAAAAAGTTTCCTCAGTTTTCCCTTACCAGCTAGTTTCAAAACTGAGTGAAAGCCTCCAATATTCTCTTAGTCTTTCCAAAGATTGTTTCAGGTTGCAGTATTGACATTTGGTGCTAAGAGTAAAAACACCATCACTTCAGAAACTTGTTAAAAGGAGTATGATACACTATCTTACCACTTGTCGGTACCACACACCAGAATTACTTTTTGGTTCTAATAAAGGAACTTGTCTGAAGGGGGGCAGGGGGGACACTGTCAAGAAAGAGGAAGGTATATATTTGGGCTAAGTAATATTAAGAGAAAGGGATATTAGAATGAAACTGGTAGGGAAAAATAATGTGTTGTAGTATCATATTTTCCTCCATTTCCTACTTTGCTTGCTTTTACTGTTCAGCTTCATATTTTCTTATTCATTGCTCCCATGAAAATTCTCCTTGTGCAACAAGTAGCCTTTTTAACCTCTTCTAAACTCAGGCTTAAAGAAAAACATTTACTCCAAAAACCTTTAAATGAAAATCCCTTACTAAAGACTCCTACAAACACCCATACAACCTCTTACTCTTCTGTGTGAATATAAATTCTGTGACTGAAGGAGAGAGACAGAGAGGAAAAAAGCATAACCTAAGAGTCTGGTAGAGAACAACGTATCCCAAAAGAAAATGCATCTTTTTGATCTACAGGAGGTAACAGAGCCTCCTCTTCTAGAGCCAAAAATGAATGATGCCTGAGGTCATGCCCATATTTCATTACTATGCTTTTCCAAATGCTAGCAATGACTGTTGGTTCTTATATTTTTAATTACAGCTTAACAGTGACTTAGCTGACTTGCTCAATTTAAGTCCATAAGTAAGCTTGCTAGATACAGTCTAAATCCAATATTTATATGGCACACAAGAAAAAAAAAATAGTGTACAAGTGTTATACACATATGGTTTTCCATTTTAATTTGATTTATTTAGCTGTTTCATCAAAAACTGAACTACAGTTTATCCAGCTTGTATAGTAACTAGTAAAGGGAATACAAGATACAGTAGCATTTGCCTATGTGTCTAAGAACTACATTAAAAGAAAAACCAAACAAAACACCACACACACAGCCACACCACACACACCCCCATACCTCACAGTAATAAAGTACAACCTTGCTTCAAACACAGACACAAGATGTCATGCAAGTACTAAACTACTTTCTCCAGCAGTGCACGCTTTCAAATGCCAGTGATGAACACAATATGTACACCTCCGTCAAACTATCTTACCTGATTGCCTGTCACTCTCTTTTCTTCTAGGGTAGTCTGAGCATAGCATACATGCACCTATTTCACATCTTTCTGAAGTATTACTTCACACAAGTACATATAATATTTAGAGCATATCTGTATCACATACAAGACATACTAAGCAAAATTTCCATCATCTGGAAACAGAACAATTCGACTAGTTTGGTGGAGGAAAACCTGAAGGAATGCATATCATCTTATCTCCTTCCCAAAACGCGATTTGACGCCCATTCTCAACTATAAAGCCACTCAAATTTTCAACACTCCTTCTGTTGCATCCCCAGCAAAGAGAAATCAATTACAGCCAAAGCACCTACCCAGCAAGCACAAAACAAAGACCAACACGAGAATACTTCAGCAGTTGTGTTAAATGGGAAAACAGAACGCCCAACAAAATAATCACAGCTCTCAGTAAGCAACCGTGCAGGAAGCAAACATAAAAGTCAGAGTAAGGCTTGCACGACAAAATCCAGCTCTGTAGGAGCTGGTCTGCTGCAGTTTAATTTTCCAGGATTGTTCACCGTCATTAATTGTTGATTTGTTTTGAAGAACAGATAGTGATTTATTTGCAGCGGGATGAAGTTACAGACCTAGATTCCTGTCCAGAGGCTCTCAACGTAAACAATACATAACCTATAAATTAGCCATTCTCCATCTGGCAATTCAGATGTAAAATTCATAGTTTTTCATCTACCAGGCGGCGGCAACCACCCCCCCTTCCTTCCCGAGCGCTTTCTAACAGAGCCTGATGCAAAGTGGGAGGGAAAAAGAAAGAAAAAAAAAAAGAAGCCAGCATGAAAGAAACGGGCTCGCACAAGTAGGGACCCACCAAACCGAGGTCCTCGGCGGCCGCCACCTCCGCCCGGCTGAGGATCACTGCTAAGTGCGGAGCGGAGAGACTGAACCGGGCGGGGAGGGGGGGGAGGGTCCCCTCGCCGAGCCCGGGCAGCCGCGCGAGGCGGCGGGAGCCCCGGTGCAGCCCGAGCGGGGACTAGGCCGGCTGCAAGGGGCAGGGAGGGGACACCCGAGGGAGCCGCGCTCACTCACCACAACGGGCGAGCACTCTCCCTCCCTCCCCGCCCCCCCCGCCGCGAGGAGCCACCGGCGCTGAGCGCGCGACACCGCCCGCTGGGCCACCTGGGGGGGAGGGGGTGACCCCCAGGCCCCGCGCCGAGCGAGGGGCAGCGCGCACCCCAGCCAAGGTCACCCCCTCGCGGGGCCCCGCCGCGCCCGGGGCGGGGGGGCGGGGGGGGGCGGCAAATTTAATTTGTGACGCCGGCCCCGGGAAAGGGGGGAGGGGAGCAGCCCCGCGAAGGGGCGAGGGGGATGGGAAGGGGGGGCTCCGCCACGGGCCAAGGGGGGGCTCCCCCCTGCTCCCCCTCCTCGAGCGCTGCCCGCGGAGCTCGGTCCGAGCGGGCGCCCCCCGCCCCCGCCACAGAAAAGGGAAAATGGAGCGGGGACGGGGTGGGGGTAACCGCGGCCGAGGTGCCGGGCTCCTTACCCCGCCGCAGCCGCCTCTCCTCGCTGGTCCCAGGCGGGTCCGCTCCGCGCTGCCGCTGCTCCGGGCTCGGAGAGGAGCTGCCGCCGTAGCCGCAGCCAATCGCCTCTAACCCCCTCCCCTTCCGCAGCTCGCCCCGGTCCCCCTGTCGGCTTCAAAATGGCGCCAACTTGTCTCCGGCTGCTCCAATGGAACCGCCGAGGGAAGCGAGCGGGGCCAGAGCGGGGCAGCAGCGCCCCCTGCCGGCCCGCGCGGCCGCCACGGCGCGGGCACCGGCCGGAGCCGCCGGCCACAGGGCCCGCGGCCAGCGCTCCCCGCAACGGCGGCCCGCCGCGCCCCGGCCCCCCGCGCCGCCCAGCGAGCCCTGCCCTCCGCGCCGCCGCCGGCGGGAGCCGCAGAGCACCGCTGCCGGGCGATGGAGGGCGGGGGGGTGTTAAAAAGTCACGACCCCTCCCCACGCGTGCTCGCGCCCCGGGGCCCAGTCCAGCCCTCGCTTTCCAGCCGGGGAAGCCTGCGGCTAAGCCCGCCTCGCCCGGAAGACCACCGGTAGCCGCACAGCACCGTGCGAACCCTTGCCAAAAGCGAGGAACTCGGCTTAGAAACGCGACCGCGCGATTCCCAGGCTGGCAGAGCACCTTCCTCCAGCGGTCCGGGCCGCGTCAGCTGCAGCACTTCCAGAAACCAGAGACCGGGAACGGGGGATAAAGCAAACGGCCCGGACCGAGAGAGGACCGGGCAGCCAGACGGCAGATAACGACGGTCGATTATCTGCTGATGTGCGCTGCGTAAATTAGTGAAATAAGTATTTCCCCCAAACGAGATGAATTATTAAAGGGTTACTGTAGAACAATAAGGAATAAAGTTGCTTAACTGCGGAGAAAGAGCAGAAAAAGTAGCAGAAATTGCTCACCAAGCCCTTCGGTTTTGCTTCAGTGAGTGCAAGTTTCAGGGGCGACCTTATAGGAAAACGCAAACAGAAAAGTGATGTAATTTCTTCTCGCTGCTACAGATAAAATGCTACATTTATGAATGACACGTCTGGAGAAACTGGAAGTGTTTAGAGTATTATGGTTTAAAAAACATAAATCACACTCAGCAGATCTGCTGAAATACACTCTGGGCTTTGGCTAGTGTGAGAAACGTACTTAAGTAGCCTGTTAGCCAAGACATTGTAACGAGTATTTTAAATCTTTAAATACGTTCCCTCCCGCCTTCTAAATTTGGTAACACATTGTAACCAGCTTGCCTTATTTTCAGTCAAGTTTTTAACTAAGTTAAATACCCGCATCTTCTAATGAAACCTATACCAGGATAAATTGCCAGGACTATTACATAAAAAAAAAGCTTTCAGGCCCCCAAAACTCCCCTTGTTTATGTTTCTGGGTGAATTATGTTTGTCCCGCTCTTCCTGAAAACAAATGTACTACTGCACAGGCAGAAAAGAGAGGAATACTTTATCTGACAATCGTGCATTGCTTGTTATTGGGAAGGATCCTGCACTTGCAGTCAAGGATATACTTTTTGATGCAGGTTGAACAACTTCCCCTCAACCCCCCATTGCCATCTATCTGGGCTTACCTAGATAATAAAATCTTAGGTTGGGGAACACATCTTCTTTCTATGGAGCACTTGCAGGTGCGTGTGGAGATACTTACAAACCAGCAGAAAAGTTAAACTTTCATATAGCTATTGAAATTGCAAAGCCAGGTGTATAACTGTGAAAGTAACTACTGTGCTGCCATACTTCGTATGCAACCATTTTGCTCCGTTTTACTGATGGAGCAGGTTACAGGAGCACTTACTCTTCAGCTCCTGTCAGGACGCCGGGAGCCGCGAACGCCTGGAGAAGTACAACGAGGTGCTGTGTAACGGAGGCCTCTCCGCAGTTACCTTCTGCGCTTCATTTCGTGCCTGCACTGAGACTCTTTACAATTTCAGAAGTCGACATTCCGCAGGTAATTCTTCACTCGTCCTCTTTTCCACCCCCTCTCCGTTTCGCCACCGTCGAGGCGCGGAACCCCGCAGCGCGGTGCTCGCTACAGGCGCCGCGTTACGTGACGGGCGCTCGGCTGCCGGCGCCCCGCCGCAGTAGCGTGCGCGGCCCTCAGGAGGGAGCCCGTCCGACACCGCTCCTCCCGCCGGCGGGGGCCGCTCGCTAACCTTCACCCCGGCCCCGGCCGTTACCCCGCGGCCGGTTCCCGCCAAGAGAGGTGGGAAGCAGCCTGCGCCCGGCCTCCGCCCCAGCGGCGGTTGGTGGCGGCCGCGCCGTGAGGAGGCGCCGCCAGGCCGGGGCCGAGGCCGGGGCCGAGGCCGAGGCCGGCCCGGCGCCGCGGGCGGCAGGAGGCAGCATGGAGCTGCCGTTCCTCAGCGCCGGCGAAATCCATCAACTATCCGGCAAGCCGCGTAAGACCTCCTTACACACTCGTTTGTTGGTTTAGCTAGACGTGTTGCGCAGGAGTTTCCTCAGAAAAGAATTTGTAAAGTGTTAAGGACCGATATTGTACCTACAGGAGGGAGTAACAAGTACCCGGTCCCTTTTCACTGCAGTCCTAAAAGAAAAGAGCTGCGCCGTGCAATCTGTGCAAGCCCTGGCCGTGCTCCCGAGGGCAGACTCAGTCTCTCCCACAAGAAATGTCACATCTCACAGGGCACTGATGACTGTAACCAGACTCGGTTTTACTAGATTTGCCACCTCCTGAAAATGCAGGCAAAAGTAAGGATAAATGTATGTTGCAGAAATTGTATACTTAAGAAAGATTCAAAATATTTGCACAAAATAAATGTTTTGCTTACAGTATGACATATAGAGAAAGCCAGGGCCACAGAACTTCAAAGACCAGATCTTTTACACAGAATGTGTGTGTTGAAGATACTGTTTGCGTCACAGTGTTCAAGCGACAATGATGAACATCCCAGTCAACATCCTACACAGCAGTATTCTTCTCACGGCTTTCTGTCTCTAAAAACGTTGTGTGAAAACAGCAGGCTATAGTGACAAGGGCAACTTTGTACCTTAGAAATACACAGAATCTTCTCAACAATGAAAATGTCCTTCTGAGTCAGACCGATAGTCCATCCAGCCCCATATTTGGTAACCAGCAGTGGCACCACCATCAGCAACATAGTTTTCCCAGAGTAAGACCCATACCTTGCATTTCCAGTTTGCTGGTCCCTGCAATTTCCCCAAATGCAGGGAACTTAAATGCAAAATTTGAGGTAGTAGTATTCCTCTGTATAAAACAAGAATAATAGCAAAGGAGATACTATTTAGGGAGACCTGCTTACTTTCTGTTGTTCATCGTACACTCCCAGCATCTACAGTTGCTGTAATAGGGATACTACATGCCTGGTTTGTACATGGACGGTACACACCTGTCTATTCCCTTTAGAATTCATTTATGGACCTCTTGTCCACTAACTTGTCTAATCCCTTTTTGAACCTGCTGACACTGTGTATTTTCTAGCCTACTTAGGCAGCAGATTACAGAAGCCCACTACCCATTGTGTCAAGAACCCTATTTCTGCATCCACCTTAAATGGGGCTTTCTTGGTTTGTAAAATTTGATCATATGCCACTCAGCCTTGTCTTCTCACAATCAGAATCCAAACCCTTTTAGTCCCTACTTTGTCAGACTGCCGATCTCTCCCCTTGGATCATTTTAGTTCTCTCTCTTGATACCTTTTTAAAATTTGTTGTGTCCTTGCAGAGCAGAACTGCACGCTGCACTCAGGATAGGAGTACACTGAGATTTCCCACAGAGCAGCAAACTGCTTTCTGTCTTGCTCTCAGTATTCTTCCTGATGATGCCTTACATCTCTGTTGTTTAGTGCGTTTTTTTGGTTGCTGCTGCAGTTCGAGCCAAAGATTTCAGAGAGCTGACAACAATGACTTCAAGACTTCATGAATTTAAACTTCCAGGATTGACAGGTAATTCTATGCTTTACCTTAGGCTGATCTACTTCAAAGCCTATCTGCCATCCTTTTACCCATTCAGTTTTGTGAGGCCTTCTGGAGTTCTTTCCACCAGCACAGCATTTGAGTACTCAAAAGAGTTTAACACCATCCAAGTATCATTCAGTGTGCACCCCCTTTTCTGGGTCGTTGATGAAGATCAAAGATTGCTGTGTAAAACAACATCAGTAAACACAAACATTTCTGGAGGAGAGCATTGCTGACTTTTCTCTACCCTGGAAAGTAAGCATTAAACTGTACTCTCTGCTTCCATCCTTCCACCAGATTTCCAACTCGGAATAGGACATTTACTCCAATTCCATGGTAACTTTGTTTAACAGCTTTTAGTGAGGAACCTGCACAAATGCTTTTTGAAAATACAACTATGTTTCCTGGTTTGTCTTTGTCCACATAATTCTTGACTCACAAACCTGCTGGAAGTCTGTGACCATGTCAGTATTTCCCTTCACAGAAACTATGCTGGCGCTTTCCCAAGACATTACGTTTATCCATGGGCCCAGTGATTTTACTCTTTTATGGCACTGGCCTTTCAGTGTGAATAGGAGTAGGAACAACTGTCAAGGTAACATCACCACCAGAAGATTCACTAAACATTTTTACTGTGTATCCTTCCTCATTAGAGTAATCCTGAGGCATTTGCATGTATGAATCTCTGTATAAGTTTTGCCTTTAAGTCCCCCCATTTTTTTCACTCATGGACTTGAATCAACGAAGTATATGAAGACATACCAACTTTAAGGATAGTTCAGAACAGAATAGACAAACATCCTAACTTTACCGGTCATACCTTTATTTAAATAAGAGCTCTAAGATATACCTCACAGGACTGAACAGACAGGGACCTCAGGAAGAAAGCTGACAGGTGGGAAGTGACATAGACTTTCAAACCACCCCAGCATCCCACTATGGGATGAAGAAAGGTTGGAAGGAAGCTGGGTCCTAGAATGACTCAATGCTGTAGACTTCAGCGATCCCTACTGATTCACTACAGTGAAATATTAAAATTGCCTAACAAAATCCTATAGTCCCAAGCGGAACAAGGGAAGGAATAGATTGGAGGGAGCAAAATCTTTTTTCTTCCCCCCCCCCAGGAGAAGCAGATATTTTAGCTTAACCACATTATAAAACTCTGTCCTGGCTAGCATGCTCAGTCAGCTCACAGGAAGGTGAATTGACACAAGGAAGAAGGGAGGGACTACACAGCACAGATCAAGAACACCTGCTTTTGATAGCAATAAGTTGGGGATTATTTTATTGAATTCCCTACCTATAGATTAACATTATGTGATTTAAGAGTAACTGTTGAGCAAACCCCTCCATACAGTCATCACCAGAGTCTGATGAAGGACCAGCACAAATAACAAAGAACCTGAATGGCAGCCAATTGTTTTTTATTTGAATGCAAACAACAAGTTACATTTCTAACATTACATGAGTTGCTCAAGAGATATCAAAACCACTTAACTGAATCCTAAAGTAGCTTTTGTTTCCTTTTATAAATGGTTTGGGCAAAATCCAGGCAGAAGGGAAAAGTAAAAATTGAAAATGTTTAAGAAATAGAAGGGTTTTTTTCCTCTTTTTCCTCTTTTTTCCATTTTTTTCCTCTTTTTTCACCACGCTTATCTAAATTCCCTTTCTCAATGTAGCAGGTTTGTGAAAAGGATATTTTTGTTTCCAGCATAGGTATAACCACCTTTCCCTTCTGTTTGTTTCTCTTATAATTATGACTCTTGAACAGTTGCATCAAAAGTATTTTACTAGAAAAAGATTTCAAATTAAATACATGTCATTTATATACTGAGCCCTTTACACTGAAAGGGTTTTTGCCATGTAAGAGGGAGAGTTAGTGCCTGTATATACCTTCAACTGGCAGATGTAGTGATTTGTCTCAGAGAAAGAAAAAAATAGTTCATTTACTAGTGTTGGCTCTTCAACTAAATGGCTGACACTATTATGAACATGAGTTAACTTCGCAACTAATTTTAGTATCTCATATGTCTCTTAAGTAATTTGCAAGGAAGCTACATGGAAACAGTGACTTAAGATGACCGGAATTTTTAGACTCTTACTGCCTCTGTCAGTGCTGTTTCCAACACTGTCTCCTTGTAAACAAAAATCAAACAGCTGAATAAGTGATGCTCAGAAGCTACTAGCTTTAATACATGTGCAATATTAATTCTAAAGTTTAATAAGTACCTGTTTAATCTTAGTACTAACAAGTCTGACTCTACCAAAAATACCTATCTGCATCTGTCTTGTGGTTGTTTTCTAATAAAAAGACAAGAGTCATTAAGTACTACATGATATTTCACAAAAAAAACCCCCTAGAGATTATATTAGCTTACTTTTCAGGGTGAGGCCTGCAGGAAGCCTTTCACTCCACCTACTCATCTGCTCTCTTCATGTAATAGTTAACAGCTACAGTGGGACACTAGTATGATTAAATGACCTACTAAAGTAAGTCTTTCTATTAAAACAAAAACTATTACCCCTCCCAAAACGTGCCACCTCAAGTCAGTTGTAGATGTATCTTTCTCTGTCCTCTCTTCTTCAGATAGGATCCTAAAGAGGTCAGTGTCTTTGGAGACATGTATGGGAAGAGAACAATAAAATGTTTCATGTTACAGTAGCCACAGGAGCGAAAAACATCATTTAGATTGTTAATGTTCTGAAACAGAATCTGCCTCTACTGCAGTCAGGAAGTGATGGTGCTTTATTTCACTACCAACCAGTGCATCTTTTACGCTTTAGCTAAACAAATCTAAACATCTTGCTGTCTGATAGGAATAAGTTAGAGACCATTAATACACAAAGCTTTAAGGCTTCTAATACCAGTTTGTTGTGGTTCCCCCCCACCCCTCCCTTCATTCTAGTGTGGCTTAACAGCTGTTTTGTTGCTAAATGTCATGGAATCTTCTTGCTGACCACTAACCACTCCAGCTATTTGCACAGTGTATGCCTACAATTTAACACTAATATAACCTATGGCACCCAGCATCTAAAAAGCCACAGTAATCAGGAAAAAAAAAATTGTTCTTCCCTTAGTGTCTTCCTGACAGGTATGACAGTAGAGAATTAGTATTTTGGGAGCCTGTACCAGCAGTCTTTCTTTCCCTGGTGATTAGCTCAGTTTGTCAGTGAATTAAATTAGTTTCTTGTCTGAGTTATCTTTAATTGATTTAAATGCTTTCCATCCTTAATTGAGATGTAGGATAGGAAGTGGGAGAGGGAGAGTACATAACCTCAATACTCTTAAGCAATGCTGTTAGTATGACAAAATGGGAAAAATATTTAAGAAATTTTTACTGTAAGTTGTACCTGAAAGGTGAGCATCTCAGTTGTTAAACTTCAAGTATTCAAATAAAAGGAATTTCAGGTAACAACTGCATAGTTAAAAGGAACAAGTATTCTACAAAACAGTAGGGATGTTAACATTGCCATAACTAAGCATGTGGTACTAAACTTGTGTAGTATTTCATTATCTCTTTTCCTCGCACTTAAACAGTGATTAGTGTATTAAGCATTAAATATTTAAACATATTCTGCTGTGTAAAATGCTGGGTATTTTTCAGTTGCTCTATCCAATGTTCTTTTTCTTCTATTCACACCTTTTCCTTTTACTATTCCACTGTTTGTCCTCTATTTAAAGCTACTTATTTTAATGTCCCATTGAATTTAAGTCTACTGACTTGTACTCATTGTACAGGTCTCCTCCATTTTTATGTAAATTTGAGCTCTATTTAGATATTGCAGACTAAGCAGTGCCTGGACCTTCACCTTGAGTGTCTCTTCCCAGAAATTCCCCATGCTCTACTTTGAAACACATACATTTTTCAGAATTGTGTTTTCTTGGTCTGCTTTCCCCTAATATTTCACAACCTATAAGCTCAGCTTTGCTGTAGGCCAGCAGTTGCTATATTTTCTAAAGCACTCTGCCTTAAAACAAAGCTTAAATCTTACAGTTCTTTCAGGTTTGTTTTGCTATAGTGCTTGAGACCTAACTCACACAACAGGTGCTTTACTGTAAAAAAAAACCAAAAAACCTACATATCATGCAGATTTCAGCCAAAAAACATTAAATCAAAGATTTCAAGAACCTCCAAAATAAACTAATCAGGTATTCCTTTTATTTTCTCCCCACTATTTTTATCTTCAAAAGGGTTCATCCTATACTGGAAGGGAATCAAATAACAATATTTAAATGAAAACTACTTACATCACAATCAAATGAAATACTAGTCTCTCCATGGCTTCAATATCGCTTAATAGAATCTGTTACATAGATCAAAAAATATTCCCATCTCCCATAACCAGCAGGCCAGTAGGGATATTTTTTGGTAAAAAGATAGAACTTTATCAAAACTATTCTACAGAATTCCTAAGTTAATTCTCAAGTTTAAATTTGAAAATTAAAAAAACCCCTTTATTTGTGGAAATTAATAAGCCAAAAACTGTTACCAATTTTTTATGCTTGAAACTTTGATCTAGCATTTATATACAACTCTTTGCCATACAAATATTTCAGAAAACCATTTGGCAAATAATATTCCTAGCTGGTTGAGTAAACCAGTTCTCTTAATGTTCACCAGAATTTCTCTCTAGATATAGTTTGATTAGAATTCAAAGAATTATGCAAGAGTATTTCCTGTATTTCCTAAATCATCTTGAAGCCTCACTTTTTCTAAGAAGATTAGCGAAGTACAGAGTGGCAAGACAAACTAAGACCCAAGGTGATTATCCTTTAGAGGGAGGCATGATTAAATATAAGTATGTAACTAGTCTGCTTGAACTCAAATGCATGTCTTATTAAGGTGTTATTAGAAGAACAGTGTTATGAGAAGAAGAAAGAGTACTCTGCTACATCAAGTCTGATAACAAGATCAAGGCACAAGACCAAAATGATTGAGCTATCACTCCATATTAAGCCTTAATTGTAAAAGCCAATCTCAAGTGGTGCCCACTGGGTATTTATCTTGATTTTTTTCCCTTGCTATTACACATGGAGTCTCAACATTCTATCTATCTTAAATTTGCCTAATCTTTTCTATTAAAAGGCAGAATACAAGCATTTATTGTTTTGTCAACATTTAATTTTTTGGGTTAACATTTTTCATACCAGCTACCTTCTTCATGCTGAGGTATTTTGGGAAGTTTTATCTAAAATGTTTCTAGAAGCAAATTTAAGGGAAATATTTCCTTACAGAAAATAATTGTATAATGTTTTTATTAAAAATACCCAGTGCTTCCCCTTTTATTAAATAGGAGCTGGCAATCTGAGAAATCTGAAGAATATTCCTCTTCCTGCTCCCATTACAGCGTACTCAAACAGTGTACCTCTCTCTCAGCAGAGAATGTATGTATTCTCCATAGTTTTCCTTCAGCAAATGGATGCCACTGTGATGCTGCGTTCCAGACTTGCAGGAGGAGATAAAGGCAGCACATTAGTCTTATGCAGGGAAGAGGAAAGTGATAAAAAACAGAAGGAAGAAAACACCCTGAATCAAATGGGAAGGGAGGGAAGGGGAAAAAAGAACAGCATTCATAGTAGGAAGTGATAGAGGACTACGGAATTGAAAGGAATAATGGGAACCAGGCAAGAAGCAAGATCATATTGGAAGGGAACAGTAGAGGCGAGGAAGAGACCAGCAATCACAGTGGGTCGCAACAAACACTGGAGTGTAAAAACAATTGCAAGGAGGCGCTGGGTAGAGCAGCATGGCCAGTAGGGTCATGTTGGTTGGTAACCATTAGGGTGAGGGTGAGGTGGTAGAGTTAAACTGATCCAACGGCTGAATGCTGCTGAAGGGAGGGGTACCAGTCCCTGCTCCCTCCCCAGCTACTTGTGCCCACTGCTTCCCTGGCACTGGCCAGACTCTGCCCATCAGTGGTGCAGGAGCACTGGCTCTCTCTGGGTTCAAACAAGAACAAAAGCTACTACAAGAGAGGAGGCAGGACAGCAGGCAGCTGTATGGGAAGGGAGTAGCAGGAGCACCTTTTCTGACAGTAGTTTAGTTTTAGTGTGGTTTAACTGTAATTAAAAAATGCACCTTAAGGCATGCTTTTCTACAGAGCCTGAAATTGGGCCCGTGCAAAAGAGAGCAGTCTGTTAGTGCAACTACTTACGTTAGTACAAGTACCAGTGATCTCTGCCATGGATCTAAAGCATCAACTATACCAGTAAACCATGTAGGAATCAAGATGATCCTCCAAAGTGGACAGTTGCCATCTTCCCGTTTTAATTAAGGAAATCAAATACAAAAACTGCTCTGAGAAAATGCTCCATTTGCAAGTTCAAACATTCACATTACATAATGTCAAAACTAATTTTTTCCTAGAACTTTATTAATTTCCCTTATGCATACAAATTGTGATGCTATCTGTAATATTCAAATCAACTGAAACTTACAAGACCCTTGGAAAATTGAATCAAAATCTGATTATATGAAGTGGAAAATTTTCCTTTCACTCTTCTCTTAGATCAGTTAAGGCCAACATTTCATCAACTAATACGAAGGTGATGGCATAAATGTCAAGGAACACAAGAATAGATTATTTTTAATAATTTGTTACCCACACAGCAACACTACTACACTCTTACATTTTTACTTCTATGAGAAGTTTCCACCAAAATCATAGATGAGTTTTGTATGTTACAGGAAGCGTGATTTGGGTGACATATAGTAGAGGTACATGGTAGAGTGCTAAGCAAATTTATAAACATATGAGAAAAATGGAATTATAAAATTCAGACTCCTCTGCAAACAAAGAAAAACCACAATCTGTTAATGCTTCTTTGTAAATATTTTCACCCCCTTACAGTGTTCACCCCCTTGGACACCACTTTTACCTACCCTATCAGCTTCTCCTGCCAATGTTTCTGATTGAACTTTTTATCATCTAGTGCAGCCTGAGGATTCTGGGGGAATTGTTTGTAGCTTTGTCTCAAATAAGTACAACATCTTCCCATATGGGATCTGTAGCAGCTGCAGTAGTATCATCAGGGAAAGCATATTTTATTACCCTCAATGAGGTTGACAAAATGACATTAGGGTATCGTCAGTTGTAACGTGTGGCTTATTTAATTAGGTACACAACTACTGGGAGAATTCCCAAAATGGAATATATACGAGACAATTACTAGATACACAACACGAAGTGCTTCAGAGCTTTGATCTCCAGATACTACCTTCAGAAGGTCCACGTGCAGTACACTCTTATTCTCCCTAAATGGTTAACTTGGGTGCTTCATGGTTTAGCTTGTGTAGGGAAGCAAATAATTATTGTTTCAGACGGAAAATAGCTTTTTCCTTAGGATTAAATAATTAATAGTATTACTATTAGAAAATAATTCTCCAAGACGTCAAGAATCTTGGTTGCAAAATATTTTTTATATTAAAATTAAGGACTAGCCTTATTATCTTCAGATAATCTCATGAAAAAGGGTAGAAGAATAAAGCAGTGTAGCCCTTTGTATTTCCGAAAATACTTGTGTTAGAAATATTCCACCAACCATTCTCCTGTGTATGTCTTGTGTCTCTACATTTTTCTTGGGAGCAAAGGTCAGTTCTTTATGACATTTCCTATTTTCCTTCCTGAAAGAACTATTTACAGCAGAAATTACCAGTTTCTTCTGAATTTTTCTTTACTTCAAAATAGCTTTAAGATTTTGTCTCTTTGACTTTGGATTCCAAAATATGGTACAAAACTCAGGCCCTAAAGCCACAGCAAGGCCATGTCTAAACATAGGACTGCTCTGGTCTTCCAGGAGAATTCACACATTGTTTTTGCAGTCTGGAATGGAATGACAAGGCTATGCCGCCCTTACTCCTTAGAAGAAGCTGCACAAAGATTTCCCAGGTCTGGTTGTGATACAGGCAATGTCTAGTGCAGTGCTGTTAAGTGCAAACCAATACGGAAAAGTGTTTGATGCTAAGATTGTGGCATTCATACAATACACATTTCAGTAGCTTTTAAATTGGAAGAGCACTAATCTTAACAAACCACGGTAAATAGGAAGAATGAGGAGATTCACTTCAAAAGCTCACTTCTGATCTAAATTAAAATGCTGCCCAAGACACATCCATACCTTCTAACAAAACAAAGCTATCATCTGACACGGGAAAGGAAACTACTTTTTCATGGCAGGGGTAACTGGAAGGAATGCCTGGTATGGATTTCAACAATCACTGTGTTCTTTTTACCATTTATAGTAAATAAACTAATTTCAGAGATTTTATAAAGTATATAAGCTCTAAAATATTCATAATTTATTCAGATTATCTGAAAGCATAAATGTTGCAGGTATTTAGAATGGGCAGATCAGTTGCAGGAGCTGTTGTGTGCACTAATGAAAATTGGGGAATTACTGTTACAAAACTGTTTCTTAGGAAAAATGTGGTTTGCTTTGCATAACACCACAAGATTTGAAAAAAGAATGTAGTCACATCATGGAAAAAAGATACTCTATTTATGCTACAGGGAAAGTTGCATGTCCATGTAAGTACAATACATGTCTAGGCAACTTGGGCAGCTCTTACATTGGGGACAATCCTCATCAGAACTTCATAGTCTCACTAAAATGTTTGTTGTTCTTACACAAAAATCAGCATACCGCTTAAAGCAAAATAAACGTTCTGGTCCTCAAAACTCTACAGAATGAAGTATTTTATCCTTAACATAGCGGTCAGAGCAAGTTAATCTAGTACATGGATACATTATAAATAAATGTTCTCCTTTGGGGTTACAGCCAAAAAAATCTGCTTTATGCAAATTAATGTGGACAGGCCTAATGTCTGGGCAAAATATGCCTGCAAAGTTTATTTCATTCTTTAAAACAAAACAAAACAACCATCAAACAGTTTTAAGAAGGTAGACCATACCACAGAAACCAGAGTCAAAATAAGGTGTGGGTATAGCAGAGGGAGTGGAACAGCAAAACAGAGGAAACAAGGCTGCCGGCTGGAGCTTCTGCCCTGCGTTTTCAGTAGCTGAGATTTTTTCTTCCACCAAGATGGAACACCAGATGAAACACTAGATGTTTTAATACTGAGTTACAGAAATAAGATTGCCAATTTTACTACAGTACAGCCAGCAGCCCCCAAAGCTGGGAAACCACAGAGACGGCCTCTGCCCTCACAACCGCGACACCTCCCCGCACGCTGAGAGAACAACCCCCAAAAGAGTTGAAAATAGCCTAAAACCCACTCCCCCGTGTTGGCTTAGATCATTTGTCTCCGAGGAGGGGGGAATGGGGGGTGTGGAGGGAAAGAGACGGCCACCGCCCCTCACAGCCCGACCTGCTCGCGGCCTATCCGTAACATCTCCTTCCCGCGCTCAACAGCCGCGCACTCAGAGACGGCACGGCACGGCACGGCACGGCACGGCACGGCACGGCACGGCACGGCACGGCACGGGCCCCCCGAGGGGGATGCTGGGAGTTGCGGTCCGACGCCCCGCCGGTCGGAACTACAAGTCCCATAACAGCTGGGGGGGTCACGGGGGTGAAGGGGCAGAGGGAGGCGGCGCCATTTTGAGAGCGAGGGCTTGCCAGCGCTCCCCTCCCTCCCCGGCTGCCGGGAGTGCGCTGCGCGCCGAGGCGGCGGAAGACGGGCGGGCCCCTCTGCCTTGAGGTTGGTCTCCTCACCCGCATGTGGCTGTGGCTTCTGTTAAGGGGGCCGGGAAGGCGCTTCTCCCCGCCACCACCACCACTGCTGCCACCGACGTGTGGCAAAGGGGGACCGTGGCCGAGTGCTCGGGTCGCCGCGGCCGGGTGGGGAGGGCGGCAGTGCGGGGGCAGCGGTGTTGGCGCACAGGAGCCGACCGCTGAGGCTGTGGGGCATCGCTGCCGAGCTGAGGGAAGTGTGTGTGGGGCGGGGAGGGGGGTGCCTTACCCTGGGGGTGGTGAGGGAGCGGCTGACACACCTACCGGGAGTTGGGGCTGGCGGCTCCCGGCAGCCGCGCCTTCGCCTCAGGCACGCCGCTCCCAGCGGCGGCCTTGCCGCCGCCATCCCGGTGCGGGAGCAGCGCCTGCTTCCCCCGGCTCTGAGGTGGGGCCTGCCTCTGTGTGAAGGAGGCTGGCCTATGTGCTTTGCCGCCTCCATACCCAGAAAGAGGTGGTCACACAGGCAAAACCAAGCAATTCCGCCTGTCTTTAAGTTCTGCCACATGTGTCTTCTTTTTCCATTTGGAAATTTATTGTATAGGTGGAGCTTAAGGCCATGAGTAGTAACTTCATGTAACTTCAGTAACATGGTTGAGACTTCTGGATGTTTGGCAGGTTAAAGTGGTAATTTAGTGTTGCAGGTGCCAGCCAAATGAATCACATATGCCAGCTCAGGTTCACTGCTTACAACCAGTTCTTTACAGAAATACGTCATACCCTATCCAATTCAAGAGACAAGACTGTCGCTTAGATTGCACTTTCTCAGTACATACTTCCTCTGTTCTCCCCAAGAATGCAGGCGGAGATGCTTTTGCATGCAACTTCACTGTCTGAAAGGATAGCCACAGAAAGTCTGTTAAAGATTAGCAAGAAAGGATATTCCTGTGTGGGACAGTCACAGAGCAGCATTCTCCATCATTAGAGATATAGTTGTGCAGCAAGTGTTCACATACTCTCTGTTTGCATTCCACATCAGAGTATGTGCTTTGCTTAAACACCATCCCAGAAGACAGATGAGGACGTAGAAACTAATAAAGCAACTTTTTAATTCCAGTCCTGGTTTTGAGTGAAGGTAGAGTAACATTTTTGTATAGATGGGGGATAGAGTCCCCGATTCATATGATTATGTCATTCTTGTTTTCTAATTTACTAAAAAGAGACTGAGAAACTGAGAAGCTGGAAGTATGCATAAAATGTATATATGTTGAGAGGAGGAGAGACCATAGTACCCACAACGTTGTTCCACCAATTCTGGGGAAGAGGAATAGTTGCATGGCCATGTTTCTTCCCCTTCTGACATTAGTGCTGTCTTCCAAGTAGTAAAGTCAAATGCAAACAGTAAAATCTCCTTGGTTTAGACATTTGGAGGCTGAGGATGGCAAAATTTTCTTCCTTTGATGAGATCATGAGATGAGAAAGTGCCCAGAGTAACACCTTTTCTTGTCAGTTTTGCAAGTGAACATGAGATGATAAATGTTACTTACAAATCTTCCCTTAATACTACCTACAGATCCTTTTCAGATAAAGGAAAAAAAAACTTCATTTCTTGTCCAGAATGAAGAGCATGTGACATTTTATTAATATTTACTCCTAGAAAGTTGAATTGTTCACAAAAAGCAGCAGAATAAACCCCCTAATAGGAAAATACTTTCTTTCTTGTTTGGTACTGCATCTGTTTTGGTGGGGGGATTTGCTGAATAAACTACTTGGCACTTGATTTATAATAAAATGACTATTGCTTTTTATTGCATTCTGTCTAGACCTCTGGAATACAAAGGGAAATCCACGTAATTCTAACTAATAGATGGATAATGGCATGACTGCATGTCACAGTGGTTACTGCCATCTTGCTTTGTTTTTAATTGCTCTCGTTTTTCTGAATCTTTCTGGAACTTACTGGCTCATTCTTAGATTGCAATCTGTTTGGGGCAGGGATTGCTTTTTTGCGTTAGTTTTAGAAAACATACAACCAAGTGGTCTTGTTCCCTAACAAAGGTCTCTAGTTGTTCCGAAACCAGAAGCATAATAACAAATTGCAGATTTAAATTTAGGTCTTATTTGACTAGTACTGAATTATAAATGCCATCCAGCATCTGTTTGATTGGTGTTAAATTAATTAGTTGAGTTCAGTTTGTGTCACAGAAAATAATCCTTGTGATTGAAGTATTTGCATTTTTGTTGGTCATGTTAGTAGTGATTTCAGTCATCAGTTTGTGCATTGGAAATTGGCACGTTTGTGCTGTAAAAGAGATTGATAGCACTTGGCAGATTAACATAGGTCAGTAGAGAACACAGGTTGTTGATGTAATTCATTTTTCAAATATTCACATTTTAAAAGCATGATTTGTAAATTACTTAAGATATATCATAAAATGTGACTGCTAGATTGGTACAGCACTGATGTTTCTTTGCTAAAGATGTGCAATAATGTGGCAATTCTGTTTAAACACGACTTCCAGTAGGTGATGTCTGCTTTTCTTCTGGTTGAGTACATTTTAGTTGTGACTGTGGAGGGTCTGAGAGTGCATATCATAGGCCTGAATAACTTCTGCTTTTTTATACTTTACTTCAAAAATGTGCATGCTGATAATGTATTAATTTTTTTCTAAGATGCTTCATGCTGAAAGTAGAGTAAGGCTCTTGGACTGTCAGGATGAAATCGCAATTGAACCATGTTCTAAAAAAATGAAGTCAACAGAAGGGGCTTACGAGAAACTCTCTGATGATGATAACCAAGGTGTTCAAGAGGAAGTGGATGCTGAGAGAACATCAAATGATTTGATACCAGCGTATGCCTCAGATAACCAAGGGCAATATGAAATGCAGAATCAAGAGGAAATACTTACTGGTGTCTTGGGAACACTGAATGAAGTGCTTCCTGAATATAATCTAGCGCTTAGTCAGCCAATTGATTCAGAAACTGTGCAGAATGTAAATCCTCCATTTGCATCAATAAATGACACTAAAGTTGAAGAAAAGAAAGGCCCTTTTATTACAAATAGTGCTGGTGAAGATAATATTAGAAATAGCAGTGCATCATTCTTGGTAAATAGAAATGCATCAGATGGTGAGTTTTTTACAAGCACAGAATTTATTGGGCCGATTTACAAGCCTGTCGAAAGTAACAAACAGGACAAATCTGGTAGTTGCAATGAATGTAGAAGCAGTGAGGGAGATTGGAATGAATTGCATGAAAACAGAGCTAAAAGAAAGGAGGCAAAGAAGATGCAGACTATTTCTTCTGCTGTACCAGAAATAGATGATGAACTGGACCAGTTCTATAAAGAAATTCACCAGCTGGAAAATGAAAATTTAGATACTAATTTTCAGGAAAAAGAAAATAAAACTTCTCAGGAACAATACTCTCCATATAACTGTAGTCAAACCTCACAAGACGATTATCAACGCGTATTGTTGGGCAGCCCACAACCATTTTATGAGAATGGACAGTGTTTCTTTGGGGAACAGAACAATCAGAAAACAAGCAGTGAGCAGCAGTTTGTCGTGGAAACAAGTGGCTGGAAAACTGAAAATACCTTTAACGGACAAGTGGATTCTAAATATTGGAACTACTCAGTGCCTGAATTCAGACCTGCTTGGCAGTCAACAAAGTCTTTCATAGTACCTCAGGGACCTCTTCCTCCTAGATTCAACCATCAATTGCATTTTCAGATACTTAATTCCCCACCACAAAAACCAAATGCTCTCCCTTCTCAGAATGGTGAACTTTCTTACAAAAATTATGATGGTTACCATGGAAATACCGATATCAACAGTCATGGTCCATTGCTTGATCAAAGTACCAACTATGCTGGTGATATTGATACCCATACTACTCAGGTCTTCATAAATGTAAATAATGACCAGAACGGACTCCAAAATAATGGTTTCTGTGAAACCAGAGAAGAGTGTTGGAAGGATCCAAAAGCTGACAACACAGGAGGAGTGTACAGCTTTTCTTCCTTTCAGTTACCTGAAGAAAGATTTGGTTGTTCACAGAAATTGCTCCTCATCTTAAGAGGCCTACCTGGTTCGGGGAAATCAACACTTTCTCGGTAAGCAAAGATTTAAAGTTTGGGAAGCTTATTTGAATCAAAATTTTAAAGAATTAAAAAAAAAAATATCTGTAAGGACTTGGCAGACTTTGATATTTGTAAATTAGGCTATTAAACTGCAGTAATTTTTACTTAATGAGGACATGAGACAGTATATATTGAAAAAAATTGGGGTTTTTTGGTCTCCTTTAGAGCTTTGATGAACAGGAGCTGTTTTATGTTAAATTTAAAATGTTCTGTGTCCATTAAATTGCATAATCTCTTACTCTGAAACTTTCAGTTGTACTAGGATGTGATGGTCTGCCTCTTTTTTTTATTCTTAAATTCCTTCATTTAAAAAAATCTTTCGTCAAATCTAGCAGCATTAATTTGATTGAACCAGAAGTACTTTTTTATGCCCATGCAAAAATCTTCAAAGACCATTAGAAGAATTTTGCTAGTCTGAAAATACTTAATTTGTTTTCAGTGTGTTAATGAAAATGAGCATAATCTCATTTCCTTTTTTTCATACTGTGCTCTGTCAACTTATCTGTTTATTTGTGAACAACACGCAAGAAAATATTTTCCCTTAAAAATATACTTGTTGAAGTCTGACAGGTTAAAAGCAAGTACCACCTCCAACTTGGATTTTAACTTTTTTTTTTGGCCTAGTTTAAAAAGCACGTAAGTTGACATAGAGCACAGACACTATTTGTGTTAAGTGAAAATAGTTTTCTCTTGCACGCCAAAAAAAAAGTTACTATATCAGTACTTACTGATTGAGCTTCATCTAGAAACTGGACATCACAAATAGGATGGCTTCTGTGGTTATCTTCTGTTGTATGCTAAGAGTTTATTAAATAGATACATACAGTGATCATGTTTTTCCTTGGTTTATGTATAAAGGACTAAGCACGCTGTTTGGTTTTTACCCTGATATTTAGGAGACGGTGATATCCGTATCATAGAAGAATACCAATTAGAAATTTCTAGCTTACATATTTGTATAATTTTAACTATTAAATTTTCTAGTTACTGAGTGCTCTATTTTGCAGATCTGCATTTCTGAAGCTGCATGAGCCTATGTAGGTATTATTGCAGTAATTTCTTTAATGCATGAAGGCAACACAGAAAATTAAAAGAAAAAAAAACCCTGTGGGGAAAAAATGCTGCCTCATTCAGTGCACGAATTGGATAATACTTGATGTGAAGATATCTGATAGAATAGAATAGAATATTTTGTTTTCCATGTTTTGTGTGGTGAATTGTCTTTGAATCTTTCTCCAAATATGTTATTCGTATTATCTGAAATATTCTAAATATCTTCAGGTTTTTATGAACACATATTCTTACTTTTTTCATCTGTTGCTAGTGAGATCAATTACTAGTTTCATTTAACAGATGGGAAAGTGGGCACTATGAGATCAAGGTCAAGAATAGTCACCAAATTTGGGTGCAGAATTTGAACTGTGTGGGACTTGTTTTTCAGTGTATTCCATTATATGCAGTTTAATATAGTCAAAGCTTGGTTGCAATTGTTAATTCCCATGAAATCACGTCTCAGAGTCTCAGGTACCTGGTGGTGGGGGAATCCAGAATTAATGTCTACCTATGAGGAAAATATATGTATTATTAATTAAGCCTTATTCTTAAGGCTATAAGTTGACTGTGTTTGTGTGTGTAACATCATAGACTTCTGCACCATAGACTAGGACAGCAAATACAGTCTTCTGGTGTCATATTAGTACCCACAGGTATCTTTGCAGGCTTGGCATCTTTAGCACCTGCAGACAAACCTCTACTACTTGTGCTAGCAAAATGACTGTGAAGGAAAAGCAGAAAGGTGACATCATCTGTGTGGATCAGCACTAGAAGGGAATGAGATGCATCTTGCAAGTGGGTTTCCCAAGTATGAACTGACAGCAGAGCAGTAGTGAGACCCAGGAATCTTGAATTCCTATCTGGGTTTTATGCAAAGTGAGGGTTTGTAAGTACAGGCACTTTTCCTCCTGCTCCCAAACTTGACCCATGTCTGTCCTGAATCATCCACTGAAGTCTGTGTTTTGTTTTGACACTTCCATCCCAGCTGCTTGGAATCACAGGCATGTTTTTTGGAAGAGGCTTCTGGAGGTCAACTAGTCCATTGTTCTGCTTGGAGCAGGTTTATCACCATCGTTGGATCAGATCAGCTGTGTCTTTATCTAGCCTGGTCTTGAAAAACCGACAAATACAGAGTCCACAGTCTCCCCAAACTTTTCTGGTGCAGTACTACCTTCCTAGTAAAGAAGTTCTTCCTCATCTCCAAACTGAAGTTCCCAAGCCATAATTTGCCTGTGTTCTCCTCTGTTATGCCATGTGCTGTTACCTGATAGAACCTGACTCATCATCTTTGCAGTTTCCTTTCAGATAAGGGGATAGGCTTATTCACTCTAATAGGCTGATATCAGATGGCCTTTTACTGTCTGTATGGCCGGACTAAACAAGCCCAGCTAGTATTAACCTCTCCTCATAGGTTGTATGCCCGTAGCCATCTGTTCAACCCGTTCATGGTTTTCAGCATGTCGTTTGAACTGGGAAGCCCCAAGTGGACACAGTATTTCAGAACTGACCGCACAAGAGCCGGGTAGAGTGTGGATGATAGCTTCTGTTGATCTACTGGCCACATTTTCTCTAATAAAGCCCAGCATGTGGTTTGCTCTTATTCTGATGGGAGCAAACCATTTGCTCATCTCCAGTTTGATGTCCACTGTAATCCTCAGATCCTTTTCAGCGGAGCTGCTCAACCAGTTGCTTTCCATCCTATACTGATGCTTAGGTTTCTTTTTCACCAGTTGCAGAACTTTGCGCTTTTCCTTGTTGAGCTTCATGATGTTTTGCTTAGCCTGGTGCTCAAGTTTCTCAACGTCCTTCTGGATAGAAGCCCTGCTGTTCAGTATGTCAGGCATCACTTCCTATTTTGGTGTCATCTGCAAGTTCTCTGCCTCATCATCCAGGTTAACGATGAAGATACTGAAAAAAATGGTCCCACTGTCATCCCTTGCTGTACTCTGCTTGTTACTGACTGGGAGATGATGTCAGCAGCCTTAATAATTTCAAAGTATGCTACATTCATCACTCTGTCCTCATCCACAGAGGCAGCTGCTTCATCAGGGAGTGCATTCTGGTCAGTAAAGAATGATTTGTTGCAAAACCCACATTGACTCTTCCTGGTTACCTTAATTTCCTTCACATGTTTGGAAATAGATTCCAAGATGATGAGCTCCATTGTCTTTCCAGGAACTGAGGTTAGGTGAGGTTGAGCAGCCTTTAGTTCCTTGGGTCCTTGTCTTTACTTGCCTCAAATATGAGCATAACATTAACTGTTTCCTAGTCATTGGGGAGCTCCCCTCACCTCTTTGATTTATTTCCTGCCTTCACCTGACCTAGACAATCCCAGCCTCCTGAGGCTCATTCAAGTTCCTGTCTCTTTATCCATCTATTTCCAGTTTTGTTTTCCTATTGCTATGCAACCATGGCTTTTGATCTGTGCTTGCTAGCTTCACGTCTGCTCCTAAATTCTAAGCTGATTTCTCAGTTCCTTCTTCTCTGCCCCACTTTCTTCCCAGATTCATCTTGTCACTGTTTCAGCTGTTGGTATTATCTCATTCCCAGCTTCATTGTACCAATTTCTTCCTTGCACTTCACTCTTTCCCTTATCCCTATTTCCTAGCCCTGCTGCCAGTACCAAGTTGCATGTTCCAGTTGTTTGTTCCAAGTTGCATGTTCCAAGTTGTTTGTACCATAATGCTTCCCATGTCCTTCCTATTTTAGGCCAATTTTTTTCCTTCTCTTGCCATTCTTAAAACTGTGTTGGGAGAAATGTGTTCTTGGAATGCAGTATTGGTACTGAATCAGCTTCCTGCCACTACAAGAATGCTCTGTTTGGGAATGGGCTTACTGGAGTGAGATTCTTTGCATTTTCTGCTCTACTTTGTACAAAAATGAGTACTTTTTCACTATTATTTTCTGTGCACATGACATTTTAGAGTCCTACAGCTTGGTCAGATTTACAAAAAAATTTTGCAGGAAAACCAAACGCATGTGCTTTGCCAGATTTAACTTCCTCAATCCAAAGCTGCTCAGAGAAAAGCTTGGAATAACGAAACATGATAAAAATGCTGTATTTCTTCCTTGGTTTTAGAAGTGATTGACCATTTAGTTAGAAATTTTCTAAAACAACTTGGCCAGACAGATACCCAGCAATGATATCTTTAGCCCAAGTAACAAAAGTCTGCTACAATTAGAAGTAGATGATAATGTGATTTTATAATGCTGGAAAAAGTTACAAGACTTGGATTTTTAGGATATTTTGCTACTGAACTTGGCAGCAATTGCAATTTTCCATTCCACCATAAACATCTGAACATGAATTTGAATAAAAAGGAGCTTAATGAGGTTGAAAGAACAAATATTGGTGTAATTTAAGAAGTACATTTTGAATTAAATCCACTATCAGGAGTATATAAAGACAGTCATCTTTTCCTGGGGCTTGATCTTCTGAATGGAGGAGTTAAAAAGTTAGTATTTGTAGCTGAGTGTAGAAACAGTTGTGTGCTGTTGTTTCTAATGATGTATTTCTTTAAACAGTGTTACGAGCACTGCTTTTAAAGTAGCATTTACATAGCTTAGTAATACTATAGATTTTAACATGATATTCAGTTATTGCCTATTTTTTTCCTCATCTGTGATATGTTAGCTATTTTAAATAGGTGAATTATTAGATTCTAAGAGATCATCTTTATTATAAAATAATCTGTGAAAGTAGGTGAACCAGGATGCAGGTTGTGGGACCATTTTAGTTTTGAAGAAAAATTAAGGCAGGATTTATGTGTGCGTGTGCACTGGAAAAAAATGTGTTTTGGTTTGGCGACTAGTTAAAATGAACATTTTGGTTTCAAGGTGAGTTTTGTACGACGAGCTAATATCTTCTGTTAGATCAGATAGCATGTCTGGAAAAAGTAGGTAAGCTGCTTTAATTTTTATATCTGCTTTAATTTCACTGTCCTACTATGCTCAAAGGTGGGTGTTCAATTGTAGGGAAGGTTTAGGGTGAAAAAGCTGGATTACAGCAGTTGGATAATACTGCTACTCGTTTCAGGCATGTGCACATATTGATGCTGACTGATTTATAATTTGACTGTCTTTAGAAATGTCTTTATCTTATTTTTTTTGCTTTCTCCATCTCTCAAAAGTGGAATATCATCTCTTTGTGGGTTTTAGATAGTAATGATGCTTTCTTTGCATAGATGTGCTTTTTGTTGTTTCTGTTTCCGGTTCGTGAGCTTGGGATAAATTTTATTTCCAAATACAAATTAGAAATATGTGAATTATTCCATATGACATTGACAAGTATGTTTGTGTTCTAAATTTTACAAGTTTAAATACTATGAATTCTGAAAGAGGTCATTGTCAGGCTTTTAAGATCTTATGTTTTATGATTTAATTTCACAATTTAGAAACGGGCTGCTATCATTGCTGTAATAATTGAAGTTTCAGTTCATAAACTCATTACTTTGTGATAGCTTGTGTGTTGTGTATAGGGTAAGGGTTCTGTTACTCTGGCCTCTCTGATGGTCACTTTGCCTTCCTAAATTCTGTAGTTTTAAGATTATTCTTGGAAACACAGTTTGCTGTATTAAATCTGTTATATCTGTTATATAAGTTCATAAATAAATTGTGGACTTCAAGGAAAAATAACAAAATAATTCAAGAATAAACTTTGTTGATGGGTTTGCAAGATTCCCGAACTCTTGCCATTGTGTTTCTTTATTGCTACAACTAATGATGTTTGGAAGATACGACAGAAGAATTTGAGTAGGTGAATTATTCTTCAGAACACTGAGCAAACAGAGTCAGTTCCTAAAAATAAAAATGAATGCCCCATTAGTCCCATTAGTGTTGATTCATCAGTTCATATATATTCTTACAGAAACCTGATGGTCAGGCTCTTAGGAGCTGTAGGGGTGTGTCTATCTACTCAGCTAGTAGAAGAATCCCAGTTATTATGTGCTATCTTTTTTATAAAGTCAGATGATCCTTACTCTAAGATGTGTGTATATACATTCAGCACACAAAAAGGGACTGTGGAAGATGGATCCAGTTTTTCTAGCATTATTAATTGGCAAATGTAGCATGCTGTAAATAAGAAAATTGGGCCATGTTGAAATCATGGCCAAGTAACTTAATGAATATAAATTCCTGTTAAATATTTTATACAAGAGAGGAATAGATATGAAAAAATGCTGTTGTCTGTGGTGTGTATGATTTACTGGTGCCATTTTATCTACTTAGGACAAAAATAGGCTTTGAATCCTTCTGTGCTCTCCTAAACCCATGTAATATGCATCCTATTAAAAGACCTAGCCTCTAACAAAAATAAGTATTGAACAATGTCCAAAAAAAGTGGCTGTACTTTTGGTTTATCATGCTCTGCTTTCTGAAATAGCATTGCTATTTATCCTGAGGTAACCTTAATACTCTGGAAAAGGGAGAAAGAGCAAGAAGGAAGAAAACAGCTTGTATGCAGCTTTGATCATGTTACTCAACAGTTGCATCATTAGTAGTTTCTTCTGGTCCTCAGTAATCTGAATTTTGTTGTTACAACTCTTTGTATTTTAAAAGCAAAAATAACCAACAACATAGTTGTGGGACAATAAAAGTGTAGGAATGTAAGTTAATATATAATACAGTGTCCCAGGCTTTAAACTATGATCCATAACAGGTCTGGTGTTGTGACAGGTGGCAAAACATAGCAAATTCCTTGTGTAGGAATTAAACTTAAGTAGCTCTTCTTGCAGATACATATAGGAAAGCTTGGTAACTTAGAACTAACATACATTTGTTTCCCTACATTATTTGGGATTTGGCCAGTTCTTTTCTGTTTCTGCCACCTCACCAGTAGTGCATCCTACATACTGCTAGTGCAGTTTGGTTTTTCTAGTCTTTAGGTACATTGCCTATTTCTGAGCTGAAATAGTTGCCTAAATTTCCATAGGACAGTGATATCTGAGTGTTGCAAAGATCTATAAATGCTCTGTGGCACTAACTGGCTGTTTTCTATTTTGAAATTTAAATATACTATAGAAAACAAAAATAGTCAAGGAGGTTTTGTAATCACACTAATTCTTTAGATCAGACTTTAAACAGAATTGTACTGTTACCTCAGTTTTACAGGGTTTTCCTTTAAACCCCAGTTTCCAAGGACACTCTGAAAATAAAGTTTACATTTGGCAGAATGGGGATTGCTCATTGGGATGGTTTAATGTGGATTTGATTTGACAGAGATTCTGATATTATTGATCAGCCAGCAGTTAGTTATGTCCTGTAACTTTGCTATAATCAGTTTCTCTGACTCACAGGTATTTGTTGGTGTGCCTGGTCAACATATCGGATGAATTTTAGTTAAATCCAAAAGTCAGCTCTGTGATGCTTCCAGAAGGTGGGACTGTGGCATTTCATGACAATGCAGTTACAGAATTCTAGAAAAGCTTAATGGATTTTTGTAGTATTCCTACATCACCCATTACGATAACTTCTGTAATTAATAAACATATTATCAGTAATATAAAATATTACAACATAGAGTAAAAATAAACATGTTAACAGTCAACATGGCAACTGTCGCTCTGAGTTCCCCTTTTTACCCTCATTGGCTTCCTCACAGTGTCTTTTATTGTTTGCTAAAGTATACTGAAATTTCTCCCATAATCTTTAATGTTAGCTGTGCAAGAAGCAGAATGTAATGCAACTTATTCTGACCTACAAATGAAGTAAACTTCTAGCCAGTAAAATATTTATGTTGCTTGGAAATGGCAGGCCTAAAAGACTGGGTAAATGTGAAATTTGCGTTGCAATCTTTTTCTCTTTTTTATCTTTATGGATTCTAATTTGAATCTCTGCATTTTATCCATTTGTTTACAAATTTGTTTTGCTTTGGTTTGTCTGCTTGTTTTTCCCCCCATAATAATTCATAGTATTTTTGAGAGAATATTCTGTCAGATTTTGTTGAAATTGGTCTATATGTCCAGAAGTCACCATGGAATGGCATTGCCTTAGGAAACCAAGGTAAAACACTCTAATCAACTGGTTTAAGTGATTTGAGAAGTGATTGTTTTTCTCCTGATTTGAAGTAATACGTGCAGGGATAGTAAAAGGCATGGCTTTCCTATCACCCTCTTAGCACTAAAGTATGAATGATAGGGAAAAACAATATCATTCCCTGATAGAAACTGAGATATGAAAAAATCCTATCTTAAATTTCTTGTCATCTATTAGACTGAAACTACAGTTCTACAAGATATGGTAACCCGTGTAGCAGCTTACTGCTGCTCAACCAGGGGAGGTCTCCATTGATAGTTAGCCGCTTTTAATGTATCACCTTTGGGGGCCTTTTCTTAAATAGGCTCAACTGCTAAAGCTTCAGAAAAGTAACCTGGGGGAAAAAAAAAAAAAAAAAGGATTGCTTTCTTCTGAGTATGAATTCCAGTGGCTTATAGATCCAGTGAGTGCTAGAGTTGATGAGAAAATAGAGGCAAGTAAGACTGTGTCACCAGGATTGGGAGAGAAGACATAGAACTGGAATAGAAGAGTATAGGATCTTGAAGGCCACTCTTCTGTAATCCTGACTTTCATTAGTAGGACAATCTTGAAAGTTTGCGATCTTTCATTTTTTTTTCTGAAAATAGGGAAATTGCTGTAAACATTAGTAGGCTTTTCTGCTGTTCCTGTTCAACTCACATTGTATGTGCAAGCAGCATGGGCAAAGGTCAGAAGAGGGCATGCTAAGAGTTCAAGATGCTGAAAAAAGATTTAAACATCCAGTTCATTTCTCAGCTGCATCCAGATTCCTCATGATCAGATGGGTTTCTAGAGATAATTCCAAATGAAAATTGATATGGAAAATGTTAGTAAATACATTAAATTACCATGAGGTACTTAGAACTTACTGCAATGTAACCATAACTTAGATGGGTGCAAACATCTCTTGGGAGTGGAGGAGAAGAAACAACAAATACAGAAATAGTAGAGAGGGGGGAAATATATTGCTTTAATTTGGATTAGAATTATTGGTAGTCCATATGAGTGTACTTTTATAAACCTGTTTGCAAGAAGTTCAGAAGTAGGGCATAGGTAAATTTATTTTAGCTATATTTTTTTCTGTGTCTGTCTTTTTTTCTATCTGCAAAATAAAAGTTAAAATATTTTTGTGTTTTCCTTTGTTTAACAGTGTTCTGCTTGGTCAAAGCCATGATGGCATTGTATTCAGCACCGATGATTATTTTCGTCATCAAGATGGATATACATATAATGCTGCTCAGCTTGGTGATGCCCATGACTGGAACCAGAAGAGAGGTTTGAATGCATAAGAGGAATCCTATTCAATTATGCTTGTATTTAGAAAATAGAAGTATAGCTTAACATGCATGTGTGTTAATAGTCTATATGAAAAGGAGTATTTATATATATATTTTATTACAGAGTATCTAGAAGTATATATTTAAAGTATTATTTTAATTAATGTGTGTATATATACATTAAAATTTGAACTTATAGAAGGTTCAGAGTTAAAAATAGAAAATCTCTCTTCTTTGTGCTATTACCTGCTGATTTGTTACATTTGATACTAGTATCTTGATCAGAACTAAACCTTTTTAATGCTGACAGCAGCAGAGTATCCTATTTTTTTCCAGTATCTTTCCTGATCTGAGGTTCATCCAAAACTTAAGGAATTCCTTTCTGAGGAAGATTTTAGTTCACTTGTGTAGATTAACAGCTTTAGTAAGTCACCTTTCTTAATACCTAGCAGTGTCCAAAGGTTGGGTTTAATTGGTAAGGAAGTAGATACCTGGGGTGAGAAGGGTAGCAGACAGATTCTTGCTCTTTCTGTAGCAGTTTTCTAAGAATCTCATTATCTGTTTGATCTGCATCAAGGAGTGGACAAATGGAACAACTCCATCGCCTGTGCATGCAGATTACTCTCTGTGCTGCAGTGTCTCAAGCAGAAGCTTCCTTCCTGTCTAGAGGACTGCTTCTTCGCATCAAAAGATACAGAGGGCCAAGGAAAACAAATACATTCTCCCCTTTCCTCCCACCCTCACCCTAATGCAAAGTTTATGACACATCACGGAACACTTCTGTATTAACAGTGAAGGAATTTTTTAGAGCAATCATTAGAATATCAATTATAAAGAGCACTTTTGAGGTTGGAGTGCAGCAATAATAAGTACTTTGAATGAAGTTCCCAGTAGGAGCCTAAGGAGCGGAAGAGTTGATAAGGTAGCAGCTTATGGATGAGAGGACTCAACGCTTCACAATTATAAGACCACCAAAAAATTCTCACTTGATAATGGCTTCTAGCTCTTTCTGACTAGATCTTAAGATCTCTCTAGTTCTGTATCACTTAGTTACACAGTGTTTTTGCTAACCAGAACAGTATATAATTCAGTTATTCAGTGATGTTGATAGCAAGAACAAGAACAGCTGTGCTGTGTTGTATAGAACACCCCCCACTGCGAAACATTTGACAGAATAGCTTTGGGTTGAAGTTATACTCAATTCTTACCTCCTGCTTTGACTAGATAGAGAGCTCTCTGACCTGAAGTACTTCAGAAGCTCTTGCTTTCATTTGTGTGTGGATCCTTGAAATACATGAAATGAGAACTTCAGGGGAATGGTAATCCTGATTTTTGGGATTCTTGTCTGATGAGTAAGTCTAGGTTAAAATTTTATATAGATTATATCAGCTGCATAAATTATTTATATATTTGTCATATTCCTATGACAACATATTTAGCTAGAGCTTTATAGTCCTCATGTCTGAATTATGGAGAAGGCAAAAATTTACTTTGTTCACAAATGAGAAAATTATTGTGTTAAAATTATCCTCTACCCCATTTTTGGGGAAGGAGTGAATCTATGATATAGTAAGTATAAGAAAAAAATAGTTACAAGTGAGACCCATTAGAGAAAAAAATTAATTAATTTTAGGTGAACAGAATCTCAAACTCTCAAATGTTTATAAGGCAGTGAATTACATACCTTGATACTAAAACATATACACATTTAGTGGGAAGGTTGTAAGGTCAAGTGCGCAAATATTAGATACTAGAATTAATACTAGAATTAATTTGCCACTGTGACTTTAATTGTGAAATCAATGTCACTCTTGCAGGGTTTTAGGCCCTCTCAGTTCACTTTTGTGGCTTTGCTAAGTGTCTCCTATTTTAGTTCATCGTGCCACTTCTACTGGAACTTTTGGCTGCCTTCGATGTGTTTTTAACATTGTTGACTTGACAGGTCGAGTTGGGATTTATCTGCTTTTTAAACTCTGTTTCTGTTTGGTTTGGTTTTGACAGTGGCTAATAAAATCAATTAATTAGTAACTTTTCTACTTTTAAACAAAACTTTATCTATTATATCAATACACTTAGCACTTAGATCCATAGTGAAAACAAAATGGTAGAATATGTAAGTGGGTTGTAGCTATAATAATCTTTCTTCACAAGCTTTTGTAAATTAATGATGGTCCCATTATCTTCATTACAAAATTGGCTATTCTCTTGCTACCTATATGAATCTTTTCTGAAATGCATATTTCAGGATTTTTCCCTTGTTTCTGTCAGCCTACTAGTTTTCTTTTCTAGATTTGGGTTTCAGAAAGATCATTTCTGCTAGGTTAATGCAGCCAGGGCAATATATTTTTCTTTTTTTTTTAGTAGCTTTTCCCATCAATTCTTAGTGCTCTGTTGGAACCTATTTTGTCTTTGCTTTTTTCCTCCCTTCCATCTACAAAGTTACTTCCCAGCCTATTCATTTAATTTCTTCCCATTGTATGGATTGACTTCCGTGAAGATAAATCCCTAGTTCTCTCCAATAACTTAGGGTTTTATTTCCTTCAGATCCCTGCTTCACTCAGTGTACAGATTGAGCAGTGTTCGCTAAATGGGCAGGTATTCAACAGATGTATTTTTTTAATCCTTGCACTCATTGTGGATCTCGCTTTTCATTTAATGCATACGATTTTAACTTTGTTTAAAGGAACATTATTAATTCTCCTGGAAACTTTTTTGTATGAGTGTTATTTTGGTATTTTGAGCTTCACATATTTCAGTTCTTTCATCTAGTTCATCATCTTAACTTTCCTGTGAGCACTAGTGGCATTATATTCTGAATTTTTCATTGGCAAGCTAAGGCATGGTTGCTAAAAACATCTTCCTATTTTGGATGCCAAACTTAACAATTTAGATATTTTCTTCAGGATATGTAGTAGTAATTAAACTTCATATATTCAGAATAAATTTTCACTGTCTTCATATTCAGATAAGTTCATATCACTTCTGTAAGTGATACCTGTAACTTTTGAAATTGGGCAGCCAGAAAATGAAGATCATGCAAAGTAGCGGCCACTTGGAAAGAGGTGGGATTATGTTCAAGAATATTCACCAAAAGATGATCCTTCTCCCTTTGCAGTCATCCTGACTTACTCATTATTTATCTCACAATTACTTAAAAAAAAAAAAAAAAAAGAATGCTTGGGTCATGCTGATGATCTGATACATACCCCCGAATCAACTACAGAACAAGTCCATCACATGTGCGGTAGGAGTATAGGGGAGGAAATAGTGCACAAACATGTATTTAAGGACAGTATGCAGTATGGTAATACATATGCCTTATAATTACTGCACACCTAGCCTTAATTCAGGTATTTACTAAGGTTCAGAGTTTTGCTTTGCAACCATAATGCCTTTTTTTTTTTTTTTTTTTGCTTTTGCACCCTTTCTGTGTCTTTTAAAAGGAGGACTGAATCCTTGTTCTTTTCCTGCAAGAATTTTGAAATGTAAAATTCTTGATGAGTTTGTGGCCCACATTGCTAGTACTGCTTAGAACTAACTGAAAAAAAATTTTTTTTTTCCCTTGGCTTCAATGTGTAGCATCAGAGCAATTGATTTTTTTTTTAAATGGAATTCATCTTCACAATGCTTCTGTAAAATAGATAAAGAATTATTACTATGTTTTTACTGATTAACTGAGGCACAAAGAAGCTGAGGACTAGATTTTATAAATGCCTTACTTTCAATTGTAAGATGCTTTGGAGTAGTTGTAGGAGGAGTTGAGGAATCTTCATGAATCCGATAATCATAAGTTAGAAATCTGCTTCTCCATCTCGCTTAGTTTCAGGCTGCAAAAAGAACCTCATTTTCTGATTCATGCACAAAGTAGTTCTTTTCTAAAGATTTAAAAGTTGTGTCCCTTTCTGCAAAGAACGGCAGAGGTCTTGCTTTCAAAATAAAAAGGTGAAGGAACTTAAAACAATGAAAATTTAGGTAGCCCATTTGTCCCAAAAGTGGAATACTCAAGTACCCTCTCCAGGTATTCTTCTCTGCAGGAGTTCCTTCTGAACTTCTGGTAAGAATAGCTTAACTGCTGTCCTGATTTGTATAAAATGGAGGTAGATATCAAGCTCATAAGGGTATAGAACTTGAGTTTTTCACTTCCTTGGGTAAGTCTTTGTAGCATTATGTAGAAGCTGAATGTCATAATCATGCTTTCCAGATGTACTCAAAAAAAAGTGGTTGTGCAATGTTTTTTTCAGGGACAAATCCGTAATGTGAGTTAGGAGTCCTCTGGGAACGCTTTCTGGACTGTGTAAGGGATTTAGAAGAGTGCTTGATCTCAAGATCAAAGTTAGGGTTAGGCATAAGGTAGCTGCTTAATTGATTTATCAAGACTGAAGCAGTCTTGAGCTTGCGAAGAGGTAACCATTTTAGGCGTCAGGATAACATTAAAATGTTTTCTGTGCTGTGGAGCTGATGAATCTCAGGTAGCCAACAGATTTGCATGTTTTGTCCCCTAAACTCCTCCAACCAAATTCAGTTCTGCACTGTAATCTCTAGGATGCGTCTGCTGGGTAAGAAGCAGTATACTCTTGCTGGTCCAAAGTTAGAAGCATGCTACTGTGTAAGTGTCCTGCCAAACAAATTGCATCATGACTGTGCTCTGTCTGTCTTTCCGTCAATAAAGACGATAATTTGGGTATGCCTCCTTACCAGTTGCTGTTTTGTAGAACTCGGAAGCAGCTTATTATTCCTGAAGCTTCTGCCCTCTTTTGGATTTGGTGGAAATTGGCCAGTGAGTTCAAACATTATTCAAGTAAAGACAGCATGGTTTTAATTTTTTTTTTTAATAGATCTCAGAAATATTTGATATGTGATGCCTTTCTGTGAAGATCACCTATTTCTTAGCATTTTGTTGGAGAACAACTGCAATACCTAACCACAGGTCTCAGTTATGAATGCACCATATGTTATCCATCAGGGCTGATAAAGCTGGAACCAGGATATAGTTTCTTGCCGGGATCTCTATACTCAGGAGGACACAGACTTTCAGCAGTTCTGTTGTGTTCCTTTGACTTCTACACTTCCCATCTACCCCTTTGCATCGGTTCACCACCAGCTCTTTTTTGTGCCATTCACTTAAATTTTTCTTACCTTCTTGCTTCTACTTCTTTCCATTTCTGTCTCTACCTCTCAATGCTTTTATTCCTTTTCTTAGAACAGTGTGTTTCAGTCAGACTACATTAGTGCAAAAACCATCTGGAACAGTTTATTTACATTTACCGTTTTATTTGAGGTACATAGTTGTTTATTAACTTGCACTATTTTTCATTGCAGCAAAGCAAGCAATGGAGCAGGGAAAATCTCCAGTTATAATAGACAACACTAATACTCAAGCCTGGGAAATGAAACCATACGTGGAAGTGGTAGGTTTTGTTGTGTGATTATATAATCTGTTACAACTTTTCAAACTTATCCTTACATAGGATAAGTTGGTCTGTTTTGTCCAGAAACATTTTCCTTACTCAAGTTTCTAAAGAGAGACTGCTTATTGATATGATCAGTAATTGGTATGGCAATAGTTCAGACCAATTTAAAGATTGACTTGATCTAATCTGTTTAGCCTGGAATGAAAGCTAAGACGGGTTGGGGGTAAGGGAAGTTCAGCGTGCTACCACTGTAGGGTTAACTACATCTGTTTATCATACTGGTCTATAAACTTTTTGTTACATTTTAGGTAATAATGATACACATGTATCACATTTTTCTTTGCTTGCTGCAGGCTCTAGAAAAGGGATACAGAGTGGAGTTCCATGAGCCAGATACTTGGTGGAAGTTTGATCCTGAAGAATTAGAAAAGTAAGGTTTATATTACAGAAATAATTGTACTTATATTTGTCTGTCTATCTATCTCTATATATGCACACATAAATATATATGTAGTACATTATATTTTATTCTGTATCTTATTTTATGTATAAATATAGTACTTATACTAGTATAAAATGTATTTTATTTGAATAGGCATTTTAAGATATACCTTTAAATGGAAATGTTATGGATGAACAGACAAATAAATAGAGGTCCTGTCCTGTTGGCCCAAAAAGTCGATATTAAAATTTTGTTGGATGTGAGTAGAAAAATCATTGACCCCTGTGAGAATCGCTGCTATTATAATGAATAAGTATTCTGAGAAATTTGTTGCTACAAAACGCTGACGGCAAGAAACAGGTAGAAGGCAAAAAGAAATTATGCATTTTGCAGGGAGTGCCTCAATATAAGTGCTTTGTTTTGTTTAGTTTTATAGATGTCTCAGTGTCAAAGAACAACAGTCCATTACTAATCAGTAAAGGTTAAAAAGAAAGCTCATATTTTAGATTATTTTATTGCAAGATTTTGTGAAATTGTGCCCAGTCTTCAGAGGATCTGACTTAGAGTACTGTTGGACATAGGTCATTGGACTTCTGGGTTGTGAGAGTGCCTGGGAAGCTCCTTATTATTCCTGGTTAATGTCTCTTGTCTCAGATGTATCTGCTTTAGGAATCTATGAGGTATCAAACCAATTTAGGGATATTTCATTGTTTGAAATGTAATATAATATTTTAATGGTTGATGACAAAGAGTTCTTTCACTGATTGTCATTTTATATGCTTCCAACTGACTTTGTAAAGCAGCCTCTACAATGCACGAAGTATGTGTGTATAATACTTACATTACTGACTTGGACTTTATTGTGTTTATAAATCTTTTAAAGTTTTCACCTTTTGCTCCTAAGCCACCACTAACTTATTTTTAGAGATGGAGTCCTCTCTCTGTAGGATGAATTCTAGTAAGTTTTTCAAGTTTGGGGAGCAGCACAACCAGGTTAGGAAACTGTCTTAGTAATCAGGCATTTCTAAGATGTTTGGTGTGAGATTTCCATTACATGAGACAGACTAATTTTCCAGGAAAATTCATGTTTTCACATGGCCTTAACAGGTGACAGGATAAACAAATGTGAAGTGTGGTTACCATTGAATTTTATTGTCCAGTCATTATTGTGTCCATCCCATTTATTGTCCATCCAATTGTAAGAGTAAAGTTTATATCTTTCCCAAAACCAAAGGAAAACCCTTGAACTGTGAAGTGCTTGCTACCAGTTCTTAAGAGCTTCCTAGAAATGTTTTAGCAGCTCCAGTTGCTTTAAATATTTGAATAGAGGCCCATTGTCTGGAAACTTTATTTTTTGAGAGTTTAGGAAAAGTGGTAGTGTGAGGTTTCATTTTGTTTTTCAATTGCTTGTGGAGAGAGCTCATTTTTTAAGTTTGGTGTTTTGTTTTTTTTTTCCCCATATTCGTGTGTTTGGGAAATAGATAATGATAGAGATGTTATTGTAGTTTTGGGATTCCCCTTATGAATTTTGAGCTCAACATTTTGTGCGGTACCTGGGCAAACACTATGCTAATAATAAATTTGGGTAATTTTATTAGTTGTCTGGAGTCATACATTCTAATTCCCTCCTAAACAGGATCACTTAAGACTCTTTGTTTCTGGCAGTTGGAATAAAAAATACACTACCTCCTACTTCAATTAGCAAAAGCCTTTTCTTATATTTTAGATACCTGCTCCTCATTTATTTGCTTTTAGTGGTGCTGTCTAGATTGTTAGTAACTTTTATCAAGTGATACGTCAGTATTCTAGAAGTCAGGTGCATTTCTGGATACTATTTTTATGGGGTTGTTTCTGCCAGCGCTTAGTGTGCTTGAGAAATCTGTGAAAAGGCTCTCTAGGTCAACACTGGATTAATTCTTGATGTCAAGAACATGACAGGTGTTTTAGTGTGGAATAGGTGTCAGTGTCTTTTTCTTCCTGTGTGCTTGTGAGGTACAAATTACCTCTAGAGTCACTCATGAGTGATTTTGCTTTTAGTTTAGTTTTGTGCACATAGCTTTTGTGAAAACATCTTGACTCCGCAGACACTTGTCTTGCGGTAGTGCTCAAGACTTACTGCATAGCATTTAGACCTTTATACAAAAGATTTTGTAGCTTGGTACCATTTTTAGGAAATCTTGAAAACTGCAGGTAAGAGAACAAATGAGTGGCAAAGTCACTGGTAGAAGAGAAATATTTTTATTATTTTCTTTTTTAAGTGTTTAATAAGTGTTGGATGAAAAAATTACCCTCTGTCATGTTTGTATGCTTTCTGAGTAGCTGGTCCGTTGGGAACTAGGACTTTAAAAAAAAAAAGTATATGTTTGGTTCAAGCTTTTTGTGAATAACAGGTATCCTGTGTATAATCTATATTTTGGGACAGATGTTTTAATTTTAAAAAAAGATAGATGCTGTGTAACTTCACACAAGTGAAAAGCAAACGTGTTTAATATAATCTTTTTTCCTTCAGTATGCTCATAAAACTGCAATTTGGTATTGACTTCATTAAACTTGTGCTGATTCTTTGAAGTAGTCATGTTTATGCAGGATTACTTTGCCAGTATATTGGTATGTAAGATTCTTTTAGGGTAGAAGCATTTAATAGTGACAGAACTTTGCTTTTATCAATAGATTCTGTGTTCCTCCAAGCAAAACCAGCTTCCAAAGCATAACTATCTGTTAGAAGCTTTTGCTGGTATGTCTGTATTGGTTAAGGATAGATGGCTTTATGCTCTTTCAGCATAGCTAAGCTGCCAAAGGATGAGTGAAGACATGCCTGAAGAGGAGATCCCAGTATTAAATGACAATATACAGCAGATTAGTTTCCTTTTTTAAATTAATTTCTATGCTTGATGTGATTTTGCTGTTGGTGTGATTTTATTATCCTGCCTTGTTCTTTAAGGAAAAGTACTTGCTCATTTATGAAGTGATTATACACAAGTCCATTCAGTTGTGGATGAGTGTGCACTTTATGCCCTGAGCATTTGAGCTGTAATCTTTTTCTAAGAGTACTAAGATACGGAAAATACTGAATAACTTTGTGCTTCCACCATTTGGCATAAAAGGACTTAGACTTCCTCTTCTCAGTTTTTTTCTGTCATGAGAGTCAAGTGCTTTATGGAATCCCCATATTTCTAGGGGATTGGCTTTTTTCTCTACCACTAACCTTGTTCATGTTCGTGAATGAAATCAAAACTGTTAAGACTTGTTAACTGAGAAGTTAAACATGCTGCTGCTCCTGGATTTCTTTAGCACAATGTAGAAATGAGTAGCATTTAAACAGCGAGCTGCTTGTGATGATCGCTCTAGCTTCTGATGTTGTCTCAGGGAAGAGTGCCTATGAGAAATGCTCTACTTAAGCCTTTTCTTCCCAGAAAGAAAGCTGATAAAAATACACCTTAAGGAGCCAGCATAATTCTGAGTACTTCTGAGATCACCAATTCTTCTCCCGTTCTGAATGTGAAACTAGTGTGTACCTACAGTATGCTTTGAACCCTCATCAACTTGATACATACTTTTTTGTGGTAATAATGTGCACAAACTCTGGGGTGGGGGGAGGAAATCAGTCTTTTAAAATATTTCTGTATAGAGTATCCTCTTTCCAGTACAGCCTGTTTGTTCCCTGTATTGATTTCTGCTCTATAGAACTGAGCAAGTTGCTAAGGAGGCCCATGCTTCTTCTATCCCTGGCGGAAAGCACAAAGATGCAGGCATATATTCCCTATTGGTATGAATTGGAAATAATTCAGCTTGGACACGGTTTCTTGGTGATAAGAATATATCGGGTTACAATAAATGGTTGTCTACACTATCAAAACATTTTGTTTATGTTTTATATCTGTTCTTTTAGATTCAGTTCTGTTACAGTGCTGGCAATTCTCTGATATTCAGTTTGTGCATGAGCCTTGTGATTTTCTTTTTGGCAGAGACCAAAATTTTCTGCTAACATGGATTTTAAGATCCTATTCCATAGATACTAAGGAGATAGATACATTCTAATATAATGTCTAATGTCTCAGGTTCTTAATAGGCCAAGTTCTCACTGACAGTAGCTGTTCAGTAAACACTGCAAGAATAGGCCAATGTTTTCGGCCTCTCTTCCCTTACATGTGTTTTGGTGCATTTCTAAATTTACAGCAAGTATCAGTCAGAGCTAGTCAATAAAGGTATCATGAGCATGCCGTTCTGGTTCAAAACTAAAATTGCTCCTTATTTTATATAGAGATTTATTGATGAGAAAATATTCTGTCATTAAGTCTTGAAACCATATAGTTTCATTTTTTTATGCTAGTTTGAACATTGCTTTCATAAATAGTAGTCTATAATATTATTCATACCTCTACTCATTAGCTAGCATACCATGTAAAATCTGATGAATAAATAGAAAGCAAAGTCCTTCTAGGGTTATTTAGGTTACATAGTCCTGGTGAATAACATCACATTTCTGTATGAAGAAGAATGACTGTATTGTTTTCTGTTATTTATTATATGCAGTGATGAACTGTTAAAATAAACCCTAACACGAGTTGAAAACTGAGAGAATGAGGATACAGTGTAATAAAAGTGAAATTTGAAATATGAAAAGCAAGAAGAAAAATTGTGAAATTAGAGGTTTTTTCTTTTTCTTAAAGACTGTAAACATATAAACATACCAGACAATTTATTTAAATTTTTATTTTTGTAGGAGGAATAAACATGGGGTCACTCGTGAGAAGATTGCTCAGATGTTGGAACGATATGAATATCAAATATCCATACCTATTGTCATGAATTCAGTGGTTCCTCCCCACAAAAACACTCAAAGGCCACCTCTGCAGCGAAGACATAGGTGGGGAAGCAATACAGACTCATGGAATTCTTTCAGTATTTCCAGTAGCCGATAAGACAGTTGCAGTCAGTTAATAAAAATCTGTTACTTGCCCTTCTAAAACACATCATCACCTCCAATAAAGTAGTGGATCTTCTGTGTTTTAAATAGGCCTATTTCAAGACCATTTTCTTCTGGAGGTTGTTCCTTTAACAGACTTGCATGTAAATAAAACTGTACATTAAATGTTTTTTAAAACTATATTTATTACAATTGTAATAACTTTGATTTTAGTAAAATATTTAATATAGTATGACATATAGCAGAGTCTTCATAAACCTAAGACAATGATGTCATATATCAAGTAACTGTTGAGCAGTTTTTTTAAAGAAGAGGTCATATTAGATATCTTTTAAAAGACAAAGCCCCAGAAGAAGAGGTTATTTATGTAATAACCAATTTTAATGATTGTCATTTAGTCTTCTTATCTTTTAGGAGATTTTTTTGAAAAAAATTATGTCCTGGATTGTCCTTTTGTTCTGTTTGGCCTGTATTGCCAATTGGCAAAATTTTGGCATGTATTTTCTGTTTTCAGTTGTGGTGTTTGGTTTTCTTTGTCTCAGAAGCTCATCTGGCAGCTGAAGCAACATTCTGCCAATACAGTATTCACCAGCCTTAAACTGTGCAACCTGAACTATTTTTTTATTTGTTTGTTCTCAGTGGTAGTATATAAACTATGATGGTGGCTGCACACCACTGGCTTTTTTGTGCTGACTAAAAAAACCTAAATTTTATCACTAAAACCCAAAAATTCCACAGCTATGTCTTTCTAAGTCAATTTCTTTCATTTACAATAAAAATGGAGTATTAAAGCATTAGGCTGTCAAGTCCCAGTCCACGGTTGGGATTCATCAATTCAATATAAATAGTGGATACAATTCTGTAAAACCATGTTGCACTCCTGATTTTGGTACAGCCGATGTAATCTGTTTAGCATGTGACAAAGAATGAGCCAGCATGGAGATTGACTAATTTACTGCCCATTTTCTCTTAAAAAAAATGATGAATTTGTAAGTTTTCACTTTGCTTGCTTTCTAACAGCTTGCTGTATTAATAAAATATATTTGTCTTCAGTGTTGTTTTAGTAGTTCAATGCAACAGTTTTTATTATTTTCAAGCTTGTAGGATTTTATACAGATGAGCATCATTACTAACCTGCTAGCTGAAGTAACCTATCTTCAGGTCTAACTACATTTGATTTCCTTATACACTGAATGAGTAAATCCTGAATAGGAAGTTTTGTCAAGAATGTGAGTATGTAGCTAAAAGAATTTTCGTGGTTTCCTATTACTAATTTGGTGTAATAGCCATCAGAATTTTGAAAATTCCAAAGCCAGCGTAATTTTTTTTACTTACAATTTTTGAATAGGGCCTAAAAATTCCTTCATCTTTAAAGTCTGAATACCATGAAAGTTGAAAATCCAGGTATATAATGAAGTATCTTTCTGTGGTTTTCTACACGTATTGTACAAATTTAGATTTGTACAACTTAATGTATATCTGCAATAACATTTTCATAAGAGATTCTATTAACTATAAAAGTTGAAGTGTGTAGTTCCACATTTTAGTAATTGTTTTAATTATTTGAAAAATAATTTAAAATGTTTCAGTAGCGCATGGATTGTTAATATATTGAATTAAGTGTATATATACAAAAAGAAGCTCTCCAACTATATTGTCTTCCCTCATTGTCTTTTATTCATACCAATTATGTTACTGTATTTTAGTTTTCATGGTTATCTTTTTCCGTGTCTTAAAAGAATCATGGAAATCCTTGTAAATGGTCAGTAATACTTTAATTATCCCGAAGTTTTTTATATTTAAACATGAAAACATATTTCAAGTGGGAGGAAGATAAATAGGTTTTAGAAAGACTCATTTTATTTTCTCTATAATACTTTAAGCCATAATAAAGTGATAAAATTTATTGAGGCTAATATTCACATAGTGTGCTAAGGTATAACAAAAAAGAGCTGATTATTGAAAATTGATGTTATGATATCTTTTGGTACCTTCTGTCTTCAGTTTTTAAAGGAAATAGATTTTTTTTTTTTTTTAGCAGTATTTAATTAATATTTAAGTTCTCTTTAACTGAAATTTATATTTAAATAGATGTGAATTCATACTGTTTTAAAATGCTGGAGCATTTTTTTGTGTTAAATTTTTAATAAATTATTGGCGGATGGTGAGTATTTTTGATATGCAAAGCATGTTGATTGATAATAGACTTGCAGTTTGCAAAGGACACATAACAAGAAAGGAATGCTTTGCAACTTGGCACTGTATCAAACATTTCTTGTAAACTGCTTAATCTATAAAGCTGTATTCCAAGGTAAGTACGATGACATGGTAGGTGAAAACACAATGGAATTACTGTCTGTAACACATTTTTGTTTCATGGTATGTTAATATTTCATGAGGATATGACAGTCATGGTCATACGTATATCTCAGACAGAAGCTGCTTTTACACTACAATATTTATATGTAAAAATAATAAAAAGATTATGTGAAATACATGTTGCAGGTATTGAATTTCTCCTGCTCCCTCACAAATAAGGAAAATTCCTTATTTTGTAAAGGAGTATGTACAAGAAATGTAAGAACTCGCTGTTCAGTTAGACTGGGGATCTAAAACTTTTTACTATCTGGCATAGTTTTTATGCAATACACCTGTTGATGTAATGTACCTAGAATGAAGGTTTCCTGTTGTTTTAGATTTTTAGTGAATTGCTAGTTCATCATATTTCATGAAATAATAGTGTCAGAATTTTTTTTTCTTAATGTAACTAGTGCATAGAACCTTAATGTTACAAATGCAAATTCTAAGTATCTCCTGCATACTTCAAGTTAGTGATATGTTTGGCAAGTAAATTTAAACAGAAGAGTTAAGGTACTCCGCTGTAGTTCTAACGTCCTACTCTTCTAAGCGTGAAATTTAAATGAGAATTAATTTGCAGAACATATATAATTTGGTTCATGTAGCTGACCAGTTAGCATCAGCTATATAAGATTACATGTTGCTATAGAAAAAAATAGTTCTAGTTTTACTGCTTCATCTAACCTGCTGTTTCTTCTTTGATTAGTTTACTTCTGGAGTTACCAAAAGTTTTCATCAACCTTGCCTTTGACGGATTATTTAGTCGTCTTGTTTTTCTTTTGTTTGGAGAAGAAAAAAAACCAGAAACAAACAAAATAAAAACCCCAAACCAACAAAACAAAAAAAACCCCACCTCAAAACCCACAAAACCAAACCCTAGGATGTGCTGTTTTTTCCTGAGATAGAGTTAATTTTCTTCACAGTGCCAGTATGGGGCTATGTTTTGGATTTGTGCTGGAAACAGTGTTGATAACACAGGGATGTTTTCGTTATTGCTGAGCAGTGCTTACACAGAGTCAAGGCCTTTTCTGCTTCTCACCCCACCCCACCAGTGAGTGGGCTGGGGGTGCACAAGAAGCTGGGAGGGGACAGAGCTGGGACAGCTGACCCCAACTGACCAAGGGGATGTTCCATACCATATGATGTCATGCCCAGCATATAAAGCTGGGGAAGAAGAAGGAGGAAGGGGGGGACGTTTGGAGTGATGGCATTTGTCTTCCTAAGTAACGGTTACATGTGATGGAGCCCTGCTTTCCTGGAGATGGCTGAACACCTGCCTGCTGATGGGAAGTAGTGAATAAATTCCTTGTTTTGCTTTGCTTGTGTGCATGGCTTTTGCTTTACTTGTTAAACTGTCTTTATCTCAACCCACAAGTTTTCTCACTTTTACCCTTCCAATTCTCTCCCCCATCCCACTGGGGGGGAGTGAGCAAGTGGCTGTGTGGTGATTAGTTGCCGGCTGGATTAAACCACGACAACCTAATGTAACACTTTTTCTATTTTAACATATGTTGTTAAATTATCTCCTGTGAGGAATTCTGTCTTCTGTTCTTGTAGTTGTGTCCTCTTTAGGTTCATTTTAATCTAGTTTGCCATGGTGCATAATTTTTTTAAGCTTTTTGTCTTTAAGAAGAAAGCCAAGATTTTGTCTTTTGTCATCTGTCTCTTGAAACCTGCAGAGATGGTAGTTTTGCTTTGTTTCTCTGCTAATAGATAACTGAAAACCAGGCTTTGTCTAGCTGAGATGGGACCCATAACATTTATATTTGATGGTTTTGTGTCTGTCTTTCCTGATGTAATGTAGACTGTGTCGGTATTGTCATCTTTGAGATGACCAGTAGGATTAATTTTCAGTGAATTAGAAAAAAAATTACTTTTGTATTTTCACATTCATGTGTGATACCTGTAGTTTTAACTGCTGCTTCCTCCTAGCAATCGAGTTTTCTGGAAGAATTGTTTTCCCTCTGTGCTGGTACATGATGGAGATGAGGTGACTAGGTATATGTTGAGAATTGAGGGTTTTCCATACAAAAAAACAGAGACATATATTACAATTCCCAGAGTAAGAAGACATAGTGTTGAAATGCAGTTTATAAAGTTGAAATTAAGTACTCAATTTAAAAGAGTGATCCCATGTTTCATATAGGTCAGATGTGGAAATATTTCACTTCTGTGTTTCTACAGTGACACTTTCTCATTTCCATGTTTGATGTTCTCATTCTTTTGAAATAAAAGCAAGAGTGGAGATTAAAGCTCTCTAGGAATCATTTCCTAGGTGAGAATCTACTTGTACATCAATTAATTTTGGGTTTGTTTTCTTTTTTTCTTTTTATAGGCTAATTGGTTGACTTTAGGTGTAAAGCAGCTTATTTTGAGTTCACAGGAACATATGTGAAAACATAGCTGGTCTTTTAAGTATTTAGAAGATAAAGCAGTAAGTAACAGGGTTTGTCAAGGTCGCATCATCTCAAATTTGTCTAATTATTTCTGTAGTAATAGAGAAGCAGCAAGTGGTGGTTTTTGCTTGAGATAGACTGTCAATGTCATTCTAGATCAAGGATAATAAAAGCATTGAAGTATTGCATCTGGAATGGGTCTTTGCAGTTTCCTTTTAGCTGATAATGCTGCTGCTTCATTTCTCAGGTAGGCAGGCAGTCCTTGACTGTTTAATGTGTACCTTACTGATATATAGTGCTGTTGTAACAATACCATGTTGTGCCAAGTCAGAACATACTGTATCCATGAAGTAATTTTTTTTCAGTTGTACTTGCAGTGTTTTTAGTGATGTTAAATATTTTTCTTTTTTAAGCTGTTAATCAAATTCAACTTTTCTGTTGTGGTCCCTCAAAATGATATCAGAGTAACTGCTTTATAATTGTGTGGATCATCCTGCTTGTCCTTTTTAAACATTTTCCTTATACTAACTCTGTAAGTATTCTAGGGTTTTATGGAAACATAGTAGAAAAATATTTTATGAGCAAAACTTTTGGAACATGTGCTTGCATGTTGTCTAACTCTACTGACTTAAAAAAGCATGAATTCTTTAGTGGATGTTGTTTAATCTGTTCTTAAATTGCTAGCAGACTAAAAAGTGCTGCTTTAGCTGACTGAATAAACATTTGCTTATTTCTAAGGGGATTATTGTATCCTTTACAAATCAGTCTTGGTCATGGGCTTGTAATGCTGTTTGGCTGTTATTTTATTCATCATAATTCTAATAATTTTTTTTTCTTTACTCATCAGCCATAGGTTTTGGTAACCTAAATGATAGGTTATAATAGTCTATAAGAAGTTCCTGAACAGCTTATCCCACATCTTGCTCTTAACCATGAAGAGTTTCTGAAGGCTCATGAACCTGACTTAAGACTGGATTGACTATATTACTTTTCCCACATCTAGCGTTTTTCCTGATAGTTTTCCTGTATTGCTTGTAAGATGAATACACTGCTTTACAGGGATCTTGACAACAAAAGTATAGACATTGGATCTTTTACTTGAAGCAAGACAGGTATACATATTTGAGCTTCATTTGCAGCTCTTTGCAGCTGTTTGGTACATGTGCTAAATATTTAATGAAGTATATCTGATAAAATTTCAAAACTATTTTCACTTTATGGAAACTGCAGTTAGAAGATTTTGCTTATGGCTGTGCAGCAAAATTGCATTATACATAGGAGTATAAATAGAATTCTGTGTATGTGTACGTAGAAGGCACAGTCAGAGCATTGTGCTTCATTCTGTTTCTGTTTTGTTCTAGCAGTCTAGGCTGAGTTCTTGCTTCTAATAATGAATACTTAGATTACATCCATAATGCTGCCCTTTTTGGTCCTAGGTCTTGAGGAGAGGTTTTATTGTGAGTAAAGATAGCTTATTAGGGTTTAACTTCCTACTGCTCTGTAGGGAATTGAGCTGTAAAGAGATTAAATGAGTTTGTCTTCTGCCTGGTTAGTTTGTGGTGCCTTTGTTGAGAATGTCAAGCTTTGAGATCACTGGTACACGTAAGATGTGACGTATTGGGGTGAGTTGAGCAGAGGGTGATGAGGGCCTGGAGCACCTGATATACAAGGAGAAGCTGGGAGAAACGGATTGTTCAGCCTTAAGAAGAGAAAGCTATGGCTAAGATAGCTTAATGCTGTCTTCACCTAACTAATGGGAGAGTATAAAGGTGGAGCCAGGCTCCTCTTAGATGAGAAGCAATGGGTAGAGGTTGCAACATGGGAGATTCCAATTAGATATTAGGTTGTGTAATGTCCATACTTGGAGTATTCAAAACTTGTCTGGGCAAGGCACGGAGCAACAAGATCTAGGTTGGTATGGCTTTGAGCAGAGGTTGGACCATATGATCTCCAGAGGCCCCTTCTGACATAAATTATTCTGTTGTAATGGATATAGTGAGAGCAGTGTCCAGAATATCAAAAGAGTTAGCTCTTGCCTATCAGAGAAGACTTTTCAATCACTAACAGAATTGCTGCCTGGTTTCAGGGTGTCAGATGCAGGCTTGCATTAACACAGCAGTCCATGATTCTCTTATTCTGAGATGGGCACTAAGTTTCTGGCTTTAACTGTAGCAGCAAAACTGGCTGTACCATTTATTCTGGTTATTTTGTTTCATAGCTGTATTGACAGTGTTGCTCACAAGTTCCTGACTACACCTTTAGACGATCCCCTTTTTTCTCCTTCAGGCAGTGTCTGTGACCACTTGTCTCTTGTTAGTTGTATTGTCTTTCCAGGCTTAGAAAATACTGGCATATATTAGTGTTTATCTAAAGTAGTTTTTTATTTCCTATCCAAAGACAGACTTCTGTTGACAGTTACTACATTGCAGAATTGAAAGACAGTTTTCTGCATCTGTTCATCCCCAGCACTCTAGGAATAATACAAGGCTGTTTTGTAGAAAGTAGTCATCTTTAAGGGGTAACTCATCATGTCTTTTGAGTATCTCTAGTCCTTTTGGTGAAAGATGTTTAAAAGGGAAATAGGGAAATGAGTTAATACCAAAGAGTAGTATGCAGAAATAGTAAGTAAAAATTGGATGCCAGTATGACAAAATACTGAGATTTGTTGAAAAAGGCATAATACCTTCCAGAGAATGCACATTATAATTGAATGCTATGTAGCTCTCAATATTTCATATAGCATTTGAGATGCATAGAATGAGCACAATACCTGGAGCAGATGTTCTGAATAGCAACATTGTCTGCAGTTACAAGTATTTGCATTTTAATGTTGCTCTGGGTTAGAGGCTGGTTACTTAATATTTACTGGTACTGTTTTCTTTACTGTTTTCCTCTTGTAACTTTTTTCCCCCCTTTTCTCTTCTTCTTGAACCGCATCTTTCTCATCTGTCTGAGTCCTGTGTGTTCAGTTACTACAGTTGTCTTCATAATTCTGTATCCATCTCCCCCTTCCCTTTTCTTCCCTGAACTATAAACTTGTGTGGAGAGCTACACCTTATTCTGTTTTTTTTTTTTTTTTTTTTAATGCCTCAGGTCAAACTGATGCTGATTTAAAAACTGAGTATATATATATTCCCCCTCCCCCCAGGCTGTCCTTCTGAATTTTTTTCTTGTTCTGCTGAAAGTAATATTTCCTGTCATACAATATATTTTTCTTCATTCCTTTTTTTCTTAGCCTCATTAAGTTTGCAGCATCATCTTGTGTTTTCGAAACTCATACTTTTGTTCCCATGATTATGGTCTGTGCTTTGGTGGCTATTTAATTACATGCCTTTGCTACAATTTTGTTGACTGAAGCTATTTAAATACAGCTAAAATCTGCCATCTTTCATTGAAAGTTCCTAACAGAAAATAGCTTACTACCTACATCAAAGTATTCCATTCTGCTTTCATTGTACTTCTGTTGCTTCCTTACAGTCCCACCTGTATTTTTCCTCAACTTGATTTTGCTTGTGTCTTACCTCAGACTTCATTTTACATTTGTTTTGTGTGTGAATGTGCCTTGGCAGGAAAGGCCAATGCTTCACCCTGTAAATCTAATTTTGACTTTTAAAACCTTTGTGTTGTATTTGCTTATCTCTATATTCTGTTTTGATGGCTGTCATCTATGTGTTCAAGTACTAAGGTGATACATCACAATATGTAGTTCTCTTTATTTTCTGGTTAAACCAATGATTTGTTTGTTTGTTTATTTATTTAAAGAGTAGACTCTATAGTGGCCAAAATACACAATGAGGATATTTTTTAGGAATTAGGATCTGGAAAGTCTAGGACATGATTTATTTCACAGCCTCATGAGAACCTCAGTAAATCTGCCTTTTCCTGGGTAGAGCTTCTCGAGTGGAATTGCATAAGCACATGCCTGGAAAGCAGTAGATTGTAGGGGAGAGGAACTGAAAAACGGATTGTGAGGTGTCTCACAGAATTTAATTTTTGAATACGGATCTTATTCCAATCAAGGTTCCACTCAGATTTAATACGGTTGTATTTGAACTGGTTAGATTATGTATACATTATGCAATATGTTATATCTGAACAGCAACTCTGTTTTTAATTTGGAAAGAAAAAGGTTGAGATTTTTAAGGTAATTTATTACAGTTTGCGTCTTTTTTCAATAGCTGTGAATTGGCCATTAGGTAAATGGGCTTTGCGTTTGCGGTGGACAATGTTGTTTGTCTGGTCAGTCGCAGTCTTCACCAGCGTGCTTCATGGTTTTCAACCTGGACCACCAGCTTTGTAAGATGTGGTGTGTGAAGTGTGCTCCAGTGTTGCTGAGAGGAGGGTGCTTAGGATTTAGTGAGAACTGATTGCTTCATATCCACATATGCAGTAGTGCTATAGTTTGTCAGACGTTAATGAAAAACTGAGACTGGTCATTGTCTGGGAAGGTGGGATTTTTCTATCCTGTTACAGATTTTTGAAAGTGTTCCTTAAAATCTCATATAGAAATGTCTTTACATCAGTAGAAATTAAGGAGCACTGCTGCACAGCAGGTTACACCAAACTTTAGTGCAAATTTGACTATAGTTCCTATTTCTCCAAACTCCTTCTCAAAGCAGTGTATTTCTTGTCTAAGTCTGGATTAATTTCAATCAGGTTGTCTTCATGCTTGAGCTGGTGTCATCCAAGTAATAGAACTGATGTCATCAAACTTGACAACGTGATTCATACTGTACTTCCAGTGCATAACATTGGCATCTGTGTCCATCATGTTCTCTTCAAAAGACTAAATGTTGACAGAGAGAACTTAAATGAAAATTGATTCTATGAGCCTTCATGGGTGAGAAGGCTGATGATAAAGCTGCAGTTTCTTCTCTGTATTGTAAGTACATCCCCTTAAGATGGATTCCTATCACTTGTAGCATTTCACTTTGTCCTTTTTTTCTCCTTGTTAACCTGCTTTTTAACATTGAGCCATACTTAATGGTGCAGAGAAATCCAGTCAAACAAAAGATGGTGTCCCTTCTCTGTCTGCTAGAATCCATCAGTACCTCTATTGCTGATTTTATTTTTTTTTCTTGTTAGAATTTTGAATTGTGTCAGGTGAGATACTGGTGGCACCTAAATGAGGTTGAAAGCAGCTTTTGAGTTGTTTCACTTGTTCAGGAAGTAGATGTTTGATACTGGACACAAGGATATTCAGTGTGTATTCAGGACTTTTCCTTTATTAAGGACATTTCCTTAATGTTGATCAACATATTCTATGACTAAGGAGTCGAAATAAGAGATTGGCTCTTTCAGTCAAAAGACATTTATTACTTTCATGAACCAGGCAGGACAAAGATCAGTCAGATCACCCCACCTGCAACTTCTTGTGGAGTGAATGCACTGTCATTTGAAACTGAATTGCTGTTACTAGCATTTCAGGAACATGGGTTGCTTGGTTGGTTGGTTGGGTTTTTTATTTGGTTGATTGGGTTTTTTTACTTTGAAAAGTAAAGTGGTTGCACTTTGCAATGTAACTGAATGAATGAACAGCTTCTAAAGGCATGCTTTGATCAAACCAATTGTATGCTGTTATCTGTGTACTCTCTAGATCAATGTCTCTTGTGCCTGGACTATAACAGGGCAGCAGTCTGCTGGGTGATTATACATTGCACGGAGCTGGATATACATCAGTCCTGTAGAAATGATAAAGATTGGAGTAGCTCTTTGAGCATTGTGATAGAATAGCGTATTTTATGAAGGCGAGTATTTAAATCTCACCACCACTGGCAATGCTGTTGAGAGACAAAAGAATAATAAATATGGAGTTACTTCAGATTCAATCCAGTTAGTAGGATCTTTACTGATTTGGGGAGGGGAGCTTTAATTTGCAACACTGTAATGTGTAAACAGTTCTTACGAATCATTTACGGTGAATTTCCTTAAGATGGGCTGTGAGGCCACCTAACAAGTTGCTGCTGACAGTCGTCACCTTGTCCCACCAACCACTTCCTTTGTCTTAGCAACACACTTATTTTACTTCTTGCTTTGGTAAGTTAAATCAGCTCAACAACAAAGCAAGTACTTGCTTTCTTTTGATGCTGGCTCAGGCAGGTAAATCCACCCACAAGGAGGGTGGTAGAGCCAGAAAAGACAGGTAGTGGAAGTGCAAGGGCAACATCTGGAACAAAGTAGGAAAGGGTGACTGAGACTGTTTCTTCAGCAACAATACAGTGCTAAGTTGGATGCTCAGCTGTCTAATGGAATTTCACCTTTCAGGAAGCCCAGTAATACTGACAAGTTATTTTGTATGTGTTTTTTTCCAGTTGCTTGATCACCTAATACCAGTAGTCCATTTGGTTTTGAGGAACTGGATCTTTATTACTCATTTCAGTATTAAAGGCAAGATACATAACAAAAAGGCTGGTACCATGACTTTTTTTTTATTCCAAAATTATAACTTCAATTTCTGTTTGTTGCTGAAGTAAAGTTAGGTCACAAGGAATTCAGCAATGCACTTGGACTTACTAGGTGGAGAAGGTGAAGAGTATCCCAGTAAATGCCATTTTATTTAAGCAGCTCTACTATAATTTTGATGTTGAAAACCCACTCCAGAGACTTTGGAGATTAATGATAACATACATTTCTGAAAGAGCATGTCCCTCATTGCTAAATGTCATATAAAATTGTTTTTTAAATTTATTGGTTCCTTTTATTTCATTACAGCAATGACTGCAGGCATTTTTTGATATCAAGCAGACATCAGCTTAGATGTATGCTAGACCCAAAGTTTGTACAACTGCAAAAAACTAACTCTTTTCTGGTTTTGCCGTTTTCCAGCAAAATGTGTCTAACTTCTTTAGATCATTTACTTTGCATGTTCTGCCTCAGCAATCATGAAAGTGCATTTGTTTCTCCAGTAAAGAGCATCATCTGAGCACTGACACTCAATCAAGCTGGACAGTGCTATTTTGAGCAGTAGGTTACAACCTTGAAGTCATATGTAACAGAGTTATGGCAAAAAGCTTTTAATATTGTCTAAATGGTAGGCTGAGAAATTTCAAAGTGGTGTTATGGAAAGGCAATTCCTATTTCAATAAAAATACTATTACATTTTTTCAGGTCTGTTTATAACTAACCATTTTTTTAAAATGCATAATATATAGCAAAATTTAAATATCAACTGAAACGGCACCTTTTTTCTTTTCCCTTCTGCGTGTGTTGTATGTGTTTAAAAACAACTTACTAGCAAATGCCCCTGTAAAGAAATCTATCTCCATGCTGGTTCTTGAATTTTCTCAGTGTTTGTGTGCCATATGGTTTTACAATAAGGAAAACTCCTCAAAAGGCATGTAGGTGGACTAAAAGAGGAGGAACTAAGATAAAACTAAAGAAAACTAGTAGACAATTTGCTTCATTAAATGCAAAAACCTTAACATGATAGTGGGTATACCCCAAGCAGGACATTTTTAGCTATGCCATCATGGTGCATTAGAGTGTTTCTTTGGGATAGTATTTTCTTAGAATCAGTTGGAAAACAGAATTGCCTGGAAAAGTGAAGAATAATAAATTTTATCATTCTGCATTTAGTAGTTTATCACTTTCCTTTTTGCTTTAGTCCTTTCTTCAGGAAATCCAAACCTTTAGAAAACTAATTTTCCTGAACTGCTATAAAACCTCCATGTTTCCAAAGCATAGAAATGACATTGTTGTATTTATTATGAACTGTTGAGTGTCACTATTGAAGGTCATATCCAGGTATGCTAAATCATCAACCTGGACCAGCATTTGCATTCGTTATTATTTTGACAAGGAACAATTTCAATGCAATAATAGCTGTTAGTTTCTTTGGATCATCTATGTTCTTCTCCTCCCATTATTTGGTGGGTGTATTTCTGCTGTTCTTGCATTCTAATGTGAATCCTGTCCAGTGTGGTTTTCCTTCCTGATTCAGAATTAATGGTGAGAAGAGGAAATAAATGTGCTGACCTCTGAGACTTTTTTTTTTTCTCATTTCTGCAAAGTTCTACAATACCTTTTGGTGTGGCATCCTAGCCTAAGAAAGTTTCTGTCAGCATTGTCCTGAAAGCGTTGTCAGATGTGTCAGGAGTTAGGCACCAGAAACATGCTTGAACCAGTTCACTGGTTCACCATACAGAAGTTCACTTCCATCAGCAGCAGCACAAATTCACATCTGGGAGAAGTGAGTGGTAAGCAAGAGTATAACTACAATAATACCAAGACTGGAGAATTCCATCCCTTTCCTGTGCCACTGCCGACAATGGCAATTTGGTTGCCATTTCTGCAGAGTTGTTACGGCAGCACAAGGGCCTCTAGGTACAATACTAAATTATTCTTGGAATTGGTGCACAGGTCTGATGTTTTATTCCCCACTCCATTAAAAACAATTAAAAATGGGACATTATTTTCTGTTTCACTGGTAAGGGGTTTTATGCTTCTGAAAACTTCAGAGAATTTCCTCTTCTAAAAACACTTTCAAGTAATGAATTTTCATCACTGAAGAAGAAAGTTAATGGCAGGATTTAAGACATAATATGTGATTAGTATATGATTTCTGCAAATCTGGGTTATATGTAAAAAAGTAATCTCTACAACTACCATTGCAGATGCTTCACTTGTATATAATTTAATTCAATAGACAAATAAGATCTATTCAGTCCTAAAACTTTGTCTGGCATCCCATGTCCCTTTTCTGGGGAGAAAGGAGGCATGTTCCTGAGTAGGGAACATACTGTAAACAGAATTCAGGGTGGAATTTTTCTTGGCTAACTTCAAGCATCTGCAGTATAGACATCTGCGCTTAAACCATAGGGCACTGTATTGAAAATATACTGATGTGGAAAAGGGGAAGTGAGTTTTCATTACTCAGAGGAAAGCACCATGTAGACTTAAATGCCAACATTTGAAGGAAATTCCATTTCTTAGTAGGATGTCTCATCTGGATGCCATTATAGGGCAACAAAATTTGTGTGCTTTCCAACAAGATCTTTTTGCAGATCTGTAGTGCTTGTTGCAGCAATATCAAGGCACTAAGACTTGAATCCTGTTCCAGTCAAGTGACTTTGTGGCTATACTGAGGCTGAGAAGGCTGCTGAGGTGCTTCACACTCAGAGAATTAGGAGGGTTTGCTTTGTAGAGTTCAAATTAGAAAGAATTTATATGAGACTAACAATGAATAAGTAAGGATAGGTTTCCATAGGTGACCTTTAGGTCCCAGGTTGCCTGCTAGTGACTCTGGCTTCCCTCCGCATGCGTGGTCACCCTTTTTTTTTTAAAATTATTATTGTTTTTATTTCTCTCTCAAGAATTTCAGAATACAGCACTTAAAACAGCTTATGTTACATACGGATGCCCAGAAAATAACTAATTTTACCCTATAATGCTTCTAGCTACTGCTTTGTTTGCTTTAGTGTGTGTGAAGTACCATCCTGAACAAAGAATTACAGAAAAGGAACAGAGCTTTGATAGGAAGATTTATCAGTCAAACTTAGCTTTGAAAATCTCATCTCTCTCTGAGGAGTTGCATAGGGAGAAGTTAGATTTCTAGACTAGGTTTTTCTTACATGTGTTCATTTCAGGGTTAGCTGGCTGACAGGCTAACATCAAGATTTCAGAGAAGTCACTGTTAGGGAAAGCAGACAAAAAAAATCAGACGTTCTGAAAAGAGCTACAAAATTAATTGTAAATAACTGCCTACAATTGTGTTAATTTTTCTGTAGTGTATTATTTTGTTGCTAATAAAATATGAAATATTTTTTCAAATATATGTGCGTCCACACATAATATACTGAGCAGTAAATATCAGAGTTGCTGTGGTTACTGTACCTTTACATTATTCAGATTTTTGGTTAGTATGTTTTGAATTTGAGTCCAGCTTATCTAAGTATAGTCCATTTAATCTTAATGGATGAAGTTTTCTTACTACGTCCTCCACTTAGTACCTTTCTGCTCAGCATGACTTTAATGAAATTTCAGAATAGCAGTAGCTCTTTATCTATTATTCAAACATCATTTAGAAAGATATCCAGCAACACGTTGTTTGGTCTTGCAATGATTTGTTATACTTCTTGTAAAGCTAAGTTAATGAGATGGCGCTTGTAAAGCTAAGTTAATGAGATGGCAGCTATGTTTATTTAAATTGGTTTAAAATGTTCAAGATTGTTCTGAATGGTAAGGTGTACATTTGTTTAATCGATAGAAGGTTTTATTTGAGATTTTATCTATTTAAAAAAGCAGATGGTCTGTGTTTGATCATCATATTAATGTAAAGGACCTATTCTTCAAATTGAACACCACAAATACATTATACTGAATTTTTTTTTTTTACATTGAATTTTTTTTATTTTTACATAGGGAGGCAGTTTTAAAGAAGAATCCTGGGCACCTGTTGACAAAAGCAAAGCAGAGGAAAAAGCGAAAAAGGAACAAAAAAATGAAAGGCAATCATACAGAAATTACGAAGAAAAAGTTAGGCAGAGCAGCTCATCATCCAATTCCAGATGACCAGGACACGTCAGAAAGTGAAGAGGATGATTCAGAAGAAGAAACCAACAAATCATTGTGTACATTCAGTGAAGGTCCAGAGGATCCAGTAACAGTTTGTGAAGAACAGCCTAATGGTGATGATGAAAGCCTCAAAGAAGGTGCAGTGGTTTCAAGAGAAAAGTTTCCTGTTACTGTGTCTGAGGTCTCAACGATGTTGAACAGTGCATTGAAAAATGAATTGCCTGTAGAAAGTGACCATTCACTTCTAATAGATGTAAGAACTTTTACTACTGAAAACCTAACCAAAAATGCATTTGATGATGAGGAAACAAATCAAAGGCACAAAGAAAATCTTTGCAGAAGCAGTTTCCTAAAAATAAGCAATGATAAAAATTCCATCCAGGAAACAGAAGGCATCTCTGAAGATTATAACACACCACTGTTAAGCACAGAAAACAAACTCAGATCATATCAAATTACATGTGAACCTGACGTTGAAGCTAAGCTGTTAAGTTTAAATGGTGAAGAAGAAGAAATCTCTCAGTGTTACAATTCAAAGGTACATGATAATGTGCCTGATAATAACACAGAGGACAAAGGTGCATTAAAAGCAGAAGAGAATAGCTCTAATACCTGGGCTTTTTTTTCAATTAATTTACCTACTGAGGAATTGCAGCTGGGCTTTCGTACCCAAGTTTCTCTCTCTTCTTGGTCTGAGGATAAATTTGTAGGTGAACAAAGACCCCCAAAAATGAGGAAACCTAAACAGACTCATACAAACAGTTCAACACAGCTAAACTGCTATTGGTCAAATGAAGGACTGGTAAAGGAAAACCATCAGGTAACAGTAACTGAGGAGGCTGGTAATATAAGCAATGGTGTATCGGCATCTCCAGCTGGTGAAGTGCCCTTGGATTCCCTTGTGGAAGCCAGGGCCACCTTCATGCAGTGTTCGAGTGAAGTCAATGTTCCAAGAAATGATGCTGCAGCAATTACATCGAAGAGGAAAAGATACAGAAGAATTGTCAACTTGGCACCAAAGTTTAATCTACCAAGACAGATTGCTGGTAGTACAGAGGGAGGGAAGGAAGTCCCAAGAAAAGATGATGTTCCCCCAAAAAGTGTTTTAGAAGTGGAGCAAAAGAGCTTTCTAAGCAAGGACTGTGGAGAGGAACGTGAGCAGAACCGTGCATTGCAGAAATATTCTGCACCTTACAGTGGCACCAAGGCAACCTATTCCTTGCCCGCCCCAGATGCAGACGCTCTGTTACAGGATATTTCTTACATTCATTCAGGACAATCTTCTCCTATGCCAAAATATTCCTGCAGGGTTTGTGTAGTATCCAGGACGAAGGAGGAGCAAGCTAGAACTCTTAAGCAACAACAGGTAGTTGATAAAAAAGAGGGCAAGAGTGAACAAGTTTCTTCAGAGGTTACAAATAGCCAACCAGATATTTTGTCTTCTGTTAAAGTTGTTTCTGAATATCCAGAAGATTCTAGTATATTGGCAAGCTGTGGTGAGAATGTGCACAAAGCAGATGACCCTGAGCCAGCAGAGGCCTCACAACTTGAAGATAATCAAGATGTGGACATGAAATGTAGTTTTCTGGGACTTCCCTTATCATTAGGATTTGCTTTTCAACTTGTCCAGCTCTTTGGTTCTCCAGGTCTTCCACTGGGTAATACTCTTCTTACTACTCCTCTGTAAAAAAACAACCAAACAAAAAACCCCACAACCCCCCAAAACCCAAAACAAACAAAAAACCACCAAAATGCACCCCAAAAAACAAAACAAACAAAAAACCCCCAAATCCCTATGATTAAATACTCAGGTTTATTTCAGGTACTAATTAATCAAATATTAATCCTATTGAAAGGAATCACTGCTGCTTTGGTGATTATTTATTTTATTTTATTTTATTTTTTTACCTAAAATCTTCTTCAGTCTCTGTCAAAGGTGCCGTTGGATTTGGCCTCATATTTGTAGTCTCTGTAGTAACAAAGACTTACTAACTTTAAATCCAAATCCTACTGATTAAGACTTTGCTGTGTTGATTACAAAACTAAATGAAAGCATGGTACAAAATGTGTGTTCTTACATAAAGGTTACTTGTTTGGTTTTATATTCCACCTGGTTAATATAGTAGCATTCCTTTTTCTTTATTTAGTAAATTCTTCATAGACCCTTATGTGGCTTAGATAATGTTGAAAAACTTTCCCAGAATCTAATTTAATTTGAAAATCAAGTTATAAGATGCATTTTCTGATACTGCATACCTTCTTTTTAATCATGCATGATTAAGAAGTGGCACAGTTGTATACTTGCCTTCCAGAGCTCCAATTGTCATATTTTTGTACTTTCAATTTAATCATTTTAAGTTAGCGGTTAGAAGTATGATGATCAGTCCTCGAAGGAGTTGTGTGTGGCAACCACGATTTCCAAATTTACTGCAAGCTAACGTAACTGTACAGAGCTGTAGCCAGCAACAACAGACATTTGTTTGGAAATCACCCTAAGACATGGTGCTGTGTATGCACCTGCTGAAAGAGCCACATTCCCCGTGCATGAAGTTCTGCAACTTCTTTAGTCCAAATTTAGTCTGTAGAAAAACAGTAACTTTGATTTGGCCAACAAAGAGGATTGAAAAAAACACAGACCATTTTTTCAGCACATAGACCTTTACACCTGTTTGTTTCAGTAGAACTTAAAATTAAGCATGTATTTTCATATGAAAATTTTAAGATGACAGCTGAGGAGCAGTTTATGTCTGTTTATCTGCCCAAACTGACCTTGGGATTCTTTGTTTTTGTTGCACAAGTCGATGGCAATGCTGCCTGCCAGAACAGTGATGGCAAACCACTGGCAGCACTACTAGGCTTGGTACCGGTACATGTGGTGTGGTCCCCAAAGGACCTGCAGTGCTGCTTTATCTAAATCCGGCACCACACACTTAAGGATTTGCCATATAGAGCTAAAACAGAGCAGGGAAGTACTGCTCGTGTCCTCAACTATCACATATAAAACATTCTTCTTGTCCAAACTTGCTGAGTCTTTATACCTGTGATCTTAAATTTCATCATCTAAGAAGGAGTGGAGTTGGCCATGACTTGAAAACAGGGATCTGCTGGGAAAAAAACAAAAACAGGCATTCAGAAACTCAATAGGTTAATGAACAGAATGTTGTTCTTCTCTGAGGCGGTAACAGGTGAAATTCTCTGGTGTTTAGATGAGTTTCCTTTGGAAATAACCTTTAAGAAATACAGACCCACACAGATATCTCTCTCGAGCCCTGCCAGCTTGTGATTGCTGTTTGGTGGGGGTTTTTTCCATCAAAATTGTGCATGATCTCTGCAAAAGGCTGGCCACATTCTGATTTGACTATAATTTTCCTACAATTTCAAAAATTCTTGTGGTTTTTTGTGGCCTATTACATATTGGTAGGCTACTATTTATTCCTGTACAGATTTGATCTGTTGTATTTTACAACACTGGCAATTGTAGTCAATTTTTATTGAAAATATGGGGGGGGGGGATTTTTGGTAAATAAATGTCTGGTTATTTATAAATGAAAGATTTAGTTGAGTGAATTGCTTGTATGATTCTCATATAAGCATAAGATATATTTTTAGACTTTTCCTACAAAGAATCTCTTTTCAGCTTCTTAAACAGTGTTAGAGTTAAAACATTTTAGAAAGTAATTTCTTCAGTGACATTGCACAAATTCCTATAATTAAACATTTTAAAATTTAAAGGTTGTTACTTAAGTTGCATTTTGTTTTATTTATGGGCTGAAAGCTTTCTGGTTTTCTTGTTTGTGCCTAGTTTTGGGGGAATCTGGGGGGGGAAATGAAAGTATGGTAGGAAAGGCTTTGCCTAAAAAAAAGAAACCGAAACCAGATCTCCTTCCCCCTCCTCCCCCTCCTGTGCACTGGCCTTAGATTCTAGAAAACCTAAATTCTGACTTTGCTGCTGGCTCATTTAAATATCTGCTGATTTTTTTAAAAGTCTATATACCTAATGTGTGCAAAAATTGTAATTCAGTGATATATTTTGGCTATGGAGAGATCTGAACACTCAACTGCAAAAAATATTTTCTTCTGCAGAATCCTTGTTGCCAGATGATTATATAGTTCCTCTTGACTGGAAAGTTTCAAAGATGATCTATTTACTGTGGAAGACCTCTGTGGAGGTACGAATTCTAGGGGATTTTGGAAGGCTTTCCAATATTCCAGGTGTAAAGAGGAATCCTTCAGTTCATAAGCAAGATAATGTTCTTTGCTTGTAAATTTGCTTTGTTTTTTAATACCCACAATGAGATGGATGTTTTATGTAGTCTTCTGAATATTTCCATAACCAGCTCCAGGCCATGGTAGGATTGAGGTTTTGAAAGATCAGCTTCAGAAACGTATACAAAGTAGTTAAAGGAGAAAAAACCCCAACCTTTTCCTTGATACTTGTGTCCTGACCTGGCCTATGTTTGTTAAGTACAACCTACCATCATCTAGTTGTTTTCCTTCTTATGGTTTTCTCCCATCATTTGAGCAAATTTCCTCTTCCACTAACAGTAGCTTCTTCACGGCTACTTCTACAAAGAGTTGTAGCAGAGAAGTTATTCTGAGTGACTGACAGCAACTTAATTCTCCTTGTCTAGTTAGAAAGTGTTACCTTACAAATTATTTTTTGCTACTTCCCACTGTGACTGTTGCTTTGTGAAGGTTTGGTTTTATTTAAGGAGCACTGTAGTGTCTGGTACTGGAAATGAGGAAAATCCTGTAAATACAATGAAATAGTAACTATAAAATAGAGCATGGACCTTGTTCTTTCCCAAAATATGAAAATCTCTTGTCACATACTTTCTTTTTTTTTTTCTCCGGACTATTATTATCTGTTTTAGGAGAAACAAAAAACAAATGGATTGCAGAATGAAAACGCCTTGGCTGGTAGGTGTATTCTGTGATACAAAAACTGTATTAAATATTTCTTGTTCAGAAGACAAAATAGTTAATGCTGAAGGTTTTCACTACACGAGTGATAATGCTCCTCTTCGTGCAAAAGCACTAGGATGTGATAAATGAATTTGTGCGTCCTTTGACTGTGTACATAGTATGGCAGAGCTACGGTTGCTGTGAATCATCACTTTATATTTCCTGATGCAAGTGCTGAAATTCTTTGCCTTTTAAAGTTTTCCATATGGAATTAAGCCAGTGCTTAGCTCAAGTTTACCCGATTGCAGATCAGAAGGACATTTATAATGAAAAAGTCTTTCTTTACACTTTTTTTCTCTAAAAAGTTGAGCATCTTCAGCTATATTAAACTTCACTAAAGACTGCCAACATAATAATAGGTCAAGCTCTGGAGCAGCAAGAGGTATCAGGGTCCATGGGAAGCTCTGGATTTCTGTACACATTAATTCCTGCCATGTGTAGGTATGGGATAAAGTTGCTGGTTGTCTTTTTCCATGAATTCTGCATTAGTGTAGTATAATTTCACAAGTTGCATAATATGAGATGAAAAATACACAAAGTAGCTCCCTGGAAGCTGATAGGATTTGATATCTGAAATAGTAGGAGAGGAGTCTCTCCTTTTTAAAAAAGAGAAAAGGACGCTCTAGGAGACCTAGGAGGAAACATAAGAGTAGGAATACACACACTCACTCACTCTTTCCCTGTCCGAGACAAACCTGGAAAACATAGTTTATTTTGTAGGCCATTTAGGAAACAAAATCAAGAGTATTTTGATGAAATGAAAGCTTGTTCTAGAAATTATCTATTCTGAGCTAATATTAATGACAGACTATATAAGATAATTAGATCATTTCAGGTGGTTTAGGCTTCAGTTTGTAATTTGTTTATTTTTTAGATGATATGATTAGTCTTGAAGATCTAAATAAAAATGGCCAAGAGAACCAAGACTCTTCTGAAACATTTCCAGAAATGGAGCTGTTTCAAGGGGTGAGAGAGGAGGAGAACATGCCCTGCGCTAGCACTGGCTGTCTGGATGCTGGGTTTCATCACTCATGATTGACCATCTTAAATTCTGCATGAAGGAAAAGGTAATCAGTCACACTTGTGAATAAGTTTCATTCTTGTGTGATATTTGACAAAACACCTAAAGAAAATTGTTTGTTATAATTTTTAAGGTGCGTTTAGTATCATCCAACTTACTTGATTTTTTTCTTCAGGATAGGGATGAGGGTTGTTAGGTTTTTTTAATCCTGAGTTGGGTAAAGAGAAAGGCAGTGTTTTGTTATTGAAGCTGGATTATTTAAAAAAAAATAAATCTAAAGCCTGCCTGGTGAAGTGAAAGCAGTAGTCTAGGATGCCTAAGAGTTGGACTTTATTCCCAGTTTAATTACTGCAGTGATCTGTAGTGAGTCATGTCATCTCAGCGCTATTTTCCTCGTCTCTTTAGCATGGAGAGCAATGATGTGTTAAGGGTCTAATTAGGAAGAGCACTGTCTGAACAATAAAACAGTATTTCGCTAAGTTACGAAAACGTGCGGCAGTTCTGCTTTTCAGTAGAGAACCAGCAGCAGGAGGTTGCAATAGGACTCCATATATTGAAGTGTTAATTGTTCATGGATGTTTTCATTCGGTATGACAAAGCGTGCTACTGAGTATTAGAAAGTATGCTATCGTGTTCATGCTTGTCTCATGAATTTTTGAACCTTTTGGTAACTTGGCAAAGTTTCTTCAGTTTGTTTATGAGAGATATTTTAGGTAGATTCTGATAAGAAGGACAGACTTTTGGATCCAGCTGGAAAATACTAGCTTAATTTCCATATCGTTTTCCATCAGTTTTTCTTTCCAAAGTGGAAAATGCATTAACCTGTAGCTTTAAAATAAGGAAACTGAGGTACATAGAAATAGAATAACTTGCACCATGGGCAAATTGAAACAGAAAAAAATTTCCAGATCCTGAGGCTTAAATTGTTCCCATCCAGACCTCACAGGACTCCTGGCATATCATCCACGCAGGGTCTGGCCAGGGGTCTGTGTCACCCGGTGTCCTGTGCCTGACATGAGCACAAGTCGATGGCTGGAGGAGGATTCAAAGAGGTGGACATGCACTGTGCTGGGACAGTTATAAAAGCAGAAGCTGACATTTTAGAAGGTTTCTTAATTTTCACATTGGAGGTTCTTGACAGAAGTAAAGTAGTTGAATAGTTTGGGATGGAATTGAAAGCTCTTGAATGGGGGTTGATTTGATTAAATGCATTTTTATGTCGTTGATGACAAAAATTACATTGCAGGTCATTTGCTGATTAGCCTGTACCAACTACTGATGTAGGAACATGAGGGGAATCTCTCTGAACCACATAGTACAAACAGCACTGATCGCGCAAGGTGCTGTCAGCACAGATTATTAATAAAAATCAAGAACATCTGGTAGTGGTATTGTCCTCTTACATAATCAAATACTAAAATATTTGGTAAGCAAATATAAATATTTGTGGCTGACGTAGGGCTAAGTATTTGGTGAAAATATTTAAGTTACTTATTTATAGTATTGCAAATGTGAACACTCCACAGGCAAGATTTTTGCTTATGATACTGACTGGCCGTCTCAGTGTGGATTTGTAACCGAAGCTACTACCCAGAAATGTCCAGGTTTATTGATTAAAACGTTTTTATGCTAAAGAAATAAACTTGGAGAGCTCTGCTCTCTTCCCCAAAAAATTGTGATTAACCCAGAAATCAGTGTGTGTCGTTCCCCCCCCCCCCCCCGCCCCCTTGTGTACTTCAAGAAAGGAAAGACATATGCTAGCAGAGTGTTCTGCCTTATTGTTGATACCTTTATCTGGTTGATGAATCCAACAAACTGTTTTTCTCCCTTAGATTTACGCCCTTTATCCATCTGCCATCCTACTCCCAAAACTGTTTCAGCCTTCCTCTCCTGCTTGTCGCGAGTGCAGCAGAAGCAATCCGCAGCCCTGTGCATTTGCGAGCCAGCCGCTGACTGCTGGTCTGAAACAAAATGTCGTTAAATCCCAGTTTGTTATGTGACCTTGCAGTCCAATACTCTACTGCACTGGCTTATGTTAGTTCTAGGGAATATAGAATTAAAGCAATGTGTACTTTGCCATGAAAGAAGACTCCCAGTCAGTGTTTGGTTTAATTAAAAAAAAAAATAAAAAGGGCATTGCACGCTCTGTGCAGAAGGACTTGGTCATGAAGATCTGTGCTGAGGTGGCATGGTTAAGTCGGAAGTCTCTGCTGGCAGATGAAGCCTATGTACCAATTGATTGCCCTGGTCCTGGCTGCATGGTCCCATCCTCCTTGCAGCAGCTTTGGTGCTCAGCAAAGCCTTTGACTTGGGAATGCTAAGCTGGTTAGGGCTTTGTATTGGGAGGAGGAGAGAAGTTAGTCGGGGGTTTTGTGGGTTTTTTGTTTTGGTTTTTTTTTGGTAGTTCAACATCTGAAATGAGTCAGGGAAAGTCCTGATGGCTGTTGGAGGGAGAGGATGAGACACCAGAGGTCGGATGGGTTTGGGCTGCTCTGTAGCTGCTGCTGAAAGCGGGAAGTGCCCTTCCTCCTGGCCCTGCTCCAGTTAGCAGCTCCGGCACTCGCTGGCTGACATAAAGGCTATAATTTAACTCGCTAACCCCACAGAAAACAAACCGATAGTTTTCTGCCGGGCTAGCAAATTTAGATAAGTTTGTGTACAGTCCAGCTCAGTGCCGAAGCTGTGGCCAGGGCGCAGATGGGGCTGTGCTGCTGCAGACGCGAGGGGGAGGACGTGCAGCGCTTCCCGCTTGGGTGGCAGGCAGCTCTCATACCAGGGGACCACATACCGCGCAACCATACCTTCAGATGAAAGTCTGCTTTTAAGCTTATACAAATGTTACGATGTTAAAAAAAAATCTTTAAAAAAGTATGTGAAAAGTAAAAAGCATCTCTTAGGGTTTTCGGTCGACTCGTGTTCACTGTCAGGCACAGGATACTGGATAACACAGACCGTAGGTATTCTAGCGGTCCTGTGAGGTCTGGATGTGTAAGCACTGTAAAAGGCAGGTGAGTTTTTCTGGTCGATGGTGCCACTGATTTTGAGGGATAAGGTCGTCTTCACCACAAAATCATTCTTTTCTGGTTGCTGATTAAAGCAGACTTGCCAAGAATGATGTCCTGGAGTGGTTGTAAAACTGCTCAAGTGAACAACTATAAATGTTGAAATGGATTTGATTTCATCAAGTGTCAGGAAAAAAAAATGTAAGAAAACTGAGGCATTCCTACCGAAAGCTTTTTAAATCATAGAAAATAAAGGGACACCTAATACAATCATTTCAGTCCCTTTAGATTTGAGAGTAAACTAAGCATTACTGGCTAACTGCAACTTTATCTGTTAGCCAGATGATCATGCTTCTGTATTCATGTTGTGAAAAGGTGTTTTTATTCAAATGGCAGAGTGAACAGTGAACAGTTCTTCTGCGAAAACACAGAGTTAATCTCAAGTTGTTGTGAGAGCTCCTTATTGCAGCATTGGCAGAACATCAGTATTTGTTCTGGAAGTTAAGCAAGAGATCCCAAATTAAAAAATGCTGAGATCAGTGAAAACAGGATTATTTCGGTGCCTAGAAGTTCTCCTTAGACCAGGACTCCCGAGCGCCAGATGCTCTACAAATGTAGAACAAGAGGACAAAAGCCTGCGTCAGTTTAAGCTGAGGACTACTGCAGGACTACTGCAAAATAAAAGCTGGAATGTTTGGTTTTGAAGCATAGCGGTCACGTTGCAGTAACTCCCTGTAGGAACACTTCCTCTGCGACAGCCCGGTAGGGTCGTGGTTTTGATGAGCCAAATCTCTTGATGAGATGTGTTATCGCTCTTCCTTTCTCGGGCCGTGCTATCCCGTCACTTCCCTTTGCCGGACGCAGTGCTTCCGCAGCCAGAGGGTGAGGCAGTTCAGCTTTATCATCCAATGCATAAAGGCATCCAAAAACTTTTCAGGCTGGACCATTAAGCTGAAACAAATTGTCCTAGAGCTGTGCAACCAGCAGGGCATGGGCAAAGGAGCAGGAACGTATAGCTGGGACAGGCAGGACTGTCTTTCGGCTAGCAAGAAAAAAAGAATCTAAAAGATACAAAGCAAAGTAAAGCAGTCTTCCAGTACTGCCACAGAAAATACCATCCCATGGCCAAACCTCTTCCAGTTGCTACTTTGATACAACGATAATAAAATAAGTATTTTCTCTATCCTTTGACATTCAACCACTAATTTTAAACAAAATGAAGCAAGAAAAAGTGTACAGAATTATGACCAGAAAACCTCACCTGCCTTTTACAGTGCTTACCAGGAAAACTTGGCCTAAAATTTACTTAAGCAGAGAGTATAATTACCAGGGGGAGCAAGAGCTGCCCAGAACAGTGTTTCTGGAGCTCTCAGAAAAGAGTAACCATCAGGTTGTGCTCGTGCCTCACATGAACTCCGTAACTTGGAGGCCTGTGGGGTCCTGAGTGCATGTAACAGGGGAAAAAATTTGCAACATAACAAAACAATTAGGAGATGTAGCTATGCTATAGTAGTATTGATTGAACGGCTATTTGTTATATAGTGTTTGTGATGTGTAGAGAGAAAAAAAAATTCCACTGTGTTACTCTTCTCCTTATTTTTCAGCCTTGAGATTGTTAGGTCCTTACTGTCTCTAGTTTTGACATCCAAGTTTGCTTCTCTTCCTTTGCCATTCTCCTTGCATTTCTTGGTTTTCCTTTGCTTTCCATCATCTACTTCCTCTCCATTCTTTTTAACTTTTTAAAAAGTATGAGAAAGAAAGATACTTTTAAAAGTAATCAGGCAGGTGAACTCTTCTCAGTCTGAGGGTTGGATTTGTGACTGTTAAAGTCTTTCTGTGCTGTTGTGGTATTTCAGCAGAGTCTCTTCTTTTTTTATTTCAGAAACGTCTCACTTTGATTCCACCATGGAAGGACTTCCGTTGGCCACCAAGGATTTTAAGTGTGAGAAATAACCTGGAAGAAAGTAACCACTGTAGATTTTTGGTGTGAATCTTTGGCCATCCCCCCGCACCCCCCTCCACAGCCCCCCAATATCAACCTCTCTGTCCATGTAATAAAAATCAAAATTGAGGTAACTTTTGTTGTGTGTGGCAAAAGGTCACTTTCTGAAGCCATTTGGGATTTATACCTTCTCGGTACATCCTTGAGCATGGTACAAAGAGATTGAGAGTGGAGACCAGTAGGCAGAAAGGAGGTGTCTGTCAGCATGAGGTGTGAGCTTCAGGCTCTGGTAGTTACTTTACTTGTGTCAGGATGCCAGAGGTTGCCCCATGAACTGGTAGTGATGCCTACCTGCCGGGAAAGGTGCCTGTTTTTTTGTTGTTAATTAGGTGTCTTACCCTACTTCTGCCTGCTCTTACCTTTCATCCTGTTACTCATAATTACATCCCAGTCTCTTTACAATGTCAAGTGGAGTAAGTCTTCATCAGTCGCTCCTATTCTTTCACCCAGAGATGCACAACTTACCTTGTTTTCTTCTGAAACAAGGTTTAATGCTTCCCTCTGACTAGACTCAGTGGGGACTATAGAAATAAGGAGAAAATTTCACTGTAGACCTGATTCAAACACACTGGAGGAAAGATGCGTATGGTTTGTGGTAGACTGGTAAGACCTATAACTAGCATTGGTAATCAGTGATTTGGTGTTTCTGTTAGTGGTATTCCTTTTTTCATTTTTTTACTTAAAATTCTTATGATGTGAGAAGAAATTTAAACTAGGAGCAGTTGTTTTCTTTTTTCCTTTTTTTTTTTTTTTAATATTGGGGTTTTCCTTCAAAATTAAGCATGATGTTTATTCTTCAACTAGAACAGTAACCTTACCGGTAACAACTCTGCTACTGAGGAAATTATCCCAGTAACACGAGTGGAGTGTTGATTTCCTGGTGGAGACAAGCAGCAAAAATTAATAAAACCTTGACAGTAAAAATCTAAAATTTTGCTCAGATAAATGTCTATGGAAGGCCCACAGAGGTATCAGAAAAGTGGGAAATATTTACGTATGTAGAGTAAGCTAAATTACATAGGTGATTAATTTAATCCCATATTTTTAAAACACAATTTCATGGTTGTTTGGTTTTTTTTCCCAAGGCATGATTGGATTCATCTATGTTCTTTTTTCTGTGGAGGCTGTAAAGAGGGCAAGGTGTCTCCACCAGCCCTCTGTCGCTTTTCCGGAGAAGCACAAAACTACCCTGATGTACAGCTGTGTCCATAAAATGTGGCATGTTCTTGTGCATCTGTCTTTAAAGAGGCGTTGTGATGCCCAGGAATGGAGTGCTGTGGGTAGACCCAGTTCGTGATGCCGAGGTGGCTGGCACTTTCACCTGCAGAAGGACGTGAGTGTAACCACAAACGGGAGGAGGAAAGCAGGAGGTGTGGTGTGATGGACCAGAAAGAGAAGGGGCTGTTGGGGGCAGAAGGATCATGAAGGATCACTATTTATGAGAAAAATCACGAGTGCTTGCGGGAATAGCAAGTAACAAAGGTGAGACAGGCAGTAGAGAATGGAGGGAGGTGAAAGGACACATCAAAAGACACCTAATTAAGTTAATAATTAAGGAGAAAATGAATTTAATCAGAAAGAGCAACCTTTGTCAATTATGAGATAAACTGTCACACATAAGGCTGGAAATGTCTTAATAGTGAGAGGGAGTGACAGAGAAGACAACTATCACCTCACTTGTGGTGAAAAGGGTGATAAAAGATCAATGAGAAGAGGAGAAGCAAGGAAGCTTAGGTTGTGTGTACTTGTCAGAAGCAATACTTCCCGCTTCCACAGCTTCCAAGTCTGGAATATTTATCCACTTATTCATTCAGCTCCTCTTTCTCATCTTTCCCTGCACCCTTTTCATTGTGCACCAGCTGAAGAGCCAGTACCTGACTGCAGTCGTGCTGAAGCTCCACTGTGGTCTAAATTGCTGGTGTGTCCCCACTCTCCACTCAAACAAATACTGCGTATACCTGTGAGCAGTTAAAGATGTATGTATTTCTAAATTAATGTTGTACCACTGGCAAAATTTACTGGCTGCACTTTTTTCATGCATTTCTCATGAGTATGTGTGATTTTTTTCCTTTCCTTGGTTGGAAACGTGCTGCTCTTCCGCCAGCAGAACATTATGCAAAATGTAATGGGGAGGAGGAAGGTAATTCATGCTGGCCATAACCGAAGCTTTGGATCTACCTGAGGTACCAGTGGCAACAGAAAAGTTAGTTTGATTTCAAGAAACTGCCACTCAAGGGTTAATATTTTCTTCCTACTTTTATTTACTGAGAGAGAAATCTGAATTGCCTATATTTTCTGTTACTGAATATTGACCTTCCAGAATGCTTAAAATAAAAACAGTTTTCAAAATCTCACAGTATTCTTGTACGGACAAAAGGTGTTTCATCTTTTAGTAGGGTGTTGCCAGTTTAAGTTTACTTTAAAAAAAACCCAAACCTGTTATCTTTGAATTTAAAAATTTATGTATCTTATTTTGTGCCACTTTTTTCCCCACTTGATTCATCTGGCGTTGGTGTGCCACGTCCCAGGGAGCTGAGCTTTCTCAGTGAGCGCTCTCTTTAGCACTGTTTGCAAACTCTTAAACCTAAAGGTCCAGTGGTGTGGTGCAATGGCGGCGCGTCCCTGCGGCCTGCCTCAGCCTGGCTTCTACCCCAGCTGGGGTTCATACTGCGCGCGGCCCAGAGGGAGAGCGTGACAGCACACCAACCATTTCTGGTTTAATTGGAAACTCTCATTTCTTTCTTTGGCTTATGTGGTGATCAAGTTGAAGCAGGTCTGGTTTTCTGCAGGGGAAACAAATCTTGTTAAACTTCATATAGTTTCTCATGTGATAATACGTTTGGAAAAAAGTAAAGTTGACGTAGCGAGCGTGATGCACAGGGTCATTTGTGCAGGGCAGTTAGTTACAGCTGCTTGGAATCCTTGTCTGCTGTTTTGTTTGGGGGTTTTGTTGTGTGGGTTTTTTGTTTTTTTTTTTTTGTTGTTGTTGTGGGTTGGGGTTTTTTGGGTTTTTTTGGGGTTTGTTTTTTTTTTTTTGGCGGGGGTGTAGGTTGACTCCAATAGCTCCATCACTGTCAAAAAAGAAAAAAGGAGGAGGAAAGACAAAGAAAGCTCAGTCCGTACCTGGGCTACTGTGCCTGGCTCCGCTCCCCTGAGGCCGTTTGACGGCTCCCTGTCGGGGCTGCCCTGCGCCTCGCGGCACGGACGGGCAGCGCCCGGAGCCCAGTATTTTCGAGTAAAATACCCGGAGCCGAGTATTTTCAGCGCTGGCGTGTGGTCTCCTGTCTTTGAGAACTTGGAGATTAACCTTGATTTTAAATAATTAAAGATGGTATCTTGGGCTAATGTTCCGGGTGGAAAGCGAGCGCCGTAACGGGACGGGTTTGCTGCATGAGCCGCGGCTGTCCTGCTTCCCTGTGCAGTTCTCTTTAAGGCAGCTTTCATTTTCACAGGCGAGCCCGAGCCCCAACCCACCCTCCGCGGAGGGACGCCGGAGTTCGCCCGCCCCGTGCCCACTGCGAGCCGCCGCGGGGGGCGTGGGGCGAAGCCCCGGGTCCCGCCGCCTCCCCGGGGCCGGGGCCGGGGCCGGGGCCGGGGCCAGGCTCCGGAGCGGCTGCCCCGGCCCCCCCCCGCCCAGGCCGCCGCTGGGGCCGGGCCCGGCCGCCCCCGCCTCCCCCCGCCGGGGCCGGGCCGCCCCGCCGGCTCCGCGCCCGGGCCGGGCCCTCGGCCGCCGGGATGGATGAGCGGCTGCTCCGCGCCCTGGGGGGGCTCAGCCTGCAGCCCCCGCGGGGCCGCTTCCGCGGGAGGCTGGTGCTGCTGCGGGGGCTGCCGGGCGCCGGGAAGAGCACCCTGGCCAGGTAAGGCGGCGGCGCCGGAGCCCTCGGCCTTCGTGGCGGCGGCGGGTCTCTCCTCCGGCGCCGGGTCTCCGCTCCTCCGGCGCCGGCCGCTCCCCGAGCTGCGGCTCGGCTCGGCTCGGCTCGGCTCGGCTCCCCCCCGCCCCGCCGCGGAGTGGCTGTGCCGGGAGCGGCGCTCAGCCGGTGCGGTGCGGGGAGAGAAGCCGGGCGGGTGCCTCAGGAGCCCTCTGCCCAGCCGGCTGCCGCTTCGGAGCAGAGGACGGGAAACGCTTGCTGCAAACCGCTGGAAGAAGGCTGAGGCACCGATTCGGAGCTGGTTTTCTGGCTCGGGAGGGAAGTGGGAGCCTCGCAGGAACCTTGAATAAGCACAGTCGTTTGGAAGCCTCCGCTGTCTTCAGAAACGGCTCAAAGCTTAATATTGCTCCAGCTACCCGTAATGCTTCATGGATATACTGCCTGTAGGACTGTGTGGTGGTGTTCTGGGTGAGCCGAACCAAAAGGGATGTTTCTAGTAAGATGGACTCATCACCCAAGCCAAGGTAGTTGTTGTTGTTGTTGTTTATTCTCTAAAAAGCACCAGACTGGTGCTTTTTTTGGTGGTTAATCACAAACACAGTGAAGCACTTCTTCTCCCCGACTGAAAATTGACAGCAACTCTGACTTCTGTTTTCATCGTGTCCTGCACTCCTGGTCAGAGCCATAGGGGTGTATAAAATGGGCAGAGGAGACTGGTCCGCTCTCTGACAGCTCCAAGACTGATTAAAAACAGGTAGAAAAACCCAGAGGGGAGCACTGGGGGGTGGTACTGCAGTCGGCGTGACACAGCGTAGCCGTAGTCTGGTGTCACAAAATTGCACGATCTGGTATCTCACAGCTCCCGGTGCCACCCGCTCTCCATCAAAAGAGGAACATTCACTGTCTTCTCACTCGGGTTCCCATGCTCGGGTGAGGAAACCATGCTGAGATCACGGGTTGCCACAGGAAGGGCTCTGCTGTGAAAGCGGGCAGCATGAAGCCGTGCAGTACGCTGGGTTAACATACCATTTCCTTTTTCCAGTGCTGTCGTTCCTGTCACACGGTGCCTTCTGCCTCACGGGACTTCTGCAAGACCAAGTTCTTTAATGAACAGCCAGACGCTGTGTTTTTACTGACACCCAAAGTACACGTCTCTCCCTAAAGAGGTCGTGTAAGTGCAGGCCCCTTCTCCTTCAGAGGGGTTTGGGTCTTCTCGTAGTACAGTAAGAACGTAATGATTTGGGGCCGTATTCTCAGCCAGTGCAAATAACTGACTCACAATTTTTTTAGGTCAAAACACAAGATTAATTATTAATAACAGATTTACAAAATCAGTTGTAAGTATTGTTTTAGTCCCCTGTGAGATGAACGTTTGAGGAACTCGTTCTGTTTCTAGCCCCTGTTAATTGTATCATTGCATTTGGCCATTCCGCAGGACACAGATCAAAGGGCAGCTGTAAAAACTGCATTTAGTACCTCTCCATTAACTCTGTCCAGATTATGAAAGGACTGTGCCAAGAAAATTCTGAGATTTGCTCTTCTCACATTGTGTACCTTTTAGTGTTGGTAAACGCAATGTGCTAAGCAAAGCGATGTTTGCAGGAAATTACTGCAGCAAAGCTCAGTGCAAGGTCCTACTGGAGGAGGAAAGTAATATTTATTTGCAAAATCCTTGGTAAGCTCATTTTACCCATTGAAATTCAGTCTCTGAGATTCTATTCGCTCACACTATCACAGCCAAATACTTGTAAGCGCCAAGATGCATGTGCACAGGTGGTCTGCCCAAAATCAGAGAGGACAAGGACCTTCAGCTGTCCCATCCTCACTTTCTCTTCTGGGTTCTTCTTGGTTGGTGGTGGCAGGGTGGGTTTTGGTCAGGTCTGCTATGCCATCTCGCAGCCAGCAGTTTCTATGCTGTCATCTTTTTGCCTCTGAGTTTTGCTTACTTGGTGTTCTGTGAATCTTAAGCAGGGTTTTTTTGCCCATTACTTTCATTTTCCCATTTTGGGTGTCTTTTCAGCTGCAGCCTCTCGCCCTGTTGGAATGAGGGGAAGCAGGAAAGTGTGTATGGGCTGGTGTGACCTGCTGGCTGCCCTCCCGCTCTCAGAGCGCGGGTCTTCCAGTGGCAAGTCATCTGTGCTGGGCCTTAGCTGAGTGCTGGCCTTTGGCGGGGCGTAAACAGCACCTTTCCCAGCTTTATTGCTGTTAACGATGTTCTTGGTTGTCAGCGTGTACTGTTGTTTTAGCCTTTGCTCTGTTGTTTCTTCTGGTGCTTTCAGACACACCTCCATTCGTTCATTCTTCATATCAGCCAGTATTTCTGTTACAACTTGTACATCTTGAAAGTGCTCAGAAGTGTCACAAACCGTGAATGTTATCACTGGTGACATGGCAACTCACCGATAATTCCAGCAGAAAGGCCTCTTTTCAGTTCATCACACAATCCTGGGAAGAACCCCAGGTCCGTGACTCGTCTCCCTGACCTTTCAGTGTCACCTAGCACACTTTGGACACAGCTTTGTAAGATTTAGTTACGGCATCTTTGTTAAAATGGTTTCCCCATCCCGGTTGCTCCCGCAGCTCAGAGCAGCATGCCATCGGTATGGATCAGTTCAGGTCTAGTTTTTGGTTTCTGTTAAAGACAGCAAAGGATTCACCTATGATATATTGAATAGTCAAGGCAGAACAAGGAGCTGGTCTGCTCACCACCAAGCTCCAAACCTTTCCAGTTCCTTCACTGTTGAGAGTATGCTTCCCTGAACCACATATTTTAGGTGACCCTAACCACCTCCCTCGAACCGTTCACCGTACATCACCACCAGCAGAAGTGGGTAGGAGAAGAGGGGTAGCTGGGAGTTGCATCTCCAATAGCCTCCATCAGGCATGTGTAACACTCTCCTCCTGAATGCATTCCCCCCTGACTTCACAGTACACATTTCATGATCAGACCTGGACAACTGCAAAGAAAACAGTTATCTATCTGAGGTGCAGTAGTGGGTATAGCTTCCAAAAATGCCTCCAAAAAATCCAATGAGCTGCATACAAGCTCATACCTGCTTCCCCAACAGACTATTGCACAGCAGCTGTATTTCCAGCTCTTCTACAATAAATATATTGCTGTGATGCACAACTCATGTGATGTGTAACCCTCTATCTAACAGTTTTGCTCAAGCACTAGGCTGGGCATGATCAAACATGCAACTTTTCAGCCGCTGCTCTTGATTTATCACTTGAGTTCATTCCTGTGCGCCCTTATGAAGCACAGAGGGAGCAATCTTCCAGAATGGGAAGGAGAAAATGTATTGGCACTGAGGCATCGCTGCTTGGCCTAATCTGTACCTTCTCCTGTTCCCTCTGCTGCTTTTGCCCAGTTTGTCCCTGCACCTCCAGCCTTGGGCCAGCCCCGCCGCTGTTACCAGCACCCCAACGCTGCTGCAGAATTGCAGCTCAGACAGGGTTCGTGGACTTTAGCTCTGCAGCTCTGCTTCCAGGTGGCAACGTAAAAATTGTAAACATCTACCTTTGTATGAAACCACTTCAGGTGATTCTCCTGAATGTGTTTATCAAATATGACACGCAGCCTGTTGCTTTGCAAAATCCATCGGCGGCTCTAACCCCCACGGGTGGGACAGAGAGGCACGTACGTGCTCTGCCAACAGCGCAGTGCTTGGCTGGCAGGCTCCCGCCAGGGCAAAGTCCTCAGGGCACCAGAAGCTGTTAAAACACAGCAGGCAACTGATAGTGCTGGGCGTGTGCTCCAGCTCTCATAGTTTTGGTTTTCTGCCAAAACTAAGGCTTCAAAATGCCACGGGAACACTGTGTTAGAAAGAGTGACCAGAGGAAGTGGTTGTAGGTGGTGTCAGTACATACGTGCTCTCATCTCCATTGCATTGGAAGTAGCTTGAGAATTTACCGGCTCCGAGATCTGCCTGACATACTGTTCTGCTAGCTTCTGAGCACTGAAAACGTTCCTTCCAATCTGCTTACTGGGATCAATATCAGAAATCAATTTATTTTCAAATTTTCAGATGGAAAAACATGACAGCCTATGAAATACAGTTATGGATTTTTTTTATTTCCAGTGATATTACTAGTGATCATGGAGACTTCTCCCAAGTACTCCAATGCATCCAGCTAGTTGAAATCCTGAATAATTATTTTGTTGTCTATATATACAGCTAAAAACCTGAAATGATTGTTTGAAGATGCTCTTTAGAAAAAAGTGGACTTCAAAATGTATAAATCGTGGGAACAGATCTTGAGATGAATAATGTAGAAGACTCCAAAACCACGTATCTATTCACTGAGGCAGTTGTTACAATGCTGCTGTGGTTAAACAGAAACACAGCTGTATTTTCAACAGAAAGTCTCCTTTTTTAATCACAGCACCCATCCTAAACCTGAGCAGGTGAGGCAGCAGATAAGTGTGCACCAACACTGGCCAAGTTGTTCAGAAGCATCCTTGCTACCGGGGCTGCTGGTGGGGTTGGTGTGGGTGGACAGCGACGCTTGCCTGCTGCCCAGCCTGATGTTTCTGGGGGTCCCAGGCCCTGCTGGTGGACACATGAAGTTGCTGCTGTTGTCTCACATGTGAAGAAGAGCGGAAACATCTGTAAGCTTTTTTTTCCCCAACTGTATCAGCCAGTCTAATGAGATATGGTATCTAGGGTGGAAATGAGCTTCACCTTGGGGAAGGGGGAAAAAGGGTTTGGGGAGATTTATTGCAAGCAGAGGAAACATCCCCCTTTCTCTTCTTATTTTCTTATCCTTCCTATTTTCTGAAACAGCAGCAAACTTTTCTTTAGCAAGATATAGAGCATACCATATTTTGTATCTACTGCAAGACAGAGAGCTGTAACACTGTGCAATTCAATGTCCCAAGTAGGCAAATTAATACTGAACCTTTGACAGATACTGCTTATCGCAATGCAGTCCTTCAAGTTCAGTGGCTTTTTTAAAAAATGCAAACATAGCTCGTATGTACCCTTTGATCTTGCAAAGAGATTTCATTTTTCTTTTCCTCCTAAGTATGCTTTATGCTTACTGATCTAACGGCAATGGGTAATTTTCTTTTTACAGTGCTGCTCAAAATTTCTTAATTAATAACATTGGTCACAAGTCCTCCCATTTTGCATAGCTGGTGTGTATTTTGCTAAAATATAGACATTTTTATTGCGTACAGTGATTAGGAGCCTGATGTGATTATGTAAAACCTTTCTTCTAAACCAACTTGTGGTCCTGTGTAGATCGCAGAAGGCTTATTTCTCAAGGAACATACTAAAGAGGTTTGGGTGCCCTTTGAAATTATAAGGGGCAGAAGAAGGAGGACTTTTGTCAGCTTTATGGGCAATAGGGGATTACAGAAAATGGTTGTAAACTTTAGTGTCAGCTTGGTTGTTTTAGAACGCTAAAAGTTAAAAACAGCAAAATAAGCAGAAGGTAAAACATCTTTTTCTCACTTAATGTTTCTTATGTTGCTGTTAGTAGGAGTTTGTTTGGTATGAATATAGCAAATGTGACAGTAATTCATAGTTCTTAGCACATTTTGTGCCATATTTTCCTTCCTTTGTAGCACAAGTTTTATCTACTTTAATTACCAGTGGTATGCAGATAGTAGACAGAGTTTACAGATAATCACATACTATTTAGATTGCTTAAAGGGTTAATATTAAAGCTCGCATGCGAGTCTGCACATCTGTGTTAAAAAATTCGTAAGGTACCTGCTAAGAAAATAATTTTAAAAATTTGCACTGATTGAAAACATTTTTAAAGGAAACATTGAGCAAGAAAAAAAATCTTGAGATCTTTTGTTATTATGTACAATTTTATGTGCATATTAGTAGTTAAAGGGATTACATATTTTAGCAGTCAGTTTTTTAGAGGAGAGATTGCGATGCAGATGGGTAAAGCAGTGGGAAAGGTGAGGTGCTGAATTATAGTGAGAGCTGAATATATCAGTTTATCAGCGCAAGAGTGACCAGATAAGCAGTAGGTGCTTTTCATGATAAGAATTCTTTGCCCAAAATTAAAGCAAAAATAATTTGACTGTTTGCTAACAGTTTGCAACATGACTTTTGTTAGATGTGTTTGCTCAGCAGTAATTATGTGACTAAAACATCTCTTTGGAGCTAGAAGATAACACCACGTAGGTGCTAAATGATAGGTCAGTTAGTGGCTGCAGCCCAGCCCTGTCCAGCCCGTCAGCAGTGAGTCTCTGCTCTCCGTGCTGGTTGCTACCACAAATTAGCATTAATTAATCAGCAGGTGATAGAAGTTACAGTGGAGGCAGAACAAAGTCAGAAGCTGACCTTTATTCAGCTAAATGCAACATGCAATCCTAGCGAAGGATTGCTGCTAGCAGGCAGTTTAGGATAAAACTGGTAAGTAAACGGTAAGGACAGAGCTCGAGAGGGCAGACGTAAGCCTTTTCTGTCTGCGTGTCTCGTTTTTGCCGATAACCTAGAGGCACCTTTTCCCTTGCTGTTGCTCAATTAGACAAGACATTGAGAAATAGTTGTTTCGCAGCTTATGGGGATGGAAGAGAAGTGTTTTATCAGGGAAGCTGAAAATGAGTCTCAGCGACTGAAGACCGTGTGGGGTGTGAGACAGCAGGGCAGCAGCATTCATGTCTGAGAGCCACGAGATTTCTGGATTGGCCTGACTTTTTTTCCAGTGACATTTTGGGCCTTACGGAGACAGAGAGCAGTGCCATGATGCCATGGGCTCTCCCTCACTTCTTGCAGAGACTCCCCCCCGCCCCAACACTCCCTTGATTGAAAAGAATAGACAGTTCAGTCTATGGACACAACCAAGTCTGGCTTACACACAAATGGGAACGCAATTTTGCATTAAGATTTTTTTTAATGCTTTCTAAGGACTGGCAGAGGAATGCTTCATATTTAAGCCACCACGTAAGCCAGTGCTTTCACCACGTAAGCCAGTCACTGTCTGCCAGGCAGCTGGTCACCTTACAGCAGGACACGCATCCACCCTCCGTGGGCATCCCAGGTCTGAATGAGCATCACTGTGGGGGACACATCAGCATGAAGAGAAGGGGGATTGCCACTGACCACAGGGGACCAGTTTTATGGATCTGTTGCATTTGGAGCTGCCAATCTAGGCAATTCAGATTTGTCTATCAAACATATTTAAAAGCTGAAAATAAATAAAAATGACTCAACTCTACAAGAGGAGGGTTAAATAAAACAGGGACAAGTGAAAAGCAGAAAGAAACGTTAAAGTGTGACAAATAACAGGAAATATTGAGTAATCACTCAGATACTTGTTTGCAAATAAAAAAAAAAGTGCTCTGTGCTTTATAGCCAAAAGAAAAAAACCCCAAGACAAACTGATGGTAATATAGACCATCTTTACTAAATGAGAAATCATTCCTCCTAATTATCTTCAAAAATCTCTCTCTAGCAAAACTCCCATGATCAAATTGTCTTTTGAGACTAACTTCCCTGGGATTAGCAGGTTTGGTTTTGTTGTTTGGTTTTTTTTATTTATTTACAGTCATACATTCTCAGATAACTCTAAAAGAAAACTGAATATGTTAATATGATTAAAGACTCATATTGGGAGTCCATTGTAGATTTCTCTGCTGAATTAAAGAAATCAAGGCCATGCCTTTAAGCTCCATTCCTTTCCTCCTATGTGTCCATCTACTGATTACATTACTTTCATATTCTTTAAGCTGGGATTTTTTCCAAAGGAAGCACTGTGCATATTTGCAGAGCATTCATATGGCTCTTGATTTAATGTTCTCTATTAAAGGCATGCGTTAGCATATACTAATCCTTCTTTCATCTTTTGGGTTTTTTTCAGACAACTGAAACGTGACTACCCCAGTGCTGTAGTTCTTAGTACTGATGACTTCTTTATCGAAAATGGTGTATACGTGTTTGAGCCTGACTTCCTAGAGGATGCACACAAATGGAACCAAAAGAGAGGTGACTGAAATCAATTCAGGGGTTTTGCAGAATAGTTTCTCTTTTCAGTCTGACTTTAAACTTTGCCCCCAAAATAAAATATGGTGTCATACACTGAAGTTCATGGGGTACTGGTTAAAAGAATACATTTACCACTTCTGATTTTATTTCTTCTGACTTAGAAGAGAAAAATTTATAAATGAAAAAATGTTGGTGATTGATAGATGTTATTTTAGAAAGTAAACCAGTGACTATTAGGTAGCACTGCTGAAGCTTGGTAACAGCAGGTGGCATGCAAATACCAGCGCAGCAGCTGCTCACTACAGCTCTATGCACCACATCCCTCAGACGGTAACTTCTTAGATGTCTGTCCTGTCTTGGAAGGGGCTGTTACAGGGGGAGTTAATGATAGCCAGGGGGAAAACATGCAAACCTAATTGTAAGCTTGAGAATGAAACAACCCAGGTCTCTGCTTCAGAGAGAAAAATGTAACATGCTTTTGTGGCTGTGCGCTGAATTATTTTCTAGCAAAGGAAAACACTTTGAGGTCATGTAACAGACATCTTTTGCAAATAACAGTCATTTTTAGCTGTTGTAAATACCTAGTGTGGTGATACCGCTAAGTATGTTCTACGAGAGGTTCAGATCTTACTACTGAGCACAGCCAGCGGCTGCATCCCCTCCTCCAGGAGAGCACCTGCTGGACACCGACCTCTGCTCGCATTTGGGTGGTAGCTACAGACCCAAGTCCAGTGAGGAACCAAGCGTACTAGCAGTGGGCAAAGAAAGGACGCTTTGGGGCTAGTAAGACCTGGCTCGGTCTGTTACTTAATACATGTTAGCTTTACTTCATATGTTACATTACAGCACACAAGGCAATGAAGAATGGGAAAAGCCCGGTTATTATTGATAATACGAACATCCATGCTTGGGAAATGAAGCCGTATGTGATGATGGTAGGGAAAGCACTTGTTTATTGCTTTTATATGCTCAGCTATGACATTTAAGAGGTGATCTGACTGAAGCGGTTCTTAACATGGCTGAAAAGAATTACTTCTGTTTTCCCTTAGTTCTCTAGCTATAGTTAAGGATTGCTAGTGTGACGAAGTGGGGGAAGAGGTGCCAGTGTCAGCTATATACCTCAGTGAAGGCAAAATTACTTGAAAAGGTTAAATGTCTTTGAACTTGCCCTGTAACTTCTTGATGATCAGGATGTCATCCCCTTCCCCAGTAGTGACATGAATTGAACAGTTCCCAACTACTTGTTGATAAATATATCAAGATATGACTTACAATTTTAGTTTATGACTTGTGAAAAATACACCATAAAGAGTCTTCAAAGACACATTGGTATCTCTTGTCAGGAGTTCTGGCAGAGATGGCAATATTTTTAGTACAGTTTCATCATGTGGCCTGTCTGCTAACATTATACTCACGCTTCTGTTCCGGGGTTATGGTCTTGTCAGTTAAGAAATTTGGGTCTAAGTATCACTTATATGGGAGCACAAAAGAGGCACGAATTAATAGTGGTGCTGGAAAGCCTGGACATGCCACTCCAGTAGCATAAGTTGTGAATGCTTGTGGGTGACTATGAAGCGAGTGAGAGAACAGTCAGAGCTGGGCAAGATGTAAAAAAGCCAACAGATTTCCCTGCCTCCTTTCCCCCAAATCAAAACCCTAAATAAACCTAAAGTGTAGACTTAGTGGCTGGAACTAGCGTACTGAGAGATGTTGACCTCACACTCCCGGAAGCTCTAGATTGGTGTGGCCAAATTGTGGCTCTCGAGCCACCTGTGACTTCCAGAGAGTTCAAGTGCCAGGATGCCGTTGCTGTGGGGGACGGGGACTGGAGGCAATGCTGAGGCAGGTTTTGCTGGGAGTACCAAATCGTTTGATGCAGAAGGAAATGAACTAGCTGGGACTCATACCGGCACCTTGATGGGAGTCATGGTTATTGTCCTCTTTCTGGCTCCTGGTACATGTGATATGTCTCTTAACCTGATAAAATCTCAGGGGGTCTGGCAGATTGGCTGCTCCTGAGCTCAGGAGCCATACCTCTAACACTTCTGTGTACTTCTTCAGGCACGTGAAAGTAGATATGAAGTTATATTCCAAGAACCAGATACACCCTGGAAGTTCAATGTTCAAGAACTGACAAGGTACATCTTTTTGTCTTTGATATAGCAGACAGCTTCTCATTTTATTGCTGTGCTCTGAGAAAGGTCAGCACTCTTCCTCTTCATATACCCTAAAAGGTAACCTAGTAAATGACAACAGAAGGATTGCCGTGGAAAATTTCTGTTACTCAGTACCTGGTCTGCAGTGAATTCAGCCCTGAAAGAGCCTGACTGTGCTGAAGTGAGTCAGGCAGTAGAAAAAGCAACCCCTCTGAAGCATGTATTTATACTGCAAGCTTCTTGGGGCAGGACCCTTGATTTTCATTCTGTATTTTGAGCAGCACACTCTCTATTTGGGCACAAAACATATCTAAGCACTACAGACAATATTCAGACATCTGTTCTTAAAGAAGGTAACCATAACAAATATTGTCTTGCAATGGTGGGATGCTACATTAAGTGTGGTCAAGAAATGGGGTTCTAGAGCATCTTTCTAAAGATCTTAATGTGCACACGCAAAAGGGGTACAATGAATGTACCAACTCTGCATAATGTGGTAGGGTATAGAGGCAGCCAAATATGGCTCCAAGTATGTTAGTTTGGCTAGTGGATGCAGGGTTAATGGTTTCTAAAAAGACATTACCAAAAACCATAACCATTACCAAAAAACTAAAAAACTAATAAATCACTAAAAAACTCCATGCAGGCTTATTTTCTAGCCTTTAACCAACCAGCTGTAAACTGTGTTACAGTGGCAAGTGCACTCCCATCAACTAGATCCAGAAACTAACACATGCTAACTTACTTGTTATTGCAAGAAAACAGGGCATGGGTAATTCATTCTGACTTATTTCTTTTGTACCAGCTAGGAACTCTAGCCAAAAATCAGCACTGCTCCTTTTTGTGTGTGACAGAGACAAATAGCAGAGGGCCATGGCCCAGAGCGCTGGCAGTTCCAGGGTGAGGTAGGACATGGCAGACGGCAGCCGATGGCTTGGGGCTGAAAGCAGGCGAGGACACCAACAGCCTTAGCAGTCAACTGCAAGTGTCAGCTCTTGCTTCACCAGCACCAGCTGGGAGCCATTTGCAGGGCATCACTGCAGAGGCAGATTTTACTTGTAATCATTCATTATAGGGTGAGCTACTCAGTAATTTGTATTTTGTTTTATTAATCATTTGAAACAAGTCAGCTTTTTACAGTAGCACTGTAAAGCTAATTCAAATACACTCAGTTTGGAGCAGCTCTTTGGCAAATGATTCAGGGACAGCTGAAGGTTGCTTCCAGTCTGGTTCCACATTGTGTCTTTACTGGCAATACGGTTTGTGCCAATTGCTGGTCCCAGGTGCAGGCTGCACGTGGGTGTAGGGCACTGGCTGCTGGAGGACCTCGTGGCTGCCTCACCCATGGGATGCTGCAGCTGGCAACCTGCTGCGTTACTGCCACCTTAATTCCACCAGGGAAAAAACATGTTGAGCAATGCAGGATTTGCACACCACAAGGCTTTGAAAATATGGCTGCAGGACAAACTTAGATTCTAGATGATGAATTGTGCCTAATAGAGCTAAATGGCAAAACCAAAAATATTCAGAGTTTGCAAACTCACAGACAAGTAGAAATCCCTGGTGGTCTTTGGAAAAACAATTCCAACTAATGTGTCAAGAGACTGCAGCCATTTGTGGTCTATCCAGAAAGCCCTGCATGTTTGAGCGTCCTGTTCCCCTCCCTCTCAGACCTATCGTCATTTACAAATCTGCCCTGGAGCATGAGCTACATCATGTATGATTTTTTTTCCCCACTTGCACTCAGACAAAGCAACAACAGGTTTCTGACCTCTATACTTGCTGATCATGAGTCAGTGTCTGGGCTATCTACAGCCCTTGTCTGCATTTCTCCAGATTTATAAAAGCTCACCCTGAGGCTAACCAGCTGTTAGCACTAAAACCCACATAAAATAATACAGAGGTCTTCTACATAGCTCTTTCTTACCTGGCCTACATTTCAAAGCATTTGTCTAACTTCTTATGTCCTGGCTGCCCACAAAAATACTTGCATTACATTTTTCAGCAGTCACAAAAATATTAAGAAGTAGGTGGAAGTGAAGAACAATTTGGCAAAAAAGGGCTAGAAATAGAGCAGCGGGGACACGAACCATTATCCTGAACATATCAGGAACTTTAGCAAGCTTAAGATAACCTCTAATACATGGGCAGCTAAATACTTGTATTTTCTGTTAATGTTGACGCTACAGAAGAAATACTCATCATGTCCCTCGAGAAAAGATACAACGGATGAAAGAACAATACGAGCACAATGTTACCTTCCACAGTGTTCTTCGGTCTGAAAAACCAAGCAGAGATGAGAGAAGCTCCAGTGGACCAAATGCAGCTTACAGCATGGGTGCCCATTCCACCCCCTCTCCAGCCTTCTCAAACAGAAGACCTCATGTGGCACGTACAAACAACGTGAGGTTTAACTGAAGAGGTGGAGTCCTCAGTGTATTTTAATTATCAGGGTATAAAAGTCTCTAGTTTTACATTTTTTTCCTAAACTGTTTTTTATTCTTATATTTTTCTACTACATTTCTAAATTACTTCTTACCAGTCTTTAAATGTCACTGGATTATGATCTGACAGCTCTACATGACTGATCTAAGAGCACTATCCCCAGTACAAACTGTACTCCCTCTCATCCCTCTTCCTCCATGAAAAGCCATTCAAACTTATGGTGAAATTTACTGGCTGTGCCACAGGCTTTTCAGATTTTTTTCCTGCATTGCGCTCTGTCACTAATAGATTACAATAAATATTCCTAGGTTCATTCTTTCTTACAGACCATGTGGCCAATTCCTTCTCCATGCAGCTGTCATTTCTTCCCATTTTAATACATTATATCTGGCTGTATAACCTTTTGTGTCTTCCCACTCCATCTTGCCTAAAGCATTACTGCTAGCTTTAAGAGGCAAAGTGAATGGTGGAAAAGGTAGCTCTAACAAACTGTAGCAAGATTTGGTGCTGTTCCCCATCTACACCTCTGCTGTCTGGATTCATGCTGGTCTTACCTCAGCTCTATCACAGCCAAACAGCTTATCCAGCCTGGAGGTGAAACAGTTTAACACACCAAATGGAGCCCTTTATCTTGCCAAGACATAGGAATTCAGCTGATCCTGAGACGAGTCCACATATGGAGGCTCCTAAAAGGAAACATTAGTGTTAGGCTAGTGCTTGTTAACTTCTAAGTAGGAACAGGGCTACAAGAGCAGCTCTGAATAGCTGAAGCACAAGGCTACCCAGACTAACTCAGAAGTACAAAATAATGACTTAAGGAGGAAAAAAAATGTTCTCGTAAGGGGAGGAATAAACTCCTTCCACTACTAAGTGCCATCACTGATGGATGAGTGAGAAAATAAGCTATCCTGCAGTAGTTTTATCCATGTTGTTAAATTCTGCTGATTATGTCCTTATCAAGAAGCCTCATCAAACATTTTTAAAACTCAGCATTTGTGATAGCAATTTTTTTTAAGTAGGCGTGGATTATTAGGCAGTGCTTATAGAATAGGGCAATAGTGAGTTATTTTGCAGTAGGAAATGAAGACAGCTCCCATTGGACCTTAAGAAATATGGGTACAGCTGCTATTAATCTAGCAATTTAGCAGACAGAGAAGCATAAGATGTATAAATAAATATGCTGTTTCTGGGCAAAAGCCAAACTGTCTTCAGGACACAGTAGATGTATGAGATGAATTGCATTTTATACTCAAGCTGCATTTAAAGAAGCAGTATCATTGTAAATAACTCTGAACCTAGGGAACCTGGCTCTGCAGTATTGCACAAAGGCTTACAGAACTATCAGCAAGCTTGTGTCAGCCCAGTACAGTTCTCCAGTCCTGCTACAATGTCCAGCTTGGTGACAGGAGCCACCCCCAGTTCAGCACTTGAGCCAAGTAGATAGCACAGGACCCCTGAAAGGTTGCCGAGTGGGAAGCTGGTGGTCTCAGTTCTGAAACATCCTCCCTCCTTTGACCCATGCCTGGTGGGAAGCAGCAGGGCAAGGGGCAGGCTTGACAACAAACGAACTAAAATGTGGAGTTGGCAGCCGGTCTAGCAGGACTGTTTCTCTCTCCAGTGGAGAAACTCCAATTCTGAGAAGCTTCACCTGTTGAAATTAATGAGAACAAAGTAATGAATTCAAGTACTCACTCACTCCCAGCAGAAAGATCTGATGAAATCAAAGAAAGATCTGATTATCTTTCATGATGCTGTGGCCTCAAGTGCTTCTTTAAGAAGGAGTAGCTCAGAAACACTGACCAAGGATCTGTCATTAATACCTTTGTATGGCATTTTGCTATGAATCAAATAATCATAGCTGTTCTCGAAAGCTCTTTTAGCCCTACATGGAAAGTTTGAGGGGAAAAGTACAAGAACTATAGCAGAATTACAGAGCAATATTTCAGAATTAAAGTGTTATGTTTGGTAACAATAAACTTAGAGAACTGTTTATTTTGCTTTGTGCTACTTCTGACAGCCAAACAACTATTCTAATACTAGAGGGTAACAAAACTGATTGCTTTAGACTGAAACAAAGATCCTGCTGTAATTTAAGAATATATCAGAATCAAAGCAATGGCTTACAAAATGTCATAAAACCTTCAGCCACACTGATGCTATTGTACAATACATGTTTGTGTGAGAAATGTATAATTACTCAAGTCCAAATTATTTTGCAGATGAAATGTAATTTCATGAGTGTTTTTGTAATACCGCTTTATTAAATACAATCAGGATTTAATGTACAAAGTGTATATATTTCAAATTCAAATGATTTTTACAATACTGTACATGTGCATTTAGTAGCATTTTCGGGGTTTTTGTCTCTGTAGCATTCTGCAGGCTGGTAACAAGTCCTCAGGTTCCTTTGTGCATTTCTGAAGAGCCTCAGCTACTTCAGAACTGCTTTTTGATGAGTTATTTGCTTCCCCAGTAGACCTGGAACTATTTTTGGGTGAAAGATCATCAGATAAATTAGCAGCTATTGTACTGCTGTTCTCATTTACATAATCAATCTTCTTTTCTTCTGGTAAATAATTCATGAGCGCTTGTGTATTAATCATTGCAAGTTCTTCATCAGCAACCAGGTCATTCTCAGGAAGATGGACAGTTTCTCTCAATTTTCTACAGGGGGTGACATGACCAATATTCTGATTTGTTTCTTTTGATGACTTGCTATGCTGTAGACCCAAACTTCGTGGAGGCTGAAATGCTTTTTTTAAAGATGGAGGAATGATTGAACAGATTGGTGTCAGTGGTGGAGGGGCAGGTATGCAACTGAGGAAGTCCATCGCTTTTCTCTTCTTGCTGTTTTTGGGATGGTCTTCATTAATCGTAGCAGATGAAGGTGTTTTTGCTGACCCTTCTGTGACAAGTTTCATATTCGGTGTGCTAGTTGACAAAGGGCTTAGATGCTTTACTTCCATTTTAGAAGAGATCTAGTTAAAAAGAGGTAAGTTTTATGTTGAATAGAATGACCTATTTCATTAGCTTCCTCAATTACTTCCACAAAATGGCGGGGGATGGGACAGGACTGATACAAAAATACTATGTCATCATTCATATCCAATTTAACTTTAGTTTGATGTCTTCTGATGATGACTAATATTATTCTTCCAAGTATTAATGCTTGATAAATCACTGTTTACATGTACATTAAGACAGCACATTTACATTCTGTTACTGTTATCTAAGCTAAATGTATGGGAATTTTTCTGTGCCAGATGGTAAGAAATCAAAGCACTTATAAAAAGGAATTAAGTCTTCTACTGCATTGGATATGTCCTCAACAGGTTGTTAAATAAGAAAGAACAAGGAAAAAAAATGAAGAGAAAAGGGATAGAATATAGACCAAAAAACTTGGAGATAACAATACACACAAGATAGACATTACACAGCAAATCATTCAAACACATGCTTAACTTGAGAATACCTTTAATGTCTCATTTGTTGCAACTTGGTTAATATATTTAATAAACAGATATAAACTAAACCTTCAGAATTAAATATTGGCACTGTCTCTGAAATGGAAAAGGATGCCTTATAAGCTTAAATTTAGTCCCCAGAAATTGATCTTACATCAGGGCGTTTCCACCTCCCTCGCAACTAGTGGCAGGAAAAATTTTTGTTCTGACTGCACTTAGTACTCCACATCAGGAACAACTTGCCACCAGCAGCCTTCATGGGAAACTTCAGTACTATTTAACTCAATTTTTGCCAAAACTGCTATAAAATGTAAACATTTACTAGGTGATACCTCTTCCCTTTTAAATCCTGGAAATAATGAACAATATCTAGGAAAAAAAGATCAGGAGGTAAATTCTCTAAGCAAGGGTAGGAACTGCAGAATGCCATGAAAAAAAAATTTACAGATCAAGATTTTTCCTTCCAGTGACATCCATGTCAGATAATCTTCACCATGGGACCAAGGAAGCAATAAATCATCTACAGGGAAAGGATGATTCATTTTACTCATATAAAATTCAGAATATTTAAAGTATGCTGTGAAAACACGGGCCACAAGGGGAGGTTTTCATGTACTGCTTGGAGGAAGAATAGTCTCACAGTTCCTCCTGGGGAATAATCCTAAACCCACACACCGAGAAAGCTTCTCATCAGCTTGCATTGCCCTGAAGAGAACCTATGGAGTGGACTGGGAGGTGAGAGCATTCACCACAGCTATCAGTATAAAACATGCTTATATCCTTACTGTATGTACTGTCACTATAAACACAATATTAATTGCCAGAAGCTTACCAAACTTTTATCCTCTGCATAAAGACCTGAGTTGCAGGGAGGAGAGAGGTATTCCAAGCCACATCTTTTAGTTAAACTGGGTGGAAGTGAGAGATTTCTGTGCAGCAAATTCATCAATTTACTTTCTGCATCAGAGCAAAAGGAGGCCACATTCTATAAAGGAGAACAGATTACAATGCAGAATAGTTGTTTTTCCAATTGTTTAAGTACTATATGCTCACAAACAAAGTATTTAGGACTTTGTTTTCTCATCATAATCCCACTAGAAGTTTATTTTATATCAAACCAACAACTTAGAATACTGCTGCACTTCCCATGGAGGGAAGTATCATACCTTTCTTTTATTGTTAACAAGAAAAAAAATCCTTTTGTGTTTAAACTTATTTTTCAGTAAGAATTGAGAATGCATGAGCAAGATATGCTATTTAGGCACAGCTAGAAAGTTGAAATAATAAATATATAAATGAAATCAACAATCTGATACTGAATATGTTCAACTGAGCAAGACAGTAAATTTCAACTTTTAAGAGGCTAGAGCCAAACTGTCCATGACAACAGATTCCCTGTTGACAGGTACAATATTTTTTGCTACCCAGAGAAGATTCTGTGGCACATCCTAAAGACAGTGTTGGCTGAACTGAATAATAATAATTAAAAAATTTAAAAAATAAAAAAACTTCAAAAGACATCAATAGGTGATACGGAGAGTCCTCCAGGAAAAGTGCATTAACACCTTACTCCATCTCCCAGAACACTGTCTCAAATTCAACATTATGTACATTACTTGTTTAAAGATTTATTAGTAGTAATGGACTTTTTGGTGAAGAATGTAACAAAGCAGTAACTAAAGTTAATCATTAAACTAAAAATCTACAGATTTACCTCTATCATACTTCTCAGTTCATTAACCTTCTCTTGAAGATAGCTTTCCTTTGGACTGGCTGAGAATACAGAAAGATCTCCAGCCAATAGCATAGGAATTTCTGATCTGAACTGAGACTGCCACTGAAGGTTGCTTGCGGAAATGAATGAACAGCGGACAACTATATCTTCAATAGCAAATTGTCTAAGATCTGTGCAGATCTTTACTGCCACCAAATTATAGCTTTCATCAGATAAGTACACCATAGTAGTGAAACCTAAAAACAAGGAAAAAGTCTGAATTAAACCTTAAACCTTTAACTAAAGGTTGATTACAGCAATTTGTATCTATTAAAAAAAAAAAAGACACACACATCTTGAAAGAGAATTGGTAAATATAACATGGCAGCCTATCTGCATGCTAACAGATGTTTGATGCTTCATTCAGATTCTACACTATCTTCCTACTGATTATAGAAAACAACTCAAAGTCTGTGTTCCAGTGCTTAAAAAGTAATACTCCTATGGTGCGTTTCCTTTTTATTCAGCAGATTATCCACCTGTCCCTACCCATGAGCTCCGGTGCCTGGGTTCTACTCATTCCCTGACACTGTACAACAAATGAGGGAGCTCACATACATGCATGATGCTACTTCTGCAGATGCTGAACACAGATGTGAGAACTTACATCCACCATTTATGGAAACAACTAAAGAAAAGCTTCTCTTGAGCTTAGATCCTCCCTTACTGAATTCTTCCTCAGCTAATAAGCAAAGACAGTTTTTCTTCAGAAAAACAGAATTATCTGCCAGCATATCATGGTGATGGCCTATATTAAAAGGTTTTCACAGGCCTGAGATGAAGGTACACCACCAAGATAATTTTGACTTTTGAAATAAAAAATTTAGTGCTTATTCAATGGGAGGACATGAATGTGGCCCACAACATACCTGTTCTGCTAACAGAAACTACAACTCCAACTAAATCAACTTCAGCACACAGTGGCTGAAAAGAAGGATCTGACAGACTGGTGAATTTTAGAGCTTTTCTTGGAAAGAAAATCTGTACCAGCATCTCCTGCGATACCTGAAGAAACACAAAATTTTTAAGTTTTTACTTATATAGACTGTGATACATTTTAATGATACATCTTTAGGCAGTTAAAGCACTTACTGAGAGTTGTAGATACTGCGTTTTCTTTGTTGCTATTAACTGTATGTTAGTTGAGTCTGATCTTCCTTTGGACTGTGATGTTGACAGCTGGTAGATTCTGTACCGATTGCCTTCCTTTAACAGTGAACAAACATCTAGCAGTGGACGCCAGATACTCAGTATCACTCCTAACAATATCAGATTAAGATATATTAGTTGTGCAATACTAATTTGAAGGCTTTTAAACAATATAAATCCACAAGACTCCCACCCAAAAGCCCTAAACCAAAACTCAAATAAAACTGGAAATATTAACATGAAAGCTAGAATACTGTTGGGAAACTCTTCAAATCTACCTGCTATGTTGGCCAGTTACCATGTTTAGATAAAAGTTATTTATAATTTTCCAAGTACTAACCTTTATGTTTTTCTTGCTTTCTGTAGTCTACCACACATAATTTCCACACAGTAGACACATCTCTTTTGGAACAACCATTTTCTTCCTGTACTGCTGACTCTAAAGCCTTCTTGAATTCTTCTTGTATCTGAGTTTGCTTTTTATCATTCATCAACTGCCTGTGAGCATTCAAAGCTTTTAATTGGTCTTCACTGAGGTATCCCTGTAACCAAGAGAAAATGTATTCAGTATCTTTTTTATTAATTACAAAAACCCATCAAGATTTTTAGATAGCCTCTTTCTTAAGTGTTTGTCCGTTACAAGCAATTTATTGTTCAACTGATACACTACTAGGACTTGAAATGAGGTATGTTAACACATGGGAGTAACCAGTCTTGACTGGTACTCAGCTAGTACTCCATTGTCTAAGTATTACATTACACACTGTTCTTATGTGATAATTAGTGAGAAGCCTGCTTAAGAATGCATAACTAAGGTGAATATTTAATATAACAGGCACGCTTGCCTGTTTTGTAAGAAAAAAAGAAATATTAGGAAAAAAATCTGTAAGAAGAGTTGCAGCTCTCAGCAGGCTGCTATCTCTGAGCTGACAGTGATTTATACTAAAATGCATCAGGAGTGTTACCTTTCTGACCAAGCCTTCAAGATCCAGATGCCTTTACATGTAGCACCACAGATATGCATAATATTTTATCAAATAAAGTCACAGATCATATGACTGTATGACAGTCAAGGATCCTGACTTGCAAAAGGCAAGGCATGCATTCAATTTTTAACAACTAGCAGGGACTAATCACCTGCATCTTTATTAATAAAGGTATAAACACTTTAAAATTGTGATTGAACTGGAACAGGGAGTGAAGAAAGCAACGACAATATAATCATTCAAACACTTCAATGAACAGCGTGCAAGAATAAGTGTGTGAAACTCAAAACTTAGGAGATGCATTTAGTTTTCATATATGCAAGACAAAAAGTAATAAAATCAGAAGTAACATTAACTTCTAATTGTGCTATATCCTGGATTTTTATATCAAGAGAAAATAACTTACTCTGTTTTGCAATCCAAGACATTATTTACCTATTTTAACAAGCCCTCATTAAAATATTTTCAAAATTTTTAATCTTAATTTACTTTACAAGCATACTGTAGAAAATCTCAAAAGGTGGCAAAAATATATAGTTATTTAACTGTTTTATTTTAGCAGGAGCTAGCAAATTGTAAATCATTCCACAAGCATTTCAAAAGTAGCCCAGTAGGATCTACAGTTACCTCCATATAGTCAGGATCAGATGCATTCTGAATTGCTTCATAAAGTTCTGCACCATCTTGCAAATTATGGATTTGCTGTCTTGTGACTATGCGTGATCTCGGTGTTCTTCTGCTAGTTCTCTCTGGTGGAAAAAAAAGCCATTATGTTGAGTACAGCAATACACTTAAAAGTGAAGGAAAAATAATTATGTAAGAAGCATGGTAGTACTTAGGCCTTGCTAGAATGAAAACACAAAATACTTCTATATAGGAACTGATACGTGTGTGTGTATGTGTGTATATATATATGGAAAATACAAGCAGATAAAAAAATCTCATTCATTTAAATACAGCATAGATTAGAATATTATGCAAACTTTGTGGAAGCCAGTATCAGTGTCTGCACTTAGGAGAGGGTAGGAGACTTGACAGGCTGCCATGAAACTTCATTGATACTTGACTATATTTTCTGTATGTCTGTCACTTCCTCTTCCTCTCATACAGCAGAAAAGCAGAAAAGTATCAAAGATACCAAGATCTGGGACAACAGGTGACCACAGTCCTGCACATGAAGCCTCCTTAGGATACCAGCTAAAAGCCAAGTTAACTTCCTTACATTAAACTGTTACCCTCTTCTTAGGCAAGTCATTTTGCTGCTAGCATTTTGATGAATTTCTTCAGCGTAGCAGACTCCTGTATAGACAAGTTTACCACTCAAACATAAAACAACACAATGAGGTGACCGATGTGTGGAAGTTCGTATCAGTGAAGTTAAGAATTATAAAACAATCTCTGATTTCAACTAAGAATTCAGTGGTGGGTTTTTTTGTTTGTTTGGGTTTTTATGGTATGGTTTTATTTGCCTTTTCCTTGTTCATGAGGGACTCCAGCTTCTGAGAAAGGGAGAGGCTATTTGGGTTGTAGATATGACCCTGTGAAATTTGAACCACACACGCTACTGTTAGTGATGGAATCCTATCTGTTCCTGGAAGAAAACTCCAAACCCCAAACCAAAACCAACAAAAACTCCTCCCAAAAACCAGACCAGAGTATCAAGGCAGCTGGAATCTATAATCAGTGTGGCAAGAATCCTAACACCCTTCCTCATTCCAGTTTAGCTGAGTGAAACCTAAGGGGAAGCAAACACATTTCTGGTGCAGCACTGAGCTTCACGAAGCTGTAGCAATCAGGAGCCAGTTGCGGCACTTACTACTGCTAGAAATCACTGGCAGAGGTGTGCAGTCTCATTCCATTACAGAATCAGAAAATGGTTGAAGTTGGAAGGGACCTCTGGAGGTCATCTTGGCCAACCCTCCTGCTCAAGCAGGGTCACCTACAGCAAGGTGCCCAAGACCATGTCCAGTGAGCTTTTGAATATCTCCAGGGATGGAGATTTCGCAGCCTCTCTGGGCAACACTGTCAGTCACCCTCACAGTGAAAAAGGGTTTCCTGATGTCCAGAGGGAACCTCCTGTGTTTCAGTTTGTGCTCATTGCCTCTGGTCTTGTCACTGGGCACTACTGAGAAGAGCCTGGCTCCCTCTTCTTTGCACCGTCCCTTCAGGTATTTATGTACATTGATCAGATCTCCCTGAGCCTTCTCTTTTCCAGGCTGAACAGTCCTAGCTCTCTCAGCATTTCCTCCTATGTCAGATGCTCCAATCCCTTAAGCATCTTCATGGCTCTTCATTGGACTCTCTCCAGTGTGTCCATGTCTCTCTTGTACTGGGGAGCCCAGAATTGGACACAGTACTCCACGTGTGGCCTTACCAATGCTAAACAGAGGGGGGAAGGATCACCTCCCTAGACCTGCTGGCAACACTCCTCAACTTCTTGTCCACCAGGACCCCCAGGACCTTTTCTGCCAAGCTGCTTTGCAGCTGGGCGGCCCCCAGCACATACTGGTTGCATGGGGCTGTTCGTCCCCAGGTACAAGATTTGCACTTCCCTTTGTTGAACTTCACAAGGTTCTTGTCAGCCCGTTTCTCCAGTGTGTCGAGGTCCCTCTGGATGGCACCACAACCCTCTAGTGTATCAGTCACTCCTAATTTTATATCACTAGCAAACCTGCTGAAAGTACACTCTGCCCCATTGTCCAGATCACTAATGAAGATGTTAAAACAGGACTGGACACAGTGTTGATCCCTGGCGTACACCACGAGTTACTGGCCTCCAGCTAGACTTTGTGCCACTGATCACCACCCTCTGGGCCCAACTGTTCAGCCAGTTTTCAATCCACCTGACTGTATGCTCATCCAGCCCATGTTTAATCAGCTTCTCTATGAGGATCTTAAGGGAGACAGTGTCAAAAGCCTTACTGAAGTCAAGGTAGACAATACCCACTGCTCTCCCCTCATCTACCGAAGCCAGTAGTTTCATCACAGAAGATTGTCAGATTAGTCAAACATGACTTCCCCTTGGTGAATCCCTGTTGACTACTCCCAATCATCTTTTTGTCCTTCATGTGCCTGGAAATGGTTTCCAGGATTAGTTGTTCCATCACCTTTTCAGGGATCAAGGTAAGGCCGACTGGTCTGTAGTTAGTTCTCTGGGTCCTCCTTCCTGTCCTTTTTGAAGGCAGGAGAGACATTTGCTTTCCTCCAGTCTTCAGGCACCTCTACTGATCACCGTGATCATTCGAAGAGGATCAAGAGTGGCCTCACAAAGACATCAGCCAGCTCCTTCAGCACTTGTGGGTGCCTCCCATCACCAACCATGGACTTATGTAAGTCCGGTTTACATAAGTATTCTCTCACTTGACCCTCTTCCACCAAGGGTATGTTTTCTTTGCTCCAGACTTTCCCCTGGTCTCCAGGGCCTGGGATTGCTGAAAGCTGGTATTGCTAGCTAAGGCTGAGGTGAAAAAGGTGCTCAGTAACTCAGCCTTCTCCACGTCCTGTGTCACCAGGGTCCCTGTCCCATTTAGCGGCTCCACTGACCTCAGTATCTCCACAATCCCACAATGTTTGTGAGGAAAGATGCCCAGTGCTCAGTTTTGGTGTTCAGGTCTACTGAGATATATCCTAAGCCTACTTCTGGGTGAAATTTTACAGTGTCAGATCTTTGAAGAGAATGGAATTACCAGTTCTACAATTTTGTAGCACTTCCCTTAGCATTATCTCAATGGTAATTTTTTAGTAGCCTGGCTAACAACACATTCAGGAAGAGTTTCCTAGATAGCTGCAAAGCCAAGCAAATAAGTATGTAACTGTTTTGTTCTGAAAGGTCTTGATACACAGGAAGTAAAAACCTAAAACAATACAACATAAAAACAACAACAACAAAGAAAACCCAACACCCTATCTCTGTTTCTCTATCACCAGAGAAGTTTTTGCCAGTTTCTTTAAACTCTTCTGTAAACGCCAAAAAAGTTTTTGTGTTGTATTACATGTTCTGAAACAATGAAAGCTTTACCTTCATGCTTTTCATATTCTGCTTGGATTTTTGCAAACAGAGCTTCCATTTTCTTTTGTTGATCCTCTGCATACTTGGCAGCTTCCCTCTCTTCAGCTCGGCTGTTACGAAACACATATGAACCAGCTGACGTCTTTTCCATCCACTGAAATAAAAAGATTCAAACAAAAACCAGACTTTTTTTAATTTTTAACCTCATCTAGTTTCCTTCTAATACTCACTGCTAAGCAAAAATGCTTTAAAAAATGAACAGGCAGTAGATCATAAGTTCTTTTAGTATAATAGATAAGAGGCAAAAACCAACAGCATTGGTTGGTAAATCTTCAGTTTAAAGATATAGACAGAATGGAGCAGTAGTCAAAACTGCATGATTTAACAGCTGAAGAAACCATAGCTTATAGTAATAGGTATCAATGATGTAATTTAGAAGATAGCTGGATCCCACTGGTAGATACATTAAGATACAAATCAAACTCAATGCTTAAAAATACATTTTTTAAAATGCATTCTACCCAGTTTGTCTTTCCACATCAACTGTACTGTCTGTTTTAACATGCTAGATTAGATGCTGTAAAAGAACTATGATGTTGCTCTGCAAATACTCAAACTTTTTCTGCCGGAAATAGTTCTATAGAACTACAGCCTTGTCCACAACCCTGTCAGAACTGGCTTGCCTGATGTCTTAAGTGCCTGGTTTGAAGAGATAGGTGGGCCAAAGAGGTCACTGCTGCTGAAAGTGGTCCCTTCCCTTCCTCTTTGCTGCACAATCTCATCTTCTCCCTTGCACTGGCTCTAGCACACATCTGACCTCATCAGACCACATCAGTTTGTTAATTCAATAGAAGCACTTTGTTGGTTTTTAGTTTTTTTGCTTTTTAAAAAATTATTATTATTATTAGTTAGTTACTTACTCCTGGTTTAGTGAATTAAATTAGCAAAGCAACAGGATGAGATGAGATCCAGGTCTAGCATAGAGAAGTGGCAAGAGAGTATAGTGAGAGCAGGATGAGGAAGGGTTGAAGGATTGATCCTTATGAGGAAGTGAATTGCTGAAATAGGCTCTGCCTGCCTCATTAACTGCACGCCATGTATTTCCTGCGCTATTCACAGTTTAACACCTTTAGTTGTGATTCCTACACTCCTTGACTCTTGAGGTAAAAAGGAGACAGACAGCCCAAGTCTTCCTATTGTTTTGGTAGGTTTGAACAAAAGTCTCAGTGGTTTTTTTTTTTTTATTTTTTTTTTTTTAAATCTACATCAGCACATCAGTCTCTTGATATAGTGAGATACAAAGCACTACGTTCCTCCCCAGCCTGGAAGCCATTTACTGTGATGTGGTTACAGATTACAGTCCCCTTTCTGGGACCTAAATAAATGTTAGTTCTATCAGGGAGTTCACATAGTAAGTGCTGCAATTTCCTCCATTAAAGTAATGATCTAAATATCAAAGTAATGATCCAAACCAAATATTGCTATTACCTTTGCAGAATTCATTCTACATCAACCAACAATTATACAACACTTCAGAAAGAAAGCAATGAAAAAAAAATCCCCTGTATGTACATGCCAAGTGTAACATACTCTGAGAAAAGTTAACAAAAACTGAAAGTTGTATCCTGGCTAAACTGTTAACATTAAGAGGATTGATTACTAACAAAAATATTGTTTCTTTTTGTAGTTGGTGGTGTTATAAAAGCAAGTAGTTACAGTGAAGTCTGACCATATTTAAAATGTCTGGATATCAAGTGGTATTGAAAGCATCTTCATTCTATTTTACACCATAATCACATTGTATTTTCAGTCATATTTTAAAACAATAGACCTTAGACAATATAGGCAGCTACTGTAAGAAAAAGCAATCTTACTAATGGTTATAAATATTTAACTTCTTTGCAGGGATATGTATGTTAATAATAGAAAAAACTGGGTTTCACTTCTACTTGGAGTTGAAACTTGCAATGTTTTTTTCTCCTTTAAAACAAGCACTGTGCTTTTTAGATTACAGAACTCAAATTCAATTATTTCTGGCTTTTTGAAGCTGAAAGCAAAGCCAACCAGAAGATACTGAGCACAAACTGAAATTCTTCTTATAGCAGGGTACTCCAGTTCTGAAATATTAAATACATGCGCACTGCAAGAACCACTCCTGTTCATTTTACACATAATGGTACCTTTTCTTAAGTTTTTTAGCTGTCTATATTATATCTGATTTGAGGAATGATATAGCAATTAACTAATACAATTTAGATCTCATAGAACCTCTTAGATTCATAAAATACTTATACCATACCTGAATAGGATAAGTTCTTTGAATAACTATATCAATACACCCCACTGCACCACCCTCACTGTAAAGCGATGACAAAGGCAAAGGAAAAGGTCTGGGATCCCGATGAAATCCTAGTTTTGCATGCCATCGTGCAAGTCGAGTGCTGTTCGCTGAAATCTGAATAAATTAAATGTTGAATGATAAACTGTCACTGGTAGGTCAAAAAGATATCCAACTTACATCTAGAGGAAAGATTATTTTCATACTGACCTCAGTAAGAATATCTCATTTTTGCACCCAAATACATTAATTTCATTTACAAATAATTAAAATGTAATTTCACAGTTTCTTTTCACATTGAAGAATGTATTTTAAACAGAAACTAAAAATTTGATGAGTTAAAATTCTCTAGGAAATGAGCATCTATGAGACAAGCCATTGCTTTATACCAGAGGAGCAAAATTTTTATGCTGAAACTTCACCCAGCACTTTAATCATCCTCAAACAAGTCAAGGCCCTCCCCCCCCAACCCCTCCTCTCACAACCTGTCCCCCCTACCCCTCATTCTTCCTCCAACTTCCATATTGTCTGGGATGGATAAATACTTTTTCTAACTTGGTGCTTAACCAAAGTAAGGAGCTGTAACTGACAAAACACACAGCAAAACTTGGCAAAATTTTGTATTATAAACTTCTCTTCCAACCCCATTGAATAGTGTCAGCTACTTTGCATCATGTCTTACAAATCTGGTTATCAAACCTCGTCAAAACTTTGTCTGTTTATAAAGCCCTGACAAAACTTTTTCTGTTTACCAAAGGTGGCTTAAGTAAATAGCATCTATCACATCTCTCCGTCACATCCAATCAAGCTGAACTAATATTTTGTTTTACCTTTAACATAAGGGAATCTGGAGCTTCCAGTGGCGTACATCCATTTTGAAAGCCAACAAGTTCTGCTCCGTGCACTATGATCTTCTGACCAACAGTCAGCCTTCTTCTATGTAAGAAAGCTTTGAGAGGTGGATCCAGAAGAGCTCTAATCCCATACCAGCCATCAGTAACTTCAATTATTGCTGCTGCTTTTTTACTTTCCATGTTCTTATTGCTACTGCTAGGAGATACAACTGTGTTTAGCGATATGATTTTAGAAACACACAGTACAAGTGTTTTACCTGCCGCATCATCTCTCTCCGTTATTTTTTTGATTGCTGATCGTTTACTTTTATCAACTTCCAAATCATACCTACAAAAAAGAATTAATGATGCTTTGTTAAAGCAAACAAAATCCATCACATTGTTTTTCCTTAAAAACTATTGTACCAAACTATTGCTTAATCAATCTACCTGATTAAGTACCACTGTAGCAAAGCAAATGTTATCTAAATTTTTGCAAATAACATGCACTACATTTTTAATACTGATATGCATAAGTTTAACAATATAAGCATTCTGATAAATAGTAAATGCAAGGTAGAGGTGCTTATTTTGTAACATTATGAACTAGAAAGCACACTATCACAAATTACAACTCCAAATACATTGCTATACACGTACCTATATTTCAACTGCAACAGCACTGTTTCTGGTGTCAAACATCTGTTAGCAAATTCATGTGGAAAAGACACTTCCATGGCTGCCAACTTCCATACAATCCACCTATAGTGATTGTAAACCCAGGCCTCTGTTATTAGCTTGGGATCCACACCAGGAGTGTCACAGAGGGCTCTGCAGATAAATTGTTAATAAATTAACCTAAAATCCACTGTAAGTTTTTACTTGCCTATTTTTCCCTAGCATTGTATTCAGTGTATGTACATAGGCAACATTAACAAAGGAATTTTTATTACAGTGAAAACAGGAAGGTTACATTCCATAACCTGATCTGGTTATTGTCTGAATACTGAAGTTTTGTCTTCATATGCTTTGGCAGCATGCACGTGCATACATGCATGCATTCTTGAAATGGAGACTTTTGACCCTAGCAGCAGCTCCAGGGGCATGCTCTGTCTGCTTCATGCAGTTATGCACATAGCATAGAGGGACAGAGGTGTGCTCTATTCCCTTTCAGCCCTAGAATTTCCCCTGCTTGCTTGATGAGCTCATTACAATCCATCCCTTTCTACTTCAGTTTCTAGAGTTGTGGTTTGGGTGTTTTGTTTTTGTTTCTTTTTTTTTACGCATGCATGTGGACAACACATTTCAAGAGACTTTCAGTTATTACTGAAGAACTTTCTTCTCTCTGTTGAGTGACTGCTCAAATGGACTTTCATTCTGTGTCGAGTCCAAACTGTACCACCATGACCTGCATGAGTTGAGATGGAAACACTATTTTTTACAGCTCGCTCAATCACTAGAAAGGCCACTTCATTAAAGGAGAAAAAAAGAATTAGGCCAGAGATTCAAATAGCTGAGCCATTAGACTGATTAGAACACAAGTTAAGTCCTATCAAAAAGTCAATTTCCAACTTGTTAGAAAGCCTCAAGAAGATTTTAAGGAACTGTATTGCAGTTGGGTGAGGAAAATAAACAATTTAAAAGCCAAAGTCATATACAGGAAGATAAGGAGCAAGCATGACCATGTAATTAATTATGACTACATTAGAAGAAAGCAAAGCAATCTCAAACTTTAGGAGATACTCTGTAATCTTTTGTGAAGGACAGTGCAATTCAGGAGCTAAAGACAGAATTCAGTTCAAGATTAAGATCCTAAATACAGATGACTAAATGAAGGCAAATATATTCTAGTTGATGGAGATCTAGTTAATATGCTTAAAGGGAGAAAAAGACTGATTCAGCTGACCGACCAGTAGGTGTTTATTATCAACCATATGTTTTAACATGTAACAAATCCAGAAAAGATAGAAGAACTGAAGGCAACCTCTTGTGGAACAATCTCTACAAATTGCTCGAGAGTACATCTGTATTCACGGTCAGATCAACACTGCCACCCAGAGCAGGTTCTGACACCAAAACCACTGTGGCTATTCTGGGATATTTAGCAGTATGTTGGTGGTTTCTCTCCTCTGTTTCTGAAAAATGAATGTGGGAAAAGCCATATATCTGATGGCCTGACCACAGAATCAGGAGCACATCTGAAAGTTATTATTAAGACAGGCTGCCTCTGGAACAAGAAGTTGGACTGCCTAAAAAGGCCAATATTTGGCACATCTAGGCATAAGATGTTTTGTACAAATACTTTTTTGCCATTCACAGGAAAATTGTGTGAAATTAATCAAGATTACCTCCAACATGCCTAAGCAGCAGATTGCAAATATACTTATCCAGAGCTGGATGCATTGTCCCCAGAGATCTGCTGCTTCTTGACAAAAACAACCTCAAACCTCATGTTTCCTATGAATTTGTGTAGCAGCGTTGCTTGTCAGCCTAGAAATAGCAATTTCACATGAGAAAAGAATGACCAGCTTGCTTTCTAAAATGCATGCAACTCCAGAACACTGACATGTAGGCAAGAGGTCCTGCACTGTAACTGCACATGGGTGAACATCCCATACAGTCTTTTATGCATCTACCATAAATGCTTTGTAGGAACATTCCACCTAGCAAGGTACATCCCCAAAACATTCAACAATCATGTCACCACTGGAGGGAAAGGCAGAATCAGGGATAGTATTGCTAATAGCAAAATACTTTCCAAACAGGGAGGAAACAGACAAGTAACAAGTTAGGTCAAGTTCTGCATACTCTGCCTTTGAGTGACTACCTAAATGCATATGCCTACACATCCCATAGCTATCCATGAAACAGTTAGGGCATGCGATGCCACAGGGTGCAAAATGGAACTGTGGGAGGATTAGCTTTGCTTTACAGTATTTAGAAAAAAGCACAATCAGTTTTCAGGACTGCTCTGAGACAAACTTGATTTACTATCAAACAGAGAGACTTGAGAAGTTCCAGAGCAGCATGCAAAAATTCTTAGAAGCCATTTCTAAACAAGTGAAAGACAAGAGGGTGATTGGGAATGGCCAACATGGATTTACTAAGAGCAAATCATGCCTAACCAACCCAATTGATTTCTACAATGAAGTAACTGGTGCTGTGGGCAAGGGGAGGGCAGTGGATGTTGCATATGTTAGCAAGGACTTTGACAATTTCTCACCGTCTCGTCACAAAATTGGTAAGATATGGGCTGGATAAGTAGACAAGGTGGGCAGAAAATTGACTGGATTGCTGAGCATAAAGACTTTGATCAACAGTACAAAGTCCAGCAGGTGAGCAGTAATTAGTGGCACCTCTCAGATATCAATACAGGTACAAATGTTGTTTAATGTCTTCATTAACAACCCAGATGATAGCATGGAACACACTTGCAGCAAGTTTACGGATGACACTAAATTTGGGAAGTGGTTGATAAACTGGGGCGCAGGGTCGCTATTTAGAGGGACCTGGACAGGTGGGAGAAACAAGCTGGCAGGAATCTCATGAAATTCAACAAAAGCAAAGTCTTGCACCTGCAATGGAACAACCCCATGCAACAGTAACAGGCTGAGGCTGACTGTCTAGGAAACAGCTTTGCAGAAAAGGATCCAAGGTCCTGGTGGACAGCAAGATGGCCATGAGGCAGCAATGTGTCCTTGCAGCAAAGAAGCACAAAAACATCCTGGGCTGTACTATGAGCAAAGCCGGGAAGGCAGTGATCCCTCCCCTCTCTTCAGCACATGGGAGACTGCATCTCAAGTTTCTGTCCAGCTTTGGATTCACCAAGACAAATATGCTGGTATATTGGAGCAAACCCCACAGAGGGCCACCAAGATAGTCCCCCTGTGCTCTCGGGGGCTAACCACAGGATGTACAAGTCAAGAGAGCTGCATTTGTTTGGGTTTAAGAGAGAAAACAAAGAGACCTTATTGCTGTCTACCGCTACCTGACTGGAGGATTCAGAGAAAGGCAGAGACAGTCGCTTCTCAGAAGCACACAACAAGAGGATGAGAGGCAACAGACCCAAGTTGGAACATGGAAAATTCTAATATTGGAGATAAGGGTTTTTGTTTTGGTTTTTTAAACCATGACAGTGGTCAACTGGCACAGGTTATCCAGAGAGGTTGTGGAATCTCTGTCCTTGGAGATGTTCAAGACTCAGCTAGACAACTCCCTGAGTAATTAATCTAATTCAAACTGTGTTGAACAGGGGCTTGGACTGGATGACTGCCAGCGGGCCCTTCCAACTTAAACTATTCTATGATTCTGTGAATTCCAGCACTTGATTAATCTTCACTGAGTAGTTGTTGGGTATGGACACAGAACATCTCCACTTCTCCCAAGATGAACAAATGTTGTTGACACCAAAAACATTTCCCAAAGTCATAGCAATGACTTTGGCATCAAAACTGTTTCCCAAAGTCATGTGGGAGAAACTAATAATGACGCTGACTCACTAGCAAGAGCAGAAAGCAATTTTTTTTTTTCATGAGGAAGTACAGATCACAATGTGGAAGTGCACATCTTATACTAGTCAATTTTCCCATATTGGATTACTGGTACCAACTTCACCAACTCAAACTTTCAAATAAAAGCAGTCCTTGAGCTTGGAACAGACCTATCTCTGTTGCACTTTGGTACTGGGAAGCAAATATTGCAAACCTCTTGAATTCTGATACTACGTAGGTTGGCAATGCATGCTTGACTACAAATACTACTCAAATACAGGTTCCTGCCTTGAGTGTTTGTGTGAATACATACCAACAGTGACATTGACTTGAAAAAAGAGCATACCAAATTTACAGAGGAAATCAGAAAATAATGGTAAAGTATTTTCTGAAGTTTTGCTGGAATAACAGTACACTGGTAGTTCCTTGTTCTGTCACACATGCTTTTGATGAATTTATAATGTACAAACTTGCTTACAAAACAAAACATAATTTTTATGAAAGTGTTTAGGAGAGATGCACTCAACACATACACTTTTTTTTCAGCTCATCTTAAATGACCTGCAAAAGGAGGGACAGAAGGACTACGAAGAGTGCAAGAGCAAGGGTTGTTTGTGCACTTTTTTTTTTTTGCTTCTTACATACACTCAAAAGAAAGCTTGAATGAATCAGTGAGTTTTACTACTGAAGTCTTTGCTTCCTTCAAATGGTATGTCAGCTTTAAAAACATTATATTGAAAAACACATTTTCAGCACTGTCCTGCCAAAGAAGCCCTAAGCACCTCCCCAATCAACCTTCATTCCTATCAAAAAACTCTAGAGCCCAACAGAAATAAATCTTTTTCCACTCAGAAAAAAAAAAATCAAAACCTATTAATGCTAATTAAACAAAATGGTAAAGTGCTGAATTAACAGAAAACAGTAATATTTTTCTAGACTATTTACACTGTTGAAGGATCCCCAGAAATTTTCTAAATTGACTTTGTATGCTTTCTTTAATGGTCAGTGAAGATCACTAGCAACATTAGTCTACATTGTAAATTTACAATCCTACAATATCTTTATTTACACTAACAGAGGTGTACTAGAAATGCACAGTAAAAAAGTAGTCAGAAGCTTTAAAAGATCACTATGTTGGATTTATTCTAGCGGATAAGACAATCACTAACTAATAAATAGCATACTTGTCTCAAGTTCATAAATAACAGTACCTGTAAAACTCCTTTTTTCCAGCTTTCCCCTCATCTGTAGGTATTAGCCATCCTCCATCAGCAAGTTGCATCCCATTTCCAGCTAATAAATACTCCTTACTGAAAAAGTCTTTGATGAGAAACTGGAAAGATTCTGCATTTGTGCTGTTAATTTGTATGCAATATTTTGAAACACCGTATGTGTAAAGCTGCAAAAAATTAGATGAAAAAGACAAAATAATGACAATACAGTAAGAATGCACTTGAGAGTTTTTATATCTAATGTTATAAATTCAGATAAAATATTTCTTTCAGGTTGAGACAGCTTTTGTCTGACCTTGTCATTTCATATGTAATCCAAGGAGAATAGAGGAATTCCCAGCAATTATTTTAGAAGAACAGTATCACAGAGTGCTTTAAAAGTGTTTTAAAAAAACAATAGGTTTTGTACCTTCACTGTACCAAAAGGAAGAGGCTTTTGATATACACTTACCTGAGCTTAAATTTTAACCATGTGTTATCTTAAAACAGCTCCTCATGTGGGTTAAAAGTCAATAGCAACTATAATTGGTGGATTTTTTCCTTATTTGATGCTTCTCTTGTTTGATTATAACACTACGGAGACATTTATGACCCTTATTATTTGGAATAGTCTTAAAAACTGTAGCAACTGGTATAACAGCTACTGTAAATACTTATCTCAAAACTGAAGAATGTATCTATTCAAAAGCTACTGAGTTTTTGCTTAAGAAACAGACCCCAGGAAAGACGGACAATAAAACATTATCAATATACCTCTTCTGTAGAATAAAAACTAGGAGATTTCTCTTCTACTGCAGTTTTCAGAGAGATTCTATTTCTTGCAGATGTTTTGATGACATAAAGACTACCTGGCTGTGAGCTAATATTTTGCCTGTATTTCTTTGTAATTCTCATTTCCTGCAGATCTCTGGCACAGCGGAGATTTGCCATCATCTTAACCATAGCTGCAAAGGAGAAAAAAAAAAGGGGGGGGGGGGGGAAGAAAAATCACCAAAACCTTTTTACAGTATATATCAATTTAAGATATACAGTCACATGTCACACTATAAAAGCAGATTCAGTGAAGCATATTTTCTAAGCCACTCTGCAGATTTATGGAAACTGCAAGTCTAAATATTAAAAGTTTAAAGCAGTTAAAAACCAGTGTTTACTGAAGGCATTTGAAGAATATTCCTATGAAATGAGTGATATGAAATAAATATGAATATATACATCCCTGAACTAAACTAAAATCCATATATTTTTTGCATCAGACTGAACTCTTATCTTCACAGAAAACTCCAAATGAACAGAAATTGGTTGATGATGACTAGTCCAAAATCCTCAGATTTTTGACCTGTAAATAGAGGATCTAATTCTGCAAATGCTCATGCACCTGTTCAAATATACGCAAGTCCTTCTGAACAAATCTAGGTTATTTGATTGTAAAAGTTACATAAATTATACACATTGGAACATTCAAGAGAGCTTGGAAAGCATAAGCCCACATGCTAAATAAAGTCAAACAGCTGAGCATTTAAACTCTGCTTCTTTGAAAAATGACACAATTAGCCATTTATATGGTTAAGCCTACATTTTAATTAGAAAACAGAATGAATACAAGCTTCTATAAAAGTGAATGAAGTATAGTAAGGCTAGTTGTTAAGGTTCCTAGAATATTTTACTTAAGACGTGTATAAAATCAAGTATCAAATGAAACATAAGCCATCTTAAACACTTGTTTCTGAAGCACTGTGTGAAAACAAATCTTTCATGTTCTTAATTAACTTTGGAGATGATAGGAATATGCTTTATTAGGAGTGCAATACAAAATATTAGGAAAGTAATTATTTCCTAATTTTCCTAAAAAACCAACCAACCAAAAAAACCCAAACCCAAAAAACCACCAAAACCAAAAACACCCCCCAAAAAGCCAACAACAAAAAACCAACAAACCCCAAACTTAAAAAGCTTCTTTTTATTTAAAAAAGAAGTCTGACAGAATATGCAAAACCCTTAAAGGTTCAGTTCTGATAGTTAGTAGTCACAATAGGTAAGTGATCAAAATCTGAAAATACCTAAATTTCCATTTTCTAGGTCAGTGTCTGCTGCATGCTGGATGCAAGACTGGTGATCCTGAGGTTCAGCAATGTTTTGTTCACTTATGATCTGATTTAATTCTGTCTCTACGGTCATATTTTTGCTGATTGGTGAGTCACATCTCTTGCTGCTGCCTTGTTCACCTGTAGAAAATGTCCGCTTGGTTTTAAAGGGTGGAATAAAAGTTTTAACAGTTTTGCCAGATTTGTACAAACTTCTTTCTTCACTCTCTTTTGCTGAGGCCTTACATGGAGTAGAAACCCCTGAAGTACCATTTGAAGACTGCCTTAGTGCATAGTGCTGAAAAATGGCAGGTTTAGATTTGAATCCTTTGAAGTCTTGATCTGGTAGAGTAAGAGTAGGATTCTTGACTTCTTGTCGTTCTTTAGCAGCCCTACAGGGATGAAAACATTTAAACATACAGGTTTCAGCTTCCTGACAAAAATCTTTTGTCAGTATTTTGATATTCTCAATTTAGTAATACAACTTTCAACACTACATCAATAAAAAGATAAAATATCAGTCTTTGACTTTTTAAAAACTGAATACTTAATTTCTATCTATTGAGAAAAGAGAAATACAAGTGTAACATTTGTTTAGCATCTCACTGGTCTACTGCAGCAATGTGTGTTATATTGTAGTTTAATATGTTTATTTTGAAGTAAAATTATTAGTCTTTTATAAAGTTAGGTAGCAAATTATTACCATATATTTTTTAAAAGTTACAAGAGCTTGTGAGATTAAGAAATTGCATTAGAAGAACTCTAAAATATATTATAAATTTCTCACCCAAAAGGTTGACAAGTTATGGGTTTTAAAGGAACATGGTACATAAATTTTCTTCTGTCTTTGAAAATGCCTATAAGATAATTAGAAAAAAAATTTCAAATGGTACATTATGTGGATAGATATTTAAAGCACATGTTTTTTCTATATTAATGTTATAAATATATAGAAAAGTTTCCAGAGTGGATTTAAACAGCTTTGTTTAAATAAAATGTTTGTATAAAACATCTTCACACTAGTTGCAGACAGATCTAAAGGGTAAGTGACCACTATGCTGAACTCTCAAAAGTTCCTATTTGTGAGCCTGCAAGATGTTTTTAGGATCCTAAAAGGGAAATGTTTATCATATATTTAATTCCAGGTAGGCTCACCATTCAATTTAGAATTATTTTAGCAACTTTTTTTTTTTTAAGTTACAACAGAAAAGGGCACATTTGCACACACTTCTCCTTCCATCACTGAAGGACATACTTTTCTTGGAATTATCAACATAACTAAATCATATCTGCCTGGAATTTTGACTCATTTGTGCTATGCCCTTAGGCTGCAAAGAGGAAGTTTCATATGATAAGTCATATATACAAGATGCCACATGTTCTAGAAGTCGGAGGCAAGACTATACTGGAGATTAGAACTGTTTTCAATTGTTCCACCAAAGAATAATACTGTTCAGATCCTGCTGCAGGGTAGGATAATATTTACATATGAAGGGTATAAAATTAGTTATCTGGCAGCAACTTACAAATTCCATTTAAAACTTTCTTTAAATCGTGGGGTTTATGCTTAGAACAGATTTAGGACAGCATTCAGGAACCAATATACTGGTTAAACTGTATTTGATGAATCCTGCTACTGAATTCTAGGTGAGAGCATGCAGTGCTTAGAACAAGTTCCTTAAGGAACACAACTTATCCCATAACCAAAAGCCATAGCCAAAATCACATTATCCTAATACCCTAATCACTAACTAGCTTCACATAAAGCATCAACTCAGACTTTAAAACCTTGATTTCACTTTCATAAGCCTCCATATTACTGTAGACACCTATCAGTAGACACCTATCAGTAATGTAATGTAGACACCTATCAGTAAGTATATTCTTCACAAGTTATTATATGATCAAATTATCAGTACCTTCTCATTTTCCTGCAGATAGTTTTTAACTGAGAAATTACAGATCAATAAAATATATTCTTCCCAGTGAGACTAGAATTTGTGAGATTTAGGATTGTGAGAAACTGGATAAATTCATACAAAGTTGGAAATTAAACCAGAGTTCTTGCAGAAGTAGTACATTGTGATATATTTAGATTCTACACAATAAGGTACACCATTAATAATGTGATTTCAAGTCAGCAGAGACATTACCATAGCAGCTTCCCTGAATTTTCATGACTATATTGATAAAAGAAGCAGTTAAGCAATCTTATTATATGTTAGTTTACTGGAAACTGAAGAATTCTAAAGATAACAACTGACATCAGATTACTACTTAGAATACAAGAAGACTAAAATTACCATCAGGGGTGCTTTTTGAAGCTTTCAAAGATCTGGGGGGATTCTTTGTTCTGTTAAATTCAAGTAGTAGCTGTCTTTTAATTGGAGGTTCTCCTAGGACAAATATGCAGATTTTTAAAAGTGATGTTCCTTTTAAATTCGGTTTCTTACCAATACTGTATAACTTAATTATAATTTCTAAATAAAACATACCAAAAGCAAGCAGAAGTAGCAAGTTTTCAGATCACACGTCTGTATTAAACAGCCTTTTCGAACACAGAGCTACTTCACCACAATTTGCAGAAGTTTCTTCTGTACAGAATGAGTGTATATTGTGTTACCAAGAATGATTTCAAGACTCCATATAATTAAGTCTGTTGCAGAATCTTTTGTGGTCAGTAGGTCTGTTCCATCCAAATGAAAATTTGTGTGCCTTAAGTTATCAAACATACTCAAGACAGTCTGCCTCAGAAAGTGCACCACAGTGGACTTCAGCAGCACAGCTCACCTGCAGCTTCTTTTGTACTTTCAGTAATCAAAGAGTCCCTACACGATTCTAAAAAAGTTTGTAACACATCTTTCACAGAAGCTGTAACTAAGGATGTGATTCAGCTGTGTCACAGCTGTTTCAAGTTGGACTGATAGAGTCCTATCTGCCTTTTCACACCTACCCAAACTTTCCCACACTAGCCTGCCCAACCTTTGTACCTGAACTTGTGCAGCTAGGCAGGGATGCTCTTGCAATCTGCCCTTCCATAAATAGTTTTCAGCTGGCCCAAGTCCCTGAACAGGTCCAGGTGACTGTGCAAGCATTAAGTACCAACACTTCAGCCCTGAGACAGATCAGTTTTAGATGGTAAGAAACTGTGCTTTTAGACGGATAACTTTTTCATATCAGACTAGCAGTCTCAACGCAAGTGAAACCTTGTACTCACTACAAGGCACAAACCAGTGAAAATGGAATTGCTACTTCTCATTTTTCAATGAAAAAAACCACTCGGTTTGTGTAGAGAGGAAAAAAAGAAGTCTGCTCAGAGAGAAAATAAGCAGTAGCTTTCTTCCATAACTTTATGATAAAACAGCAAAAAGTGCACACCTTCAAAATTACTCATCACAAATTTAGCTTGTACTGTGTATTTAAGGCTGGAAAGAGTGGATGAATTATTGCCTGCAGCAAGAATTTTTGTCATTAACACTAAGAGTAAGAACTTCGATTTCTATATGACCTAAAAATCAATGTGACATGCAAAAAAGCCCCAAACAACCCACCGTGCAGAAATATGGAGTTAAACGTATGTAAGACGTAGACCTACCAAGTGAGTTTTTTTCTTCAAAGTGCCTCTTCCCAAAGGTCTTATTTTGAAAGTTTTTATCCAGTCTGCCACTGAAGGACTGTGCAGCATTGATTCGTACTCCGGGATCGGAAAGATTGTCTTCCATAAAAGCTCTTGCACTTTCTACAGCCTCTGCTTCCAAGTAATTTTTTGGAGTTTGGAGAAGATCAATATTCACTTCTGCTTTAGCAGTAGCACGACATGAAACTGCTTCAGACTCTGTTTTCATCCCCACATTCAGCTGCCCTTTTCCAAAAGGCCTAGTCTCCTCCTGCTGAAAGCTATTTTTAAATAATGTTAACTGCTTGTTTTTCTTACTATGTGGTACATACTCAGGCATTTTGACATGGTGAGTGCTTAGGAAAGACTTCGTTTCCTCAGGGTAGATGGTTTTTAAGTCAAAGTCTTCATTGCAGCTTTTTTCAATTTTGGATTCCGAGATCACTTTATCAGTTAAAGATTTTACATGCTGACCGCACTCTTTAATTGAACTAAGTTGATCTGTAATGCAAAGCCCACCACCTAAAAAGTAATCAGATTCTTTTAAAATTGCCTTTGCTTTTTGATAGGCATTTTTAGAGACTGTTACCTGCTTTCCACTTGCAGTGCTGAACTCAAAAGCTGGATTTGAAATCAATTCAGTGCTGGCATTTTCTTCCCTTTTTGGTAACACCATCTGCATTTTCCCAGGAACTACTTCAGTGTGCATTTCAGACTTTTCAACATCTTCCTCAACTAAATATGCTTCTTGTACATACAATGAATTATTACCTTCCATTTCTGAAAAGAGCTGTCTAGCTTTCCTGAGTGACTCTTCTGATAGTTGTACAGGCTTACCACTTGCTGTACGAAAAAATCCAAGACTGCTTGTAGAAGAATCCGACTGCTTTATCTGCTTATCTGGAACAGGCAAGTGCCCTAAAAGCTTAATATTCTGTTCAAAGCATGGCCTCTGAGAATTTGAAACAGACTTTGCATCTGCAAATGCATTTGTATCTTGGTGTCCATTTTCACTAGCAGTTGCATTTACTTTAATAAAATGGGATGCGGCTGAATTAATCTCTTCACTTCTTGTAGCATTTAAAAACTTAGCAGAATTAGGACACTCAGCATGGATGACGGAAGATGAATTTCCAGCAATTTCTGTTTGATTAGTTCTTGAGTTAGTCTCAATTTCATGTTTTACAGATTCACTGTAGTCTTCTTGAAACATTTGTCTGACTCTTACTAATGCACTTTCGGAAACAGAAACTGCTTTACCTTTTGCTGTACTAAACACAATTTGTTTCAGATCACCCTTTTGATTTTCAATATTAAGCGTTGTTTCTTTTAACCTGGTTAAATTAGTTTCATCTTCAGGAAGACTGACTAGTGACTGGTTTTGGCAAGCATTAACTGTGGTGTCTGTGAAGCAGTTTGTATCAGCACAAGGTTCATTTAAATAGTCTAAGTCAAATTCCTTACTGTCACAGTTCAAATGAGAAGAGATATTTTTTGAAGTTAAGAGGAGGGATTGATTAGATTTATTGTTACTAACCTCAACAAATAAAGTACTTTTTGTATCTCCAGGCAAAGAATTCTCTTCAAGGTCATTTGATACCTTCATGAAATGCAGAGATGCGGCAGAGTGCACAGGAAAATCATGCATGTCTTCTGAATCATCCCTCTTTTTTGCTGAGTATTCTGTCCTCTCTGCAAACAGTTTTCCATCTTCAGACCAATGAGTTCTACTTAAAGCATCACTCTCCTGTCCGGGAAGGGATTCCAATTCTGACTTTCCAGGTCTGACATCAGGTTTTTTATGTGCATACGAAGTTACTGAACTTCTTTCACAATCTTCACCTAGATTAACAAATGTATCTACTTTAACAGTATCAAGAATCACAGTGTGTTTAATGGGACTGCTCTCTACTGTCTGCTTAAACTGATCTCCAGGTTCTTCAGGAACAAGCTTTTTATTAAAATTAAGTTTTTCTGGATCACATTGAGCACTGCTCTCAATGCATAAGTCACAGTCTTTGACACAGTTTTTACCACATTTCCTTGTCTTTAAGGGGTTCTCAAAACTGTCATTATGTTCCTTTTCTAAATCAACATTTTCTGCAAAAAACTGTTCAGCTTTAGCCAAAAATCCATCAGCAATTGTTATTGTCTTGCCACTAGCAGTACAAAAACCAGTCAGATAACTCCCCTTCACTTCATTTTTTTCAACATCCACCTCTTGCTTGAAAGGTATTTGAACACAATGGTGAGAACCTATTTTTATTCTGCTTTCATTCACTAACGGGACCTTATCATGGATGGTGTCTTCTCCTTCCGTATTTTTACTATTTGTCTTTTGTTTATCAGAGTTCTCCAAAACATTTACATCTCTTTCTCCACACTGTACATTGAGCAACTGTAGAGAATTATCCAAAGCTGCATCAGAAATGGATATGTCACCACCAGCTGGAGTTCGAAATTTGTGTGACAAGTGTTCATTTTCCTGCTTTCTGTCTTCTCCTTTCTGATGAGGAGACAGGTTTTCCATTTCATCTGGTATGCTTAAACTATGTTCTTCTGCAGTTGTAATAGCATCTCCTAGACATGTTACATCTAATGAGTCTTCCTGCAAAACACCTTCAACTTGGCAACCTCCTTGATTCAAAAATTGTTTGGAAGTTTTATGATTCTGGTTATGTTTTTTAATGGATGATAGACTGTTCATGATAGTGTTAGTACTATTGCAATTAACACTTTCATTATCATTTATTGATCTTTTTGTCCAATTTTCCATATTTTCTTTAAATGGTGTACTGATACTTTCCTCATTTTTTTTCTGCACGTGGTGGGCAACAGAACCTGCGTGGGAAATGGCATCTATGCTTTTGAAATCTGAAACAAAAACAGTTTTTCCTTTGTTTTCTTTTGTCAGGCATCTGACAAAATTACAGTTAAAAGACATATGCCCATTTGAATTGCGACATCTAGTACTAGTTTCAGAAGATTTAAACAAATAGTTATCATCATCCAAGTCCCTGAAGAGCTCTGCAGATCTGGTCAAAGCCGCCTTAGAAATATTTATTTTTTTATTTCCAGCTGAAGTAAAGCCTACAAAATTAGAAAAGCTGTCCTGTTTAGCTACTGGAAAGCTCCCATCAGATATTCTATTTTCATTTCTGTCCAAGTTAGTAAAAGTAACCTTTTTGTCATTTTTATGGAAAACCACTGCATTTTCTTTTTCATATTCCACCACTTTAGAATCTTCATTTGTGTCTTCCTGCTTAGTACAATACTTGTCATTTTTTATTGGATTTTCAGATTTAAAAGTGCTGCAAAAATCAGTATCTTTCCTTGTTTCAGAAGTATTTTCCACATTTGTTGTTCCATGTATTTCTACAGTTCCGAATTGTTGAAAGGCACGACTTTGTATCGTGTTACTTTTCTTTCTAAACTGTGTAAATTCAAACTGACTACCTGTTTCTTCCAGGATACTAGAAAGTTCAGCAATTTCAGCTTCTTGGCTTGCTGTCAAGGTTTGATTTGTTTCTTGCAAGGATTGTTCATTTCTAGGAAAGCTTTTACACAAGCCAACTTTATGTGGAATAAAATGTGTATGCCTGGGCTCAAGAAAACTTGTCTGTGAGTCTAAAGAATCAGGTAAATTACTGCCCAACTTGCTTTCTGAATCTGAGAAAAACTTATTCTCCTTTTTAATTTGATTTGAAAAGTTTCTGACTCTTTCCATGGAAGAGGCTTCAAAGCATTCATTTTCAATATCTTTGAATAGCATTTTGCCCTTTGCTATACTGACTTCAGAAAATGTAATCTGCTTATTGGAAGCAGTCTGAAAGCCACCAAAGCCCAGGTTCAAACCACATGCATTAAGATTTTCTGATGATTTCCCTTTATACTTCAGGTTCTCCTTTGACTTTGTGCTGGAATACATAGGTGCTACTTGTTTATCTTCTTCAGAAATTACTTCATTTAAAGAATTACCATCTATACAATCTAACAATTCTTTAGCAATCTCTACAGCTACTTTATTGCAAGCAGCTGCTTGAAGGCTTTCATTGTTGTCAACTGACTTTGGCTCTTGATTGTCAGCTACAACTTCTAAAAAGGCACCTGCATCTGTTTTCTCCCCTGGTTTTAACCCAGTAGTATCATTTTCCAAGCAGTTTATTCCCAAAGGTCCAAGTACTTCTCTACAGTCAACTACTGACCATTGGTCTGTAGCATGCCTTTTATCAGTTGATATTTTACTGCAACAACCACTGCTGACTCCATTTATGCCAAAGTTGGTCTGACTCAAAGTATTATTGAAAGCGCCGTTTGTAAAAGACGTAGTGTCATGGTACATATCAATCAAGCGTTCATTATCCCTAGGAGAAGACCATGCAAATTGTTCTTTAAGGCTCCAAGGTACAGTAGCTCCATCGTTCACATTAGCACTCAAGTACTTATCTTCCTCACCCTTCTCTAAGCAACAGCCTTTAGGGAGCAATCTGGAACGCTTTCTTGCCATTAGGCCTGCTGAAGTTAGAACTTTACGTTTTATATTTGAAATTATTTCACTATTTAAAGAATCTGTTGTGTCTTCTTTCTGTGTATTAGATACTTCTAAGCATGTTAATGATGTAGCAGGTTGATCCTCTCTTGCATTTTTCCCCAAGTCTCTCAGGTCTTGTTGCTTCAGCCTATCATTGAAGGAATTATCAGATGAATTATCCATTATATCCATTTTTAAAGTACAAGTGCTGAAATTGTTTTCCTTTATATTCGATTGCAAATGCTTTCTCTCAGCAAAAAGCAAGCAGTCTACAAAAGAAGACATTACAGAAAAAAAAGTGTTAATAAATTAGTTCTCATTTATACAAACAAATGCAGATTCAAGATTTTCATAAAATTTTGGCCCATAAGATCATTTCTACACGTTTAAGACTGGTACCATAAATATCGCTTTTGTTTTCAAATGTGAACGCTTTGACAAGATTGGAGATCTGTTTAATCTAATCATGTTCTAATAACCAGAAACAACTGAGTAGCCTGCAGGTAATGCTATCAGTTAAAAAAAAATAAAAATAATCCATTTTTACTTGTAATGAAATTTGAAGAGATGGGCTTCCATTCCTTGTGTCTTAACATAAGGACTTTTTTCAAACTTTAAAGAGAAGTACTTCAATTCCTAATATTAAGTAATTCTTCTAGCAAGAACAATGGCTTTTAAAAATAGGAGTATGTGCTTGCTTTTGTTATATATAATTTGTTTTTTGAAATATTTTGTGCTTCTGGAAGAAACAGATATACAGTCTTAAATCCCCTAATTTTAGAAAAATAACAATACAACTTTATCATTCTTTATGATCTCTTAGAAGTTATCAACTCACACAAGATGGCCCTTGACACTATGGATGTCTAGACAGCATTGACAAAGATAATTAAGCTTGTCAATTAGCATAATGGTTCAAGGTGGAAGTGTCTATTCCAGAAACTAATCTGAGACTAAAACAGTAAGCTACCACCAGACTATTTGAAAATAATGCTATTCTGTCACTATTATTGTAACAGACCAATTCCACATCTCGATTCCCAGACTAGTCAGTTGCAGGGATTTTATCTGAAACATTTACATAAAAGGTTCTTAATAAATAAATACAGAACCCTCCACAAATGATGAAAAGCTTAATAATATACCTTGCTTATCAACACTGGCCACATGACAACCTTCAAATTCACACAAATCAGATTCCAAGTGTGGTAATACAGGATGAATAGGCAACTCAGAGGTTACTTCTTTCTGTATTTTTTCTTCTTGATACAGTAAAGTATTATTTATTGTATAAATAAATCTCTTGGATCTCTTTCTCAAGTTGGATAACATATTCAGTCTTTTAAAGCCAGACTTTGTAAGAGTATTTTCACTGTTTGTTAAATGTAGGTCATTGCAATTATCTGGAGATGTAGCATGACATACGAGTGGGTGAGACAGAACATCAGTTACAACAGATTTAGAAGTTGTTTTTAAATGCTTGGAAAAGCTGCCACTGTAGACTACAGAATACTCCATGACATTTGTACTTTCAATTGAAAAAGAATTACGGTTTAAGAAGCTCATTTTGGAAACCTTCTCAGCTGCACATCCTTTCACTAAGTTTGGATCTTGAACACTCAGAGACACAGATTTTACTGGAGTTATTTCCAATGTTGGGTTGTTTTCAGAATTTTTCACTTCACAGCACTTTTCTGACAAATTGACACTCAACAGCTTTTGTGCTTTTATCAAGCCTGAAGTATTCAGTAAAGATGTTTCCACAGCATCATCATCGGTCATTAGTATTGACTTCTCTTCTAAATTTTTCTCTCCACGTAAGTCAGAGGTTGGAGAGCTACATATAGACATTTCCAAGTGAGTTACGTCAAGATCAGATAAGTTCAGTTGAGACCACTGGCTTGATGATGATGGCATATCTTCTTTCACAGGCTTCTCATTCTCAGATGACTTGTGTGCTCTATAATCTTGCACATCTCCTGCGATCTTAAGTGACTCCAATTCCTTTTCGTGTCCTATTAAACAGCCATCTTTACCATCCCCTGTATCTTCATCTGTGTTTTGGAGTAAAGAATCCTTCATTTCAATAGAGTGGCTTTTTTCAGTCCAGCTAGTTGTTTTCACTTCCTGTGAAATGCCAGTATTTCTTCTATTAGGCTGCTCAGAAGGAACATTCCCCTCTCCTTGTGCTTTATCTGTGTTTATTTCACATTTCTCTACTGCATCCAGAGCACGTGGCATCAGCAGAAGAGTTCCATCGGACTTAGCAGGCATGTTGAATGTGTCCTCAAAGCTATTCATCTCACCAAATAAGCCATCTAACGTCTCCGACTCTAAACAATTTAGAGAAGATGGGGAGAGGAAAAGAATTTAAAAAGTAAGTTTTAGGAAATAACTTAGGAACAGTGTTGGGTTTTTATAGGTAAATACAGCTTCCAATTTTATGGCAATTACCTTTACTCAGGAATGAGTTTAGAAAAATAAACCTACATGTCTTTAAAGTAGGTAACTCTTCAACAGCAGCTGTTAGAGGAAACAGGAGGCAAAGGACATACATGCAGATGCCCTGGCCTCCTGAGGACTGTGGTGGTTAAACAGGTTTCCAAGATGAAACCTAGCTGCCTCAAAAGAATTTTGTTTTTTCTACAGACAGGAGAATGAGTAGGTAATTTTACAAGATAAATGTTTAGATTTTTTTTCCTCCAAAATTTATACCAGATGGTAGGCACTAAACACCTTAAGAAGCTGCCTATTTTTGTCTACAACTGGCAGCTAAGGAAACTGTTATTTACAGATGATTCTAGTAAACTATCTTTTGTTTTGATATAGAATAGTATAGTGTCTAGAAGGATTTAGAAAATATTCTCATTTTTTAAATTTATTAGGAAGCTTTTAAGAAGTTACAAATGATTGGCACAAATATTAGAAAAATAATGACAATTTTTTGTTTGTGTAGAGAAATAATATGCAGTGGGGAAAAAAATAACCTAAACTCTACTTCATAGACAGCCTTAAAAGCTTACACATACCAAATAAAAATATTACTTTCTCAAATGTATGAAACTAGGCCTACCTATCAAAATATCTCACATTCAAAAAGATAGCTAGGTTTTCTTTTGAGAGTACTTTTTAAGGCTTTTTCATATCAAATAAATTGTAAACAAGCACCTAGAAAACATCCTTGTCCTCTGTTTTCCTTGGGCACATAACCAATAGCTTAACTTTTTCAGGTACAATTTCTATAATTTAGAACTATTTTCCCTATTAGAACTTTTAAATAACCTAGTGCATGAAAGATTTTCCATTTGGAAGTCCACAGAAGATTTCCCAATACTGGGTCACACACATCCAACTATTTTTAACACATCCATTGATGGTTCATGCCCATGCTGTAGGCATAAAACCACCTCTTTCATCACATCTCTCTAACAGTTACCCATTCTCTTTACTTTCTGTTTTTGGCCTGAGTGGCAGAAGGTCTAAACAAGATCTCGAAAAGAAGAAACTAACACTACAGATCGAGTGTACAGGTTCTTTTCCCTTAATGAAGTGCATTCCTGTGGAGTAACTTCTGTGCTACTGTAATAATTTGTCAACAGAGCTTTCTAAAAAGACACAGTTGTATTTCTTTTTACTGAAACAGGAGCCATTACCTTTAATCGAAAAAGAAAACCAGGAGTATCTGAAAGATTGTAAAGATACTGGTTGTACACTGAATAACCTGATGCTGGCGGGGGGCAGAAATCAGAGAAGTTCATTTTGACTTCTAAACTCACTGGAGAGTCAGTGAAATGACAACCCCAAAAACAAGGACTACACAACAGAATTCTCCTGTTTTCCCAGTAAGTGCCCTAACCAGACAATAACTACTTAATTTATTTTCTCAGTGCCTCTCCTTCTGGGTAAGTAATACAATACTCAGAAAAAAAGAAGCTTAAACATAAGATGTTTCTGCTCTGGAGTCATATATTGGCTGTTAGAACATATTGCCCCATTTCAGGTTGGAATCCTTATTAGCAGAGGGTATTGAACCTATTTCTCCTACTTCATGAATAGTTCTAGACACTGAGGTTAAAGACAGACCATTTACTCTGATCAGGGTTATAAACGGAATGACATAATTTTGGTTTTTGAATTAAAGAGTTTAAATATGAAGTTTTGGGCAACAGGCCAGAGTAAAGTATCTAAAATGTTATGGAATTTCATGTTTCCCATTAGTTTTTCAATTTAAATAGCTTCCCAGTCAACATGCTGATTATTATGTATTTGAAGAATCTTAACTCTGAATCCATGGTTATATACCTACAGCAAAGCTGTGAATTCTGCTACAAGGGCCAGATGCCTAAAGCTTAGTGTTAAAATGACCAGTCTTAGACTTGCTTAAACTAGGGACATGAACCTTAGGAATTAATGACTGGGTTACAAATGGGTATGCAATGAATATGCAAATTTAGCTCCTTTTGTGAAATTCTGAAGTGTTAATACATGACAGTACATATCTTGCAGTCCATAGTTACGCTAAATGTAAAACAGTTAAAAAAAGCTTTCCTCTTCCCCCAAATTATTACAACTAAAAATACAACAAATCCAGCAAAAAAAAAATATCTTTGAAATATTTGGTAGTTCTTGTACTTTGGACTGAGTGCATATATTCAGTCTCACTGCTATTAAGGACGCAACTGGTACAATATAAATAATCTCTTCATATCCTTAAAATCATGCAGGTATTCAAATCAGTATTATGATCTCTCTTATTTTCTTTGACTGAAACAAAAATTACACCTAATAAAACTGATTGCCTTTCATGATCATACAACACAATTCCAGAGAAAACCAACATTTGAAAGGTACAAACATGGAGGTTTGAGTGATCCTTCTTTTTACGCTGCATCTTCAAATGCCAAGTTAACTATTATCAAAGGGGGAAGACAGAGGGAAGGGCAAAAAAAAAAAAGACACAGTTGCAAAAGTTATTTTGTACTTTAAAAATAAAACCATGTTTCTTCTTCCTTTTATTTTTACTCATTGTTTTAACTAGCCTTCTCTACTACAGTATGGGATGTAATAAGCCATTTTGGAACACAACAGAGGACATTAATTTGTCCTTCATTTCTAAAAGCATTTTACTGACTACAGATTGCTTGAATATGTTTACTACCAACTACATTTTTTTTCTGAGCATGTTTGAACCTACAATACAAAAATAGCAGTATATATTGTTCTGCAAACAACAATGCTTCCTGATCCCAGCATTCTCAGCCCTCCTTGTCAAATTCTAAACCACCACCAAACAACGTACCAACAAACAATATTTTTAGGGCAGTCCATTCAATTCAGATAAGGAGACATACAATCCTAAGGATATATCGTCCTGTCTAGCCTGTGTCAATCTCTACAGCACCCTTTTACACCCACACATGCTGAACAAAGTTCTGTTAATATTCTTCCCTTCTGCCATTCTCAACAAAAATCAAAAAGCTCACACTGAAGTGTACATTTTCACTTGTTCACTAACATGATCTAAGAACACAGAATGAAAACATTTTTTTCCCTTGGCTGAGTATTTTCTGCATTCATTTAAAAAAAAAATTAACATTTCTTTTTCCTAAAGGATTTGTCACATTTTGAACTACTAATAGGTGAAGTAAATGAAGAAAGGATACAGCAAGATTAAAAAACAAGCTCACCACAGAATAATGAGTATTGGGGTGAAGCTTCATGATAAAGCTAAACATTCAATAGCTAGAAGTAGTAGTCTTGCTCCCCCTTGAGCCTATACCATTTTTCTCTCTCAGCTCTCGCATACAGTCTCACGTCTTCACTTACACCAGTACTAATCTGGTTGTCATCCAGTGGCATGATAACCTGATTTAATTCACTGACTCATCAGAAACTGATTCCCTTTTTTAAGGCCAGATTAGTTTTACAAAGTTGAATCAATTCAGGAAGTGGAACTAACACAGCTGGCAGAGGAAATAAGCCATAGGATCAGCTCAAGACATACAATGTAACTTTACCCTCAGTCTTGCTTCACAGTATACTCTGTAGTAAAGCATCAATGCATACCAAAATCTTTGATGTCGTCTTCAGCATTTAGCTTTACTGTCTCTGGTACAGACAGCACACTTGTATTACTTGTCCCAGGACATTTACCATGGTTGGAAAAAAAGTTGTGCAACACCTGTAAACCAAAGACAAAAACTGTTATATTACATACTAGTAAGTGTCACTTTAACAGTAAAGCATGCAACTCTAGACATTTACTGCAGTATCTGAGTAACTCTGCATCTCTTAAAATGAAAGGTAACATTTGCACGAGTACACTTGAAAATAAATAAGCAGATAATTCTCATTTTCAGTGCAAACCAGGTTCCATTCTACAATCAATTTAAGAGCAGCGAATGGGTTCAGCAGTTTAGTATAAGCAAGCCTCTCAAAAACGAACAAAGGAGATATAAGGAAGGAGAAAGCTTATTTTAACTTGTAACCGTTTGTTAATTGTGAAGTTGCAGGTAGTTAAGAATCAAACATAAAATTGTAATTGAATCCTATTAGCACCATCCTCAGTTTTCAGTCTGAATAATCGTTCAGCTTTCATATACGCAGAGTAAAATTACAACTATGCGAGAACTCTCCCTAACACTATCAAAGGACTAAAATTAATACTAAACTTCAACTCTTGGTGTAGTGGTTGAGCATAAGAAGTTATTGCCGAACAATAATTCCCAAAACTTTGACAAAAGAGGAAGAAAAACAAACTAAACAACCCTCAGGTAAGTAGCATATTGCAATTCCTAGGTTTGATTTCTCTTTGACTGACTCCCACTGCTGCTGAATCCAAGTGATTTTGGTTTGAATCCAAGTGATTTTGGTTTGTTTTTTTGTTTTTTTTTTTAAACACAGCAAAAATATTCCTCAAAGGGGGTTATTTGTGAAAATACAGTCTACAGCCAGGTTTTGCAAGTTTAGGTTTGTGATCAGTAACATTCGAAAATAGCCAGATAGGAAGGGCTAGAATGAAGATGACAGAACTTTTTATTCTTGGCTCAAGGAGTGTAAACATGTAACTGAATAGCTTAACTGAAATTAAAGAACAGCATAGCTCTGAAAACTACTTACTATCTCAGCTCTTTCATCCTGTTGCTTTGCTCCAGAAATAGAACCATTCTCTCTAGCTTTAGAAGAAAGACAGACAAGTCAATTCATTTGGCTCTTAAGTGATTTGCTGAGTGTGTTCAAATACAGTTGTGTTTTGGGAGGGATTTCATTGGATTATTTTAAGTGCAACTGAAATCTCTAAACAAAAATCTACTAAAAACTAACAGTTCTAACTAAAAAGTCCTACAGGTGAAGCTGAGGGACAAGTGTACAAATGCAGTTTCATAACAGCACAAAACACCCTAAGTCATAGGTTGTGGTTTCTGCTATGCAGGTAGACCAGTTACCACCCTGAGCCCACCATTACTGCCATTCCCTTTTCCAGCAGTTATTCATGGCACTACACTCTGATTTTTTTCTGTCAAAGGATCTGGATGAGATCTTCAGGCCTCTGTAACGAATTTGTTTTTTTTCCATTTCCTCCCACAAAAGCAGTAATATCTTTTCACCTACATTACAAAAGGAGAAAGTGAACCCTATTATTAAGATGCCTAAAGAGCAGCATATTCAAGTAACATGTTTCATAGACAGGGCATCTAGGTTCCATGTAGCAGCCAAATGACTCACTCTTTCCTTTTACAGGTGACAGATGGCAGGGAGTGGGCATCACTACTATAAAATACTAGGCTCATCCAGGAAGTGGGAGAATGAGAAGGAAAGCTCAAACCACAACTCATCTCCCAGAACAACATCATTAAGCTATGGGTACCTTCTTTCCCCAGCCTTTCTTTTTAGGTCACATCATTCTGAACCAATGAACACCCAAAATGGCACAACTCAGTAGCCTTGTGAATAGTACCACCCCCCCTGCCAACAAAGGAATCACAGAATATCTCAAGTTGGAAGGAACCCATAAGAATCATCGAGTCCAACTCCCTGCTCCTTGCAGGACTACCTGAAATTAAAGCATACGACTAAGAGCGTCATCCAGATGCTCCTTGACCTCTGACAGGCTTGGTGCCATGACCAATTCTTGCATGATGAGATTCCCAATTCTTGTATGCATTCTTAATATGCTTTATATGCTTGCATGCTCTATGCGCTTTATACAGTGATAGTTTAACAACATTAAAAAGAGCAATGTCAGGAGATAATCAGACATCCAGATTTTCCCATTTTCTCAAGAGTTTTCATCAACAAATCATTAAGTCAAATTTCATTTGGCTTATCATATGCTAAAGAAATCCCACTTACAGCAACAGCTTAGGTTGAGGCTTGATGTTTAGCATCACTGTTAGTGCCACTTAAACAGTTATCACCCACTCATTCTCATCCTCAGTTAGGCTGGCACAGCTGTTTGTGCAGCTGCACAGTAAATGAGGTCCAGGAATTGCCCTGTCCAAATAACCCAGGAAATATGGTCTTCAATTGGATTGGTATCTCAGTCTGTCTCGCTGCATCAATATGATGGCAGGCACAGTGAGAGGGGTTAAAAATGCTGAAGCCAGCACTGCTGCTGGAAAGTTCACTCAACAGGCTACCTCCTTAGACTTCACAAACATACTCACGTGAGTTAACCTAATACTGTCTAGTTCTGTGATAGTGCAAAGCAATCATTATCTAATCCTGTTTCTATGCTTTGCTATGTTATTTCTAAATTTATACTCCCTAATCCCTTACACAAAAGAAGAAAACTTTTGAAAAGCAACGATACATTTAATTTTATCTCTTCCTTTTAGGGCTGCATTATTTAAACTTACCCACTAAGCATCACTAAGACTTTTGTCCTTTTTAATTAAAAAAAAAAAAATCAGTTCACACTGTGAACTTCCAGTGTCAAAACCAGAAGTTTTTAACCCTTAGTTTTAACCCTTTAGATATACCTATTATCACTGTTGCACCCAGTGTAGGAGGTGTGGCTAAAGAACTTGACCAGGACATATCTGGATCCACTTCTGCTCCCAGACTTTCAGAAATACGTTTTGGAGTTCTGACCTAGAAATAGATTTATCAATTACTATTTCTATACAGAATTCGAAATGTACTACTCGGGGAAAAAGAAAACAAAATACAAGAATAAAATATTTACCTCCAAAGGTTTTGGTGTGCAAAACAAGCTTCCATATGGTCCTAAAAAACATTATGTAATAAGGACATTAAGTAATACCTAAGACATAAGGATTTCTATCTAGAGATAGCAGATATTTTGTAAAACCAAAAAAGTGAAAATACAAACCAGGAATATTACTTCTCTGAGGTGTTCTGTAAGTATTCCTTAAAATAGTTGGACTGCAAAACAAAACCAAATTTAAAAAATATTAATTTCCCTTCTCAATTTCTGAAAATAAGTAAATAATTCAGACATTACATATATTACCACCTCCATTATTTTCTTTCTTTGCAACCATGGCTATTTCCCAGAATAAATAAAATGTAGATTTCTCCTAACCATAACTCAGTATTTTAAACCTTACCATAAGTTTATTTCAAACTGTAAAATGCTTCTTTTTTGAAATATGTTAATTTTCAATGATGATTTGTCTGACAAATAGTATACTGGACTTCAATATAACCATGCATTTCTTAATGTGCTGTATGAAACTATGGAAACTGGCTTAATTAATTGGTTTTAATTAAATAATTAGTTTAACTATTCTTATAATCAACATGAGTACTTTGAGCAGATTTATCTGAAATATATACATTTAAATGTAGAAATCAAGGCTATTACTAAAAAAACTCCTCAGTAAATATTATAAATAGCTTTACAAATTACTATGTGAGAAGCACATGACACATCACTAGTACTCTTTCTTGCACGGGATGTTGAGGATTTGGGAAGCTGAAATAATGTCAACAAATGCCATATGCCAGCTGTGAAGGAGTAGAAAAATAGAAAGGAAGAACACCTAAAAGCAAGGAAGTTTTCAAAATTAGCTAGCATTTTATTTTCAATTCACTTATCAACTTACAATTATCATAAACATAACAAGATTATTGACTGCTCTGAAGGAGTCTATCAGTCAAATACAGTGGTTTTAATATTTCTTTTTGCTTGAAATTCAGTTTATTTTATATTTATGTTGACATATTTAGCATACCTAGCAGCAAGGCAGTTGCAGCAGGTACCAGGAGGAGAAGCAAGTATTTCATTTTCTTGATTTATTTTTCTTCTTGTGATACTTGGGCTTATCAAATTCCCTCTGCCTACAACATAGAATAATCAATACAACCTTGCAGAACTACAAGTAACAGTTTCGATTTTGAAGTTTAAAGATAAGCTTAAAAAAAAAAAAATTTAGTTAGAAAAAACCCAACAAAACACTACCTTTTCCTCTAGTGTTTTGAACATGTTCAAATTCTATATCCAAACAATGCTAAACACATTTCAAATGCACAGCCAAAAATGCTCATTATGTCACTTTATTCATTTGATATATATGTGTTTCAATATATTTCCTTGATATTATTCAAGTCACATATTCAATTTCAGTTTTAGCATACCATATTGTGCCTTTCTTGTCATTGCAGAAGTTATTCTTAGGAGAAACTCAATATATGCAAACATGCATTTGTACCATCTCTCCCTCAAATTTACTTAAAACATACACTTCTTGATTTGAATAAGCAGCATAAAGCAAAAATTGTTTCTGGAACTGTTAGTGGAGGCACTGTCACTGATAAGAGTAGCTATTTATATGCTATGCATCTCCAGGCAAAAGAGAAAGAGTGTGCCCGCCAAAGCAGCAGAATCCTCTGAACAGTGAGCCCCTCACATATACAAGCAACTACTCCAAAGAATTCCTACTCCAAAATTTCCAAACAACTTCCATATCAGAAATTACACCTAGGTTTCTGCATTTCTCTCTGCTTCTGAGTTCCTCAATCCATATGCACAGCACGGCTGCATCCCAGTACCATACCAAGGTGAAATCCATCAGCTTCCATCTATGCTCTTGTTTTCACAAGAAGTAAAACTGGGTACAGGAGCCAGCTGGCTCTAACCAAGAAAACCAGGAGAAAAAGATCTCGGCCAGCCACAGGTGACTATAGAAACTTTGGTAATAGTCGTCTTCCCTTCCTTACGGAGTGTATACAAATGTCTGCATGCACAAGCACAGAGCAAAAGTAACCATTTTGAAACAGAAGAATCATAAGGTTCCTCTGTTTGTAACTTATAAAATGCTATCAAGAAGTCACTAGGGACTTAGCACTGTAGAAGTCCAAATAGCTAAATTTAGAAGAAACATGTTCTCTGCTGAGAATAAGTTGAGCAGAAGTTCAGCAATAAACTTAAGAGAAACAAACAGGGTAGCAATATTCTATGGAAGCGATGTTATAAAGTATATTTGAACAGTAACACAGTTCTACACAAAGTTTAAAGACTTTGCTTTAGGATCTAAGAATGATTCTGATAATCACGGGAGTCTTGTGTTCATCTGTAACCTGTTTAGAAGAGCTTCTCTTACTGTTAGGAGGGCACAGACACAGTAGATGTACAAATCAGATATTGCAGGAACAGGGTTAGATAGTCTTTCATTGAAAAGATTCTTATAGACAATCGTGCATACATTCTCCATGGAAAAGATTCTTCTTTCGATCCACGGAGGATAGGTACTATGGCTTACAGGTACATCAAAAAGGAGCAGAGTGACATGTACTTTGATGACGTACTTGGGATTTGGAAATAATGCAGTGAGAAGTACCTCATAAAAGTAGTAGAACTCCTTGTCTCCAAATGGGAAAGTGTAACTTCTTTCCATGACTTATAGTTTTACTAACTCAAAGAGATTAGTGCTTTGAAATCTTTCTAAGAACAGTTAAGGAGTGCCCTACAGATCGCCTCATACTTCAGCATGATAAACATCATTCGCTCTCTTGAAAAGATTTTCAGAGATTTGGATAAAACAAAAATCAGACTGCTAAAAAAATTCACTCTGATTCTCAGTCACCAGGTTACACCAATAAGCTCATATGCTTCTTATATTAACAGTATTTAGAGTATTAGGACTAGGACAATATCTTTTCTACAGGGAACTTTGCATGTCCATTACCAGTTTATTAAAAGGCTGAATTCATTATTAAGATTAATTCTGCATTTTTATAAGTGATCTTCAGAAGCCTACTAAGATAGCCTTTTTACTCATACAATTTCTGCAGTAGCATTATTTATTACATTAATAATCATCAGCTACCACAACAAAAAGTTAAAAAAAAAAGAGGTCTCTTGCTTCTGGAGGGCACAAGCAGCCTTTAAGTACCACTTTAAAAGAAAATAAATAAAAATTACTCACTTGTTTCTGTTTTTTTCTGATCCAGTTCTTTTCCAGGAGAAGAATAAGGTGGCAAAATCCTATTTTCTTCTTTAAAAATCAGTGGAGTTGATGCTAGCTGACTGCATGTGGAGGGTTTTGTCCTCGGAGTTTTAAAAGATGTTTGATCAAGCCAGCCAATGGGACCATCAAGTTCTCCTAACAATTTAGGCTCATACAAGGGTGCTTCTGCGCTGAGTTCTTCAAACCAATTGAGACTGATAGGCCCTAAGTCTATGAAGAAAAACACACAGAAAACCACATTTAAAAAAAAAAGAAAAGGAAGAAACTTGCCAAATGGTATGCAAATAACACGTAACGACAAGTATGAGTTCATGTGTTATTAAATCAGGACATAAAATAGAAATCTTCATTCTATATACAATGCATGTAAGAGAAGACCATAATTAGTTGTAAATTAATACAACATTAATGCTCCATGTAGAATGTGAAAACACATTAGGCATTTAAAGCTAGCAGCAAAATGCATTGCTCCTTCCATTGTTTATTTTGTTTCTAGATAACTTTGAACTCTAATACCCACAAAGTATACAAGAATGCCTGCCCAAATTCTCAGACCATTAACAAAACTAATAAAAAAGCAGATAAATATCCAGTTTGTTTAAAATTAAAAGTATACATCTGGCTTTTAGTTTATCTCTTATTTTACTCAGACTGGCAAGTTAAACAGGTTCCTTTTAACATTAATAAATCATACGACTACAGGTGCATTTGGCAAAAGACCAAACCTAGCCTGTATGTGGGCACATAAGGAAGCCGCAGCTAAAAAACAAGTACAAAAAATAACTGAGCACACATTATGAAAAAAAGCTACAAATAAAATTTAAACAGACATTAAAAAAAAGGTAGATATTAGTAAATACAGATTTGGGCGAGCAGAACTGCTAACAAGTTGCATAACACTTTTATATGGAATATACAACATATAGCAGATGTGTAGAAAATAGCAATATCCAGAAAGCAACCTTAATAAAAGTTATTTACTGTAAACAAGCTGTACCTGATTCATTGCAATGTGCCTTAAATATTTCAAAGAAAGTTGGTCGTTCCACAGCCATTTTCTGATCCATAACATTACTGGAAGTGTTGTTGAAAAACCTGAGAAGAAATAAGAAAACACTTTCATACAGTGCTATTCTAATGTTGTGGGGCTGCAAGTCTTAACCCTGCTTTCCTGCATTTCTTGGTAGGTGTGTCATAACCCAACCTGTTTAGCTTTAGGACTGTGATGTGCGTGCTCAAACACTGCAATGATGAACACGGTATGAAAACAACAGACAAGAAGAGCATAGGGAATTACACAAGAGATAATAAAAATACTTAGCAAATACAGGAGAAAAATCAAGATGGAATGGGCAGAACACTTGATGTATTTTAAATATAAATAAAAAGTCCACACTCACTACTGTGTTAGGATAGAATAGATACTATCACATATAAACTTACAACCATTACAACTCATGTGCCAAGAATTTGATTTAAAGTTGCTTTCAAGTGGAGCAGACATTGCCAGTTTCAGTTCTACTAAAAAACAGGTATAAGTAAGATGGCCATAGAAACTCTCCTGTTTATTTAACACATTTATTGTTTCCACTGTAAAATCAGTTTCTCACGTGACTGCTGTTTTATACACACTGCCTTACCAAAACGATGGGAATAACAGATATTTTAAAAAAGGGTAAAGGCTACCCTAAGACAGAAAATAAAGAAATTAAAAACTGCTTCAGAAATGTATTTTAAAAGACGAAGCGACCTATCCACGCAGCTTCCCGCTAGGGAAAGCTCCTGCCGGGCAACCACCCACGCACGGGGCTCTGCCTGTGAAGCCGCCAGCGGGTCACCCCGCAGGGCCGAGGGGCCTCAGAGGACGAGCCCCGAGCCCTAGCCCCCACCCCAGCAGGCCGGTAACTGCAAATCCCCGCGCTGGCTGTGAGGGGAGGGGGGGAGCGGGGGGGAGCCCCCCGGCGGGGTTAAACCCCCGGCGGGAGCAGGGACGCCCCCCACGCGAAGGGGCAGCTCGCAGGGCCGGGCCACACGCGGGGCGTTTACCTCCCTGCGGCCCCTGGGGCGGCACGGCAGCCGCAGCATCGCCTCGCGCGCGGGGGAGGGAGAGAAGAGAGAGGAGGGGAGGGGGCGGCGCGGCCCCGCGGAACCGCGTCTGCCGCCGCGCTCCTGCCGCCCCCTTCAAAGCTTGGCGCCAACACGCCCCCAGGCGCCTGCGCACTGAGAGCATCCGCCCTTCCCGCCTTCCCCGGCCTGCGCGTCACGGGAAGGAAGCGGTGTAGCTACCACCGCCGCTCCCCAGCGGCCTCAGGGCGGCCGTCGCCCCCGCCTCCACGGGGCAGCGGGAGGGGGACGGAGACGGAGAGATGTGGGGCGAGGCAGCCGCGGGCGGAGGAAGTGCGGCGTCTTTTGTAAATGCTTCCCCTCCGTGGCTGATTTCTCACAGTACAAAAAGGGGGTGTCCCGAGCCAAATGCCAGCCAGCTTCTTTTATTCACGCGTCCCTATATACATGAGAAATGAAGTATGGCATCCAAGGTCGACATACTCCGACTGACTGTTTAATAGCAGTTAATGCCAATGCCCCAGGAAAAGGCTCCAGAAGTCTTACAGTGAACAGCAGTACTGTGATGGAGCGTCATTGCCTGTGAGGGTCTCAACCTCATCTTTTTAGTTAGGTGGTTTTGTAGGTCTTGACATGTGAAATGACTATGGTTGTTTATGTTACAATAAAGAGAATATTATTATCCTCTACATCCATGTCTGTCCCCATTTTGACTTTTGATAAGTTCTTGGCCTCAGCAATGAGTCCATGACATCACTTCAAGTTGGGTGGAAAATTCTTGGTAATAACCAATTTTGAGTTAGCCACTTTCATTTTAGCTGGGTGTTCATCTGCTGTTGTGTCGGAAAGGGGTTTCTTCCTACCCCTCCATACCAGTCCTTACTTTACACAGTTTTATCACATCACCTACTTACTCATCAGTCACCTTCTTCAGTGCCTCTTCATACCATAATTCTTCCATGTCCCTCCTCTTCCAATGAATTTAAAGAACCTCTAATCCTGCAGTGTCCTGGGGAGGTGCAGTAACTGGTTCTTCCCAAAGCACTCCAGAGGAAGCCGTACCGTTGTTTTGAATGATGGCATGTAGTTTCCAATTTAGTCTCCATCTCCCTCCCAATGCACCCTAACGACTTACTCTCTTTGCACCCACACCGCAGTCCTAAGTTTTAACTTGGCCATCTCAATACCCTGGTTTTGCTTTGAGTTGATACAGACGGTGCTTTGAAAACCTAAGCATAACACGGAGCCTTGAGCCATCTTCCTTTTAACTATGATGAATGTGTGCTTCCTGAATCTCAACCCCTTTTTGTTCCATAAAAATTTCAGTTTCTTACTGATTTATTTCAGGCACTTGAAAGGATCTTTCTCAAATACACTGTGAATGTTTAAAGACATCATCCCTACCAGCTCTTCTCTAGCCCCTATCTTGTTGGCCCACTGAATTTTATAATGCAGCGCTTTTATAAAGGTGGTGAGGAGTCATGCAAAGAAATTATTTCATATCACAGCAGGTCCAGGGATTTGGGGATTCTACAGTCTCTAAAGACTCACATACACAGTTTTGATGATTTAATTATATGATTTTAACTATATTACCTTAGAATTGAACTAAAGTGATGTAATTATGGAAGAAGGACTATTAGTCTAATATGTAAGTGCTCGTATTGCTAAAATTTATTTCATTATACAGGTATTAAGCCACTATTCCCAGTATAACTGTTTTCCCCCCCGAGTGTTGTACAAACTGAAGTAGATTCCATCTTTTCCTAAACCAGTACAGTTGACAGAAAAGCTGCATGTAGACAACCCCCAAGTAATGGGGCAATGAGGATGCTCAGACCTTTTAATACCGAAAAAGACTTATTTTCAGAGATGTAACTGCCTGCATTCTTTGCTCAGTTGTCTGTGGGGTACCCACATTACCAGGGCTTTGTTAGTTTCCCAAACCCCCTTCTCCTCTTTTTAAGAAGGTAAACAGAAGGAGTTGTGAGCAAGCAGACTTCCCCCCAGTATGAAAGCCATGGTTGTCCCAGCTATGGCTGAATTACATCTGTTCATCTTTAAAGGGTCCTGCAGAGATGCGCTACTTTTTGACCACCGATAACTTCTCAGGGCTTACACAGCTCTGTCAGGATCTTTACCGATTTACAGCTGTGTAAACAACTGAGACTTTATTCGGCCCTGGATTTGTTACTGCAGCTTCTAGCCCTGTGGCTGCACTTCCTACTTGAAGTCACAGATGGAGGCCTCCAGGAGCAAAGCAAGTCGGCCTGGGCGCACCTGGCACAGCCGCAGGCTGGCGCTGCACAGGCCCCGGCCTTCGCCAAAGGCCTGAGGGAGGTGAGGAGGGGAAACGCTGTACGTGATGGCCGGAACAGGGGCTTCGCCCTCTGCCTGTCCAGGCTTCCCACACCGCCTGCTTGGAAATGCATCAGCTGTTTCAGCTCGGCCACTAGGAAAAAGCTCTGGGCACAGAGGTGCGGGCAGGCCTGCAGCCCTCCCTTCGCAATCAGTCCTCCCGCCCCCCCAGCTAGCCCCACCGGGCTGGGGCCAATTTCTCCATCAATTAGCAACAATTAGCAGCAGCTGCCCAGATAAGATAAAGGCAGGGCCGGGGAACAGCCAGGACTACTGACTGTGGCTATGATCATGGAGAGCTTTGTCTGTCCTCCCTTCAGCACGTACCAGAGCTTCAGGGGCAGCCTCACGCCTAGCCGCAGCAGGGACCCAACGGTGCGGCAGCCCAGCTGGAAGCAGAGCAAGAGCAGCGGCATCAGCCCCTTCCTCGGGGGGCCCCTCACCCCCATGCCCTCCGACTACCTGGACAGCTACCGGCGGGCCCAGCTCCAGGCCCTGCTGTCACAGGTGAGCCCCGGGCTGGCACCGCGGCTGCGCCGGGCCAACACCAAGGAGGTGGGCGTGCAGGTGAACCTGCGGGCTGACACCGCTGTGCAGTGCTCGCTGGGGCCGCGCACGCTGCCTGTTGGCTGCTCACTCCGCACCCACCTTGCTCTCTACTCACCCGTGCCGGACCGCCGCCTCTTCACGCTGCCCGAGGCCACTGGGCCCCAGGAGAAGGAAGAGGCGTCTGAAACGACCCCCGAGGCGCAGAAGGCGGAGGATGGTAGCAGACAGCAGCAGGAGGACCAGGCAGAGGCTGCTCTGCCGAGTGAGGAGACTGCGGAGACACCACGGGAGGAGGCCGCAGCCCCCAGACGGCGGGCTGCCTTCCAGGTGTGCAGCGCTGGGACACCGGGGCCTGAGGAGAGTCCGGGAGCTGGTGCAGCCCGCTCGGGGCAAGGAGGGTGGGGGGCGAACCATGAAGCAGGTTGGAGAGAAATCTGCTCTTGAGCAGCAAAAGGTGCAGTGGCCCCCACCCTGGCTTCCCACTCAGGTCTGCACAGCCCCCTGCCCTGGGCTGGTAGTCCCCAGGCAGCTCTGTCTCCCTTGCAGCCATGGAGCCTGTGAAAACAGGTGGTGTAATGAGGGAGCTGGGCTGGGTGTTCTTGTGGTGCTGGGGGCTGCTCAGTGAACTTTCTCTCTGCAGTTTTTGGAGCAGAAGTATGGCTATTTCCACTGTAAAGACTGCAAGACCAGATGGGAGAGTGCTTACGTGTGGTGCATTTCTGGAAGCAACAAGGTAGTTAACAAGTCATTCCTTGCTCCCAAGACTTGTAAGAATGGCACCAAATCTGTGACAAATTGGATGTTTTGGCACAAACTTAGGTACCTGTATGGAGCACCCTGAGTAAGTCTATAGTAACTGAGAACTTGCTTTTTTTCAGGTGTACTTCAAGCAGCTCTGTCGCAAATGCCAAAAGGGCTTCAATCCCTATCGAGTGGAAGCAATCCAGTGCCAGGTAAGTTACAGATTTCTGTATCCTGGTAAGACTGCTAGAGTTCATCATACATTCTAATAGTTTACAGTTGCTGAATTTGATATTGACTTTATATGGAGGAGAACTTGCTTTCATCAAAGTACTAGAAAATGTTATTTGGGAAAGGTGCAATGGGGTAGGATGCCCTCCTCCTGCAGATGGCTTACATGAATGGTTTTCTGTTCATACAGTGTTATGCCTAGCTACATGTAGGGTAGGGTTTTGCTTCTTGGTGAGAAGGCTCTCACAGTTTAACTCCAGAGGGGTTTTTACCACAAGAGCTCTTATCAGCCCAAATGTGTTGCTATGATTAAGGAAAACTAAATGTCAGTCTAACATGAAGTGAGCACCTTTGATCTACTACTAATAAAATGTCTTGTTTCTTAAGACCTGTTCAAAGACTCATTGTTCGTGCCCTCAGAAGAAAAGGCACATTGATCTCAAGAGACCTCATCGCCAAGAACTTTGTGGCCGCTGCAAAGGCAAGAGGCTATCCTGTGATAACACTTACAGCTTCAAATACATTGTCTGATCCGTGTCCCCTCTTCTGTTTTGTGCTTTGCACTTGTGTCAGTCTCTTGCAATGTTTTGACTTTAGGCTTTTGACCTGGCATTGGATAATGGATAAAGACTTTTGTATTATTTATGATGTAACTTAATTGTATATAGGCTGTGAATAAAGTTCAATAAAAGTTTGTCCTAGTTTGTTACCCCTTAGTTTCATCTTGCTGGGATGAAAGAGGAAAATGTATCTAGAAGGAAATGGAACCTATTTGATTTCCTAAAGAAAATGGGTTTTGTTTTTAGTCTGCCTTTAGGGAATGTTAAGATTAAAACTGCAATAGCAAGTGTTTTTCCTTCAGTCACTCAAACTGAAGTAGTGTAGAAGATCCAAATGTTCTGGAGCATAGTCTGGAGTAGATGTATCTGCAGGTGGCTCTTCCCACTGCCTCTGTCAAATATATATATTAAAAATCGCAGCAGTTTCATAAAGACTGTATGCCAGAAGACTATGTCTGGAAGATAAGAAGAAAAAGTATAAGCTTCACATGTTTTCCAAGTGAGGAGGGGAAAAACCTTTTGAGCTGCGCTATTTGTGACAGAGTGTAACAAAGTTTTTGGATTTAATGTGTCCCAAAAGAGGTAGAACAAGTCCCTGTGCCCCCTATTCCAATATAGGCTTGTGCCTCAGAAGCTTTCCAGTCATCTCCAGGGTAGGTGGCTTAAATATAACTGAAGGGAGTAACTGAATGTGCTGTCATGGAGACAAAAATGCAGTCAAGGGCATCCTCATCGAAGTGCTAGTGTTGTAGAAACACAGTGGGGCATTACTGCAGTTTGTGTTGTCCTAGGAATTCAGTGAGGCTTTGTTAGGCATATACTGATTTCTACTCTACCTGAAGTTTAGAAATGGTGCTAAGAAAGCTAGATGGTTACATCACAGGTCTTGTTGTCATCATAGAATACTTTAGGGTGCAAGGAACTTCTGGATGTCTTCATACTCAGCGGAGGATTAACTGAATCAAGTTGCTCAAGGTAGTGATTAATGGATTGTACTCTACCTGCAGGACAGTAACAAATGGTGTAGAGCAGGTGGTCTATCCTGGGACCTGTCCTGTTCAACATCTTTACCAGTGACCTGGAAGAGGCAACAGAGTGTACTTGTCAAGTCTGCAGGTGACACCAAACTGGGGGGACCAGCCAATACAGTTGAGGGCAGTGTGGCCATTTGGAGGGATCTCAGCTGACTGGAGGGATGGGCTGACAGGAGCCTTGTGATGTTCAGCAGGGACAAGAGGAAATTCCTACCCCTGGATGGGGAGAGCCCTTTGCAGTAACAGAGCCAGGGGACTGCCTGGCTGCGGGACTGCTCATTGGAAAGTGCCCTTCGGTTTGGCTGGCAGCGAGCTGGGCATGGAGCCAGCAGTGGGTCCTGGCAGCAAAGGGCAGCAACAACATCCTGGGCTGTACAAGCAGAAGTAGAGCCAGCGGGGCAGGGGAAGCGATTGTCCCCCTTTACTGAGCACTCACTAGACCGCATCTAGATTACTGTATCCAGTTTTGGGCTCTCTGTATGAGAAAGATGTTGATCAACTGTAAGGAGTCCAGTGGAGGCCACCAAGCTGCTCACAGGGCTGGAGCACTTGCTCTGTGGGGAGACATTGAAGGAACTGGGCTTGTTCAGTCTCAAGAAGCAAAGACTGCAGGGGGACCTAACAGTAGCCTCCCAGGTTATGGTTACGGAAGAAAGATGGAGCCAGGCCCTTCAATGTGGCTCATGGTAGGGGGATGAGAGACAACATGCCTAAGATAAAACAAGATAGGTTCAGACTGGATGAAGGAAAAGTTTTTCCACCATGAGGACAGTCAAGTAGAACAGGTTGTCCAGGGAGGCTGTGCACTCTCCATCCTTGAATGTTTTCAAGACCTGACTGGATAAAGGCCTGAGTAACCTGATCTGATCTCATGGTTGACCTTGCTTCAACGTGGAGGTTGGACTAGAAGACCTCCTCGCGTCCCTTCCAACCTGAATTTTCCTGTGATTCTGTGATCTGTAAAATATCCATGACTTTGCCAAGTGATAGAGCAGATCTCATCTTTCACCAACCACTAAATATTTTTGCAGACCACCCCGATTACAGTTCTGAATAGCTTTCAAAAGGGAAGTACCTAACTGAAATTGGAAAACTTCTCTAACCATTGCGGATTATTTTACTCAGAAAAATAGCTGTGTGATGAATGGCATTTCTTCAAGGAAATTATTTGCCTTGCATCTATTTTGTCCTGCAACTACAACTATGCTGCACAGCAATGTGGACTGCAAAATCAGAAAACCTGTAAAAGAAGTCAATTCCACCCCTTTTATGAATCAATACAAGTGTTTTTCAAGATCCATGTAAAATTGTGCAAGCATTTTGAAATGAAAAAGGGGTGAAGGGGAGAGGGCTTTACTGGATTCTCAGAGCCGAGGCTGATACGGCAGGCTGGACAGCTTTTCTTTTACCTTTAGCATGAGAAAAAAAACCACTGAAACCCAATGCTGGAACAAATAGGACCATTACTGATGTTTTTAACAGAAGCAAACCTTCAGCTCCATTTTGGATTTTTTTCAATTATGAAAGTGCTTTAGTCAAGGTACCCTTCCTGGTTGAGTTGTAACTACAGATTGACAAAAAAATCCTTACATTTCTCACTGGTTTCTTTCAGTGTAATGAACACCATAAACAATGAAAAGGGTGTCTTCTGGGGGCTGCTGATCATGGATACCATCCCTAACAGTATAGATTCAGACAAGAACACAATCTTCACAGCAAGCACATACTCTGTTGTGATTATATATGACTTTTATATTTTAGTTAAATGGATGTACTGATCCAAATATCAACCAAAGTTACTTCACAAAAATGGTAAGTGTATTTACAGAGTGAATAAGTTACATAGTTGCCAGAATAAAAGTGTCTCAGATGTGCAACAGATTTACATGCATACATTTAACACTGGACAGCAGTTAAATGTAAGAAAAAAACCATACAGGTATGACTTTTATATATACATTACAAATAAAATAAGACATCTCTTTAAAGAAACTTATGAGAACTTGCATTTCACGATAATATTTTTACTTTTTATACTCAAAATTTATATTAAATAAAAATATGCATGCATAACAGTTCAAAAGGTTTGACTCTGTGATGGGGCTTTCTCCTACAAAATGGCAAGTTAAATTAGATCAACCATCCTTTAATAGTATAAATATATTCATAAAAGCAACCCTCTAGTAAAAAGCAGCCAAGGTCCTTTAAAAAAAAAAGAAAATCTAGCAAGACCATTCATGATGCTTGGGGGCCTAAGAACAGACCTCTGCAATATGATCCAGTACCTTCAGAGACAGTAGCCTAGTAACATTAGGAAATGTACTTCATAGCAGCTCGTTGTTTTAAGATACAGTAATCATATTCAAGTTACAGTGTACATTAAACTGTAGTCCATTTACAATTTGTTTCATATACACAGGCTCTCAGCTTTTGACCAACAAGTTTGCGAGATTCTGTGGCCAGCTTCATTCTGCCCATCTTTCACTCAACCAAATAAGAGAAAAAAGGAAAAAATGTACAATTTTTTTTTTTTTTTAACAAAAAATATTATTTTGTGAAGGAAACATTGCACTTTTGCCAACCTAAAATTAATTTGCTATAAAGGAAGTATTGTTCAGTGTAGTAGGCTTTGGTATGCAATGGAAGTCACTTCTTCAGTAGTGAGTTGCAGTTGCTCAGTGAAATGCTAACTGATTTTTGTGCAACAGAGAACAAAGGATGTTGTCCCGGATGCTCTATGCTACCTTTGTCCTTACAGTATTGCTACACATTTGAAGTTCAGCCCATATCTTTTTAGAAGAAATCCTAAATGTAACAAGAGTGAGTACAGTTTGACCAAACCTTTGTAAGGCTGAGAAGACATTGAGCCACCTCACTCCAACAGGGCAGCACTCCCAGCTTGCAAGAGGACACAAGAGTCCTGTCAGAGACTTGTGCCGGAAATGCTGGAGTCTGGAAGAAAAGTATTGATGACCCGGTAACTCTGAGCTCTGCGAATCATGTCGCGGATCTCTATATTCAGTTCCATTAATTTGGTACAGATTTCAGTCAGGCTCTGGTTGGAGCCCACCAGTGCATAGGTGCCCGTCTGACCCAAGGTTTGGTGCCGGAAGTAAATGTTCAGTAGTGTCTGGACTTCATCGTCAGAGCTACTTCCAAAGATATCATTGGGCCACAAAATCCTGCAATCAAACAGGAAAAGAATGTGCATATGATTATGGGTTTATTAGCACAGATGGAAACTAGGTGATAGAGATCTCTAAAAGGAGAACTGACTCACACATGCTTATAAGCCAAAAGCAACTCACTGTTTTATGCTACTCATTTGTTACTCAGACTCTGGTTCAGGCACAGAAATCACATAAAAGCGCAATTCCTATTATCTAAAAAAAATGGCTTAAGAAAACTCATTCAAATAAGTGGAAGTGAAACTGGGCTGAATGTTAGCTGATGCCAGTGACATACACCTGTAAGGAATTAGCTCTATAAACAGATTCTTAAGAGCCTCACAGAAGTACTTTTGATTTACGCGATGTAATTAAACATCTTCATTGTTGCAAGCATACATGTTTGTAGTACTGATTTGATATTGTTACGTGTGGCACACCCCTGCAAAAGTTAATATCAATGCCCCCATGTACCTTGTTGAAACAAATTAATTATGCTGACTCAGCACATTACATTTAGTATAAAGTTAGGAAGATAATAAATGCATGCTATTCTATTAACGTGAAAGTCTAATATGAGCCATGTGGCAAAACTTGCCTGCATTCTCTTATTTGTCGAATGGCTTTAACAAGTTCGTTGTTTTTCAAACACTCCAGCATGGACTGAATAGCTGCTTCCGTAGAATTGAATGTGGGCTCAGATTCTGTTGTCAGAGGCTCAGCTGCAATTGCAGCAGTAGCATCCTTAAGATTTTTCTTCAACTCACTCAGTTCTCTTGACATATTTAACAGCTGTTCCAAGGAGAAAGATGAGAGATGGTTGATTTTTTGATGGTTGATGGTTTGATTTTTTTTCATTCTCCACAGGCACCAAAGGGAGTCAGTATTTCAAGTCTGTTCTTACTACTACACTGGATGTACACATTATGGAAAAGACCACATTTTAACACAAGGACATTTCTTGATCTCTGTGCTCTCTACAATACAGGGAAAACATGAACTACAGATTTTTAAGCTTTGTGCTTCCTTTATCCCTATGCTGTATTTCTGGCTTGCTAAAATGCAAGAGCACATCTAAACAACCTTTTATTTTTCACCCCTGCTACTTTTTTCATGTCATAGTGGAAAAGTTTAAGAAAACATATACTTCTCCTAGCAATGATGTTGTTATTTATTTACAAAACACATGCAGGATCTGATATGATTAACAGATGGACAGGAGTTGTGTAACACTTTGTCAGGCCGAAAAGTTAATATGGCACAAGACTCATAAATAATTCATACGTGAACGGTTCATTTCTAAAGATCTACCTTTTCATGCTCGTACATGCTAAAAATAACCACTATCACATGAACTAAAAATGGAACTTCCTTTAAATAATAGCTTATGGCCCCAGCAAAATTTGTGAATTTCATGGTGAAACAGCTATTCCTCACATTATTGTTCCCCAGTTCCATAGGCTGCATTATTTATAACAACCTAACAAAATTGTAACTGTGAAATACAGTTACAGAAATCAATCCTCTTATAAGGAACACAAAATGCTTCTAAAATTTAGACTACTCTAAGACTAGATGCCTACTGTCCTATCTTCTCTTAAAAGTGAACAGCCCAGTCACATTATGAGCCAGCCTTCAGAACAGTTCCTTAAGATAAAATACATATTCCAACTCCTTGTACTGCTACAGCACATCGGATAAAACAAACCATTTCCATGTGTAGAGAATCTGTAAACTACTAGAATCTGTAATAAAATACGTTTTAGAGCTTTAAATTTTGTTTTACATCTACAAGCAAAGTACAGTAATTTCTACCCCTCAATAGTTTAAAATATATACACCTTACCAGGAGAAATATATATGTGGAATGGCAAGTTATTTTACTATCTTTCCTTAAATGATGATCATTCAACTTAAAGTGATCACCTCAAAGATATTTCAAAGTATTACATATTTTATGCAATTGTTGAAAATAAACTTTACTAACAGTATTGTTCTTGTGAAGTGTTTTTTAAAGAAAGATACATAGATCTATCTAAAAAAAGAAAGCTATTTGGGTCAAAAGTGATAGTGTGCTGTGTCAAAAATAATTAAAGAAGAAAGGTTCTAAAAATCACAGAATTAAAAAGACTTATGACATTAAGGTATTTAGTTAATTATATTTTGAAAATAGATTTGATACTCTTTGGAAACATTAAACTGATTTGCATTTGTTTATCCAGAGAACAAGATCAGGCAGTACACTTGCAGTCAAAATATAAAGTAGTTCTACACGACACACCTTTGCTTGCTCAGGTATGAGAGGATGCAAAACCATTTAACAGCTGTTTGTCAAAAACTGCTGCAGATGTTTCTAGTATAATGCACATGCAATGGAGACAGTTTATATGGCTGGAAATTACAATACATTATTCCAGCAAAAACCTTAATTTTGCATCCATATTAATTTACCAACTCATTTTGTTCTTGTCATGCTAACAAGTGCTCCTGGCCTAAGTGTCTCCACAAAGTTCAGATAAAATCAGTCATGATCTAGGAAAAGGATATTTTCTCTGTGTGTGTGAAGGCAGCTCATTTTCCCTAAAAATTAAGGCCTCAATTAAAATAAAAATAAAAATAAATCACTTGCAGATGTTCACACAGTGTGAGCCCTCCCTACATGTAAAGTGTGGGAGTGAAGTTAAGATTTCATATATCATTCTAGTTTGTTACCGCTGACTGAAATTACTTTTGAAGACTGAATCTATAAAAATCCCAGTCTCTGAAAGTAGAGTCAATTACAAAAAATACAGCATCTTGACTATATTTTAATGCAGATGCTGGTGTATTGAAGGGGTTTGTCTGCAGTCTTATATTCAGGGTGAAATAGTGTAACCTTTGGCGTAAGTCCATAGAAAGAAAAATAAAAACATGAAAGTAAAGTGGTATTTTCAGTGTAAGACTTTGTAGCTTGTTACATACCTCTGGCATGGAACTGACTTCATGCACTTGTCCGATAAGTTTACAGTAGGACTGAAAAAGCAACAGCAGCTGGAAATGCAGTTTATATAATCTCTGACACAGTTCCAGTTGCTAAGGAAAGATTTGAAGGAGAATAAATAATTAATAAAGATCAGTGAGTTGGGATAATTTTCGGTAACTAATAAAACACACTGAGATAGTGCAGTTCTCAAAAATGTTATTTTACTGAAGTGTGATCATATACTATTTCAGAAAACAAGTCATGTTCTTTCTTCTGCAGGTAAGTCATACATGACACTGAAAATCAAAATTATGATGGCTAGCTCTCATGTAGCACACGTCAGCATCAATCTCAAAGCAGCTTATATAGGTTAGCTTCACTGTCTCCAGTTTGCAGCTGGAAAGCAGAGGCAGAATATGGGGGAAATTACTTTGCTGCATAGAACATAAAACTCTTTAAAACTTCAGAAAGGGTCAAAGACCTCTTCTGAGAGGATGGAAATCCAAGAGAGAAGCAATGAAGCAGTTGTCCAAGAGGGTCAAAGCTCCTCCCTGCTTCTTGGAGGGGAGAGGAAGAGAGGCAATAAATTCAGCCAGGAGTGGGAAGGAGGAAATGCCAGCTCTGCAACTTAAACCTCAGCTCATGGATTTTCCATCTTAAAGAAACCATACAACAGATGGACAGAGTTTCATGTATAAGAGGACATCTGGCTTCTACAATTTATTCTCCCAGATTAAGTAGATACTGTTCTATGAATATTAACTTGTTTCTTCCAGTGTAATGTGCAGCACCACAGAAAAGGTGTCAGACACATTGAAGTAACATGCAATGGGCGCATCTGCCAGAGAAGTCAAGTTAATATGCTCATGGTCCTGGTATCCGTGTGTCTATCAGGAGTGGAAATCTCATAGTTGCACAGCAGGATCATGGTGGGGAAGGGAGGAATATTTAATCTTTGGCAAATTATGGAATAAGTGAGAATCCTGCAAGTACAAGTCAGGAGGCCTCCTGACCCTTTGGCAGGAAAGCCTTACAGACTTCAAACCATATTTGATTTGTCTTCTCTTACAGACACATTTGCTCTGAGGAACTACAGCAGAGTTTCATGCCAAACAAGGCAGAAAAGAAGAAGATGCTATGCTTTTGAAAAGTCATTTTGTTAATGACTTTGCTTCCTTAAAACACTTCATACATGCTTAGCTTAGTGCTTAGCACGTACTTCAACTGTTTGCTGAATTGGGGCAGTATTAAAGTACAAATAAAAAGTACTTTAAAAACATCATAAGCATTAATTTGACTGAAGTGTTTGTTTACATATGGTTCAATATATAAGTGTCAGGGTTTTTATTAATAAGCCAAAATTAGAACCATATCCTTAGCGTTCCAGTTCCCAAAATTTCTGTACCAGCCAGACAAGGCTGAGGGGCTGAGGTCAAAAGGTTCTTTGGCAAATTTCAGCTTTGTTCGTCACGGAAGGGTGGACACCACCTACCCAGCCATGAAGAGTCAGCCAACAGCACTGCCAAAACTATGCAGAGCTAGTCCCCATCTGAAGGAGGTTTATGGAGGAGAGTGGGAGCAGGGGGAGACCACCAAGCCAGCAGACGCCAACCTGGCAGGGTTCACCCTGCTGAAGGGCCAGGCAGCCAGGGCTACTCACATCTCAGTTGGTCTGCAGCAGCAGCAGAGTTCAGCACTGTAAATTTGGCTGGTCTGAGCTCTATGATATGGTTGCCATCACAGAAACACAGTGGGATGACTCGCACAACTGGAGTGCGGCAATAGATGGCCATAAACTCTTCAGGAGGGATAGGCAAGGCAGGAGAGGCGGTGGGGTAGCCCTGTATCTTTGGGAGTGTTTGGATAGTTTAGAGCTTAATGATGGTGATGGTGATGATAGGGTTGAGTGTCTATGGGTAAGAATCAGGGGGAAGGCCAACAAGGCAGATATTGTGGTGGGAGTCTGTTACAGACCACCCAACCAGGGTGATGAGGCAGACGAACTATTCTATAAGCAGCTGGGAGAAGCCTCATGATCGCTAGCCCTTGTTCTTGTGGGGGACTTCAACCTACCGGATGTCTGCTGGAAATACAATACAGCAGAGAGGAAACAGTCTAGGAGGTTCCTAGAGGGTGTGGCAGATGATAATTTCCTGACACAGCTGTTGAGCGAGCCAACTAGGGAAGGTGCCCCGCTGGACCTCTTGTTCACAAACAGAGAAGGACTTGTGAGCCATGTGATGGTTGGAGGCCGTCTTGGGCAGAGTGATAATGAAATGATAGAGTTTTTGATTCTTGGAGAAGTGATGAGGGGGGTCAGCAGAACTGTCACCTTGGACTTCCGGAGGGCAGACTTTGGCCTGTTTAGGAGACTGGTCAACAGAGTCCCCTGGGAGGCAGCCCTAAAGGGCAAAGGAGTCCAGGAAGGCTGGACATTCTTTAAGGAGGAAGTCCTAAAGGCACAAGAGCAGGCTGTCCCCAGGTGCTGAAAGATGAGCCGGTGGAGAAGAAGGCCAGCCTGGCTGAACAGAGAGCTTTGCCTAGAACTCAGGAAAAATAGGAGAGTCTCTGACCTTTGGAAGAAGGGGCAGGCAAGTCAAGAGGACTACAAAGGTGTAGCGAGGTTGCGCAGCAAGAAAATTAGAAGGGCCAAGGCTGAGCTAGAGCTCAATCTGGCTACTGCCATAAAAGACAACAAAAAATACTTCTTCAAATACATTAGCAGCAAAAGGAGAGCTAAGGAGAATCTCCAGCCTCTATTAGATGGGGAAGGGAACACAGTGACAAAGGATGAGGAAAAGGCTGAGGTACTTAATGCCTTCTTTGCCTCAGTCTTTAATAGTAGGGCAATTGTTCTCTGGCTACCAAGCCCCCCGAGTCGGAAGACAGGGAGGGGGACCAGAATGGAGCCCCCATAACCCAGGGGGAAATGGTTAGTGACCTGCTGCACCACTTAGACATTCACAAGTCTATGGGGCCTGATGAGATCCACCTGAGAGTACTGAAGGAACTGGCAGAAGTGCTCACCAAGCCACTCTCCATCATTTATCAGCAGTCCTGGTTAACATGGGAGGTCCCAGATGACTGGAGGCTTGCCAATGTGACGCCCATCTACAAGAAGGGCCGGAAGGAGGATCTGGGGAACTACAGGCCTGTCAGCCTGACCTCGGTACCGGGAAAGCTGATCGAGCCGATCATCTTGAGTGCCATCACACGGCATGTAGGGGATAACCAAGGGATCAAGCCCAGCCAGCACGTGTTTAGGAAAGGCAGGTCCTGCTTGACCAACCTGATCTCCTTTTACAAGAAGGTGACCCGCCTAGTGGATGAGGGAAAGGCTGTGGATGTTGTCTACCTAGACTTCAGTAAAGCCTTTGACACTGTTTCCCACAGCATTCTCCTGGAGAAACTGGCTGCTCATGGCTTGGAAGGGTGTACTCTTTGCTTGGTAAAAAACTGGCTGGATGGCCAGGCCCAGAGAGTGGTGGTGAAGGGAGTTAAATCCAGTTGGTGACCGGTCACAAGTGGTGTCCCCCAGGGCTCTCTGTTGGGGCCAGTCCTGTTTAATATCTTTATCAGTGATCTGGATGAAGGGATCGAGTGCACCCTCAGTAAGTTTGCAGAGGACACCAAGTTGGGTGGGAGTGTTGATCTGCTTGAGGGTAGGAAGGCTCTACAGAGGGACCTGGACAGGCTGGATCGATGGGCTGGGGCCAATTGTATGAGGTTTAACAAGGCCAAGTGCTGGGTCCTGCACTTGGGTCACAGCAACCCCATGCAACGCTACAGGCTTGGGGAAGAGTGGCTGGAAAGCTGCCTGGTGGAAAAGGACCTGGGAGTGTTGGTTGACAGCCGGCTGAATATGAGCCGGCAGTGTGCCCAGGTGGCCAAGAAAGCCAATGGCATCCTGGCTTGTATCAGAAATAGTGTGTCCAGCAGGAGTAGGGAAGTGATCATCCCTCTGTACTTGGCACTGGTGAGGCTGCACCTCGAATCCTGTGTTCAGTTTTGGGCCCCTCGCTACAAGAGAGACCTTGAGGTGCTGGAGCGTGTCCAGAGAAGGGCAACGAAGCTGGTGAAGGGTCTGGAGCACAAGTCTTGTGAGGAGCGGCTGAGGGAGCTGGGGTTGTTTAGTCTGGAGAAAAGGAGGCTGATGGGAGACCTTATTGCTCTCTACAACTACCTGAAAGGAGGCTGTAGCGAGGTGGGGGTCGGTCTCTTCTCCCAGGTAACAAGTGATAGGACGAGAGGAAATGGCCTCAAGTTGCACCAGGGGAGGTTTAGACTGGATATTAGGAAATTTTACTTCACTGAAAGGGTTATCAAGCATTGAAACAGGCTGCCCAGGGAAGCGGTTGAGTCACCATTCCTGGAAGTATTTAAAAGACGTTTGGATGAGGTGCTTAGGGATGTGGTGCAGTGGTGGTCTCGGTAGTGTTAGGTTTACGGTTGGACTCGATGATCTGAAAGGTCTTTTCCAACCTATATGATTCTGCGATTCTGTGATTCTGTGTTGTTGTGGATAAACTGATTCTAGTATCTGAGTCAGTATGCTTAATGACTGTTACTGATAAGCAGGGTCAGAGCATTCCCTCCCCAAATAGAAGGGAGGAATCCCACCAGACCTGATAAGACAGCAAAGACCCACAGGAGCTGAAGGATGGTCCAGCAGATCCATGGTGGGGAAAAAGGGAAGGGAACACGTGTGACTTGCTAGGACAGAACTGACTTGTGGGCAGGGACAAAACCTATTGGTGGCCAAGAGAATGAAGAGGTAGGGCGTGAGGGACGCTGCCTGTTAAATAAACCTGCCCAGAGTCTATTCCCTGTAACTGAGGCCACAGAGCACTGCCAAGCTTGCATCTCTGTGGCTAACCTTTCTCCTCTCAAAATAAAGAGTGACTGTTTAGATACAGCCTCCTGGAAATGGCTCTGGCTTCTGTCCTCTCTTGAACCATGCTCAGGCATGTCAGGGGCTGGCTGGTGCCCCGGCCAGGGAAGGTACCAACCATTCACCCCTAATGCCAGGCTGGGGACACATGCTTGCTGCCTAGTCCTGTTTAGTCCCCAGTAAGGATCAAATTCACTCTATTCAAGTTTTGGAGAACTGGCAACACTACATAGCAGTTAAACACACATATACTTGAAGTTGTCAGGGAGTTAAAAATTAATTGAAAACCAGGACACGGCATAACATAATTAAAAAAAAATCTCTTCATAGCTTGGCATGTAACACACAATTTTTTTTAGTCCTTGGAGAACAATAATTCAGTTGCACCCTTCTGGCTGCTAACCTGAATGAAGACAAACTGAGGCCAAATTGAAGACTCAAGTAGGACTCACTCAGTGTTGAGTTACCATGTCATGCAACTCAATTTTTGTTCTTCCTGAATAAGTATTAGAAACCAATAATGGTGAAACTATTAATCAACATATAAACAAAACCAATTTGAAACATAACTGTCAACTATAAATTGTAGTTTTTCATTAGGACAAATTGAAAATTATGAATTTTAAAATAACAAAAAAATTTATCTTCCACTCCAGCATATTATATCCATTCAAGGCTTGTTTTTTAAAAAATTATGTAAATGACCATTTAAAACAGCATATGAATGTGTCAGAATTTTGGCACAGTATTTTTAGATTTCACAAAACACACTTTAGTAAATTATTTTAGTCACTGCATGTAGAACCACGTATTCTACAGGAAAACTATAACAAAAAAGGAAAACATGCTTAGAAGTAAAACAGTAAAATTGGGGTGTATTAGTCCATCTACAGATGGACAAAGAATATGAAAGAACTTCAACTTACTGCAAGAGATTCCATTTGCTACACAGCAAGCATGGCACAGGAGAAAAGGAAAGGAAAGAAAGTATAGTGTCAGTGTAATGCATGCAATAGGAAGCACAGCCCATCTTTAATAGCATAACTTGTCAGCAGTATTAGCAATGCTTGCCTCAACCTGATAACCGGTTGGAAATATCACATACAACATGCACAGCATTCTTAATAAAATCAAGCTTTAATTCTAATGGTAAATTACAGTCTAAATATCCTCAGTTAGGTCTTCAGATTTATTAGTTTTGATTATCCCACTCAGTAGCTGAGGAACTTAGAGTGAAATTGTGTTAGAAAACTCTTGAAATAATACTTTTATTTAAATTTGCTTTCTTTGTTATTAAAAAGAGCTCATATTGCAGACTACTCAAAAAATTAGTCAGGGTTTTCAAGTGATAGACAGAACTGAACTTTGTTATTTAGAAATATTTTGTTATTTATAAATACTTCTATTTTTGGATGTAATGGATCTAATGAAATTTCCAGGATAAGCTTTGTGACTGCTGGTTTTATTACTTGGCAATTACAATGGAAACATTTTGCATATAACTTTTAAGTTATGACTATTATAAGAAAAAAAAGATCCATGGAAAATGCCAGTTTTGTTTCAGTACATGGCAATGCCACAAGTTCAGACAGCTTTGTATTCCTTCCTCTCACCAGTAATGATTCACTGATTCATAGTTCTGGAGCTATCACAATGTCAGTGTAAGTCCTGTTGCAATAGTAATAAAAATTCTAATTGACCTGCATTAGCATTTCAAAGATTAGGGGACTAACTTCTCTCCTCAAAAAAAAGTGTTTCTCTTTTCTTTGCCAAGAACTAACATTTGCACTCTGTGCACTTCTAATGCAGCCTTCCTTATTATAGATATATTACATTCTCAAGATATTTTAGATGAACAGAGTTGTCATGTAAATGCTGTAATTAACAAACACAATGACATCTGCCCATTTACAGCCTGATGTCAGTGCATATGCACACAGTGTTAATAAACATTTGGAATTCTTATTAAAATGATTTACCTTACCATCAATACAAAGGCAGCAAATACAGAAATGTGAAATAATGCTAACTTGGTATAGCCTAACAAAGTATTTCAGTCTGGCTTCTTTCCATGGGCCTTACTATTAAAAAATGTATGAAAAGTATTGTCCCAAATCCTGCACTACTCTTTTATAAAGCCATGACAAACTAAGATTTAAGCTCTTGTGATGTTTAATTTTATGCCTTTAAGATTGCTTGAATAGTTTTTTTCTTCTATTTAGTACTCTTGAAAAAAAACCCTTATATCTTGGCGTCCATGCAGTTCATGTAAATTAAGCTTTGTAAAGCTAAATTCAAGATAAGAGGAAAAGAGCAGACAGATCACTGCGCTCTAGTAAATTCACAGGTATGCCAGCTTGTGTTTTTCAAATCTTGTTTGTCTCTGTCTTAAGCTCCTCTGAAGTTTAGCACGCCACCAAGTTTCACTTGGACTTTCAAAAATATTGGAATCCACATATAATTTCTAATTTGCCATGGAATTTACTTTAAAGAAGGAGAGGGGGAGCAGCAAATAAGTGAATTTCATGGTCTTTTTTTCCCGAAAAAAACTGTCTTCTCTGTACTGCTTCCAAAACCAGGGCAAGCCAAAAAAAAGGGGTGGGGAAGGGGCTTCACATTACATGAAAAACCCTTCTTCTTCACTGAAAGAAAATATACCGGATACAAAATCTCCCTAAACTACTGATGTTCAACTCCATATTGCTCTACAATGTCATGATTGTAACTTATCTTCCTCTCTCAGCATAAAATGCGATATTCCTTGCAAGTTGAAAAGACACTAATTATTGGACTAAGTCACATTTCTTTTAGTCCCCAGCAGCAAGGGCTCAGGTGGAATGGTCCTAGCTGACACTCTTCTCAATTTCTAGTTTAATTCCTATAGTAAGGGAAGTGTTGGTTTAGATTAGTTGATAGACACTACACAATTAGTGGTTTTGGCAGCTGAAAATACCAAATGTTTAGAGTATTTGGATCACTTGCATAGTCCTTTATGCAGCTAGTAAATGCTGCACCTAAGAAGGACACACCCCCCAGCAGCAACACTTTGATTTAGTTTTTTATTGAGACAGAGAATTACTGTTCTGTACTATCAGCAGACCAGGAAGACAGCAAAGCACTAATCTTTAGATCATGGGCCTTCTTGCTTTTTTCAAGGAATCATTTTTACATACTGAAAAGAGATGACAGTTACACAATTATTTCTTAAGACATTAACACTTTGATGGCAACAGAGTCTTCAGTCATTTATTGGCATAGGAGAGTCCCACTATAACAAAATAACTGCTGCGTGCAAGGGTTATTAATTGCAAATGCATTTTATTAAGGTATTCTATTTGACTTGACATGCCAGCAGACAAAAACTTTTCGCACAATCTAGGAAAGTGGGTATATATGCAAATTTGTATATATATATGAGACAAAAAGAGAGATACAGCATATGCTGTGCATTCTTAAATATCCACTGGACTTGAAGGATAGTAGAACTACTCTGTCTGGAGAAATATAAAACACAGCTGTGTTCCTCCTTTAGAAAAGCTGCCTACCCAGGCCAATTTTACCTCATTGTCAATCCATGGATCTGTCAAACAGCAGTCAGATAATTGATTATTGATTATTAAGAATTTCTAACTGTGCCTTGAGCTTTGCTGTAACTGAACTCAACTCCAGATGACTATGGTCCCAAGAGGTACACCTCCAGTCTTATTGTGGCCTAGAGTAATTGAACTTTTAGCCACAGGAAAGCTCATAGCAACAAGTACATTCTGAGTTTTTGGGGCAAATTTTTATGGGGTACAGCATGTTTTAAATATCCTTTAACAGTTTGAGTTTGCAAAGCCCACATCCATTAGCTTGTGGTGACCTTTGCGATGAGCAGGGTTTAAGAAAGGTGTATACTGACTTTGGACTTACAGAGTAAACTGAATGTCTCATTAGGAGATAAATACTTATTTGAATTAGCAGTGCTAATTGACAAGAAAAATAGGATCTTCTTGTATCTCTTTTGCAGAAAAAAAACCAACCAAACAAAACTAGTCTTTGACTAGATTAAAGAAATGCCTGTTTAGTAAGGCTGAAGAACGTACTGATAGCTGTACTCATCTAAGACTGTTACACCTGGACAGAGAGCGCAATAGTATGGGCAGTTATCTTTTGTCTGTAAATTGACTCCTATGTCCTTGAGACGCTATTGCTCAATGTAGCATCAAAGCTTACAAATCACAGACACATCCAAATCATGTAATCTGGTGCAAGAATAAGGGGGGGAAAGACATTCTGGGATACGAAGCTTTTACCCAATTTCAGAAAAGTTGCTAGCTCTAGCAGCTGACCTAGACAACTTCTATTTCAAGCTTCTTTAATGTCAGAATAAGCAATTTTTGCCTTTGCCCATTTTCAGTAACAGTAACAATGGTCAACAAATCATGTGCAATTATTTTGAAATAAGACTGATTAGAGAAACTGGTGCCAAGTTAGTTACCAGCCGCAGCGGGCATTTGTGATGCAACCACTTGTGCTAACACTGAATTTGGTCTTATGTGTGTCTTGTCTGTAGAGGGGACTATTTTCCCCTCAAGCTTTTTACCAGGTGGGGAGTTCTGAGAAACCTAAGATTTCTGCTTTCTGTCAAGCAAGGTGTTGCTTTTTCTTCCTTACAATTATTTCTGAACCTTTTTCAGAAGTAGCCTGGTTTTGTGCTTAGCTAAGCAATTTTTTATGCCAGAAGTTTTCAGCAGGATTTCAGGCCCTAGTCTTAACCCTCAATGAGTTTAAGATTTTAGGCAGGTTCCCTTGTGACTACCACTCTAAGACATTTTTTTTCCTACAATTATTATTCTTTAGCCTTTCATATTGATGGAGAAGAGGAGAGGAAAGATAAGAAAACAAATACTTGCCAGTCTAGGTGTAATTTTTCCTTGTCCCTTCCTAATCACATGTCCTCAGTTTCCCTGGACTCTTCCTCCCATTTGTTGAACAACTCTTCCCAACTTTTGTTGAACAAACAGAATGTTCTTTTGGGAAGAGCTGCTTCAATTGACAGGTGAATGAGAAGGGGAAGAAAAGAAATGCGCCTGTTGATCAAAGACCTACCATCCTGTCAACTTCCAAGGAATAATGCATTTTGGGCTGAAGGAACAATGCTGGGGAGAGACCAGGGATTCCTGCAGGAGTGAGAAACCCTTCTTTTCAGTCTGTTTGATAAGCAGTAAGAATACTAACCCCAGCTTCACAAAACACACATTTAATTCTGAAACAGAGAGCACCTAATTAAAAAAACCCCACACAAGTGGAACACGACATTTATTAACTTTCAGATGCATTTAGGCCGGCTATATGAGCTCAGATCACAGTTTATTCCTTAACCTCAGCATTCTCTCTCCTCTACTTTTTCAAAAAAGAAACAATGTAGATGATCAGCAAGATGTGTGATCCTCCGTCCCATTCTATGGGTTTCCAAAAGAGGGATAAAGGATAATTTAAGCTGTATACGGCAACTTATGTAACACTACAGTCTGAAGTCAAGGTTCAGGGTGTTGTGCATCAGTGGGAAGAGAAAGCCCATGCACGTTCCAATAGTTACGCCTCCCTGCGTATACTTATCTCCCTCTCCTGATGTACTTGCAGGAGAGGTAGTAACATGTGTTCCAGGTCTCTCCTTTTTTAGATTTGAGAATAGCTCACTTAAAACTTCCCTGTACACCATTACAATTACAGAAGAGACAGTATCTTATTTAAATGTACTGGAAAGTGTCTGTAACTTTTGCTGGTGCTGGTGCCAGGTGGGGGAAGATTGAACAGTTTTCCCACCACCTGTGATTGCAGCCAGAGGATTTATTAGCAAATTAGATTTGCTAATAATGTCAAGGAAGCCAAAATGCAGGGGTGGCAAGGATTTGGGATACTTGGGAAATGGCATAAAAAAAAAGAAATGAAGGGAGTTCAGAGACAGGAAGACAATACATAGAGGTGGGAAAGAGAGGTGAAGATAAAAAACAGAAGAAAATAAAGTGAATTGGGGGAGAAGACAGACAAACTGAAACCAATGTAAAACAAGGTATTTGAAAAAAATGGTTACAATAGGCAATTGTGTGTTCTGAAAATGTCATCATTATCTTTTATAAGTTAAAATACATGGAAAGAGGAGATGTCACTTTTTTCTACATGATGCTGCTGCTGCTTCCTGATGTTGGCTAATTGTCTCCAGCCCCCTCTTTTTCCCATCCCTCCATTCTTTTTTCTCCAAAAGGAAAAAAACCCACACAATAACATTTCTCAACTCATTCTACACCACTAAGATACCAGCTGTTTTCTATACTTAGTAAATCAAATAACAGGAATGCCTGCTGATGGTACTGATTTCTGAAAAGATTGATTTCTTAACTGGAATCAACACTATATATATATATATATATATATATATATATATATATTTATGTGTGTATATGTGTGTCTGTGTGTGTGCATGTAAAACTTTTTTTCAAAAGTGATAAAGAGATATCTTGCCTCAGGTATAACTACTTATCTACAGAATAAATTGTTTTACTGGCCATTTTACAGTCATTATTTCATAACTACTAATCTAAGTGGATTTCAACCAGGCAAGTCTTGCTGTTGGGCAGACCCAGTCTGCAACAGCCATAGATAAAATTAGTGTATTGTGGAAGCACAGTACACCAGGAGTGATTTTCAGAGACACTGCGCTGTGGGAAACTGCTGCTGCAGTATCTTTCTAAAAGGGAGAGCACAAACAACCCAAGCAGGGTTAGCTCTGCTTCCTTAGCTAGACTAGGAAGGCAGAAGTATTGCCTCTGAATACTTCCCATTTCCTGTGACCAGGACTGAGGCAACAACAATACCTTTGAGCCTTAAGTGTGAAAACCGGATTATGCCCAACCCCAGCAGAGAAACACGGAGGAAGTACACCAGGCTCTTGTGGGTCCGAGAACAAGACATATCGCACATGTCACTTTACAGGAGAGAAATAATACTGCTCATTCATTACCTTCTCTTCTGAGTCCCCTGGCTGGCAGGTAATAACTCCATCTCGTGAGCCCCCAGCAAACGTTGCTTTGCAGTTTGCAAGCCACTGTTTTCAGAAAGAAATTAAAAGAAGATATGAATAAGGCCTATAGTTTGATTTGCAGATGGTAAGCAGTATTTTAGTTTCACAGCACAGCACGGAAACAAACAAAATTTTGCAATTGCACTTTTTATTCACACAGATTATGATGATTTGCTTTGACTGTCATTTAAAAAGTGTAGTCTCGATTTCTATTAGTATTTGAATTGCATAAACCAAGAAAATTAATTAATTACTGAATAGGAGAAAGGAGAGACTAGGAATATTAAAGATGCCAATGTTTCTAAAATTAAGGGATACAATAGCTATTTTTTTAGTTCTGGTTCATATGTTCAGGAAGAAACATTTAGTGAATCCAGTATCTGAAACATGGTTTTCTACTGAATATTAGTTTAAACAGATCTGAGTGTATCTGCAGTCTCCTGACATAGCTTAAGTATACACACATACAAAACCAAGAACATAACATAATCCAGCATACCGAGAGTGTTGCTTCTTTCCTGTTATTGTACGTGTCCAGGTACTCCTGCAGTTCTAAAACACTGAACTTCAGCTTTTCAAGAAGGCCACAAGAGAGCAGCTGGAGAAATGAAATCAAAAGGGCTAGTAAATGTCACTATAAAAGAAAAAAAATATTAGCAAAGTAGAAAGTATAGTAAAGATCTTGCAAAAGAATACTTAGATTTACAGATACTAATACTGAAAAATATTTCTATTTATGCAAAAATATACATAATAGAATGCTATACTGAAAACTGAATAGCAAAAGTTGCACTTATAATAATGTGGAATTGAAATTGTGTTCTGTGTTTAACAGCTTTGCAGAGGACTTCCCTAAAATAAAATACTGCACAAAGCTTAACTAGTTAATCTCCACAGCTCTCTGATGACGTAAGGCACAGCTCTTCCATGGTCACAGCAGTGGGCCCAAGATTACACTTTGCAAGTCCTACCTCTGTACTTCTGTATGAGGTCACACTGTCCTGATGCTGTTGGATAAATATGGGCCAGAATGAAAACAATGGGAAGGGCCATCTCATTAATTCCCTAATATATATTTTTATCATCCAGCTCACATCACAGTTGACTCAAACGAAACCACTGAACATGTTACCATCTTTGATGCTGAACTGTGTAAAAAATAGCTTCTCCTTTTCCATTCATGGACCCAAACAGGGTCTGGTAGGCACCTGTTTTATACTGGTTTTTGGCCCACAGGCTCAACACATCATATTGCCCATCTGCCAGTACTTACCTAATAAAATAATATGGAAAATTAATGGAAATTTGGTTAAGAACAAGAGACAAAAATTAGAGATAGGAGGTGGCTACCTTTTTGAAATATCTATTCAGGATTTGCCCAAAAGTGAAATAGCCAGTAGAATAACACGCTGCAATGCAGCACATGCCTGTTGAAAGGAATATACTTACTGTTTCTGCATCTACAAAAAGCGTGGGACATTCTGAACATGACGTTAACATCTGAGAAGACCTCACAAACTTGGAGCCTATTCCTCGCAGGTTGTCTCCCAAGTAACTAGCTGCATCGCAGGTTAGGAAGCAGAATCTTTTCTGAATATTCTGTAAAGCAAAATACAGTTTATCATGTTCTTTACTCAAGTACAAGCTTCTTTCCTTTGTAAACAAATGGCATGCTTTTTTTTTCCGCACAATAACATGTGCAAAAGAGACCATCTCCCTGTGGAGAACTGAATGTCTGCTCAAGGATACTGAATAACAGTTATTATGCTGGATACAGTGTACAGCTGGGCAGCTGTGAAATTAATTACAGAATTCATAATAATCTACTACTGAAATACATTCTTTCTTGTAAAGATGATTCAATCTTTATAAAGCCTTTTACCCACAAGTAGCTTTTTTTTTGCTTGGCTGTACAGAGTTAAAAGAGTTGATCAGCACATTACGTTTTCTGCCCATTCCGGGCATTGTTTCGTTAGTACTCCATGTCAAGTGGCTAATCAGATAATATAATGGACATCCTAATGCCAAACAGCAGCATGGAAAAATCAGAAAAAAACTTTTGTTTTCCCCTGTGGGAAAAACATTCTTACTAAAACTTTTCTGCTGCTTGGGAGGACTCCAGAAATACTGCATTGCATCCGGGAATTATTGTTCTCAGAAGATTTTTTTTGGTGTTTTGAGTCCTAAACCAGTCTAGTCTTCCAGAAACATTCTAGTGCTGATATTTTCTGTTCAGTGACTAATATATAAGGTGAATAATAAATGAAAAAAAATATTTTAGTCTTGCAGGAACGAAATAATGATACTGATAAATACATAGCAGGTTTCACTGCCAAAATATATGTCACTAAGGCCAACTGCTCAGCAGGTGGGAGTAATATGAAAATATTTTTAAAAATAAAAGTATGCAACATTTTTATATGATTCATTCCACGTTACCATAGGCATTTCTCTGAGGAATGTAGGTTAGGACCTATATTACCATAAGCATGCCTCACTGGAGAAAAGTGCTTCCCAAATACCAATCCAGATGACAGACCTATAAATAGCCTGTTACTGCTCATACACTGGAGCATTGAAGTTAAGTACCTAAAATCAGGTGAGCTGGATTCAGACCTTATTGATAATGGAAGATGCTGGAGTGAATGATTTTTTTAAACAAGCTACATAAGCCCTCACATTGTAAGTAGGGTATACACTATCAATAATTTATAAAATGGTGAAAGAGAAACTTCCTCTACAGAAAAATTTCATAACTGTTTATTTGTGAATCTCTCTCTAAAGCATCTGAACTGGCCATCTGAACACAGTTAAGATTGGATAGACTGATACTTGTCTTACTGTATGTTTCTACCATCTTACTTCAACACAGAAACGAAGCACTATAAATGTCATTCAGCACTTGGTTCAGATTCTCTGCTGCACTGAGTCTGTAGTAGAGGCAAGGGGCTCTTACTAATTACCACCAAAGAGGTAAATAAACTTTTTATGAGTAACTAGAAGAATCATCTGAATCATAGGGCTTGGTGATAGTTGGAGATTTACTACTATGATGTCTTCTGAACAGAAAGATTCAGCCCAAGTCTTAGTGAAACTGTTGCTGACAACTCTTCTGGCAAAGGAAAGAGATCTAGATTTGATCCTAAACAACAGAAAAGAGCTAGCTGAGAATGTAAAAGTGGAAGGAAATTGAGAAAGACAGATTATGGAACAGAATCCAAGAGATGTTGCTTGAAAGGGACCTCTGGAGAACATCTGATCCAACCTTCAACTCAAAGTGGGAATATTGCCAATGCTAGATCAGGTCAGCCATAGTTTTGTCTAGCTGAGTCTTGAAAGCTCTAAAGTCAGAGCTTCCTCAGGCTCTCTGGGTAACCTGTTTAGGTGCTGCAGTGCCCTCCTGGGGAAGAACAACTGAGTTTATGAATCTGAGGCAGTGAAGGAGACAGATTACAGAAATAATACAACCGACTTCAATGCATTCAGAATTTGCAGGAAGGAGTGCATTAGAAATAACTTAATGGGGAAAAGAGATAATCAGGGGTAGCCATTCCTTCAGGAAAAAAAAAGAGGGCAGAAGCACATTCTATACCACTGAAAGATAGAAAATATATTAAGACATACATCTGGCTAAATCACAAATGTTTCACTCAGGCAAATACTCATGCAAAAAAGAACAGAAAGGGAAACTCTGTTAAATTACTAACTTGGGTACCAAACATAGCATGGCAACGTAGGCACAATAATCAGAGAGGGAGATGCCAAATAAGCTAGTAAGTGAAAGAGAGAATGTCAAGAAGTAAGCTAGAAATAATTAAGAGGGAGGCCAAGGAATCACAATGGAGAGAAATAGCTAACAGATGCTACTGAAAAGACTGAAGTGTTTAATGCCTTCTTTTGCCTTATTGCTCCCAGAAAGGGCATCTGTGTACAGGTAACAATGAGACATCTATGAAAACTCAGGTGAGAACACAACTTGCTAGTAAGGGCTTGGATATTTTTAAACCTTTGCAGATTAGGGAAATTCACGCTATAATACTTACAATACTGGCTAAAGCGGCCTAGGAGCCATAACAAATCCCTTTAAAAACTCACAGAACACAGGGTGTTGTAAAAAACTTGAGGAAAGTGCTTATCTCAAAAAAAAACCAAGAGCAAAAGAATTAAACACAGAGTTTGGGAAACGGGGGAACATATAAGAGATGAATAATAGGCAGTACAGATTTAGTCAGACCAAATCATATCAAACTATTTAATTTTAATGAAAAGCTAAGATTTTCTATTAGGAGAAGCGATTGATATGTTATATACTAACTCATTTACTATCTTAGAAGTAAGGCAGAGAAACCTGGTCTAGAGGTAACTAGGTGTGCAAAACCATATTCAGAACTTAATTATCGGCAGCTCACTGTCCAATTGGAAAGATAAATTGAGTAGGATTCCACTGGGGACTGTCTCAGGCACTAACCACGTCATTAATGAAAATACTGAATAATGGAATATGCAACATGCTTAAATGCATGGATGATTGAGCTGCAGGGGCTGTAAGCTCCTTGGAAGCCAGGATTAGAATTCAGACTGATCTTGATAAACTGGAGAAGTGGTGCAGGGAAAGGAAAGAAGGACATGGTTGTACACCTAGGATGAAACAATCCACAGAGCACATTCAGGATAGAGAATAACCAGGAAGGCAAAATTTTGTAGAACAAGATCTGCATACTAGATTGGGTTACAAGTGGAAAATAATTAACTGTATCCTACTGCAAAGCAGTTAGCAGAGAGAAGTTTTTAAACAGGAATACCTTCTATAAAACAGGTAAACTTCTAGTCAGTGCTGGTAAGAACTTCGGCTGAAGTATAGAACCTGTCTTGCTTTTCAAGTAATACACAGACTGTCTTCAGCCCATAAGAGAGCCCATAGCAACAGTGAGAAGTTTAGAAAATGTGACTTATGGGGAAGGTTCAAAGAACTGAGGTTAAATAAGAGAAGTTTGGGGTAGGTGAAGTCATGGTAATGGTCTTCAAATATAAGCAGCAACTGCAAAGAAGAGAAGAGTACCACTGTGTATACAGCAAGAAGCCATGGGCATAAAACACAGAAAGAGAAGTTTTCAAGCAATATGGAGTGTTAAGCATTGGACTACATTGCCTAGGAAAGTTGTAAAGTTCCACCTTAGCCTAAAAGTTAAGAACAGTCTAGACTAAAAAGTTAAAAAACATTTGACCGGAATGAAAGTTATAGTTGATCCTGTACTGGGCAAGATAAGGAATATGAGCTCTTCATGTTCTCTCAGCACACATCTACTCATGTATTTTAACAGTTCTAGTTTATTTTATGAAAATAACTTCCTCAAAGCATTTCAGTCATGGCTTCATCAAAAGCTGAGCAGTCTACTGTTTAGAAAACATATTCAAGAAAACATATTCTTCCTTTACTACTTTCCTTTTCAGATATTCATAAAAGCAACAATCAATCTACAGCTAAGAAGATAACAGTCTTGAACAGTGTTTTAAACTATTAAAATGTGAAACAGCGAGAGATGGTACTTTGGTATCTATGTATAGTACTTCACTAAATATATTTATTTTGCAATTACATGGGCTATCAGTTCTACAATAAGTTATCATCTCAGCTATCTCCTTCCAGGTGCAGATTACAGTGGCTAAAATCTTTCAAGCAAGGTCTGAATGCAGTATGTATTTTGTGAAATGGGACTACTGTGAATAATAATGCCAACCGCCAGCACATTATGAATAGGTACACGGCTGCATATAGTCGCTGCACTTTGTGTCAATGTAAATAATAACAAAATATTCTCAGAACGTTTTCTTCTTAACCTCAGGTTTCCTCTTCTGGGAAGAGCACTTTTTGTAACAAAAGGACTCAGTTGTGGAAACTACTTGCTAGCTCTCAAATCTACTTGTCTTGGAACTGGCTGGTCTGCTGGAAGACATTAGATTTGACAGAATACAAAGAGGCAGCCGTAAAGATAATCCAGAGATCTCTGAGCTATGACTCGTTTACAGGAAAAGTACTTCAATAATTGCAGGAATTTTAAACAAGTTTAGCGTGTTGTGGGCAAACATCCAAGATACCATTAACTTGATGCAGACTGAAATGTAGGTGCCCTGGAAAATGCACTTCTTTCACTTCACCAAGTATTTAGTTGACAGGCTCCTCCAAACAAGGATTTTGTTTCACAGTTAAATATTTTGGCAGTACTTTGTGTTGTAAGCCTAGCACATACTGGGCTTGTTTCCAAAACTTCCTGTTGGTGAGGGTCAAGTCTTTTAAGTTAGCGGATGAATAGCAAAGTTTGATGGTGTGAACACAATACAATTCCAGACAAGCTGGGATCTTATGAAAAAAATCTGAGAAAATAATACCCCTATGTTTTAACCCTGAAGAGGAGAACAAAGCAATTTTATAGACTAAAAATGTGGCTGTGACTTCAGCTAGAAAATTCTGGATTGTTGATACTATTTTTTTTTATTACTGTTATACAGGTTTTGCTGTTATTGAAAATTTTTTGAGAGCAGTATTGTATCTTTCTCCTCCAGTATCAAGTGAAGAAAATGAGTAGACTATCTTTTGAAGATAGGGCAAGCACAACAGCAACTGTATTGTGTGCATGCCAGGATTTGGAGTTAAGCAGGTACTTTACAGGTAATGTTTAGGTCTTGCATTACACAGTATTATTTATTTAGTTTTCAGAAGTGTGACATCAGTTCCTTTTCAGCTCTTCAAAGAGAACAAAAAGGACAAACAGCTCTCAGAACACTTGAACAGGGCTATTAACCTCTAGGAGCAACGTAATGGCAAAAAAGCTGAAATACACATCATGAAGAAACACACGACTAATTTTCAAAGTTGAACTGTCATGGACTCAAGTCAGCACTGGTTTTTTTGCTCCCAAATGGTTATTTATCAATGTTTAAAAGAATGCCTATAAGGCACCCATATTTACAGTGGTGTAATGTTTAAAGGAGGACACAGCGTGCAGCTACAGAAGACATGCAATTAACTCTGGTGGAGCACAGAGGAAAGAGGATGGAGAAGAGATTCTTATTGTATGATGCTTCTTTCTCATAAGGATAGTCTTAAAGATACAAAAAGATCTTGAGATTGTGTATTTATTAGCAGGGTACCCATTGCTAATAGAAAATTGTGTACTCTGAGATCATGGGTACTTAAACTCTGCATGAAGTTACTTGGCTGCTGTGTATACTGCTGCAGCATGCTAAACATCCTGCAGCTGCCTCATATAAAGCAGGAGAAAAAATTAAAAAAGGTTTTAAAACTAATTACAGGTAAAACGAGACAGTCATTCCTTAGAATAGTTTGTACATTTGACTTCTTTTTTTTCTTATCTTTTTGCAAGATGCTTATCTTTGTAAGCATACAGTTTTAGAAAGGAGAAATGTATTTCTAGTCTTCAGACTCAATCTCTGGAATTTATGTTACATGATGGTAGCTGGATATTTCTATTCAGATGATTAGGTACAGAATATTTAATAATGTTGACATTTATATGGGCATGGTCAGATTTCAACAGTTTGAGATGAAAGAATAGATTAACAATAGTTTGAGATGAAAAGGCTATTTCCTGTCTTTTGCAGTTATTGTTTCAGGCTGTTTGTAAAGTACTGAAGAAAATACTCTTTAAAGTGGATCCACATTTTATAATGTTATCTCCAAACCTGCAAGTATGAGATACATACTATTTTTATGAATAGAAGACAGTTCTGCATGAAAATCTAGTATGGCAATTCTGCAGCATGCAAAATTACAATGGTTATATACCTAGTAGTTCATTACTGGTACTACTATCAAGAGCCATCCTAATAGACACACACAATCTAAACATTTTGATTTTGTATCTTTAACTTATTTTCTCACCTTAAACAGAGAAGAGAACACATGAAATGTATAAACTGCACAGGAACCATCAGAGTCGCACATGAGCTGGTTGATATGACTACGCCAGGCTTCTTCTGCATCATCACATGCTGCTGGCTGAAATGCAGCAAGGATGGCAGAAAAAAATGGTGATGGAGGAGGGGAGGCATTTCGATCAACATCTCCAAAACTGAAGGAGAAAAAAAACAAACCAACCTGTGATGAAAGGAGAATACCAAGAAGGTGGCAGATAAAATACACTGCAACAGAGAGTTATAATCACAGGACCAATTACAGCACCTTTCTAAAAATATTCATGAACTTTCAAATTACTTTTGAAGCTGGCAAGATGTTGGCTACAATGAGAAAAACCTCCAAATCCGAATCCCTATCTTCAGGCCATTATCATCTACCTTCCTCCATTCCAGAATACCTGAATTGTTTTATCATACCATAGTTTGGAGGAAGAAGGCTGACATTTCACAGGAGGATAGAGCCCATGAAGAAAAACTCCTCTTCTAGGAAAACTTGGTTATAATAATGTACAGCGGAAGTACTGAAAAGAATGTCAGCAAGTTACAAACATTATATATACTGACCTGTTTGGTTACCCCCCAATGTAATGGACTGGAGAAGATCCATCCCTTCTCCACACTGTTCTTAGGACGGAGCATTATTTTGGCACTCCATGGTCAGTGAAACAGGCTGACTACAATTTTTAAAGAGTACTAAGCTACTTGATCTTGTGTATTATCCTTTGGGATCGAGAAATACTTCCTATGGCTCCCAAGAACAGGAACTGTGATTCTGAAACATGTGGCACATAGACAGAGAGAGGGCTTCTTTATATATCCTCTTTCTTTTCCTTTCTCCTCTCCTCTCCTCTCCTCTCCTCTCCTCTCCTCTCCTCTCCTCTCCTCTCCTCTCCTCTCCTCTCCTCTCCGCCTTTCCCTTTCCTCTTCCTCTTCCCCTGTCCTCTGTCCTTGTCCTTTCCATAAATACGGGCTAATCATAGTCTAACTCAGCATTCAAAATCTGAAAGAGCTCCATAAGGCATGGAAAAATCTTGATGCTTTTTTGCAACATATACATATATGGGGTCCAGCCACACTCACCAGCAGCCTCAAGAGTATGCAGACGGGATTTTTGACAATATTGTGACTTCCTTATGACTCATAAGAAATCAGAAGGATGAATACATGGCTGATCTGTTGAACAGCTAACTAAACAGTACTTCCATTATTGCGAATCTTTAAAGATCCTTTTTTTCTTTTAATTAAATATGTTACATATATAATGACTAACTGTATAGATGTATGTACAAATCATAACTTGTTTTCCCTAGAAGAAAAATCTTGGGGTTTTTTTGAGTTGTGTGATAATTATGCAGGTAATTAGGGCATTGTCTTCTCACTGCTCTAAACTCATGAGAATTTTATAACTCCTGCGGCCAAAATAGCCATTCCATTAACTAACACCTTGTCACCACTTTGTTGTACAGTATAAAATAACTTTTATGAATAATATCATATACAAGTACCTAGCAAGAGCAAATTGTTCCAGCCTGTCGACTTTCTCTTCAGTCTCTGTCATATCCAGACTAAGGCTATCACTGCATTCAAATGCTCCAGGGAGTTCATTTGTAGACCCTGAAAGGTCATCCTCATGGACTGCTGCATCTTGTTCTTCATGTACAGCTTCAACCTAGGGGAGTGAATGATGATGTCTTAGAAAACAGCAAATTAATAAGTTAATTCCACTAATAAATAGAAAGCATCTAATGAAAAAACCCACCTGACAACATGTTAAATCGCACAGGTATAAAGCCACAGATTATAAATGACATGAATCAAGTTATACTTGTTCAAAAATACTGTATTTGCTTAACTTGCTGTCTTGGACCAATATAATTTTTAAAGTGTTTCTTCAACTTAATTTGTCTAGCAAAGAATTTTAGATTTCAATGCATTTGGCAACATAGCAGGGAAGTATTTTTTCAGGAAAAACAATAGGGTTCTTGTTACTGTCAGGCTGTCCTTGTCACTTGCACTTTATAGTGTCCAAGAGTGTATTAAAGCCTCTCAAAATATATTGAAAACAATCAGTCTCTGGCAGACTATATGCATGTTTAGAATGGAGAATTATTTTTATCATGTCATTTACATAATAACTTCAATTCAAGAGGAATCCAAAGCATTCTACAGGCCATTAAAAGGATTATGCTTCTATCATTTCCCTCCTTTTTCATCCATTAGTACCTACAGCTCTTGATTTCTTTTTGAAACTTTCTGATTTCTCTTGCATTTTTAGTCTGAACAAATTTTGTTTCAGTTTTAATCTTTTGGCTTTTGTCTGCATCATACATACATCCTGCAAAGCAGTTCCTGGAGGGATGACTGCAGTGGATAGCTCAAGCTCTATCTTTTCTGTTTGAGGTATCTCATAAGGTGTGTGTTTGTGCACATAGGCATGTGCACATGTACATACATGTGTTGGGAGCTAGTAGGGAGGGAAATCTATGGCAAGTGGAATTAAAAGAGAAAAGTGGCCCTCTGCAGGTTACCAGACCTGCTTGGATCCTACAGATAAATTTGGGGGATTTGCATTTCTAAAAATTAAACAAGACTTGTATCAGAAAGGACAGGATCAGAAATTGCAGGGGGGAGAAAGGTTTTTTGGTTTGGTTTGTTTTCTAAGTGAAAGGGATAGGAATATTCCTGAGTCTAGGGTAGACGATGAAATGAATCAGAGCACAAGCCATCTTGAAAAGAGAAATGAAAGCTATATGGCTGAATTACCAGAATAGGAACCAGAGCACTTGGCAAGAACTATAAATGTTTCATGCTTCTTCAAGAAGTAGTTAGCATTAACCACTTTCAAATATGAAATATTAGCTTGAAAGAACCATTGGTGTGTTTACTGCAATGACAGTGTTTGTATGAGGAACACACATTTTGATGGGATAGGGTAAGGGAGGAAGAAAGAGGAAGCAAACACCTCCCACCCACTGGAGTCCAATACGATGCCCAAAAAGCAAAATAAAAAAGTGGACTACGAATATTCATGCAGGATTGGAGTCCACTTCCAGAAATTGGTGAGTTCAGATAACTTGAAAAATATATAAAATAGCATCATCTGTATCTCTGTATCCCTCACAGCATTATCCATCACTGTCTTCTAATCCCTTATAAATACCATCTTAATTATTGTGATCACTATCTTTAATAGAAAATAAGTTTAACTAATTTCATGCCATTAAACTATAACATCTGGATTTTGGCACTGAAACATTTGAGAAAAGGCCTAATCAGTCTGTTGCTCTCATTCACTGCATCCATTTAAAAGTTGAGGCGATATTTTTGTTTTTGCTTATGATGCAACAACTAAACATTTTTGTACAGCACTAATGAAGTAACAAAAATTTCCTCTGCATTGCTGACATACCATCAGCTCTCTGAAAATAAGAACTCAGAGGAAAAGAGAAACAGGAAAGAGCTCAGATTTTGTGTTATCAAATTAAGTAAAAATTATTTAGGTGCAAGTTTCAAGTTTTCTGACTAAAAATTGGATGTCTTCTTCCTTAAAATAAATATAAACCCAGGCATTTTAACTTTGTTTATACTGACTCCAATTTGTTTTGAGTAAAAATACAGAAGTATGCATACTAGAAGAAAATATCTTTGAGGTAAAAAACACTAAGAAGGCATTATGTGTAAAGTTATCAATTCGTTGTAACACTGGCAAATCCCTGTCAACTTGGGTTATGTATTTCACTAATATCAAACCTGTCTCAGGACTAGCTGGATTTGCGTGTCAATCCCACAAGAAACTGCTGTGATTTTACATTCTTCACTTACTTACTTTTTCCAAAGCTTTTAATTTTTTTATGAACACTGGTGCATGGGTACTGGGACGTTAAAGAAATTTTCACAGTAAAGATTCTAAAACCCCAGGCATATATTAAACTCATGAACTGTGATTTGCAATTCTTAATGTACATACCAATAGCTACTGCAGCTGGATGCATGAGATTAGCCAGTCACCACCTGCAAATGTATCTGTTCTGACTGCAGCTTCCTGAACTGAAATTCTGCCAGCTTCTGCTGCTTATGGTTGTTACGTGGTAACTTGTCTACCAACAGTTGTTCTGACAAATGATAATGAGTTTATCTTTTCCACAACCATTATTTTGAGAGGTTCCCCTCCTTTCCTGTCCCTACCCACATTTCCCTCCTCCTGTCCTTTCTTCCTCCTGGGGAGGTTTCTGACACAAACAATTTGTTCAATATTCAGCACAATTCCAACCTCCTTTTCTATGACCTCTTCACTAGAAGTTTCCAGTACTTCTGTTATATGTGCTAGTAGTACTGTATCAATTTGTTGTGTGGCTGCATTTGGAGGGGACCAAGGGCAAGAACTGGAATGAAAGCTGATGATTACACAAGACAACTGTATTCTTCCCCTGTCCCATTCTGCAGAAGCCACCCAATTCAGACATGACAGAGAAAGCTGTCACCCCCCCACCTCCCGATTATATTTCTGGAGAGACAGTGAGAAGAGTAGGTTCACCTGATCTCCCACAAACAAGTATTATTAAACAGAAAATTAAAGAAACTGTCCGCACATTGATAATTATTTACCGACCTTACATTATGTTCATCTTGTGATACAATTGTCTGAAACAAACTGTGCTGAACATGGTTGTTGTAACCTTGCAAATCTTGCCTTCCCCCACCCCAGATGGCTTAATCTTGTGGTCATGAATTTAAAATTTCTGAGTGTCTGCCAAAAGGCAAGAACTGAATCCAGTGCACACAACTGTACAATAGGTTCCCACATACAAAAAAATCTCAGAAAATACACGCATACACCCACCACATGAGTTGGCATATCATTCTTTTAAATCAGCATGAAGAGCAAAAGAGTATTCCCTTAGGGTTGTAACTTGTAACCAGTTCATGGATTTGTCTTCCAATGAGCTTGTAGTATCTTGGTGCATATGTAGTGCAATATACTCAAGAAACAATAAATGAAATATTTTAATAAAGAAAGTATAAGTAGAAAGGAAAGGGTATGGATGTGCAGGAGCATATGAATGTATTGTACTATGCCATTATATACAGAAAGTCAGAATGTACTTGCTTTCACAGATCAAACCCTTCATGAAAGTGTAAGTAAAATAAACTTCTAAAAGTGTTATGTAAAATGCACTGCAGTTGCAAGTAAAAATGTATTCACCTTGGATCCTTCAGACACTTGGAGATTATTCATATCAGGCAAAGACACGTCAAAGCTAGATGTTCCTATATTAAAATGATGAGGGTCTGCTGAGGTTGTGTCACATGATGTAGAAAGTGAGTCAATATGATTTGTATCCTCAGATGGGGAAAGAGTTATAATCTGCTTAAAAGACAACAAAAGCACAGAAGAACTGAGTACACAGGTACCCTACCGCACACTGCTTTTATGAACATGCAAAGCAGACATTGTCTTAAAGGGCAGTGACGATGGCACTCTTAGTTTGTACATACAGACATATTATAACCCTTTCAATGTTTCTATCATAAAAATTGTATGCAAACATCCCAGAAGTGAACAATGAAAACCTGACACAGTTTACCAAACTGGAGTCTTGTCCTATTTCTTTAAGTATTAGATACATCAGAAAGATTTACTACTGGCCATTTGTGCAAAATCGTCACATAGTAATTTGTGGGAAAAAGGGCAAATAATCATATCTGACACTTCCTGTGTTTCAAATTTTGCATTAAAATTCCTGTTTACATTTGCAAATAAGGGAAAATCAAGCAGCGACAAAACACGGCATTGAGTGCCACCCCCCCCATTTCAGCTAATTAGATTGCACCTGGGCAAGAGGAAACTAAAAGCCCAGCTTATTTAAAAACAAAATCCTATCTATTCTTAAATTGCAAGTTTGCAACTTACTAGGTCTGAGTTCTCCAAGATTTGGCTGGTGGTCAGGTCCTCCTCCTCTGATGACTCATCGGAGTCCTCATGGTTCATTTTGTTCAGGCTGGGCGTGCTCCCTGAGAGCTGGCTCTCTTCCAGCAGCTGCATGTCACACTTGTCCAGGCTATCCAGGGACCGTCTGCGTACTCCCCAGTTGAAGTTGTCCATGCTCTCACCCTGAAATCAGATATAGGGTCAGCTTCCTTGATTTGAAACTCATCATATACCATCCACTCATCATTAGATCAAAGTTAGCTCAAGAAATATTTTTATGTAAAAATATAATGCAAACTTGATATAAACATGATTTTGTTAAGCAAGAATGTAACAGGAGCATTTATAATTTTCCAGCGCTTCACCTGGAGATAAGAGCAGAAGCATGGAAATGACAGTTAAATGAAGATTCATTCTTTTCAGTATTAGATGTTTTTCATGCATTTGCTGATTTAAGAATTCATTTTTGTAAGTCCACATATACACACACCTCAATACCAGTAGAGCAATGACAGGCAAAAGAAAAGTTTGGAAGCAATTTTAAGGGATTTTTCCATAACGTTTAAAAATATTAGGAGCACAGTTCATAGCAATGGTTCAATTGCGAAACATATGTTAAAGATTATAGATTCTTTGCATTATATACATAACCATAATGATGAGTAGATTTGAATGAACCCTTCATTTACACACAAATTGTAATAGCTAAAGCAGCACACTTTTTAAAACTTTTATTCTAGGCCCATATTGCTTATTTTTGTAACTTGAATTTATTTGAATTATCTGAAGCTATACTTTGTGAATAACCTGATTAGCATTGCCTGAGATTTCATGTTTTAAAAAGGACACAGTCAAATGGACCAAACATTTTATGTTGTCTTTCAGTTCTGATCCCACATGCAGTTACATAAAGCCGAGTGCATTAAACAAATTGCATAACTATTTGTTAGGCTGGTGAACTGATACAAAGATCACTTAATTTCTTTCATGTATAAAAATTACAATTAGTTTTCCACCATTTTCTCATTTGTTTACTTTATGTATTTTCCAGTGGACTGTATCTCTTTTCCCTAATTGCGGTAATTCTCTTGCTTGCTTCAAGTCTAGCCAGGTTCCTCTCCAGCAAATGCAGGAGCATGTCCACAACTACTCCTGTCATGGACCTGCAGAGGCCAAAGGGGCCTTACACATCATGAAGGGTCTACCCAGAAGTATCCAGCTGCAGTTTTGGGTACTTTATCTAGGTGAAAGCCCTCAACCTTATATCGACATGGGAAGGAAATTAATAGAGAAAAAATGTTTCTTTTTAAGGTTCAGGGCTGACTGTTCAAAACAAGACTCTCTAAGATGCAACACTCTTAAACAAGCAAACCAACTGCTGAAAATTCAAGTTGACAGTGATCTTTTAAATATGAATTAGACAAAAATATAGTTCTGCCTAAAAAATCATACATATTATTATCAAATCACTGATTATGAGTATCTCCTGGGCTTATGCAGATTAAAATTATGTACAATCATAGAGAAAGAGGCCTCAGTTCAGTGAGGTCCCTCAAGCAGATTTGTAATTTTAAACACTTGAGTAATCCCCATTCAGGACTACTTCATTTACTGAATGGGGACCAAACTGCATAAAGTGCAATTAATTCGATTGCAATCTTACCTCCTTAACAATCAACAAACTTGCACAAATAGATCTTATTTTGCATCATTGCCCTTTAATGCAATGAACTTTGGAATATGATTAGAAAGAGGGAAAGTTCAGTTTCATGACACTAAGCTCACCGTTCATGAACAAATATGAGGAAAAAAGAAAAAATATTTTTTAGGAAAAAGACAAATGAGAAATGGAAGAACTGTAATCCACAAGAACATGTAGAACCAAGGAATGCGCTATACGCAAGAGCAAATGAATATGAAATTGTTATGAAGCCTGAAACATTATGGGAAGAACCCTGTGTTTTCATCCTGGGACTGGGATCATATGGTAGTTTTGTAGGGAAGAGAACAGAACACATTAAGATTTAAGAAATTAGGTCTCTTTAAATCATAAAAACAACTGTTCGGTTTGCAGCTATTTATTTTAACAAATTCTTTGTCTGTCCATCCTCCCCCACAAAGGCTGGAAGACACATGCAGCAATGGGACATCCTCCAGAAACACATCAGTTACTGAGCTAACAAATGACAAAATGACATAAATAAGCAAGCAAGCAAGGATGACTGTCATCGCACCCTGATCTTCATGATGCCTTGTACAGCTATGAGTAAACTCTGCAGCCCATGTCTATGGGAATATTTCTTGTTGCAGTTTTATTCTGCAATGCCTTAAAGAAGGAAGCCAGCAAAAAGAAGAGAAATGAAAAGGGACACTTCTAGGGCATGCAGTTAGAAGGGGGAGTGAATTAAAAGTGAGAGAAAAGGGTAAGAGAGACAAAACACAGTATAACCCAAAACTTGCTACAGGGGCACCCAGAATCATACTGAATTTAAACAAGACGTCAACACATGTCTACAAAGATGCAGTTGTTGTTTTTATATTCTGTTAAGCAATCTTTCTTTCACAGTTAACAAGCAGGAGGGAAGATGTATTTGAGAGGCTGTTCATTTTTATCTACAGCAGGAGCAAAGCTATCTCCTATCTGAAAAGCCACCAGTAACAAACATCAATTGAAAAGAAAACAGTCACTTCTTATAAATGTGTCTGGCCAGCAGTGAGCAGGCACTACATAGGACTTCTCACAATCACCTCCCTCTGGTAAAGGAGCGGACGTGCCATTGCAGCCACTTTAACCATTACGACAACCCAGGGGAAAGGAGAGACACAGAAAGGGCAGTAAAAAGGGAAGTAACCCCATGTGGGGGAGAGCAGCGTAGCTCCTCCATAAAGCTGGTAAGAATCATGCAAAACTTCTTTCACGCGTTTTTACCTTACTGTATTGACAAAGTATGCAAAGTTAATGGAGTCACACAAATATTGTAGGGTATAGGCAAAAGTGTTGTGGAACTGCATAGTAAGGCACTATTTCCATATGTTTGTATCTTTTAGAGCACAGGCATTTTGAGCATAAGATTTTTTGGGGGTTGTGTTTGCATAATAACTGATATACAAACTATCAGAAACAAATATGCAAAATACTGTTGTTGCTGGGGTTTGCATCAACTCATTACAATTCTCTATCATTTCAGTTCTCTCTATACATTGATAAACTGCAAGTTTAGGTCCCAAACTGGCGATCACTGATGCGCCTTTTCAGTTTTCTTCACAGGGTAAATGAGTCCCACAAAGTTGGTATGAGTATACAGCTGAATTAAATTAAGCTGTATAAATTAATTAATTTATTCAATTAAATTCAGGCTGGTAGGCAATGATGTAAACTTTCTGAAGAGGTCTCAGTTATCAGCTTTAGCAAGATGCTAATAGGAGCCAATATACCACAACTGAGAAGCTGGAAATAGTATATAATTTGCCTATGAAAAAATGGCCCAAACTTTACTATATTATAAATAATTAAGTTCTTCTTTTGTTTCTACATATTATTTATGCACAAAAATACTAAAAGGAGAAATGGCTCAATTTTAAAAATGCTGATACTAGAATTAAGATATTTTAAAATTTGTGAAGAATGTTGAACATGTCAAAAATGAACTTAAAATGAAGCAGAACTTTTGAAGAAGACCTCAAAAATATTTCTAATACAAGACAAAAAATGTAGCACCTGTCAGAAGTGCAAGCACACACACACCCACCCACCCACGCACACACTGAAGAGAGGGAGGGCAACAACAAAACTATGATGTTATTCTGTAATACAAGTTTGCAAGAAGGCATAACATATACTGGCACATCTGAGTTCAAGTAGCATTCTTACCTGAAGTTCCTGGGTAGCAGATATAACAGATAGAAAAACAAATAGAAAGAATCTATGTAAAATTACTGTATTAAAGACATGATAGACAAACATTTGCCTACAATTGTAACTAATATTATCACAGAAACTTCAACTCTTCAGTCTATCTTTTAAGTTTGAAAATAACCATTACTTGCTTTCACATCTTTATGAAATTTCAAACAAGTACATCTTGTGGTCTGGGGATGATACAAGCATCGCTGGCCTGTTTAAATCATAAGGGTTTTTTTGGAAAGACTATTTGTGCTCTTGCTAGCTTAAGTTTTCTAACACTGTTTTATTCATGTTTATGAATATATCAAAGTCAGACCTGACATAAATGATACAGTTTCAACTCAGTCATTTGAGATGTAGCCTCTGACACCAGGTTTGAATTTGGCTAAAGTATCTGTTTATTTAAAACAGTAGTAAGTCTGGACTAAACCTTGGAATGCAAGGTCTCAGATCCATGGCAATTTAAAAACTGTACTAAGTAGAAGACCACATTTTTCATTTTACTTCACATAAAACTAGAGAAGCTTAGTATCTGCTCCATGACCGACTTAAGACAATTATATACTGATTAATTTAGGTCTCAGTCTTGAAGTTAGCCACATGTATAAAACAAATCTTTGCAGGGTTACTGTCCATGAAGGTAAACTCATTTTGATAAGAATTGTTCTGCACAATTATATATAATCTGTATATGGTTTTAACTGGTGAAGAGAAAGAAGAAATTCTTGAATTTCACTGGGCAAAAAAATTATCATGTGGTATTTAGTCAAAATTGCAGTCCCAAGCCCTTGTAATATCTTGAAAACATTTAAGACCCAGAAATGATTGCAGCCGGTATACTTTTTGACAAACAACCTGGTATTGCTGTTTTATCATTTATCATTGTTTAGAACATTAAAGCTCCTTCATAATAGTTGGCTAATGTATTTTCAACCATTGATGCCACCTGCCTTTTTTTTTTTTTTTTTTTTTTTTTTTTTAGCAAAGTCATGGGCAGCTGTGAGCCAAAATTACTGTACTTTGATATAGAAATTCCTGACTTGGAAAATAAGGACTCTGCGACATCTCTTTCTATTCCTTCATCCTTCCTCTTCACTGAAAAAAAAATTAAAATTCAGATGTACATGAGTTCACACCTGAGGGGTCTGTTTACCTTAAAATTATTTTACTACTGCAATTCAACTAGGGAGAAAACTGATTATTTCTTCTTGTACACATGTTCTTCTCAGGGCTAAGAGCAATGCCTGAGAGAATTCATGTTAAAATCAAGTCCAGACTATGACAAGAAAATTTATTAAACTGTTAGGTTTGCTGAACATCTGCGCCTTAAGTACTTGAAAAGAGATAACAATTTCTGAACTTTTAAATAGCAGCAAAATTGTTAGACTTGTTTGGCAATGAATATTCATTTTTGGTCTTTCCCACCCAAATAGAAATACTCCATGTTTGATACAAGTAAGGTTAAAGGGTGTAGCCCCCCAAAATTCAGCAGTTCTTCAACTTTTTCCCTTCAGCAGTTTCAGCTCAAGGTGAGCTGACAGGCTTCACCTGTCAAGACTTGATCTGGGCCCTCAGGGTTCTGTTTAGCTCCAGCATGAAATAATGAAATCATGGACACCTAAGCAGAGTGGAAGGTACATCTCTCTAAGCGTTAGTGATTTCATCAGCAGTTGCAGGAGTAACAGCCCAAAGGCCTGAATTCATGTTTTGGAGGGTTACTCTTGAACCAACAGATTTGGAACAATTTCATTTTACGGGTTTTTAATCAGCAAATATATTTTTGTTAACAATTTAGATCTTTAAAAATTGTATTTAAAATAAATTCACTTAAAAGTAAATTCACTGAAAAGGTACTAGAACAGAGGCTATATCTTCCAGTAACAGTTTTGCAGTGTTTCCTAAAGTAGATTCAGAAAGGAAGGGTGTGGTAGCCTCTTACTGTTATGCTACTGAAATAAACACTAAGTGAACATTATAAATAATCTGAACTCAAAACTAAGTTTATAGTTATCCAGTTAAAAGTTTTATGTTGCAAGAAGAGTATAGTGTTTAGTAGAAAGAATATCAAACTGTTTTAATAAAAAAGCTGTTTCAGAGAAAATATACTGTACCTCCCCATCTTCCAGCTCAACATCTAGGAAATCAAAGTCCCTAAAGACTCTGAATTGCTGTTCACTGTTTGAATCATCCATGTTCTCCTGCTCCCTTGTTCCGTCTTCTGAAGACACCAAGCTCGTCTGGTGCTCAATCAGATCCAAATCACCACAGGAAGAAAAAATTACCTAAAATTCAAAGGATTTCTCTTGTAACAAAATGCTCCCTCTGGTTGTTTCTTCCTAAAAGCTGTAATTGGTTATTCAGAAGACTGTATTTCCAGTACACACCTAATTCCTTCACTGAGTATTTTTAGAACACTCTTTATTATTTATGTTGGACAGGTGCCTTCAGATTAAACTTGTACAAAGAAACAACTTCATACTGCAGGAACACGTCCAAGAATATTACAGCTACCACCTAATGGCTGCAGATTGCTGTTGCCTGGATGTTTGTATACATTTACAGGAACAAAATTAAGAGAACTTAGCAAAGAAAATACTGTCAAGGGGATGAAGTAGTAAGTTCATTAAAAAATCTCTAGTTAAAAATGATGTTCAAAGATATGTCAAGATTAGAAAATACAACAAACTGTAATATTTCCTTTCCTACTAAAAATAATTGTATCTGCAATTCAGTTGCGAAAATGCAACGGTCCCTGTCTTGCAGAAATAAAGGACCTGTTCACCATAATACAAGTGACATACAACATACTCAAAAACATTCAGAAATTTTCCTTTCTCTGTAGAAAATATTTAATAGCTATTTTAAGAGCTTCCTACCCTGGATGATCTATTGCCCATTTCCTGGCACCAGATAATATTAATTTTTAAAGAGTAACATTAGAACTACCATCTAATGGAAAAATCAGACACACACCCCCTCAGTTTTATTTCTGTAATTTAATTTTTTACTTTATAAAGACCCTAGATCAGTAATACCAGAGGTTATTACTCTTTACCCACTGAGCTGGCATAAGTAAAATCTATAGCATCACAGATCTTTCACAGCAAAACCATATGTAGCTCTCTAAGTAAATCGTCTTTAAGCAAGAGAGTCATTCACTCACTGGTCTATATGCTGAGAAATGCAGTGTGGGCCAGTACAAATGAAAATTATAGTAATGTGACATGAAACTATGCGAATCAGGTCAGCAACTCTGGGAAACAAAGTTCTTCACTTTTAAAGTTTAGGACACAATGAAACAAACAAATGGTCAATACAAGGCTACTTACTGAAGGGTTTTTACTCAGCCCAACTTCCTGACCACATAGAGAAAGGACATGCACCAGCTTTTCCTTTGTCCTTTTCTAGAAAAAGAAGATGTTTCTCAAGTGAGCATTTTTTTAACCACCCATTCTTCTGGTGGCTAGAAACATACATTAACAATTTTTAATTAGGAAGAACCAACCAAAGAATTAGTCATTAAGTGCTCAAAGCATTGTTTTCAGAGCAACTATGCATGCAAAGAAACATAAAAATAGCTGTTAATGATTTTGGTGTTTATTATTTTTAAATTAGCCTATTAATTCTATTGAGCATAATAACAAAACACTGGATCGTGTGCATCACTTCAAAAGGACAGTTCAGAAGCTTAAAATTAAGCACATGCATAATTATTTTTTGCAGAATTGGGCCTGAGTCACTGCTATATAATCTGCTATATTTTTTTTAAAAAGTAATAAATACACTTATTCTTCATTGTTTTATTTTAACTGGCAGATAACCAAAATCAATACCGTAATCAAACATCACTTTTAGGAAAATGGTTCCAAGGAATTCTTTTTACCTGACTTCCCATGAAAACACCACTTAGAAAGTTGCACATGCTGTCTATCTGCTCTCCTTGCTAATGTCTGAACTCACCTGTCATTCTTAGCTAAATCTGACCTAGAGTTAGAGGTCTTAAAGAGATGCATTTCCTACAGGTTGAAAGAAAACCACTGGCTGAAGAGAAGAGAGACATAACTCAGCCCATTTCTGAGTCCAGGAAAGACACTCAGCATACACAGTCAGTGAGATGCTGTGCTGCCACTGCCCCAGCCAGCCAGGAGCACTGCGTAAGGGACAGAGGGCACAAGCATTTAAGAACTTTGTGTGTGTTACTTCAGCTGCTCCGAGTGCAACTTGTTAATGACTAGTGGGCTACTTTAAAGGAATTTACCTGAGAGTACTGGGGTCTCTTCCAGCTCACAGGAACAAGGACATTGGAGTTAGATCCTGATGAGGTTGAAGAAGTGCTTCGGGTGACAGCCATTGCCCTGGGTTTACCATCTCGTCCAGAAGAACTTTGCAGCTCATCATACCGTCTCCCAATAATTGGAGTCTTAAACAGAGAGTAATTATTCGCTAGTACTATGCTCCAGGATGAACTTATAATGGGACATATTACTTTAGCTGCAGGAAAAGATTACTTTGAAGATCATATACAGGGGTAAAACAAGGAGTGCACCAAATTTCATGTCACTTGCTATGTGAGTTATTTTCCACTGTGAATGTCTCAGTAACTATTGCCATACCTAGTAGCTAGTGCTTATGCTCATGAATAGGTAATACTCAAAGCAACTGTCAAACTAGTTTCGAACATAAGCAGCAGCAAAAAACCCAGAAAGCTTATGAAATTTACTTCAAAACCACATTTCTTGCAAATGTTTTTAATGGGTTTTTCCTAAGAGTGCTGAGCACTCTGTCCCTGTTCCAACACACAGCAAAATGCTTTCTTGGATTCATGATAGGATGCTCAGCATTTTCTAGAACTATACCTACATGAAACAACAAGAATAAACTCTTTACACAAATAGTACAAGATGCCTTTTTATGTTCATATGTCCTTTTAACCCAAAGTCTCACTATTATCTATATGAAAAAGTCTATAATGTTGCAAAGTCATGCAGGTTCATAACTATAGAGTGAGTTGCCCATTAAAGTCAATAGGACCATTCAGTTCTATAAATTAAAAGAATTCAGTAAGACATCAGAAAGTACTCACTTAAAGGACATACTTCTAAGTTTAACAGTTACAGAGAACATTGGCATCCAAGTACAAAATGCTTGGAGGGGGATTTTATACATACAGTATACTTATATATTACAGTTGGCATAACTGCAACATAGCTTTACCACCAGATAATTTTAAACACAACTAATAATTCCTTCCCTCAAAAAATCTAATTAAAATCCAGAAAGAGCCCTCCAGCATAGGTCATTAAATATGTCACTGTGGATCAAGAGGAATTTAAAAGACTTTCAGTTTTGTAATTTTCCTTTCTTCCCCAGTTTTTCAGCTTTCTTAAGGAGCTACAACATGTTTTAGGATTATCACATGACAGAAGTAAGGTTTTAAGTAGCAGAATAACAAATAGTACCTCTGAAATATCAAAATGAAACTCTAAAGTCTTCCCTGGTAGCTCCTTGGAGGCACTGTTCCACACTCGATGTATTTCCATTTTTGAAAGATCGCTGTGTTGATAGGATGGTAAAACTAAACTGGCAGAACGAGAAACTACCAACTTCAGGATATTCAAGGCTTCTCTCCAATGAATGCTCTAGAAATAGGTATATTTAATCAGCAAATGGAAAGAAAGATTCACACACATTCGAGATTATTTACATTTTACAGTCATATTTTTTGCCACATAATAAAAATGTGGAATTTGAATATTACTATTCTTTCTCTCTCTTGGCCACTGACAAGGTACGTACTTGCAGAATAATTTCAACAGCAGAGACCAAGACTTGCCTAAGGTGTCATTGTTAGGGAACTGGCCTGCAACCTGGGAGACCTTAGTGCAAGGCCAATTTGGCAAAGGATTTAAAATCTCCTACCTGAATGCCTTAATCAGTATGAATAAATATAAGGGCCATTGCAGATTTCCCATTTAACAAAGAAGCTGACTTGACACAGGCTCTTTCCAGCTGTGCATTCCTAGTAGAAATACATATTTTCCACTTGCTGAGAATTAGGTGCAGAAGTCTTTGAAGGGAAGTGCTTATGCCACATCTCCCTCATGCTAATAATTACAAAGAGTGGTCAGTCAGGCTCTGCCTGGTATTAAGCTTGCTCCTGATGTAATGTAGCTGCAGCCTAACCCTTCCCACACAGTGAACGCACAGCTGGGCATCTTGGGATGCGCAGTCTGTTAGGCATCAGGATGTTTATAAACTAGATACCATACTGGACAGTTGCAGTCCTCCCTGCTAATCTAGTCTTAAATTCTTATAAAGAAAATCAACTTATGATAGCAAATACTGCTAAGTTCCTATGTTAATATAAAGAAGATATGGTATTTACCTGTACATATTTTTCAATGGTTTTTAGCACTTCCATGTTAAACTGTTTCACAGGAATAGATGACAGGTCCATATAACTAAGAAGACTGTAGATCATCTGTAAGAGGGACTGTTGCATGCTGGGAAGGCCCTTTTCTAGTAGCTGTTAAAAAAAAAGTGAAAATAACTGAATTTTGAGACATTTCTTCTTATGGAAAAAGCTACTAGTTTCACGAATACCATTTGTACTGTTAATCTCTCTTCACTCACTGATTTTGCAATGCCATTTTACAATCATTTTACAAGTGATGATGATACAAGTGCAAAATAAAAAAGAGCTTTAAGTTGGGAGCCAAATGCTAGCCTGTTTTGATAATGAAACATACGTTTTATATATGCCTGCCCTAACTTATCCAGAAAACACATTCAGCAGTTGAGTAAGCTGGCAGGTAAAATTTACACTGTAACTGGGGAAGCACATCCAATAAAAACAGGGGACTATCTTTTTATTTCTACCTTTGCTGAAAGTCAGTGAGAAAAAAGAAAACATGCTGAAGAAACAAAACTACTACTATTCAGACATCAATATATATTTATCCAAATATACTTCACTGCCAGTGCTCACTGGCTGTAACTGCCAAGGAAACATTTTCTGTTAAGGAGGAGATGGAGTCCCTGGGCTCTCTTGCTGTAGAGGCTAATACAAAAAAGGGCTTGATCTAAATCCCGGAATTTTGGAACACCTGAGTGTAGATCCCGGAATACCACAATGAGCCTTGGAAATGCAACTGTGCTCATATATATACATGACAGTAATTCAGGAGGCGTACAGACAGACGTGCTATGTTTGCACATGTGTGTGAAATATCTCAGCCCAAAATTTCCTGGAAGGTAGCACGTTCTTTCATTGGTGACAGGTCCTGTCCCACCCCACAAATTTCAGAGGCAATCAAATGTTATTGCTGGAGGTTACCAGAGGCTCAAGACTAGACTCTATCCTTCTGTTCAGGTCAACAAAAAAGTTCTTCTACCAGTGGTTACTAGAGATATTAGGATCTAGAAAACAATTATTTATAAAAACTCTATGCTGCCTCATGTCTTCCATCAGAGAAAAATTTCAACTGTTATCCAAGTGGAGTCTAGTAATTTATTAGATGCCCTCTAATCTAACATAAAATCTAACAAAAATCTAACATAAAATCAAAGTAAGCTTTCAGTAATGTGTTTGTATGCTGATTTTGGTAGTGGAGGTTCCAAGTTCTACTGCACTATTAAATAGTGATTTTTTCCTCATCTGTAGACTGAGATCCCCAAGTATTTTTCTAGAAGAAATGATAATTTTTCATGGATGGAGCTGTAATATGTAAAACTGAGTAAGCAGCACTGCTTGTCACTGTAAGGTTTGGATACGAACACAGTTGAAATGTCTTATTTTATGCCAGGATCATACCCCTAGCTGACAAGCAATTACCTGCCATCAAATAGGTTAAATGCAAATTTTTGTCTGAATGGCAATAACTGAAGCTTTTACCTTCTGCTGAGAACGTTCGTTCTCATAGTCTTAATAACTTGTGGTAGAAAGTCCCCTTCTGAAGGTATACATGCGTGTTTGGAGGGGTCACTGTTGCAACACAGATTTCCTTTGTTATTCTTAAGCACTGCATGTCTCACAATTTCGCTCAGGCCCAAGTGCTGGGGACTGAGCCAGGATTGTTAAAGCTCGAGGCTCTGTAACCAATGGCTATAACAGTCAACTGTGGACTGCCCAGCGGGGCTGTTAACCCGTTTGGCTTTACCTATTGACAGTATATCCCACAGCCAGTTTATAGGAGACAGGAGCACATTGTTTATCCTGGTCTGGGGATTAACTAAGAAGAAAAGTGGAAACATATTCTGAATGCTGGAAAAATCTTTTTCATGGCCACAGCAGGCTGAACAAGATGGTTTCTTGTCTCTTGCTCCTCCTCCAGACTGGCAGCTACCCTATGCCTATACAAATATTCCCAGACATGACTCAACAAAGCTGCAGTCAATGTAAATAGAGAAAGGAAGTCATGCTTACTACTCTGTCATCCTGCGATGATGGTGCTATGTGAGGAATGTGCCTTAATTACGGTCAAAAACCTGCCTGACTTGAGGTTAATATAGTAGTGTGGTGCCAATCTACAGCAAGGGGGAAGTGTAAAGAAAGAGTCTCCAGGTGCACGTCTAAGCCCATTTTGAGGGGAGCGAGATCATGTGCAATGGCCTTTGTGGAGGTGCTGCAGCAGTAGTAACTGTATGTAGAGCACTGAAGGGAAAACAGAGGGGCAAATGCTTTCCTAAGGCTGGGAAAGCAAAGGAGAAAGAGTTTAAACCTCAATTTTTACAGCATTTATTTATTAGGAATATAAGTTTCTGCTGTGAAGGAGACACTTGACTGGCGAATTCAGAGTCGTTGTGTTTGAAGAACTAATAGTCCTTCAGAGTCTTTGAGTTTGAAAACAGACTGAAAAAGCTCAGGGTCCTGTTTTAGTGTCCTACAGGAGAGTCATGACTTTCACCATCAGTCAAGATCTGATATGATTGTTTACTTAGAGCATCCACATACAAACAAGGTGAGGAATTGCAGCTAGAGGCAGCAGGGCCAAGTTTGCTCTGAAGTCTGAGTGAGCGTGGGAGCACAGCCTGGCCTCTCAGGCTCTTGAAAATCTGTGCATAGGCAGTATGAGAGATGCCTGCAGAGTTTCTCTAGATCCTTTGGCAGAGGGGAGAATGAATCTGCTCCAAAAACCAAAGCTGCTCTAAAGAAGCTAGTGAATTTATGCCATGAATACAGAACTGCCTTCCCCCTGTATGAGAGGGGAGACTGAAGGCATCTCACTACAGCATAGACGTGAAGGGATAAATCTGAGAACTCTACAAGAAAATGGTGTCCTGATACTGATCTGACACAGGAAGCAGAAGATCAAGTGACCTTAAGCTAAAGAGCAGAACTGAGCTTTGGATTCCCAGTAACAACACTGCATCAGCTCTATACTCCACGCGTTGTAATAATCAAATGTAAGCATACAATTCACATAATGTTGATGTTGCTATAGAAATCCATTGTAAAGCCCTACCCTATCTCCATAGGAACTTAGACAATGTGCCTTTGTCTAATAAGCAGGATGTGGCTGTTGAAAGCAGAAGTTTAACTGATGTATTACTAGTCTAGTTAGTAAACCATGAATAACCACTTAGATCTGCCAAAAAGGTAGGAAACTAGGGGAAAGGTAATTCCAGCAGGGAGAGATCGTGACCCCCAACTCACAGACCACCTACCCCAATATACCACTGACTCAAATGATGAAGTTGAAGAAGAACAACTAAGCATGTGTACTAATTTACAGGCTGGGCAAAGAGATTTTAACCAATCATTTAACGGAATAACACTGCACATGTATTAGGAAGTTGAATATGTTAATGCTTTGTGTATAAATAACTGTTAATTTGAAAGCTCGGTGTGTTGTCTTGAGACAGGCACCCATATCTGTGCAAATATGCAATAAAATACCTCTGCTCTGTGTGTATATTGGCATTTTGCCCACTGGGTAAACGAACCCTGATTTTTGGGACAACAGCATGAGAAATGTTAGGAGTAAGCGAGCACAGGGGAAAACCTGGGCAGCAAGATGATCCCATTCAGTGTTAGAGGAATGCATACAAATTTGTATCAAGAACCAGATCCTTATATAGCAGATGATATCTTATTTATGCTGCTAAATGCCTTCTGGAATTAGTCCTTCTCTTATTTTCCTCAGCAAGATCTAAATAAATGTTGTTCAGTTTCTCTCTCTTTCACAGTGGAAAATCTGACTGGCTGATGAGTGAAGCTGCCTTAAGATGTATCAGCCCTGCAGACCTTTGCTGGCTTTTGTTTTAGTGTTCAGTATTGATTTCTTATAGTAATTCCCTTTCTTTCTGCTAATTTCTGCTCTTTACTCTTAATTATAAATAACAGCTACAGAGAGCCCCCAGTAATCTGCAGGCAGACTTCAGCTCTTTGGGTTGTTAGGCAACAGAAGAGTTAAACCAGTAAAAAATCTTTGAAAACTTACCTCAGCCAAATATGTAACCATACTCAAAGTAATATCAGCAAATGCTTCATGAAGGTAACGGCAAACCACATTTACCCAGGTAGCACAGTCCCTTGTATAGCTGTGTGTTTTATAAAGGGTCATGACATGTGCAAGATTTGATAGCTTGGGGTTCTTCTCCTCCAAACAAACCTAATTAAATATAAATGTCAAAACACATTAAGAACAAGACAACTGCATTTACAGGGTTTGAGGATGTACAAAACAGTAAATAACTTTGATACCTGTGCAATCCTTTCGGCTATATCTTTACAAAACTGGTTTGGGCTGTCAAAATGCTGAATTAAATGGGGCAGGAGACATAAAACATTCAGTGGAAATCCTAGAACAGGAAAATACAGAACAAAATGCATATTTCGGACAGCAACAGCCACAGTGATCTTCAAGCTGGTGTTGTGTGGGAGGTCATGGTTTCAATATTACATTAGCTGTAAACTCACACAGACTCTGTCAAGTTGTTCACGCCACTGGCCGTGCCACATTTGTCTTAAAGGGGCCTTAATTTGAAAATCCAGTATATCATTTAGGCGACAGTACTGTTATAAAGTGTGAACCTGTTTCTGCAAACGCTACTGCACAAACAGGTATTTACAGGATAAAATATCTCACAAAAGTATGTATTTTATTCCTGTTAGAGATTATGTTTATCTTTTCCACTTAACGGGCTTATTCACAGTCTTAACTGGTGGCATTTTCATTACTGCTGCTAAAACACAAGAAGAAATTTAGTGAGTATTGATAAATGAACAACTGTTCATTTGGTCAGGCTGCCACAATGTTTTGGTCAGGCTGCCAGGCACAGCTTCCATTGTTTTATACTGTTCAAGTTTAATAACAATAACAACAACAATAATAATAATTATATCATCATCAAAATTCTGATAGAACTGGTCAGATGAGACTACTCAAATGGTGTTTTTGAAGCTAGGAGATGGCTCCTGCGCCAAGTGCCAGCCGCTGTCATTAGCATAAGGGCTTTGTCTGGAGCTGGAATTCAGCTCTTCTGCACCAACTCATAGCTCAAGGTAGCTGATGAACTACAGACAGCGACTGTAACCAGGAGCTGTAAAAAAAGCTGCTCCAGTTCAGGTGGGAGCTCAGAGCTCAGAAGTCAAGAATTTGTATCTGGACACAATCTGTTTTTTGAAAAGAAAGAATCTGCTCTACGAAAATATCTTGCTTACCATTCATTCCCTCTCGTTCTACACAATTAAACAAGTTGCCTAAGCTAGGAGCGTAATTTCCCTAGGCTTCCTCTATACTCAGGGAAAAGAAAAAGATACCTCCAGATGGTACCGTCACAGCCCATGTGTGAATTACCCAACCGAAGTCCAGAACACAGGCACCACACAGGTGCTTAAGAGATGGACAGGCTGTTCATGGCATTCATCCCCTTACTTTGTGTCTAAGCTTGTTATGACTTAGTTGTGAAGCCTGCACAATTGTCTTAATATCTATGTTTCTGACTGAGACAGAAGAGTAAATACCTGGAACAATACAGAAACTGTCTTCAAGAAACATAATTAAGATGTGGTCACAACCTCAACTAAATAATTGGGAATTCCAAAAAGTTACCTTATTTCCTTATAACCCACGCCTCTCTCCTACCTCACTAATGTGCTATTGTAGTTTATCTAAAAAGTGTACAAGAGTTTTCAATATTTATATTTCTAGGAAAAATCGCATGAAGCACTAATTTAAAATAAAATAATTTGCAATATTCTGAAAATAATTCAGTGGAAAAGCTAGCCAAAATAGGTTCTAGAAAATGTCACAGTATCTCCTTCCATATGTTTATTTTGTCAGCACTCAGAAACTTTATATGCTCCTAAGCACTAGAAATGAAATGTGAAATAATACATGACCGCTTTTCTCCAAAACCTTATTGTGCAATACATTCACTTCTCAGAAACATGTTATATTCCTATGAAATTTCCAAAAAGCCCACCCAACTCAAAGCAAAAGTACATTATGCTATATTAGAAGAGAAAGAAAAAATGCCATTTTTGGTTTTGTGCAGATAGCCTAATTCTGTCATCAAATGTCAAAGCAACAGAAACTGAAAGAGAGGAAAGTACACTGGTTTTACCTATAGCTTGAGAGGAATCCACCATGGATATTCGAGACACTGGTGTCAGCAAACTAAAAAGCTGTAGTGTGAGATCAGTGGTAGTAAGGGAGGTGAATCCTTTCAGGAGTAGCTGCTGAAGCCCTGAGAAGTCTGCCCACTTCAGCTGCCCTTGCAACTTCTCTAACTTCTCCCGGTTTTCAGCTTTATCTAGTGGCAAATGAGCCAGAAGTTTATTCAGTAACCGCAATGCCATTAGATACTCAAACTCAAAATCTGATTCCATCAAAGCCACAGCAACCCAGAAGATGGTGGCCAGTAGGTTGGTTGGATTATTAATATGGGATGGGTCAGTGAGACTGTCCTTCAGGGAAGATGAACTTCTGGTTTTAGAGGACAGGCCTTGTTGGGTGCACGCCTGAATTCTGTCTAGCGTGGCACTGCGTGGTGGGTCCGAGGACTTGTCCACATCTCCAAACTTTTTGGGTACAGAGAAGCTCCTCTGGTGCCTGCTTCGTTCAGCAGTGGCTGTGTTACCGCTTGCAGGATTCACATTCAGCTGTCCTGTGCTCTTCCGGTTTGCAGTCAGTTTGGTGCTTGATGTTAAATCTGGCGAAGATGAACTGAACCCAAAATATATAACATACATTGCAACGTATGAATGCACAGCTTGAAACTTGTGCATATTGTATGCAAATTAAGTACTTATCAAACTATAAATAAATATTTAAATAGGAAAAGTAAAACACTGCACTGTCTATTGCAGCCTGTCTTTTTTTTCAAAAGTGCCCACAGACATGATTGAAGTGAGGTTCACGTGACACTGCACCAAACCAGAGCAGGGTAGTCTACAGTCTAGACAGGTAAGAACAACACGGGGACAAGAGATACAGAGCTGTGAAGTGACCTGTGGAAATGCCCATATAATGGGGCAGTGGCAGAACTGAAAACAATTTTGGTCTTTAAAATGCCCTCATCAGTGGAGCAAACCCCAAACTTGGCACAGCTGGCAGGCGGCACAATGACTTACTGGCTAATGTGAGAACTGTGGGCAGAAAAAGCAGCGTATCTTAAGCAGAACCACAAATATGCCACATTATCCTCAAGAAACGTGTCATGTGGCTGCCTAGGTTCTTGCTAGTACAGGTCCTTCAGAAACCTTGTTGTCATTGCATCCTCTCCTGCCTGTGTGCTAAGATCTCTTCAAGATGGTTTACAGAAAGTGGAGGTGTTTCAATACCAGTGACTGATGCTTCCTCATGGACTATCATGTGATGATCCAGACAATCCCTATCAATTATCTGTACAGTTGAACATGCTGTGTTGATACATGCAAAGGAATTTTGTTCTGGAGAACAGCTAATTCCTGACTCTCTGGTCCCGTTCCTACCTCATATACTATGAGTCCCTACTGTCTATAATACTTGAAGAGGATCTTATGGAATCAGTATTGTCAGGGTAAAGAATATTGCATCCCACTGCTTTCTGGAGTGTTTCTTATTTTCTGCTCCATCTTGCTCTTTCCTGAAATGTGCACTAAAGAAAGGTAAATAGCTCTTAGTTTAGAAAGTAGAAGCTGTATTTCCCCACCTCTGCTCTGTCACAAGGCAATACATGTGTTCTGCCATTGCAGTATAATATATAGCACCCTGCCTACTAGCTTCAGAAATTATAGCCCCTGTATTTTAGTTCTGTATGTAAAACATGGTAACTTATGGTCATTTTTCAAACACATTCCCTATTCTGTTGTTGCTATTAGGAGTCAGATAGACATTAATCTCCCTCAGTACTGCCAACAGCTGTGTTACAGAAGGAGCCTGCAATTTCCTTCCATGTACAAAGGTCTACTTTAAGGCCAAGGGTTTCACAAAGATGGTCTACATGTCTAGCAAAATCCATGGGTTATGTACACATGGGACAAAATTCTCCCTAGTTTTATTGAGGAGAACAAACCATGGTCACTCACTTCTTGGGGAATGCTTCATCTGAGAATGACAGGTTGTATGAAATCAATATTCCAAAAAACATGTTTCTTCCCAGATATGTTTTCAAGTATATGGTACAAAGGTGAAAAAAATACAATATTTTTAAAGGATGTTAAAGTAAGTTATAGCCAAGTGGCAGCAAGGCAGAATTTACAATGCATTGTAAAGTTCCATTAGTTCTATCAACATTATTTCAACTATTGCAAAATTTGGCTGAGATGTGCTCTTAGTCTAGTTCTCTGAAGGTTATAAATGAGCTCAGTCTTATCAAAATAATTTTATGCTGTCAGACTGCAGAACTGCACACCTAGTATCATGAGACACTGGAAAAAAAGATAAAATTAGGAGAACAGGTTCTTACCGTGATAACACCGTCAAAAGATCACTGTTCTTCAAACAGTCAGACAGATTATCCACAGCAGCTTCCAAAGTGAGTAGTGCCTCCATTACATACCCCTATCAATGCACGAGGTTAACCATTTCAACAAAGACATTCAAAATAGTGAACATTTAAAAATCTTCAGTTCATAAAAGGAATAGGCACCTAATGAAAACCTATAATTTCTCCTGAAAAAAGAACAACATTCACATCAATGCCACTGCCCTGAACATTAAAATGTCACTACAAATGTGTTTTATTTTCTGCCTCTGAATGATGTATGAAGGCATGCAAGAAGGGCACATATCTCATCAGGGATTGGTAATGGCATACAGAACCTCTGACTTGCAGGTCACTCATTTAAATTCTGCACAAGCAGTTGTGACAGAATATTACTGTCATCTTGTGGCAGTTTCATTACCTAAGTGAAATATGGAGGTGATGTCAGTCTATTTCTTATTAAGAGCTAGTAGTTCTCTTTATGAAGTCTTGAATCTCGCAATAAATAGTCTCTGATTGTAAAATTTCAGGAGAGAACAGTCTGTTTAGCTAAACCAAGTGAACATCATAGCTCACTAAGAGAGGACTGGATCAGATTAGGTCAGTGTAAGTTTTGTATTGTTATGGATGGTATGGATTTCTTTATTCCAAAAGATGTTAACATTTGAGAAATGAGGTGGTGTCTACTTCATATTGTCAGATTACATCAGCAGATAGGATGATGGGCTCCTTAAGCACAAATTAATGATGTGAAAAGGGAAAAAATGGTCATCATGAAGATTTCATTTTGAGTGACATTTACTAGATGTTTTCTAGTTGTTCTCTTTAGAGATATATAAGATTGTAACAGCCTGATGAAGGCTTTGATAAGGTACATATGGATTCAGTAAACTCAGAGGTAACGTTTTCTAAGGCCACATTCTACTTTGCATCACTTGACTCCAGAACATCTTGTTAAAATGGTAATTTCAAATTAAGTATACATTAAATCAACAGTACTAAGAAGCATTATGTACACATGCATACCTGAATCTCATCTCCATGCTCTCCAATAACTTCCACCAATCTTGATAGAAGGTCAGACAATGCATGTGCAGAAAGGGGCTGCTTTAGGGCCCTGAATATCTGGAAAGAGCGACCTGCATAATGTCTTGAAGAGCTTGAAAGAGCTGTTTGTAAAGCAACTTCACTCAGATGCTGCTCCAAATGAAAACCTAAGCAAAAGAATAGTATGTAATTTTTTTTTTTCTTAATGACAGACTTTACTCACAAACAGGGTCATAAGCAGGCTGAACCAACTCTGTGGGGAGGATGCACTGTAGTGTATCCTGCAAACCCTGTGAGAAACAGAGATGCAGAAATGTCTCGGTTTGGGAGAATTTCCCACTGTTTACATTTATTTCACATAGAATGTAACTGCAAAACCAAAATTCTGAGCCTGCAAACATTTGTCAGCAAAAACCTGAAATTATTAATCTGATTTAAATTTTTTTACAACTCTTGGGCAAACTTTCAAGCCATCCACTATTCTTGCTGGCTGCAACACAGTAACTTCTGACCACTCCAAACCTAAAGCCAAGCTGAATTAGGAGTCTTTCTATTAGCTTCAGAAGGCTTTGGATAAGATCTTAAATATAAATACTGATGCTGCATTCTGCTTTGATCTTTAAGATATTTAATTAGTGACTGTGTTGGTTTTCAAAATATAATCTGTACATTTCCTAAGCTCTAAAAATATAATAAATTAAAACTAAATTTTAATTGCCAAAAGAAATTTAACAAAGTACATTTACTTAGTAACTGTGCTGTATTTTATCAACAGGACATAGAGGAGCTTTTATCTGGTAGCTTTTGTCAATCAAAAGGCTTTCTACCAACAGCTTTGAAGAAATATTTGATTTAACATTCAGCCACAGTCCAATCTACCATGATTTTTTTATAGCAACTCCTTCATATGTCATACATCCTTGTTAAGACATACAATATGTTGTGCTTCTTCATAAGCAGATCTACTAAGTCACAGGATAAACATTCAGTGTGACCTTGAGGGAATATTCTTTTATTTATGAAAGGAAAAAAAATCTACTACCTGACTTGGAATCTTTAAATACAGATACAACATGACGCAGAAAATTAGTAAGCTGTTCAGCACTCTTGGTGTTCTGATTTTTGGGTGTGATATCTTCATGGCACCAAAGTGGACCAAATGCCCTTAAAGAAATACGTAAAAAAGTGCAAAATTTCTTTGAGTTATCTGAAATAGATGTAATCAGTTAAAATATACAAATTGTAAAGGCAATTAGATATTTTCTGGGCCACAGCCTGGAAAACGTGCACCTGAACAGAATTTTATGAGCAAAATACAAGTAAATAAATATTCCGATGCTGTATTTTACAAAACCTCTCTTTTAAAATATAAGTTATACCATTTAGAGAGCAGCATAAACAAATCCCTGTTTTTTAATTTAACATTGTGCCTAGGATCTGCTGGCTGTAGTTAGTAGTTAATACTAGTTTCACCATGGCCTTTCACTATGCCCTGTACACTTCGTATCTAATTTTATAATAATAAAACTGTCTTCTTCTGTTAGTTCATTGTTGAACATAATACTATTAGCCAATTAAACATTTTATTTGTGTCAGGTAAAATTTTTTTCTGTTGTTCCTGACACTGTAGTGCTTTTAAGTACCTACCTACTTCTATAAGTATCAATAAAAGAGGAATGGGAGTCTGTAATTACTCTAAAAGCTTGGTCATTTTCATCTGAGTCTTTTAAGTTGCTACAGATAATTGTAGAGAAGACATGAAAGTATGCATTTTGAGTACTAACGTGTCCTCTGCTTATCTCCATTACCTGGTTGTCAGAAACTCAATTAATTTGTTTGCTTTCTCATCTGTTTCAGCAGCAGTGTCCATGTCCTCAACCTCTTGTGTAATCTGTGGGAGATTTCCACTGCTGCCTCCCAGACTGATACTGGAGGAGGTGGAGCTGGAGCTCAAGCCGGAGTCCGGCACCGGAGATGACTGGTATTCCCGCAGAAAGTCAAATCCACCTGCCAGCAGAAAGGGAGGAGATAAAGATGGAATGCACTGTTGGGCCAGCATTACAGATGAAAGTGTCCGCCAAGCAGCTCTTTTCAGAGTCAGCAGCAGAAACCTTCTACTGGGAAACACGGGGAAAACCTGCAGAACACAACAACCCTCAAATGCCAATGGGAGTGAAAATGGGACCCTGGGCAGAATCCAATATAAAATGAAAAATACCAAAGCCAAGATTTTTTTTGTACTGCATAAGGGCTACAGTACTTGAAAAATAAATGTTACATGGCAATTTACAATCAGAACTATGTCTTTCTGTAAAGTGAATTTTGAAGTTGGCTAAGTGCATGCAAAGTTCAGCTCACTTCTCTGGGCTAGTCTGATGAGGAAAAAAACCTCTGCAGGATAGAATTTTTAGGACAATGATGTTGTCCTAATTTTACAAATGTAATGGAAATGGAGACACAAATGTTTAAGGTTTCTGTTCAACACCTTTAGTAACTGTAAACACTGGACTACTCAAATATTTTAAGCATTAAGGTTAAGCATCTGAGTAAGAGTTCTGCTAGATCAAAAGCTTGCCACACAACTTCAGAGCTGGAATTAGAAACTAAGACCTGTTTTCTTAAGGTTAGACTGCTAGTCATCTTAGGCTGTATCTACAACAGAAAAACTGGCCTTGCCAGAAGACTGGGAGCAGGAGTGGCCTCTCTACTGACAAAATCCACTGCAGGTCAGGAGACTTTTAATTTAGTTGCCTGACATTATGTGGAACAAACCTGAGCCGAAGTATTTTCAATTAGGATTCTTTGCTATAGCTATTCACCCACACTCTCACTCTTTATATTAGCTGATAAAAAAAAGAATCCAAATACAAAGTTTTGATAACTTCTTGGCCTTAGAGGTGCAGACACAGGGTATCAATTATGTTTTTCAGAGACAGGAATTAAAACAGTTTTTCGTTTTGGCAGAAAAGCAGTAATATAATTTTAATGTAAGAATTTTATTCTGTATTTAATAATTCATGGACATGCGTTGGAAAGGAGACCTACACAATTCAAGACAGAAAATTCATGTGTGAGGTAATTTTGCACAGACTTTATTCAGAATGAAACCTAAAAAGGCCAAATTAATTCATTGATCTGAAATACATATCCCTTCTTCTCATTACTTTAAAATATTTTTTGTCTCTCATAAAAAAAGAAAAAATCAGTTATCAAGTAATATTCTTTATAAAGCCAAACTATTTATTACTTTTGGTTATATTCCTAAGGAATCACAGAAATGCCACTAATTTGATTATCTCTCCTTTTCATTTCTCACTGTATCGTGAAGTTCCTCACCCTCTCCCAGACAACTAATCCTACCTCCGTAACTCTACACAGGTTCTGTGATTCCTTCAAATCTCAACAGCATGCTTGCTTTTAGTAATATTACATGATAATAGTAAATATAGCTAGCTGCTTTCTACAAACTTTTCCTAACCAACCCCTTAAAAACATGTTAATTCCCAAAAGTTAACAGAACACCTGTCTCAGCAGAGATATGAAGTAAGCCTCCTAATGCAGAAACAGATTTCAGGACAGAAATGAAGTGTATCTGTGGAATAAAGGAGGGTGTATATCATGTGAAATGTAACTTAATAATGGAAAATCTGAGCTGTATATTTTGCTGCTCTTCCTGTGTTGGAATTATATATTAATTTCTTTTGAAGGTTGAGGAGTGATTGCCCTCATTTAAAGCAGTCCTGTCTCCCTGAGGGGGAAGTTAGGAAGTTATTAGCTGTATTAATGTTTAAAATTCTACATTATATATTTTGCCTTACATCAGATAGCTTTCTCACTATCATGAAAAGTTATCTAATAATAATTTGAGTGCATGTCCAGGGTAGTTCACATGGAATTAATATTAATGGAAACTGTTCATATTTGCCACTTTACCACTTTAATTTATCAAAACCGTTATATTTTAAGAAAGTAACCATGACATCCTACTTTCAAAAACCTCACAGTATAATGCAATGTTCTTTTCTTCTTTTGCTTTATTACCTGTATAAAGATATTCAGGTAAGTATGCTGGTTGTACTGTCAGAGTCTTGGTCTCATTCATCTCTCTGGTTTGAAGAAGCACTGATGCAATGGCTTGATAGTTGCCATTGCAAGATAATGCAATCAAAAGGTGAAGCAGTAACTTTTTACTGTGTTCAAAGACCTCAGGGCGGTAATGGTCAAGACCTAAAAGAGAAGGTTACAGCAATCACTGAGTATGAAGTAATAATAAACAAGTTCGCATTCCAGAAATTGCAAAAATTCCAAGGCAGCTCATGGCAACAGTGCAAGCAAACAAAAGATGCAGTATTTCCGGAGACAGTTACTAGTGGGTTTACTTCAGACCTATGTGTATATTTAGTTTCCAGACTGAGGTCCCATACAGGAGGTGCAAAACAATGTGTGGTAATACAACTTTATGCATTCTGTCTCACTGCAGTGTTAATTTGACAGGGCTGGCAAACCTCTAAAAATGAGAAATTCTTGGTTGTGGTTGTAATTACATTGCTTAACTCAGTATCTGGCTTTCTTGCACAGACATCAGTTTTACAACGAGTGCAAACTGTAAGAGGTAGATACAGATTTACTAAGAAAGGAACTGACGGACAAAATCCCTTGAAAAAGAACTTCAGCTACCAGTGAGTAGCATGAGAAATTAGCCACTAGCTCAGGGTGCAGAACTGAAACTGAAGGTCTAGCACTGAAAGACTCTGATCTGGTTAGCACTACTGCTGTTTGTAAGATTTTAACACAACCTGAATCAATCACAAATTACAAATACAAAGGACGTAGATGTTTTTAAAATAAACTGCACTCTGTGGTAGTAATCTCTTTTTTATTCTCTTTCAGTACCTTCCAGGATATTTACAAATACTTTCTTCTGTTTAGGGGCAGTTTCAGTGCTGAAAAATTGAATTGTTTTCCTCTTCAGCTCCTCTCTTCTCAGGATATATTCCTCTTTAAAAAGCAGCTCCTTCATTACTCTAAGTGGCAGCAGCCAACAGGTCTTTCAGTCAGGTGTTTTCTAATGTACTCCAGTCATGCTGGTCCTTTTTCTGGCCTGCAAAAATGAAGCTGCTCATACTGCCATAGTCTGAACAATGTGTCTTTGGCTCCTATGGGCAGGTCTTTGGAGGTCCTGTGATCCTTGGTCTTCTGCTCCTATTCTCCTTTCTCCATTTCCTTCCACCTGCCAGGAGATAATGAACCCATCCTACCCTGTTCTAACATATACTGAAAAGGATATAAAAAGTTCTTCTAGTTGAAAATAAGTTCTTTTTTGGCAGCACTTGTGACTGAAATCCTGTTAAACCCTAAGGCTGTATGAAAGCATTGACACAGATATGCTAACTATGAAGTGAGAAGGACAGTTCAGTCTTTGTGCTTGTCCAGTGCTGGGCTGTTCTTTAACTTGGAAGAGTTCCCAAGAGGGTAAACTTCTGTGATGTGGACACATTTCCATGGGAAAGGAGCCTAGCTGCTCAACTCATTTCACACTGGTTGCAAAAGAGTTTTTAAACAGCAGTGACTTTCATGCACTACTGAGATAGGCAGGTTCACACCAGCAGTCTGCCTCCCTACTTCACTACCAATACTACAAACCATCCAATAGCCTATTAAATACATATATTGCAAAATTCTTTCTTTTTAGTATTTTCTCACTCCTTCCAATAAATGGAAGGATACAGGCTCTCCAGCTAGCCACCATACCAGTTTCCAGTTCCTTTCTGGTCAGATGCAGCTGCCTGCTCACATTCCAACAGGACAGAAATACTTCATTTTCAATCACATTCATACTTCTGGCTAACATGTGTAGCATAACTTCCTCACACCATCACAATAGAGCTCTACTACAAAATATAGAAAAATTTTCCACAGAAGGTATAACAACTCTAGAGAAATTGAACTTGAAGCCTGGAAGCTATGATCTCATTTTAGTTACCACTAAACCAGTTACATTTAGTTACCAGTTACATTTAGCTTTAATTACACATTTGAGAATTGAGAGTTCTTAGCCAAGGGACTGTCTCAAATGGTATTCATAAATTTCTATTTATTTCTTATGAAATACTGTAATGTTGAAATATTATTGCATGAACAAATCAGTAAAGATATTTTTATAATGGATTGCTAATATCATAACTCTGTTTCTGCATATGTTTATTTGCATGGCTCCCTGATGGCTCCTTAAAGTTGTCTTAACTGAATTGGCCACCCTGATGCATATTGCATCCTGTCTTAAGTTATTAATTTATTCTTGTGAGAATTTCTAACTGTAAGCACCAGTTTTCTCACACTTGCTACAAATCATACTGAAGACGTTGTTTGATCAGTTGATGTTTATTGATTTGATTCACTTGGTTATCCAGTTCTCTTTCAGCTCCCTCTTACACTTAGAAAGCTCACAGCAATATAAAAAGTAAAAAATTGTTATGGGAAGCCACAAAATAGATTTAACTTTTAAGTGAAGAATATATGTGAAATGTCGTATTGAAACTGACCCTGGAAGCCCCATCTGACACGGTCCTGGTTGTTATTCTTGTGTTTCATTAGAAGCTTGTTGAAATCAATGTACTAATATACAAAACTTGAGTATTTGATGGGTGTGCATTTTCCAAAAAACCCTATTTCATAAAAAATTTCAAAGAGAACAGTTGGTAACAGAGTAGCACAAAAGGAGAATGAGGTATCTTCTTCAACTATATACTGAAGTATATCACATATATTCTACCACTGTGCTGTAGCCTCCCAATTTAATCTTTTTTGCCCGCTGAACAACAGACTCTTCCCAGATTGCCAGTGAATAGACCTAGTGGTAACTATGGTGACTGAATGAGAAGTGGACTGCGATCTCCAGTTAGAATAATTTTTTTGCAAGTGTCTGGTTGTGTTTATTTGTGAAAACTAGTATTTATCAACCATGAAAGTTAGGGAATGGCTTTATAATGCTAAATACTCTTGCATGCTAAAATATTAGGCCACTCACTTTTCATAATGTTAAGTGGCAGGATAAGGAAAGTATCACCCTCCAGTTGAACTGTGTTATGGTCAAGAACAGACAGCAGTGGGGAAAAAGCAGTGCCTCTGTGCCCAGGTATATAAGGGAAGATCCTGACAATAAAGTATTCCATTAGCAGTGAAATTAATGAAGCTTTCTTTCCAGGGTTCTGTGTCCTACCTTCACTATCTCTGCAGTACAGTAATCTCACTTCTCTTACATAATATTTTTGCAAAGGCAAGAGACAGCACTGGTGTGTGTAGTCCAGGTCTAAGGCATGTGTTGACTGCCCAGCTGCCCATCACAAAACAGACTGTACAAAGGCTGAGTTTCACCTGCCTTTCTTGTGGTGGTGGGGGCTACGGGGTTTTTAGAGATATTTTAGGAAGTTAATCATCTTCAAATTTCTACCCACCTCTCAAATTTGGGTGCAACTGGCCAAAACATTCCAAAGCTTTGAAGTTTTGAGACTAATTCACAGACTGTAATTGCCTCAGGGTTTTTTTTTTTAGGACATCATAATTAAAAATATGTAAGAAACACAACTCAAAACTAAACTAAAAGGACAGGAGTACATTTATACTTTATTTCTTGCTCTGTTGGTCTTACCTAAAAAGAGAGCATGTAGCAATAAAGGGAGGTGAAGAGCCCAATCTTCTCTCACACTGTGATCCACTACCATCTCAGTCATGAAGATGACAGCAATATTGCACCTGGAAATTAAATCATAGTATCAGTTTGAAACCTCTCAGAGATGGGAAAACAGTAACATGATGACTATTTCTGAAGAAATAAACAATCTTTAAATTTTCAAGTTTGTAGCATTTCTTCTCAATATGATTAATGCTGAAGCACCTTAGTTACAGTATTAAGCAGGTAAGTACCCATTACTGAAAAGAACACTATTACTGTCAATACAAATTATGTAAAAGAGGAATTTCAGAATATGCATAGCCTAGTTAGAATAAAAGATCAAGGGAGAAAAAGTGCTATGAATAACAGCCACAGAGGCTGGGGAAAGAGAAATTTTCCTTTTCTGTTTTAGTTGTTTCTTCAGTCTGATTCTTATCAGAAAGTGATGTCCTACATTGTAAATAGGCATTCTGGTAGAAATCTGGTAGAATTGCAAGCCTTCATTGCATGTTGATTTTAGCAGTGGAAATCAGCAGAACTTAAAGGTATGCTTTTCAGATGTTCTGAGTGGTGGGACAGTTGGATTGGTGTTGGCTGACCAGTAAGAGGAAGCATCTCACTGTCTGAAATGTCAGAATGAGAAACTGCTCACCTATGAAGGGGTCCCCGGGGTGTGATGGTTTCTGGGAGGTAGTCCACAAGTGGTGCCCAACATCCTCCATTGTAAGGCATGGGCAGGGGATGTGGTTGTTTGGTTTCAACAATATTCAATAACCAGCTTGTATATGGAGAAACAGGATCATCTGCGTGGAAAAGCATTAAAACAGAGTGCATAAAAACCAAGTCTGGTTATACATTTTTGAGAAATAATGAAATAGAGTTTATGTTAATGTATCAGGTCAGCTGTTTGGAATAATGTGATAAGATGACATGAGGTTTGCAAATTCCTGTGTTCAATAACAAGTGATGCATTTTTAATCCCTCTTTCACGCTACTGGAAATTAAACAGATTCCATGCAGACAGCTCTGAATGGTAGGAGCTGCAGCTGAATCCCTGCTGTCACTTAGTAGCTTTGGAGCCAGATCACAAAGCACCAAGCAACAGACTTTCTCTTCAAAAATGAGAGAAAAGTTCAGCCAATGAAGTTGCTGTCAGAAGCCATCTGCTGCAAGGAGCTGCGTACCAGTGACACATTATTGCAACTCCTCCCCAGTGCCCTGCTGAGCAATGCTACAAAGACAGAAGTTAAATGTCCTGAATTAGGAAGGAGGCATAAGGCATGCAAAAAACATCTTCAGGGTAATTTTCTTTCAACAAGGATGAATTATCTCTTGAATTTCTCAAAGATGTATTTAACTTTCCTTCAGTATGACAGCTGCTGTATGTTAATAAGCAATAAGTTTTTTTCTTCCACCTGTTTATCTGCAATGATGTGGGTCAAGGAAGTTATTTCCACCACTTTCTGTCTTCTCTCAGCTGCACAACTTTGTCCATCTCTCCTGTATTTTGTTCCCTCTCATTCTTCTCGATTTTCCCATTGGTCAGTTTTTATTTCCCACGTCTGGCAGTCCGTGATATACTGCCATGGAAAGTATCCTTTCCAGGTCTGTTCTTGACATATATCCAAACGTTGCCCTTTGTGAATTTTTAATGAGAGCATGATTTTTTGCTCTGTTTTTTTTGTTACACTTTTGCATTTTAGGTAGGTTTGAAACTCTCAGCACTTTCCTTTTTTTAACAGCATGTATCTGATGCTTGTCAGCTTTGCCACAGGAAACAAAACTGTTTTGATGCCTACAAAAGTATCAGAGCTAGCTTTTTCTAATGCACATCACTTTTTGGTTTTGACAAAATGCCTTCACATTTCCAGATCTTCAGGAGCCCTTCAATGCAGTAGCTGTTCCTCCAATTATTACTAAAATGCCAACTTTATCATTCTCATTCTTCAGTGTTAGTCTTCCAAGGAACACTTTAGATCTTTATGATTTAGTTCTCTACTTATTTCTCTCATTCTCTGGAGGATAATTTATTAGTTGTAGATAAAGAAGAATAAAGTGACCTAATAATGGAGCAAAGTACAGCATTTTCACATATTCATCTTCTAAGGATTAACCAGGTAATGTTTGCCAGATGCTTTTCACATAAAAAGCACTGCACAGTCACTATTTATTACTACCAATTTAAGTGTTTCACATAAAACTGCTTCATGAAGTCCACACTAAGACCTAGCTCCTTACTCATGTTTTCACAGATTTATGTGCAGACTGAGAAAAAAAAGAAGCACTTTGCACCTTAACATACAATCTTTGCCTGAACAGGAGTTTCTGTGCTGCAGAGTTGTGTTCCCTATTTATATCATCAGCAATACATGTACGCTCAAGTAGACTGGAGAGAAGAAAGAAGCCATACCACCAACTCGTTCCCAGCCGAGGCTGCCTGACAGAGGGAGTAAGTTGCACTTTCTTAATGGAGGTTGCCTTATTTATCTTGTAGAACGACAAATGGTATAAGAATTACTCTTTCTTTTTAGAGTTCTACATAAATGTCAGTAGCTAAGTAAAACGTATTTTATTTTACATCTAGGTATTCATATATTTGTGGAAGGAACCCCTGTGAGAAGGAAACCTTGCATAAATATTCACAGTACTATAAAGCTTGCAGGTACACGCAGGAAAAAACATTTGGGCACTAGCTTGAGGAGACATTCCAAAAGAGCAAAGGAAATTTCACTATTTTTTAACCTTTTATTACTCTAAGCTCTTGTCAAAACCAGCTACTTGTAAAGAATGTTCTGAAAATATAAACATTGTTCTGTTTTGAAAGATTGTTCATGCAGATCAGATTAGCGCTGGTGCTCCAATTAACATCTGCTGAAGAATTTTTGGTAGCTGCAGCACTAGATAGCCATAAGAAAACCAAGACAAGTGTACTAAAAACCACTGAGTTTAATATGTTGCACACTTTTTTGTGTTTTTAAATACTACAGTATGTACATGCACAATATTTTGTAAATATTGTGCTTCGTAATTACAAAAAACTGTTGTTGATATAGATTAAATTATCCTATCATATTGTATTTGACAGTGTTTCCATATTTGCAGAAGAGTTTTGCCAAAAAATTACTTGGATTAAAGAATATATAAAATCTTTACTTTTTACGTCAAAATACTGTCCCAAAATAGTGTCCGTAGCACCAGGACAAGACATTAGGGCCTCTGTATTATTTGACCTGGCTTTATTAAGCCAGAGATGAAAGTCAATAAAAAGGTCTTACCTTTTTTACATTTGGTTAGGGCCTAACCAAAATCTGTAGATTGGCTTCCTTACAATTCACTCCAGAAATTAAGTCAAACCATCCAACTCCTAAAATTTACAGTGTAATTCAATAGTTGACAGAAATATCTTGGTTTTCTTTGGAATCTCTGCTGAGCATCGAGTGTCCATTTATAGTCTGTTTCGCAGCAATACATAAAGAACAACAAGTGTGCTCATGAGCCCTATCTCACTCTCCTCTCTAACACAGGTTTGCACAGTGCAGCCAGAAACTGGTTGCAGACAGCAGAGAAAACCTAAAGAGGAGATAAGACCTCATTTTTGGAAACTCCTGAATCTCTTCTTCATGGTCATATAACAGCACTTGATTTGGAGGGAAATCCTGGCAAAGGGCACAATTCAAAGTACTTGCTGTAATGCTCTTGGACGTCTTTCATCTTGCCATGTACGAAAGGTTCAGGGTGTTAATGTCTGGAGGATTCTCTACTGCTGCCTTCTGTGAAGTTCTCTGGCCTTTATATAGGTTTGACTGAGCCCAGGTTAAACAAAGGAAATTAATTAAATGAGGTATGAAGGTAAAATAAGGACATTCCCTGTATGGTGCTGCTACATTACTGTTTACACAGAACTTAAACAGAGAGCCTCCACCAGTCATAAGAATGTTTCTCTCCCACCAAAACACCAGAAATTTCATCAAATTGAATAACAGAACTTACTTTTGTCATCATCATAAGATCCTCCGGAGCTATTACTGTATCTTGATTCTAGTCGGGTATGTGCTCTGATTACATTGCTGAACCTTCAAATACAAGAAAAATCTTCATTAAAAACAGACTGGCATTAAACATCTGGACTATATGGTTACTCTACAAAAAAAGCATTTCCTTAAGCATGCACTTTTATACGGGAGTAGACAGCAATGTGAATGTAATAATGTTTCTTTCCACAAAAGAAGATTTTTGCAGCCAGTTTCTGAGAAGTTCTAACAGTGTGCTCCTGCATCACAAGCTTTTAAAATTTAGCAGAGGAAAAATTCTCATGCTGCAAAAGTGTGACTTTCTTGAAGCAAGAAACTGTGCTAAGGCTGAACTGAGATATAAACTGGTCACAGCTAGTATGTTGTCACAGCCCATGTTCATGAGTAAAATTCTGGCAACCTGCTAAAGCAATAACTGACTGAATAGTCCAAAGTCAACCGCACAGGTATCAAGCAGCAAAATCAGCAGCAGATCACCCTTCAATAGGAAAATCCAGCAACTGCCAGAGCAGATCTAGCAGAGTTAAGGGATATGAGAGCCAGAACAAACTGTTCACAGCTGTCCTCAAATTTGCCACAGATCCACGATTAGCTAACTTTTACTGCTGATCTCCTTTGGCTTCCTCCACCTCCTTGTGCTGTCAGTGTAATCAGGCCTGAAGTGGAGTGAGAAGAGCCATACTGGAGGCTCACACACTAGTGATGATGTAAAAACATAATTGTTTCTGCAAAGCTAAGAAATCAATTACAAATAACCATGTTAAAACATCTATATCAAACAAAACAAGATTGAAGGTTCTCTACGCAATAGTCAATTCAATTTCTTACTAATGTGCATACATATTATTGCAGGGTATTTCATAGAATCATAGAATCATTGAGGTTAGAAAAGATCTCTAAGATCATCTAGTCCAACCGTCAACCCAACACCTCCATGCCTACTAAACCATGTCCTGAAGTGCCACATCTACACGTTTTTTGAACTCCTCCAGGGATGGTGACTCAACCACTTCCCTGGGCAGCCTGTTGCAATGCTTGATAACCCTTTCAGTGAAGTAAAATTTCCTAATATCCAATCTAAACCTCTCCTGATGCAACTTGAGGCCATCTCCTCTCGTCCTATTGCTACTTACCTGGGAGAAGAGACCGACACCCACCTCTCTACAACCTCCTTTCAGGTAGTTGTAAAGCGCGATAAGGTCTCCCATCAGCCTCCTTTTCTCCAGGCTAAACAACCCCAGTTCCCTCAGCCGCTCCTCACAAGACTTGTGCTCCAGACCCTTCACCAGCTTCGTTGCCCTTCTCTGGACACGCTCCAGCACCTCAATATCCTTCTTGTACTGAGGGGTTCAAAACTGAGCACAGGATTTGAGGTGTGCCCTCACCAGTGCCGAGTACAGGGGCATGATCACTCCCCTAGTCCTGCTGGCCACACTATTTCTGATATAAGCCAGGATGCCGTTGTCTTTCTTGGCCACCTGGGCACACTGCTGGCTCATACTCAGCCAGCTGTCGACCAACAGCCCCAGGTCCTTTTCCACCAGGCAGCTTTCCAGCCACTCTTCCCCAAGCCTGTAGCGTTGCATGGGGCTGTTGTGACCCAAGTGCAGGACCCAGCACTTGGCCTTGTTAAACCTCATACAATTGGCCCCAGCCCATTGATCCAGCCTGTCCAGGTCCTTCTGTAGAGCCTTCCTACCCTCAAGGAGATCAACACGCCCGCACAACTTGGTGTCATCTGCAAACTTACTGAAGGTGCACTCAATCCCCTCATCCAGATCACTGATAAAGATATTAAACAGGACTGGCCCCAACACAGAGCTCTGGGGAACACTGCTTGTGACCAGCCACCAACTGGATTTAACTCTGTTCACCACAACTCTCTGGGCTTGGCCATCCAGCTAGTTTTTTACCAAGCAAAGAGTACACCCGCCTAAGCCATGAGCCGCCAGCTTCTCCAGAAGAATGCTGTGGGAGACAGTGTCAAAGGCTTTACTAAAGTCCAGGTAGATAACATCTAGAGCCTTTCCCTCATCCACTAGGCAGGTCACCGGGTTGTAGAAGGAGATCAGGTTGGTCAAGCAGGACCTGCCTTTCATGAACCCATGCTGGCTGGGCCTGATCCCCTGGTTGGCCTGCACATGCCTGTTGAGTGCACTCAAGATGAACTGCTCCATAATTTTCCCCGGTACCGAGGTCAGGCTGACAGGCCTGTAGCTCCCCGGATCCTCCTTCTGGCCCTTCTTGTAGATGGGTCTCACATTGGCAAGCCTCCAGTTGTCTGGGACCTCCCGTTTTAACCAGGACTACTGATAAATGACGGAGAGTGGCTTGGCAAGCTCCTCTGACAGCTCCCTCAGTACCCTCGGGTGGATCCCATCCAGCCCCATAGACTTGTGAGTGTCCAGGTGGCGTAGCAGGTTGTTAACTGCTTCCTCCTGGGTTATGGGGGGTTTATTCTGCTTCTCATCCCTGTCTTGCAGCTCAGGGGGCTGACTACCCTGGGAATAACTGATGGGATCAGTTACCCTGGGATCTGATGGCCCTTAAGCTTTGCATTCATTCCTTCATCATTTGTCAGTATGTTCCATAAGTAGCATAAGACTAAATTGAATATATGATTTCTAAGCAAAATATTTTACATAGCTTTCCTCTTTAAGACATTTTATCCAGACAAAGGAGGTGTCCTTGCAATCATGGATACAAATCTGCATACTAAATTTTACTCACTGTCCATGAAATCAAAAGGTGTGATCAAACCTGATTCTTCATAAAGATTTTAGTAGTCATTATTTGGTACACACTCTTGATTTTCTTTCTCCTTTGCGGATAATTCCTACAAAACCATGATCTATTTAGCACAATTCATTCAACGTAGGTTTAACAGATGTTCCTCTGCAATATATTACTAAACAGCAGTCAGGAACAAGAATCATGTGAATAGCTTTTTTTAAAAACCTTTTACATACGGTCATTTTAAAATGATCTTACTGGGATAACGCCACTTAGGATCAGTCTGAGCATCAGAGTTCCTCACAAAACAGTGCAGAACTTTGCCCAACATCTCACCCTTAGCCTAGGAAAACACATACATTTTGGAGAAAAAAAAACAACCCACAAACCTTTCATCAGTCTCTTTCGCCATTCTGTTCTCTTCTGCATCAGGAAAACTATCTTGGCCAGCTACAACAGTGTTACTGCTAGAGGTGGTTCCTGTATATGAGATGTCAGTAAGAACACCTGTTACATGCAGCAGACAGTATTTGCAAAGCAATAAAAGCCCATAATTTAAATTTTTTTAGCAGACACAGTCAAAGTGATCATCCTGCAAGTGTTTGCGCATATGAATGAACACTGTTACCTCTACAAACCAGGACCTGCTTGCATGGCTGAATGGTGTAAAGTCTACATGCTTTGAGGGGTAGATTAACATAATGATGTTAATCTTCCACTCCTTAAACTAAGATCATTCTCAGGTGACATAACCTACTGTTTTTCAAGAATTTGGCGAAACACTGACAAGGTTAAATTTGAGGGTAGTGTCTCTTAAGTATCTTTGACTACTGCAGCTTGGAAATAGCACTAGGCTTTTGAAAACAGAATTGCCACACAGGTGAGGCTCTCCATTTTCAGGAAAATGCTGCTTTGGTGTATCTGCTGCGATCACAACATTGATGATGACTTCTTGTTCTGAGAAACTAGTGGTAGAAGAACCACCTCATATGAGTTCTGAACAGCACCAAATATTGGTAATATCCTATTAAAATAGTTGAGAGAATTAAGCATATGTTTACAAAGCATATACAACACTAGGAATCAAAAAGAATTGTAATTTAGATGTGCAACAAGGCCCTGAAACTTGCACTTTATAGATACACAGATCTGAATGGGTGCAAAAGTAAGAGATTGTTTTTTCAAAGACATGAACACTCAAAAGAGCAGGAGAGCATAACTGAAAAGTATATTTAGGTCATACCAGAAGCAGCAGCTGAGGCTTTGTTACTGGCAGCAAAACGGTAAAATGGAGGATTATCGCAATGCTGGACTATTGGGTTCACTGGGTCAGTTTGCTGCAGCTCAAAAAGAAGCTCTTCCATTGTCTGAATAGTGTTATTGCGACATAGATATATTGCAACCTTTTTTATCTAAAGAAGAAAGTAACAGTTATTAAACTCTGTCCAAAGTTAATTTCCAAAGAAATCAATACATGTTACACTGCAGTACTGAAAAGATCCAGAATGTAAATGTTACTCCTGGACTGACACCACAACCACACAACTGCATCCATCTTGTTCACACAGAAATAAAACTGCTCACTTTGATATCAAGAGCATTTCCCTAGCAGACTGAATCTGTGATCTAATTACCCCAAAGTTTTTGCTTACCATCCACGAATGAGCTGTTTATGTATATAACTGTATAACATACACATATACAAAACCTACCTAATTTTGTACCTGTCATTTAAGGATACCAGCATTAACTCTGAATCACACTCAGGGATTTAGAATTTGAGTATGTGATTTCCATTGAAGATGAATCTTACTCTCTTGAATGGAGTGAACTTCTCATCTAGAAAGCTAGATCCACCCAAAACTTGAAGCCTATGTTTCCAGATACAGTTGATGTGAAAGAGGTAGCTGTAGCCACAAAGAATAAGCCAGGCTCTGAGTAGCTACTTATATCTGTAATCAAAGTAATAGCACATGGAAGAAAGGCAGAGCAATTATGTATACAGACTTCATGCATCCTGATTGGAAAAATCTGAGAGTATAATTTATAGAAATTCTGGGAATTTCTATAAATCTTTTAACAAGACCTCAAACCTTATTGTATGTACCGCAGCAATGAGGACTGTTGAGATACCGAGACCAAATGAGACTGAATTATTGAGGAAAAAAACCCTGATGGCTATTAAAAGCAGAGACTCTGGCTCAAAAACATTTGATTCATAAACTGCTGGAGCTGGGAGACCATATGGGGAAGCATCCCTCTGTGCTTGCCTTCTTGTTTTTAAAGATGTCCCTAAACAGTGCTTATAGTGGAGCTAATACACTGGACTGAACTGCCTGTTTGCCTCACCAAGTATTGCTGTTCTTATACTCTTAAATACTTCCATTAAAATAACTTCCTGACGGCTTCTCTTTCCCTCTTTTTTTCTCTCCTTTTCTTTTGCTTAAAGTAGAGAAAATGCACATATTCAAAGTCTCTTTTACTCTACTGTGCTAAAAATTTCCCAGGGACTTTCCAGATACAAATCCACCTCCTTTCTGAGGCTTATTTCTAGTAGGGCTCACAGTGCCACTTCCAGCTTCTTTCACCCCAGAAAGGGTCACATTTCCTACACTAACTCTTTGCTGAAGCAGTTTCTGAACTGTAAACATTCTAAGAAATCTTTCAGTACATATGTGAAAGAAAGGACAGTCGGCAATTTGCACTGGGGCACTGGGAAAAATGCTTAAAGGAAACAGAAGAGAGACAAAGCAATGAATTTAGCTGATTGTAGAAAAAAAAAAGTAAGTCAGGCGTGCTTTTGCCTTGGACCCTCACAGGCAGAACAGATGGCTGAAGGCATGAAGCAGCTGGTGACTGCCTTGGGGCACAGAGGGCTCCAAAAGGAGATGGGTAAACTGGCAATCTTGCAACAGCGTGGTCTTTTGAGCCCAGGTGAGCTGGAACAGTGCTGATAAACTGTTCGAATTATCTTTATTTGCTAATGTGTATGTGTTATCTACATGATAATAGAAGATACATGTTTATGGTATCAGCAGTCTTGTGTAGTTAGCAGTTAGGTGTGATTTCTTATCTGTAAATTCCAGGGCGTTATCAAAAAACTGAGCAAATGCATGTGATAAGACCGGCATATTTTCCTACTCCAGACAGAGCTATCGGTTTAAGGGGTGACTCATAAGCACAGTCAGGCTTCCTACAGAAGTTGAAAACCTCTTCAGATTGTGCAAAATCCAAGAATCAGACTTTTAACTCAACATTACAAAACACAGACTAACAGGGTGGCAGAAAACACAGGAACCTTGTCAGCTGCTGCCACCAATGAAGACCTGGTTGTCTTGTTAACAACCACTGGCAGACTGGGAGGGAGAGCAGAGAAGTCCCACAGGCAAAATACGAGATGCTGAGCAGATGAAGCTGGAGATGCCAAAACAGACTGCTCTCTTTGTGGAGTAAGAGACTGTACTGTCCTGGAGGAGGACAGGACTGTGAGAGCCAAGGCTTCGAGGCAGGGGGGTTTGGAAAGAATTTGAAGAAAGAAGGGGAAGTGCTATGGGTAGGAAGGGGGTTTGACGTAGGCTGCTCAGAGCTGTGGGATGGCAACAGTTTTGGAAAAAGTACGTGTTGAAAGCTCTGGGTTGGCAAGTATCTGGATGGGGGGGATGAGGTATGTGATGGGCTCCTGGGCAAGAGGCGACAGGGTTATCAGGCATTTCCAATCAGGTTACAGTTTTAGGAGTGAGACATATACTTAGCACAGGACTACTCCTTCCTCTTAGAAAACTGTCCCTATTCCTTTTGTAAGCTGTCAGAAATACAACAGCCCTCATTTTGTCTCTTATCTCTTGTGATTTCCACTTGTTCTCTGCCAACATAGCTCCTCCTGATGGAGGCCACCTTTGGGCCTGATCCCAAGTCTGTCATAGGTTGTAGGATTAGTCAGGTTGGAAAGAACCTGAGAGATCTCTCATGTAACCTCCTGCTCAAAGCATGGCCAGCACTGAATGGAGAGACTCTGTCACTCTGTCACAATTGATGGAAAGATCTTCATTGCCCTCAACATATTTGGGATCAACCCCTTTGTCTTCTTATCATATAAACCTTGAGCTTGTTCTTATAGCAACTCCACTTTCAAATCTTTCCTCTTTTGATTATCTAGGCAACACTGACTTTGCATATATATGCACTGATTTGAGAATATAGAACAGTAAACCCTACAAATAAAAGGAAACCAACAGGATGTCTATGGTACAATAACATCTTGACAATTTTTACCATCTTCTGTATTGTCTTTATTCTATTATGCATAGCAGTCATCATAAACACTTTAAGCAAACTATTATTTCAGCAACTGTAAATGAAGTGTGTTTATGAGGCTTTTTAGATAAGTTCAGTCACTTTAATAGTAATTTCAAATTTATTTCAGGGAAATCAATAGAAAGAGACTAACTAATAAAACAGCATATTGTAGTTGTGCTGGAAAATTTACTAAATTTAGATTCTGTTTCACCCAGCAACTGAGCAATAAGAAACATGGGAATGGGACTATTTTGCTTTTCTCAGACAGCCCTGATTTTATTTTAACTTGAATAATAACAATATCCTGCACAGTTTGACTTGCACATTGCAGGAACAGTTATATAATTCATGACAGCCACGCAAAGGCAAAAGTTGGTATTGTAAGGAGCTTATAAACGCTAGCTATCTTGTGTCTCTTGAGATGTCCCACAGAAAGCCTTAGTCTGCTAGAAGAGAAGAGAATGTAGCACTTTCTTAAAACTACACACTTTTCTGAAGGAACACCTAAATCTTTACAACAAACAAACAAATAAGATCATAGCATGTTATGTCCCATTCATGATAACATCTATTGTTTAAAGGACTTTAAAATTTTAACTAATAGCTTTGTAAACTAATTGATTACTGAGAAAAATGATAAGCATTTAGTATTTCTACTTCTCTTCATTTTTCATGCAAGTTATTTAGCCTCTGAACAGCATTTCTGTCTCTTAAATAAAATTTTAAATACACATAAATTGCATATTTTTATGCAATTCTGACATGAACAAGTATTTCTAATATTTTTTCTCATTCATTCTGGTAATTTAGGGCCAGTCCCTGTTACTGGTCCCTTGCATAGACATGCAAAGTTGCTGTCTGCTTGAGAGGAGCCCACCTCTTGCCTGAAATGAGGTGTACTCCACTGGTGGAGACTGAGATTCCCACTACTCAATTCCCTTCTTGAATTTCAGTTTCTTGGGTCATTTATTCCCATGATTTAATTTTGTACAGTGTGCTAGGGAATATGTTGGTACTTCTAATTTTTGAAACATGAATTCATTTTCTGCAGGAGATAGCTGTTTTCTTCGTTAAAACCTGTGCAACCAATAGTAAATAAAATAAAGTGCAAACACTTACATAAGGTAAAAGGATGGTATCACTGCTAACACCACACAAACTAATGAGAAACTGCAGTGTTATCCTAAGGTTGTTACTCCATTTTTCATTGTTGGCCAAAGCATTCCAGACATTTTCCATCTCTGGTCCGGGAATTTCATCTCCATACTGCAAAAGATCATAGGCATACATTTGAAATAGGCAGACCTCCAAACTAAGGCATGTTCTCATGCATTTTCTTTGCATTTTCTCATGCAAAACCAACAGTAAAATGCTGTAAAAAGTGACAAAATAGTATTTTCAAAAGCTACCTGACAGACTTCAGAGCATAAATTCTATTTAAAAGTATTTAGGTTCAGATTCACAGAAGGACTTAAATCACCAAAAAAAAAAAAAGTCTTTCAGGAGCATAAATTCAAAAGGGGATCCTAAAAATCAAGCAGTTTATTGGGTTTCATCTTTACAGTTGTTCAAGCAACTGAAGTTCTGTTTCTGCATATCTGTACCTAAGTGCTTCAGCCTTCACAGCAGTGAACAATTCAGCACCTCTCTCCTGAGTAAATCCTAGCAGAATTAAGCATTAGACAGCCCTTTGCTTTCACATTGGAAATGAGCAGCTTTTGCTCTCTTTTGCAAGACACAGCTATAGGAATGACTCCCTTTTGTCCAGTCATTTAAATGGTTAGTGCATGCATCCAGGATGTGGGAGTCTAGAATTGAAGCTGTTCTGTTTCCTATGTAAAATCTCTGGCTCCCACTTTGAGAAGACTGTTTTAACCACTGCACAGACTGACATTCTGCTAGGAGAGGACTGGCAATCTCCAGGTCATGCTATTCTACTGAAAATTATTTAATACATATTAGCTACATTACACTGTCACTGGTATCTACATCTACTGTCATCTGCACTGGCACTTGCAGGTGCCAGTCCCACATACAGCCTCAAAGCCAGGTCAATCAATATGGTTTGAAGAAAGCATACTTGTTCACTCTGGAACAACAACTTTGTGTGGTTTTGGAAGCAGCTTGCTCCAAGGACTGCTGCTGATAGGCAGTAAAGGTGAGACTGCATCACATCCGTTTTCAACCTATAAAATTCCTCTAACAATATCCTAGAGACTCCGTACCATCAGATAATTCACGAGCCAGTATCATAGAATCATAGAATATCTCAAGTTGGAAGGGACCCATAAGGGTCATCGAGTCCAACTCCCTGCTCCTCGCAGGACTGTCTAAAACTAAACCATATGACTAAGAGCATCGTCCAGATGCTCCTTGAACTCTGACAGGCTTGGTGCCCTGACCTCTTCCCTGGGGAGTCTGTTCTAGTGACCGACCACCCTCTCAGTGAAGAACCTTTTCCTAACATCCAATCTGAACTTCCCCTGACGCAGCTTCACTCCATTCCCTTGTGTCCTGTCGCTGGTCACCAGAGAGAGGAGATCAGCATCTCCCTCTCCGCTGCCCCCTTTGAGGAAGTTGTAGACTGCGATGAGGTCACCCCTCAGTGATGAGGTCACCCCTCAGCCTTCTCTTCTCCAAGCTGAACAAGCCAAGTGACCTCAGCCGCTCCTCATAAGTCTTGCCCTCGAGACCTTTCACCATCTTGGTCGCCCTCCTCTGGACACACTCTAATAGTTCCATGTCCTTACATTGAGGCACCCAAAACTGCACACCTTACTTGAGGTGGGGCCGCACCAGTGCAGTGCAGAGTGGGACAATCACCTCCCTCGACCAGCTAGCGATGCTGTGCTTGATGCACCCCAGGACATGGATGGCCCTTTGGCTGCCAGGGCACACTGTTGACTGCCCTGGATATGTAACAAGTATCAAAAAAACTGTTCTGATCGGCTGAAGCACAGCCCCCACATTACTTCAGACATGCTCATATGACAAAATGCACACAAAATAATAATTATGTTTTACTTACAGGGCCTCAAGATGAGGCAAGATCCAGAATCAACTGCTATGTAGCGTGGATACAGACATTCTGCTTGAGAGAGGATTAACCCTGAGCAGGATAGGAAATGTGAACCACTCTGTCCCATATGACATACGTACCAGGCATTATTTCCTGAGGTTTATGTATTTAGCAGTTTAGACATATGTACTGAATCTGGCAAAAGCAGTGCCAGAGCAGGCATGGCATACTAGTAAAGCAGCCTTCAACTCAGCAAAGAGAAGGAAAAGATGGATTCCCAGTACCTTCTCCACTAGCTGCTTAGGCATTGTACAGGAAAAAGTAATTGGAAAGAAAGAATCCCTGGTCCTTTATCAGGACCTGGGATGTAAATACCTTCCCTTTTACAAAATAATGCTTTAACTAGCACCTTAGAAATTTATACTATTTTTTTCCTTTTCTCTCTCTGAAAGAATATTTAAGTGTTTCCTAGGAAGTACAATAGCTTCAGTAGGACAAATTCCAGGTGCTCATTCTCACCCCCAAATAAACTTTCATCTGCTGCCTTAGACATTAACCCAGGAGGTGATACAGGAGGGAACTGAACTTAGTTCCTCTATAACTAATCCTTAATGCTCTCACTATTAAGTTTTTTTTTAAAAAAGGGTAAAACACTTTTCTTTGTTCATGTTTTGAAAGAGAACAGTTTTAGCATTGTCCTTGAAAGAAAAAGTGAAGGAATTTCTTCAAAAATAAGGTTGTGTCTGATTAGTACAGACTGTTCCAGTGCAAAATTTCTGGTATCAGAGGGAAGAAACCTAAGTACCTTTTGCTTAAGAAACATAAGTTTGAATATTTTGGAAATTGTTTTACAGGTTGGGTTTTTTGTTTGTTTTGCTTTTTTACCTTGGCTGTCATATACATGAGATTATTAAGAACCAGTGAGGTGGCCTCAGGAGAGCCCCAGCCATTGCCTTTTAGTCCACTTGTGACTGTTATTTCCCCATCCTTGTCCTTCAGTTCATCTTCTGGAGTAGTAGGGCTTGAACCAGGGAGGAGCAGTCTGTTGTCTACAAGTTCAATATTATGAAGCCATGGTAGCAGATAGGTAAGCATGATCTGTCTTCCATTTGGATGTGTTGTTGGAAATCGCTGGCTTACCTCTAAAATAGTAAAGGTTGAAAAGGTCAACATGTTAGTTTATGAAGGAAACCTTAAATACACGGTTTAAATCAGATTTATGACATATTTTAGACTGCCTGATGGTTTTTACCTGGCAAACCACAAGCATACAAAAGCACGTACTTGAGCTTCCTGAAGAGAAACATTAATTTAATGGTCAATAATAGCAAGTAATTGGTCAGGTATTCTGTCTAAAATACCTAACATAGTCTGAGCTTAGAAACAGAAAGTTACCCCTTGTTACTGTGCTATATTATGTATTAAGCGAAATGGATGTCAATAAAGAGGAAAAAGGATAATTCAGTTACTGTCTGTTATTCTAGAATTTCAAGAGCTTTTGGAGAATTACAATAAACATACAAAAGTGTTCTGCAGAATTACAACTGCCCCATCAGCCTCCACATTTCTAAGCTATAGGTTAAATATTAAGGCACTTATTATGCTGAGTTTACAAAACCACTTGCATATATTACGAGTCTTATTTCCTGTGGGGAGGCCTGTAAAATTCATAGTCGGCTGCCAGTCCTGGAGTGCTGTATACAGCACTTTATATAGTTTATAAAAAAAGAACTGGCACTCTAAGGGAAAGGGATTTGGAAAATCTGGGATAAGAAATACAGTGGCAGACTTCCTGACAAGGTGAACCACATTAGCTCTCTTTACCAGAATTCTTCTGTAAAATCAGTACAGTTAACATTTCCTTTCTTTCCTCACTGCCTGGTTTTTAAAAATCTTCAAGACATACACTGTTCTCTCTCCTTATGATTCTAGATGTATAAAAAGGGGCTCTGATTTGGACTGTATATCTGAGTTCTTTTAAATGACATAGCTACTACAGCAACATGAATAGATGGTAACAGTAATAATGAACATTTGTTTTTTTTAAGATAAATGAGCCATCAGAATTTCCCTACACCAGTTATTTATAACTTATGGTATCTTGGACACTAAGAAATGGATGATGTATTGTTCCTTTACCCTTCCTCCAGCCCCTACAGACTGAGTAAAAACAACATAAAGGGTTTTTAAGAGCCAGTAAGAATTCCCATGATTACAGACATTGCATTCTGTTATTTAAAAACTAGAGCAACACATTTGATGGATTAAACCAGACAGATAGGTCTCAGAACATAATTGTTCCCAGGAATGGTCTCAGAGTGAGCATATTCTGAATGGTGCTCCTGCAGGCCTGATTCTTTAACAGTTTTCTCAGTAACCCTGACAAAATGTATTTCTGATAAAATTAAAATGATACCAATGACTTGCAGATGTGGCAAATAACAGAAGGTAGAGATCACTCATTCTGAGTGATTTAAATAATTGGTAAAATTGGACACATGCAATCAATCTTTCCAAAGTTAAAGTCATGTTTATAGAAAAGGAAGAATTCTATCCTCACAAGTATCATCTACATAAATGCATGTATAAGAAGAATCACTGCGCTTAACATGAGAAGCCATTATAGTAGAGTTTGCCAATGTCACTTTAACTTATCCAGGGCCCTTGTAATTTCAAAGTTACCCTAAGATGACACAAGCGGCACAGAATCCCCAACCAAGGTTTTTAAATAGCTACTCTGTACTTTGTTTAAGTACCTCTAGGAAATATATATTGCATTCCTAAATCTGATTTGGCCTGAACCAGAATAAAACCAGGTCAAGCTAAATTTATAAACAGAATTGCTGTTCACAGGTGGAAATGTCTTAACACTCTACCATTTGTACAAAAATGTAAAGAAGATAATAAGTCAGATATAGGTACCTGAAAAAAGTGGAAGGGTAAGTTCAGGATACATCCTTGCTAGTTCATATGAAAGAAGGGCAAGTGAGACACTGTAAAGAGGTGGCAATGGACCATGTGTACCATACAAGATACTGCCTGGTCTTTGCTCAGCTACCTTTTTTGAATAAACAAAAAGCTTTGATTCAAGGATCTATGAAAGAGAAAAAAATAATGTAATGAGACAATAAAAATTCATTAATTCAGGAAATGTCAGCATTTCAAGTTTAGATATCAGAGAATGAGCTATATGATTCGGAGTATACTCTCCAAATTTGAAAGACACCATAACTAATATTTTTCCATTAATTTTTATATAAATATTTCCATAAGTATTTATAGCCAAGACAAACCTACTTGTTTATTTTCAAAACAAAATTAAAAAGCAAATAAACAGTACTTTATAAGTTCACCAAAAAACCCCAAAAGTAGGAGGCCACATGCATTTGGTTGTTTTAAAAAAAAGTAGCTGATACATGCCTGCATAAGTTGCATGGAAATTTCATAAATCTCTCTGTTGGTGTCAGATGCCTTGAACAGCACCAAGTTTAAAAGCGTCACTATATCAAAAGGATAGTTCCTAGAAGAATAAACAGTACATTTTTGTGAACATTGGTGAGGAATGCAGATTATATTCACTCTGATTTACTCTGTAATATGGTCCAAAGAGAATGTCATCTTTCTTGTCTCTGTTCTACCACCAGAATATGGGAAAGGGAGTTTTTATGAATACACACTGCTTGATCAAAGGGCCATCTGGTGAATGGGAAGAAAGAAGGGATTATTTATAATTACCTTAGACTAATGCTTAGGAATGCACTGAGTTACTAACAGTGAGAAATACAATACCTGTGTCTATAACTGTCAATTCATTTCAATTTATAACATAAACTGTTTATAGAACAGGCCAACACCTATGAGAGAAGATGGGTAGCACAAAAATTTCCAGGGATAAAGTACTTCTTCTTAAGCCAAGCTGCAATTAATCAGTCTCTTTGGAGAAAGGGTGCTATCTCTGACATGAACATTCCCAGATGTTAGACAGTTCTATCAAAATTGTTTTCAAAGAGTAGACACGAGGAACTGCTTCAAAAAGTCCACTATCTATAAAGTCAACATTAATTGTAAGGGTAAACATATTAAAGTGTTAACCTAACAAGAATATTGCTAGAAAAGCAATTCCCATGTCACAATATTTGGATTTTCACTAAGTAAGTTTCCGCTTTTTCATGATGATTTGTAAATGCACCTGATTCAATTGTGAACCATTAATTTATCATCCTAGATGTGAGCTACTGTGCTCCTGGATGGCTGCAGAATGCCTATTTGGATATATTAGTGTTAAAAAATATGGCAAATACATGTGTGGCATGGGACATTCTTGGTAATTCCAAATACTAGCTGCAATGCACCCTCTATATCTGTCTCTTTGCCCTTCCACTAAGTTTAAAAAATAATAATAAAAAAGAAGTTAAGGGAAGTGGCTTCTTTGTAGAAAGATAGACATCAGCACTGAGATACATCACTGCTCATTTTACAAGTAGTTTAAGCAGTGGCCTCTCTATACATGTTGATAGACAACAGAGGAAAAACTGTTAATAGCTTTCAAATATTAATAAAAATCCCCAACTTGATAGAAATCAGAATTTCCCTTCAAAGTATATCATGCAGATCATACTCTCAATTTTTACTGTAGGTATATGAAAGATTAATTTTTAGGACACAATGGCATCGGTAACACAATCCAAGGAAAAAAGACTGGCTGAAAACCTGGTATGTTTTTGTGTTCATTAAACAAAAAACCCTCTTAAAATAACTGAATTTGCAAACACAAAATTCCATTCATATTTTTTAAATCTCAGTATAATGCAGTCTATAATCTAGTTGTTCCTGTAAGAAAAAAATGTTTTTACAGATAAATTCTAAAATACTTGACTTGCTTTGATTTGCTATATCCCAAGCATTTCTCTGTTGAACTATGCTGATCACTTATCTTGCCAAATTTTTTTTTGTCAAGACTAAAATGTTCAGATTGTAATGAGGTACAAATTATCTTCTTTTTTTAGACTACCATTAAATTTCTCTATAACTTTTGTCTTGAAAAGATTAAAAAAAAAAAAATTTCTGAAGGCCTGACACAAAAGAAATATTTGTATTTGTGTCTTCATGTAGCTTGTGCTTGCTTAGCGTTAGCAGCAGTGATGATACCAGTCTACAGAAAAGGAACAGGTAACCAAATCAAATGAAAGCCAGTTAGAAAAAGAACAAAAGAATTACTTTCAAGCTAATAACATTTCAAATGTTTTTTGTTTTATAAAGTAAATGAAAAATGACACCAAATATTTTGAAACTAGATTTATGTCCTATGTTCAAATTAAAGTGCTGTGGTTATTTTGTATCTTCCTGAGCAAAATAGCATAAAAATGCCACAGATTTCAAATATACATATAGTAAGAGCATCTTCTACCAAGCACATCACTTTGTTTTCAGAAACATGGAAATAAAGTGATACAGTCCCCAAGAGTTGTTTGAGAGGATATAATGTAAGAGTGTGACTAACAGTTCTTTACAACATAAGCTGAACCTGCATTTTTCTTTACATTTGAAAGTGTAGATTAATATAATAATTGATACCTGCTTCCACACACAGTTGCAATGGCTTTGAAACATCCAGAGGCAAGCTGGTATGATCCAGTATAACATCGATCTATAGCCCAGTTGAAGAGATTGACTTGATCAGGATTCAGTTCTAGCAACAGGACTACAACTTCACAGCCAAGCTGATGAACCTGAGCAAATAAATACATGTCAAAACATTTGGTGAGATCAAATATGTTCATTCTCTACAACTCTTAGAGTGACATAGGCAAAACAAGGGGAAAATGCAGTATTCAAAATAAGTAAAAAGAAATCAGAAAATTTATCATAAATTTATTTTAGGGATAGCAGAGTTGAAATGTGATTCAGTTTTCAATACTCCTCATTTGAAAGAAAATGATATGTACGAAGACTACATAAACGAAATACATTTTCAAAGGAGGTTTCCAAAATTAAGCATGGAAAAAAGCAGAATCTTTGGAAAATCTAAGACACTTGATAGGTGTCCTTGGGCAATTTCCATTTGTACTGGTTAACTGATTTGTTAAATGTTTATTTCCTACTTCATGTGAGTTTCATAAAGTGAGACACTTTCATGTTTATCCTTTTGACTAATGCAGAAGCAAGGCAGACAAAGAAAAATACCTTTTGCAATCCAGGGGGTATGAAAACTTGTATGTTTAATTCAGCTACATCAAGCAATCTAACAACTTTCCCTACAGACCTTGTATCACTTAATCCTGGTACCACCACTGCTACAAACACATCACAACTAAGGCTTGGACTGTGCCTTTGTGATCCTTCAGTAGAGGATAATACTGGAACACCAAACACTAATGCCTGTTAATATTCCATCACCAAGTGTAGGTAACTACTTGTAAAGACTGCAAATTATGTTCAATGTTAATGGACCAGGTAGGATCCTTTTCATCTAAAGCTGAACTAGTTGTATAGGCAATGCAGTTTAGTTACAGTCCTTCATTACCATGATTAATCATGAATTATAGTGATTAGCTTAGTGGAAACAAATTTCACCTATCATATCCAAATTTTGAATTTCAAAGGGAGAAGTTAAAAAAAGGTAATTTTTGTCCCCAGTTACTTTATGAGTGGTATATACTAATAATCAATTAGACATGGTGATATAGTATTTGTTGATGATAATGAAAACATGTCAGGAGGAAAAATATATCTTTTCCTTTCTCTTGTTCTGTGTGTTTCCTTCCCACATCCGTAAGAATTTCAGTTATACATATCACTTACACATATCTTTATAGCTCCATCCCTACCAACATTCCAAAATCCTATCTAATTTTGGAAAGATTTTCTCTGTAGCTATCCCTTCTTTCTTCCAATTTGTCTAACCTTTTTTTTCCTAATCAATTACCATTTCTACAGCATGTATCCTCTAGCTGCTCCACAAGCCTTTAGGCTTTCCTGTCTGCATTTTTTTAGCAATCACAGACACCTGTGCTGGTATGAGACTTTTAGGGAGAAGAGCAGGTCAAAGTGCAAGATACCACAAAGGGAAAGAACATTGTTCTCTCTCTCCACTTGATGTAAATCACCAATCTACTGCTCCTTAATCAAAGAGATAGTCCAATAAGCTATAAATATAGAAATATGACTGGGTAGTTATGAAGTTGACAGAGAAACCCATTTTCACAGAACTGGCAGAGAAAATTGCAAGGACAATCTACTATGTGTTCTTTAAAAAAAAAAATTCTTTCTTTCCTCTCCTGAATCATTTATCCTCTTGACTTCTTTGGAAGATCTACCCACTCACTTTCACTCAGATTTGTTTCACCAGCATCTATGTTACCAAGCAGGAAGGAATTTTACATTCTTATTCCACAGGAACTTGAAGCAGGTGGGTGGAAGCACTCCAAATAGAAATACAAATATTTTTGAGCTCGTGACATTTTTAACCTTTCTTTATCAGATGAAAAGCCTAAATTTCTGTTGCAAGCAACACTGAGCCATAAGGCAACTTTTTAGCTTATTATTTAGCTACATTATATTTTCAGAAATAATAATTCTTTTACTGTTTAAATGCTTTTAAATTAATTACACTTTTGTATTAGAAGCTTGCATAAAGCTATTGTTTCCTGCTCCAAATAGAATGTATACAGTCACAGTTCTTACAGTCACAAACTCTTTACTCACCCAGTACAGAGATTAAAATTATTCATCCGTGATGCATTTTGGTGAGTACTTACACGTAAATCTTGACAAGCCAGAATGTTATCAAGCCATTTGTAAAGATATCCATCAGGGGAAAGACCAACATTATCAAATACAGGTCCACAGCAGAGCACAGCTGACATGGCCTAAAACACAAGAAGCTTTAGTTACACAAAGAAGTAACATGAATGAACCTTTCAGAATGATTTGAGCCCAGGTCCAGGCTACCAGGACTGCCACATGTTTTGACTTTTGAGGGAACTATGGTGAAAATGGTAACAGCTGATTTTGCTAGAATTCAATGATTAGGTTGCTATAGATGTTACTGGATTTCAAGATAATGCTGAGTTTAAGCATTTTGGCAGGAATATTACAGCCCAGTTTCCCCATTCTTCAAGATACATTTTGTCATTTTACCCAATCTTTACAAATCAAGCTACAAAAACAATTAAAATACACAGATTTTAAAATAATTTTTTCTGCAAAAATTAAAATTGTTGTATACCAAGTGATGCAGCTTATGTAAGTATATAAGCTATTATTTTCCCAGCTTACTTATGTGGGTGAGTTGCAACTGGTTTTGCCACAAAAGTATTTTATTATTATTGAGCATGTCTCCAGGCAAGTGTGGGAGACAGTCCTGAGATGTGCATGTGATACTGAATTGGTACTACATCTAATTTCAGAGCCTAATATCCTCTCACTGAATCTGATAACCTGTTAATGAACAGCTATGTAAAATTTTAAAATGTATTCTGGTTTTGAAAATAATTAGCCTTGAAAGTGTCTATGAAGAAAAAAATGCGTAACTTCAGTGGCTCACGCTGCTATATTCTATGATACCACTGTACATATACATATGAGTATACAAGTTTGCATCAAGTATTCCGATTCGAATTTCTGTGAAATAAAAGGAAATAAACCCCACAATTACTTGTATTTTGACTGGAAAATTGCTATTACTGATTTTGACAGTAAAACTTCAATACCTTTAATGCACAATACTGGTATCTTGTAATCTGATGATTTCTATCACTGTAACGGTCCAGCGGTGTGAACATAATACTGAAAGGTCCCGCCCACTGGCTGAATAAGATGAACAGGTGATGCCTCAGGCTCTGCTGAGGGAAGAGAAATCTCCTGTGGTGAACTAAGTGAACAGAAATAGAAATAGCTATGATTTGTTAGTGTTAAATACACATTCATGTGGCAGAGATGACACCATGAATTTCAAATTTCTACAAACAGGGAATTTTTCTTAAACGTTCAGTATACACTTACTCCAAAGTACCTAAGCTCTTTTAAAAAAACTAATGTAATGAATAAGATGCACCTTATTTCTAAGAATCTTCAGTTCTGAATTAATGTGTATTTATACAAACATGTACGTGTTTGTATACATTTATACAACATGTACATGTACTCTCTTTAGAATCAGCAAGAAACTAATTATAGAATCACACTTTTCACTGCCTCTTGCATTCCTTTAATGGTAAATATTTACTTGTTTTTTCCAATCCTTTAAATGCAAGCCCAAACATACATATGTCTTATTCTAATACAGTAATAGGTAGGGACAAGAAATAGAAGAAACTTGGTGCCTGCTCGTTTATGACAAAGATGTAGTATATTTTCTGAACAGCTAAATTACCTGAGCAAATGAAAAATATCTATTAATTTTTAATCATGTGGAGAAAAAAAAGAGAAATCTTTTAAACAATAGTTTTAATTCTGCAAAGCAAAACGTGATGGCAGAGGCAGTACTACGTTTTATTAAAGAGACTGGCAAACTGCTACTGGCCAATTATTTTTTGTCTGTAAACTGTGCTGGAAGCCAACAAAGTCTAACTAGACAATACTAATGCAAATCAATATGAACAGTGGCTAAAGATGATAGATGTTGACAAAATAAACATTTGTTTGCTAGGAGTTAAATGTTACAGTTTTGTTAGTTATTGATATATTTTAAAGCTGTCTTTTTAGCAGAAAATATGTCTCTTTATAGAATTACATACTGAATTATTGAAATGCAGCAGTTATTCTTGCATTCTCTCAAAACATACAACATGGCTGTTTCATTGTGGAAAATTCATACAACATGCAGTCCTTTGTCACGTGCCTTGCAGAATGTGAGAATAAATGCAAAGAGGAAGGCCTTTGAAAGTACACCTGGCAAAGTAACTACTAAAGAAATTCTGTATTGCTAATGAGCATAATTCAGAAAAGAAATAAAGGAAATAAATTCAGTATTTTGTTTGTTAATAGCAGCTAAGAACTTGACACCACTCAGTTCAAAGGGAATTTTTTTACTGTCTTAAATGAGAATAGCAGGGATGCCATTTTTTCCTTATCTTGTTCAACTATTATATACTTTTATGCGTCTTACAGCCAAAAGCAACTATATGACTTTGACAAAATTTGCACACTGGGAACTTATATAAAAACTTTTGTTCATTATTTATTCCCGTACTGTACTCTTTTGAATTCCTTCTTATTTGTTGCTACCAATGCTGTTATGTCCTGTCATAAATGATCTGGAGACAGCAGATTTACATAGACTGAGTAATCTCCAGACTTTATCTTCCAGTAATTACACAGACTTTAAAGCAGACTTTTTTTTTTTCTTTTTTTTTTTCTAATGGAATTACATTACATTTCTGAAGTGATCTTGCAATACATAAAAAGCACGAAATCAATTGGAGAAATCTTTGCTATACAACTGGAGTCAGGTAACCTGGGATACAGTCTCAACACCTCAGGCAAGTTTTTCACTACATTTAATATTGTACATTTTCTGCACCTACCTATATTTTTCAAGGCCTGTCTGAGTTTATGAAGAGTCTGGCAATAAAGTCAAAGGGAAGCAAATAAGGCCTTACGTTAAAGAAATCTGGAGCCCCTAGAGGTCACAGACAATTTCTTTGCTGAGCTGTTAAAAAGATGATTCTTATATATAATACTACAGGCTTCAACAAGTTTTACTAGTTTTTTATTTGACTCTTAATAGACTTTTGAACACATTTTTTGCACATTCCCCTTTACATTCATTATATGACAATTCACAAGCAGTGAAAAAAGCACAGGAAAAAAGAAATAAAAAATTAATTTTCCAGTATATTAAATGCAATTTCATAGTATGTTGAGATAATTTAGCACCATACCTGGAACACACTGAATCAAGTTGGCAATCATTGCACTGAAGTGTGCTCTCATATCCTTAAGGATTTCGACTTCTTTATCATTTTCAGCCTCCAGAAGCATGCGAGTCAGATCAACATACTCTAAGAACAAGGCTCCAAGGGCTAACGTATCTCTTTCTAAGGCTCCATTTGTACTAGTATAAAGGAAAGTTGTACATTAATACAGAGTAACAGTGTAGTTATACTACAGCTTTCTGAAGAAATGCATAAAAATCTCTCCATATCTGATAGATTACACAATTCTTCAAAGAACATACTGACATAAACTCAGTGTTGTGAACGCTGAAAATGATTTTACTTAAAGATCAATATCTATGATGAGTGATAGTCCTACCTGTCACTTATAACACCAGCATCAGCAAGTAGTTCAAAAATTCGCAGTAACTGTAGTCTTAGTAGATCTCGGCGTTCTCGACGTTTCTTGTTCTTGGAATTTAAAAAAAACAACCATTTTTTTATATGCATAGGTGCATACATTAAAAACTAGTAACTTCAGAAATGTCAGCACAGTACTGAGATTTAAGAAATCCAGTTCAAGCATTTTCTTCATGAAGGAACTTTACTGCTTTTGGATATTTCATCATAACACTGTACTTATATGTCAACACAGAACTAAATATGATCAAATTTTTGTCTTTGTAACTATTCTTGAACAAACTGTTAACAGCTACCTTAGTCCTCACTGAAAATGCAGAAATGAAATAATGAAATACTGGATAAAAGTTAATTAATATTTAAGGTTCCTGTGCCAAAAACCACACTATCTTCAGGTAGCAGGGATATTTGTGTTAGCTTAACACCATCTAGTTTGGGTACTGGAAGCATTGTAAAATGCAGATCAGCTATTCAGACCCCAGGAAAATATTTTCGTGATTAGCCATTCTTGAACTTGGTAATGCTGCAGCTACATGATCACCCATATTCAAGACACTGCCCTAGTACACTCTTGGATGTGTTGACTGCAGTGGTTGTACACACAGTTAACACACTCCTCCCACAGAATAGGACTGCACTGTTGTTAACTGGTTCATTGTATCTCATTGTCTTCTAGAAAGCTGTCCTTTCTTCTATCTTGCCTTGAAAGATGTGAATGCAACAAGGCCTGTTCTTTGCTGAAGGGCTAAATTGACTTCTTTGTATCCTGCATCTCCACTAAGCAAAAAATGTGAGGAGGTCAAAATGCTGCTATTGCACTCAAAGAAATTTGCTGCCAGAACAAGAAAAGCTCAGAGAAAGCTCAGATTTTCCTCTTCAGAACATAAGAATGGCAATACTGAGTCAGATCAAAGGCTTATCTCATCTAGTACTCTGGCTCTGCTGATGGCCAGTAGCAGATGTGTGGGAGAAGGAAATGATACTCTCCCTGTATTCTGACCCAGAACTGGCAGTCTGCAGCATCCTAGCCAAAGGTTTTATTCAAATCATCATGCCATTTGATTTGTCCTGTTCAGAGCCCTGTTTTCCTCCCTTTACACCTTAAAGGTTCCAGGAAGCACATGTAGAGAAAAAAGCAGGTTCATTGTAACACAGTATTTAACAGGCACAGCTGCGTCCTGCAACAGTGTTGGAGGTGATCTGGCAAGCTCTGTGCCAGTGCCCACATGGTGGATCTTGTGTAATGTCCATTTTGGTTTACCCCTGCAGTTCTTGGCCATGCTGGTAACTCTCTTTCTAGTCATAGCATATGTCAATTCAAGGACGTTATTTCTGATGTGTTGGATACCTGCCTGCTGACATGGAGGCCTGCCATATTCTCTACAGCTACACGACCCATACAGTCACTCCTGGGTTTACGGGTGGCGCTGCTTGCAGGAAGGTGGCCCAGTTCTTCATATCAGGAGCAATACAGGAATTAACATTGCAGTCTCTTGTTCTCATATTCCTCTACTGACATTTCCATGTGCTAAATTTGCTTTTACAGCATACTGTAAACCTCTGCATTCTCGTGATTCCTTTCCTGAGGTTAGACTGGAGATGTATGTCTCCAGAAGAGGCCTTTCAAGTCTAAGTTGTCTTCAATGGTGCACAGTCAAAAATGCAGAGACACGTGGCTGCACTAATGTGTATTAATCCACTTCTGCCCAGTATCAAAACAAGTGACCTTCAAATCAATGACTTCATAGGGATGGAAGGCACACAAGTGAATTGAGGTGTGAAGCAAACAGAGTGGAAATGGTAGTGGACATTTGCCAGACACAGAATTACTAAGAATTGTCCACATAAAACTTAACATGAATGAAGTGCCCGCCAAGTGAATTAATTTTTGTTTATTTCCATATTGGGCATAGCTGAGAGCCTCTGTTCACCTATTAATGATTTAACTTCTTCCAGACCACCATTCTCTGCGTGGCTCCTGCACCAAAGACTAGGCAGATGGGTACAGCACACCAGGTCACCATGACGATACCTTATTGAAACTGCTGTGGAGGACAGAGTAGTGAACGCATAGTTTGAAATTGCTTGAGAACCAGGTAAACAAGCCTGGGTAGAGGACAGTATTAATGCAACAACATTGCCTTCTGTACACAGCTGTACAGACTTCTCAGCAGAGCTGCATGGACACAATGGGTGTGTCTACATTGGGAAACAGAGACAGGGACTGTTCGTGGCCCTAAAGTCAAGTAGCACAGGCTGCTTCATATTCACACTGCTCCAGAAGGCCTCAAGAAGGCTGGCTATGTCCATGTTGCCTAGTGGAACTCATGCCATGCTTCTCTGGCCCAAGGCATTATCACTGCGTGTTTTCTTATCACAAACTGACTGCTCTAACCTGAGGGCTGTGCTGCAGCCACAGCAGGGGTTTTGCAACTTAGTCCGTAGGCTGCTGCAAACAGGGAGGTAGGGGATGAGGGGAAGCATATCAGAGCAAAAGCAGCTGGGGTAGTTTGGAGGACTGTGTCTAGTGGCTTGGTGTCTTCTGGGGCTTGTTCCTGGGAATGAGCTACCTCCAGAGCCATCTTAGATTTCTGTCTTGGAGCCAGCTGGAATGGTCCAAAACTGAGCCAGGGACAGAAAAATGAGCAGAACAGCAACTCGGGTCCAGTACTGAAGCTCTCTCCGTGGCTTTCCCATTTAGCCGCATAGACACATCCTATGACTAAACTGCTTACTGAGGCTACAGAGTCTATCACCAGAGGTTTTTCAGAACAGTTTAGACAACATCTGTCAGAAATGACGCAAGACTAGTTCATCGTCCCCTGGACGGATCGGATGATCTGTTGAGATCCCTTCTAGCACTACTTTCTATTATAACAAAAGAGAGTACTATAATGAAGGTGAAAACACTGATGAATTTGTCAGTTAACCTGTTGTGTTTAGAATGAAAAAATGTAGTCAGCTGAAGTTGAAATTGATGACCCTGCCTACCCTGCAAATAAAAAGCACATTTGAACACTGCTGCAAAATGTGCTTGTAGCCCAGTTGTGTTACAAGGTATTTTTTCCAGATGTTGAAAGTGTATTTCCAGTACATCTGAGTTCCATATGAGGAGGTTCCATATTTGACTGGAAATTTTTCCTCAGAATGGATTTTGATATTGTACATTTTGTATCACTGATAGAATTTAAATTAAACTATGTTTTAATGGAATTCTTTTAAGTTATGTTCTTATACACAATTAATAAAATTCTTGTTGCACACAGAGCTTGTTAGTACAAAAGAATATATTTGTATTTCAAAGAGACAGAATTACTACTTTTAAATTAAATTTGCAGTTTAAACAAACTAGTACATTTAATTTCTGCAACAAACCTCTGGTCTTCTTTCTAGGGCTTCTTTCATTAGTGGGTGAAGTTCTTCTACTAATTCCCTAAATTAAAAAAAAAATCTTTGTAAACAAAATCTAGTCTCCTCTGAAAAGCATCAATATTTAATTCAATACATAAAACCAAATGTCTAAAGTGCAAATAAAAATTTGAGTATATTTAAATTATAACAAAAATACTGCATTTGGATTAGAGGCAAATAACTGAGAATACGATAAGTGGGGAAGTACCTGAAAACAAGGGAATTTGTTCTTCCAAATCCTAGTACAAGTGATTCTGTTATTTCTATGCTTTCAAGCCTCATCAAAGGCACTAGCTGCTTTAGTAAGACTCCAACAGATGGAGTTCCAATAGCCTAGAATATATTAAGAAATTATTGACATTTAATTGTCAGGATTATCAATATTAAGTAAATACAATTTTTTTTTCAAAAAAACATTGTCCAAGAATCAATACGCATTTTTAAAATGTGCTGAAATGATTTTGCTATTATGGATATCAATACACCAGTCTAACTGGATGTCCGCTACATCACAATCATCTCAATAAGGCCTAACACATAAATACATCTGGGAAATCTCTTTGCATTCATTCAGATTATTGTAATTTACTTAATTTGTTGTTTCATTAAAACATTCCAGTAATTGGATTTGTGGAGCTACTGTTCCTCTCAGGTTGCTACTACTTGAAACTGTATTTCATATAATATACCTTCATGCCTGACAGGCATACAATGTTTATTCAGAAATCTGCCTTATTGCTTAATAAAGTTATAAATTTTGAAGTGCTCTACAAGGAAAGAAAGGGGGTGACAAACTAAAGTTAACTTTAACACATATGTCCAGAAATTCTATATTTGGAATATATGTCACCCAGAATGTGAAAAAAAAGTAGTATTTTGAAAACTCCATGGCTTTTGCCAAATATTTATTGACACATCATGTCGATACAGATTATACAGATGTTTTAATTGTTAATTATGTGCCTTAAGCAGTTTGCGTATATTAAAATATTCCCCTAACTGAAATACTTCCATCAGGGTATGATTTTGCATGCAGATGCAGTTTAAAACTCTCCTAAATTAATAATTTGTTTGAAACAGGATGCATCACCTTATTATCGTAGTTCACTGTTCCATCAGGAGTGGTAGCCATGATCTCTGGTGTTGAAGCACGCAAGTGTCCTGGGCTCATAATACTGGGCTTTGCTACTCCAAAACAGAGAATAAGATAGTTTCTCCACAAAGTAACATAGTTGTCTCCACTGCTTGCTGTACTTGTTTTCTTTGCATTAACAGGGATACTAGAATTTAAAAATAAAATTATTAAAATAATTTCCCAGCCTTAATTACACAGTATTTTAAAATATTTTACAAGGGAACATGCTACGTATCCACCAGCTGCAATTCAACATGACATGATAGATGGGAAAAATCAATGAGGGTAGAAAACTAGAGTTTTCCACCTTACAAGCTGGAATTATAAAAGTCAATACTGAATGTCTGGGTAGCACCTTGCAGGACTTACGGACTGATACTGAAACATGAGACTAAAAAAAGCTTGTATTAAAATCACACAAGCCATAAAAATGAAAGTTAAATGAATATTGCCACTTACTTTGGATCCACAAGAGGCATTATCAGCTGTAGCCTCGTGAAAGCGTATGGCCAAGCATAGCTGAGAGCTGTAGGACAATGTTTTGGTAAATTCTCCTGCCTAAGAAAACTGAAGAGGCAGAGAACCCATGGGTCTTTAACAGACTGTGCAAATATCCAGACATGGGAAGGACTTTTCACATCATAATGGCTATTTACTAGGACGGCATTCCACTCCACCAGCCACTGCAAATCCACGCTGTGTGTTAATGGGATTGTTGTCTACGGAGGGAAAAGATAAAAAATCACAGTGACAGTCATTTATTCCATGCCATGGTCCCCCTCAGTACTTGTCTTTATTTTCAAGCTCCGTGGCCAAATTCTGTTGGATTTTTTAGACCAACACTTTTATGCCTCCCATCACATTGCCCTTTCACTCAGGAGGAGCTTTTTTCAAATGCTGGTAAGAGCTACCTCATTATTTTCCCTCTGGTTATTCCTTAAAGCTCCTATTTACTGTGATAAGCACAATAACTTGCCCTTAAACTCTACGATAACTAATGATTATTCTGACCAATATAAACTCATTGTTACTTTCTATTCTCCTTGCTGCCTGCACCCATCCACTGTCTCTTATATGACGCTGCAGTCTGTAATAGGTGTAGACTGCCCTTATGTTCATTGCCTGAACAGCCGGACAGAGCCTTAGCCCAAGATTAAGACTCTGACATGCTATGACAATGTGATAAATACCAATGCTATTAATAAATATTCTTCAGAATTCATCAGGGCATTTGAATATGTGTGTAGGGGATTAAGAGCCTGAAGAAGGCACTTAAGCAGTTTTAATCCACTTTAAATCCTACTACCTTCAGTGGCAAGTAGGGTTCTCATATCAACAAACCATTTCTCTACTGTAATTTAAATTTTGTCTTAAGAAAACAACTTTGTGTAATGAAAACTTAAAACACACGTATTTTGGCATCCTTATTATTCACTTATCAGACCTCAAATAGGATGTAACAGTTGCCTGCAACCTGCATCCACTGTTACGAAAGTAATCACTAAATTACCACTCCCTGCTGTACTTGTCAGAAACCAGGTACACAAGCAACACATTTGCTTTGCTGTATGACTAATGCATAGAATTCAAGCACAAAATCCAAACCTTTGCCTATAGAAACTGCAACACCCAAACCCAGGTACTGTTATTTTAGCTGAATTTCCTAATTCCTGGGTTACAGAGTCAGAATGTCTCTTGCTTGCTCAGTTTCTGATCCCTCAACTTTCCTGTTTTCAGCTGCACAGTGGCACGACTTCACCACCAGTTCGATGTTCTTCCCCAGGAAAGGGCACTCATGTGGCAAGGATCGATTGTTGCTTTAAACTTAATCAGGCTGAAAAGTGCCCAAAACTGATAGTTTCTGCTCTCTGGACAAGGGCACTAATCTCTAAGATAGTATGCAAAACAAGTTGCCCTGGGTATCAGTTCTTCTGCTGATACTTTTTCATTCAAAATGCTTACTGCACCTCTGCTTCCTCTGGTGGCAGGTTAGACACATCAAGCCCATGAGAGAGCGAAAGCAGAGATTCACGCCAGCTGTGAATTACTCTAGAGCTTAGGCTTAGGTGTGCAGGCAGGGCCACTTCTGAGCACACAAGGGAGCTAAAGTTTATGCCCTTCTGGAACAGATGATAGCAGTAAGTTACTTCCAAGCACCCCAAGCATTAGGTGGTGCTGGCAATAAGACCTTCTCAATGGCTCTTTTGGATGCAGGTCACAGGTCCAGAATCTAGGTAGTTTTGATTATAAATTTTGTTATAATTTTTTTTCTATATGTAATATCTTCTATATCCATAGTATGATTATTTTCACAGAACAGATTGTCTGGGACATTGTGGAGCCTTGGAGCTCTTGGGGAGATGGCTGGAGCCTTAAAGCTGTATGATTTCTTCATTTCTAGCAGCTTTATTTTTAGTATTTCATGTCTGATATTTGTTATGTCCATGCACTATGTAAACACTAGCAGTAACAGTAAAGTAGTACTTACTGAATCTGAAACAGCCACATGAATAAAACTTTCAAGAATAGAAGAACTCAGTTGATCCATGACATCAATCATAGGCCTGTCATCATCCTGCATAACACAGAGAACACAAGTTAACTGCTCTCCTGACCAAATTATTTCCCTTCTTATTTTTCTGGTACATGAAATAGAACCATCTAAAAATTATGACATGAATCTAAAATGGCTAAAAAAATTCATTGGTAACAATGGGTGCATTTCTCAGAACCAAGTCCAGGCTGTGGTTGCAATGAAGTTAATTTGTGGCTATAGCTCACTGTTTACCGAACAAAAGCACGTATCAGAAAATCTCAAATGACTTTGGATAGCTGGTATCAAAAGACTGAAAAATTAGCTTACTGTTTATTAAAGCATTCCTTTGCCATGAACACACATATTTGTGTTCTTAGGCATTTAGATGGCTCACTGAGCTGTGACTGCCAACACACATGACTCCCCATATTTCTATATCCATAAAAAAGACTTGGAGGTCTTTACTATACAAGGAAAATGTATGTGAATAATCTTAAATGTGTCTTGTACTGTGTTTTTTTACAAAATAGTATGCTACAAGAATGAGTTTCATTTCCAATACAAATTTATAATCCTGACAATACAAAAATTATCCATGCAGTAAAAAAAGGTTTTACAGTGTCTTTTATATTCACATCATGCCAAGAGAAAATATTAAGTTGCTGTACAAGTTTCCCTTCAAATTCTTGTACAGGGCACGTTATTAATGTTACATTGTTGAGTATACAGAAAGGTTTGCAGTGTTAATGCAACTAGAAATGGTAGCTCAAACCAAATGCTTTTTTAGAAACTAAGTGCATACCTGCTAAACTGCAGCAATTATGTTAAAAGCAACTGTGATAGCAATTTTGAGCTTTATCTTTGGAAAATTTCAATTCAAAGTTCCAGAAAAGGAAAATCATACCTCTGCTTGGCCAAGGGCCAGGAATAAAGCACGGATCTCTCTGAGTATTAAAACAGCTAGTTTACGTGTAGCAACCTGGAAACTACATAGCAGAACCAGTGCAAATCCTTCGACTGCATGTAGCACATTAGAATAGGGGCTTCTTTCAGACTGTATCCTGTGGCTGGATCCATTTGGTACCAACTGTAGAACAGTGCAAGGGAGGAAAATGGAGTGATGGTGTTTGAAAACCAGGTCTCCAAGAAATATTCTATTTAACAAGGACATATAAAGAAACAAAATGCATAGGCCATGTAAATGCTGAAGTAGGAGACTGACAGCATTCCCTCAAACAACCAAGTTTCGTTGCTTTAAGTTACCTTGCTCCACAAAACCTATATATGAGCAGAGTCCTTTGGCCAACCCCCTCCCTCTAGTTTGCAATTCAACTACCTGCTTTGTTCCATCCTCCACTAAAAAAATGAATGGGTAAGTCAGACTGTGAAGACTTCACACTTTTTCTACTCCAGATAGCAGGTCCTCAGGTCCTTCTTTGATCCTGTCGCAGGCAACACCTTATCCTGGTAGGTGGCCTCTAGAACCTCAGCCCATCAGTAAAGGGTAACAATATTTACTGAAAAATATACGAGGCTTTCCCTTTTCTACATTTTTTGTAATACTATTATTACCTATTAATTAATGATCCTCTGCGATATAAAGCAGACATCATGCTTGCCCAAAGGAAAAAAATTTCCGATGTGATTGGGTTAGGAGATAAGAAGGCTGAAAATCATCTCTCATAGTGAAATTATCTGTGGGACAGTGAAGATGGGAGGAGCACGAGCAAAGCTGTTCAGTTCCCAGGAATGTTTGTAACACATGGAGACAGCAGGCTGTAGAAACAATTGGGTTCTCTGATGTATCTGTATCAACCAAATGAAATGGCTATGGGAAGATCCATGTCTCTCTTCTCAGTGTTCCCACTAGCATTATCAATCAGTTTCAGTCCTGGGAAAATGTCCTTCTGCCACATCTACATACACATATTTCACTTTATGTGCTTTTGTTGACGTGCCTATTTCAGTTTGACATGCATTCTCTTATGTTGCTCAACAACAATAACATCTGCTGTGTTACACAAGGACATAGCTGTCCTCAAAAGACAGCTGAACTAATTACCTTAAAAAATCTTACGTAGTGAATTCTTCTCAGGTGAATAAATACAAAATACATAAACCACAGCAATACCAACGAACATAATTTCTGCCTTCAATTAGTATAAATGTTAGGACACAGATCTCTTGATTTCATACCTCTGCAGATCTGGTTTTTGCCTGTTCAGAAGCTTTTCCTGGAGTGTGTATTACAAGCTTCCATTGTGTAAGCAACTGTAGCAGCAGCTTCAGTGAAGTATCAAGAAGGGTATGATGCATATCATTCACTTCACGTAGCAGAAAATTAGTAAAACCAAAGAGTACATCCTCCCGCCAGTCAACGAAGTCAACAAGTAGACCCTGAAGAGAATTCTGTGCAATGTGTCGAAGTTCATCATCCATATGGATAGACAGCCTGTAAGTAAAAGTAAATGTCAGGTAATAAAAATCTAAGGAGTGTTTATTGTGGTAAGGAGCATATGTTTCTCCGTAATTTAACACCGATGGAAAATTCCCAGTGACAATGTAAATTTCAATGATACTATCAGGGTTTCATTATTACTGACCACAATTAACATCCTTAACCTGTTTTTATACTGTAATTCTTGCTACAACAGTGCCTGAACATATTAATGGATCCAAAAGAAGTCTTTGTTCCACTCCTAAAAGATAGTATCTTTAAAGCACATAATTTGGCAACTTTGCTGTCTCCCCGAACCAAGTATACTTTTGATTTACTCATTTATAAAATAACTTCTATTTAGTTATGGTAAAAAAAGGCTTACAGGTTAATACATAATTTCACAATTTACGTATTTATTTGTTTACTTTCAGTATAAAAATAAAGGAATCACAACACCTCAGCTGCCTAACAGTTAAAATTAATCTTTAGCCAGGAAGCAAATCACAGTTATTGAAAGCAAATCTTCAAAAGAAAAAAAAAGAAGCATTTGAACTAAAAAGCTGCTTCATGTTTTAAACAACTTAGGATAGGGAAATGGGAAAAACAGCCTCAGGACTTTCCATACTTTTAAAAACACATCAGACACCCCCAAAGTCTTTCTGAAAGATGGTGTAATTGTAGATCCCATTTTAAAATTTTATTTCCTTCTGTATTTGCATCATGTTGAAGTTCTTTTAAACATAAAAATTCTATATACTTTCTTTTGACACAAAAATTATCAAACCACTTGTGTGTTGGTAGCTTGGCAGAATAAAGTATATTCAGATCAGTGTGTTCTGAAATGTTTGGTTCATTGCCTTTATGATGTACTTTGTTTTTATTACCCATGAGACTGTAATTTTCTGTAGTGTGTTAGAACTCACTTTCAAAGTATTTTATTTACATTTAATCTACATAGTTGAAAATGAGGACGCATTACAAAGAAATGGACAGAAAGCTAGGAAAAAAAACCCTAAACAGCCAAATGGAGTGGAACCAAATTCCATTCAGTTGGAAGTGTATGATGAGATGCGGCTCATAACAAATTTGGTTCATTATAGCTGCCTAATTGCAAGGCAGGGGACATTTCAGTTAAGGCAAAGGAAAGCAACTGCCATGAAACTTCACCCCTAGTGAATATGACTCCAAAAATAACTGTTACGCTTTAATAACCTTGTGACTTTCTATATAAATTTGGAAACACAGTATTTTGTTGTGCTAAGAAAGGACCATTTTTGTCTCCTCTTTGGAATGCCAGAACCAGAAAAACAAGCAAAACCCCTGAGACTATGATTAAGTCATCCACGAAATAACTTCCACAATGATACAAAGTAATAACGGAAAAGAGGATACAAAAGACATATATCTTTAAGCCCAAGTTACTGTGCAACAGCATTATCAAATGAGATGCAATTCAAACTGAGCATAAGAATGCATCTATGTATTACCACTATATGACAGGCAGCTTGACGAAGCAAGTAAATGTTAGTTTGTTTGTTCGCACTTGAGTCAGTTAAATTTAAGACCTACTTGGGAATTTTTAATGAATGGTTTCAATGGGCAGTGAAAGGGCAAAAGGTACAGTATATACTTGACATCTGCTTTATGGCTTATAATTTGAATACAGCTGTCCTGGAAGAAAGTCTAGCTGCTGAGTTACAGGCTCCTTCTGGAAAAAGCCAAAACACATCTGTTGTGAGGATGAAAAATTCAAACCAAACTGTGAATAGAAGAACCCATTAACCCAAAGATGTTATTTTATCTTTAGTGAAAAGAAAATATTTAACAGCTTTCCATCCCAACAACACAGCCCCACACAAATCCCTGGCAGAACAGCTTCTCGGGTTCTTTACAAAAACAGAGAGGAGCTGAAACCTCACCTCTTCAAAATTTTTTATCCTTGTATTGATTTTAGTCTCTGACCCAGAAAAGACACAATACTGTAATGCAGCGTTCTCTAGAACAGCAAAGACTTGCCCCCTGGGACTACTTTTTCATAATTGGGAGAAGCAGTCAATCTGGACCCAAATAAACATGGCATAGTATAGAGAATGTAGAAGCAGCTCTGGTGCTGGGGTAGTCTGGAGATTTAGATTAAGATTAGGACAGGTATAAATTCCTTAAACAGTTTATTACTTTATTCTCTGAAGCTATATGTTTGTAGACTGTTTTCATTCCACACTGTCCCAGACTAAATAGACCTAATTCTTTCAATCCACTGATCTTTCTTTCTCTTGTTCTCTGGTAAGTCTCTTCTTCAACTGCCATGCCCCAGCTTGGATGTTGTTCTCCAAATCAGGCAACCTTGATAATTATTAGGCCAGAAGAACTTTTTCAAAAATCTTTTAGACTTATTTCTATTTATACATGTGAATAAGGTTCACCTTGTAACAGAAACATCACTTTTTTGTGTGTGTTCAGTTTGTGATCCTGCTCTGCAATACTGAGACCCTATCCAGTTATTTCAACACCATGCTATACATCTCCTGAACCATGAACTGTCTGTTAACTGCTTTCCAACCTATTATGCATCCACTTACTTTTACCTAAATTGTGTTTACCTAAATTGTGTATAATTGCTTATACTTGAGTATCTGATTTGAAACAGTATCAATGTCTCAAAGATGCTGTAGCATGAGTACATGTAAGGAGATGAGAACAGCTTCCCAAAGGTCCTCTTGCTGGGGAAAGGCTGAGCATGTAATTGCTTCCAAAGTTGCTCTAGAGATGGTGTCCTCAGCTCCTCTTGATGTCTCACTCCTCACAGTCAGTCAGATAACCCAGCAGACCTACTGCTTGCATTGTTCCAGCATGGAAATTATTCAAGAAATGCTTACAAACTGATTGTGGGTAAAGAATCACAACTGACCTTTTCTGCATGAAGTTTGATGATAGAATAAAGATAGACCAGTGGTTATATTGACAGTTGTGAGACTTAAGGAGGGAAGCACCAATTTATGAAGAAATCCACATTAGTCTCCAAACTTTCTTAAGAGTAGTGATAGGTCTGACCTGGACAATCCTCTGTGATTGAAGAGCTGTGACCAGAGTGGATATATGCTTTCTACCAGCTCAATTAAGGCCATTACAAAGGATAGAAAGCAAGTTAAAAAATTGGATTAAAGGAAAACATGTCCTTTTTAATTTCCTTTAAGCAGAATTGATGTTACTATTTAATATGGTATCTGTATAATTTGATAATGTAATGATTTAAAACAACCCACAAGTGATTTATAGCAGAGGATGTAAACACAAGGAAATCAAGCTGGCCATGCACCACAGCACACCTACCCTTGGCTGCAATTTGGCTTGTTTGGCTGTCTGCACTCTTTACTGCTAGCAGAATTAATTGTTTCACTGTTCTAGCACATCACTGGGAGTTGGGTGTTCATAGAGCAGAATAAACTACTTTTGCATGTAACCCTCTGACTCCCACACCTGCCATTCATTACAGATGTTTCAAAAGCAAGAATGGAGTAGCAAAGATTGCTTTGCTTTGTCACAGTTACCTGAGAGCAATATGCTGCAAGGGCCTCGTGGCTCCATTTACCAACACAATCCACTTACATAAATAACACATGCTGGAATCTTTGACTTGCATACTAGAACTGAAATGTAACAGACTTTTCTGTACTGACCAGTACCTGTTATCATAATTATTTGCAGTAAGTCACTGATTTGATGTCCTGAAACCTAAACTGTTTTAGCTGTCATGTGTTGTAGACTACCTTCTTCAGTGAAGTGAAGTCTACCTAGATAAATTCAATGGACCCCAAGCAGGGAGGATATGAAATTTAAACTTATCTTTTTCTTTATTTTCTCATAGTAAAAAAAATAATTTATTTTAATTAAAATAATTATTATCAATTAGAAAGTATTTGGAAAGATACCACATCTAGCACATTCTGTTTTATCAAACAGACATGTGGGAATCATAAATCAAAACTAAACAGGTATCTCCATGTTTTTCCACTACAGAGAAAAGATGTTCTCTCTTGTTAATTAGAATGCTGTGATGGTTAAAAAAAGGCAATAAATGGTGAATATCATGTAATCTACATACTGATGGAAAAGAGTTCTGGATGACATATCTACTCCCTTATAAAATTAGGAGTATATAATATAAACACAATGCTTGTAAAAGGATGCTAGGACTTCTATGTCTTATCCATTAATATCAGATTACTTTTTTATAAGCATATAGTTTTGTCTAAGAAACAGTTACACATACTGTGGCTCAGTTTTTCATTCTGTTCCCCTTGAGCAGTCATTTAATGCTTGAACAGCTTACCTTGCCAGCAAGTCGATCAACTCAAGTTTTGACATTCCATCAGGAAGCAGCCGAGGAATAGCAGCAACACATGTTCTGAACAGATCAATTTTTGGCTTTCTTTCACCGCTGAAAAATTAAACCAGAATTTTGACTAAGCTTAACAAGTAACTGTGTTAAATGATCCACCTAGAGTTTTTCAGAAAAGGGCTGGACATAATGGAGTGCCAGAGGCCTAGTAAGAACATCAGGACAGAAAACTAGACCCTATAAATAAAATAAGAAGGAAACATGAATAAATGTTTCCTTGAATAAATGGTTTCGGTTTTGACATTTTTCATGCATCATATCTATGCAGTGCTTGAAAAATCAATTATTATTGACTTATTTGTTTCTCTCTGAGACCAAGTGGCAGATATATCAAGATGGTCTTATAATGCAGGGGAGTTCCTCCATCAAGATCAGCATTTGCATGATGCAAGCTTCAGGTGAGGCAATGAGGAAAAAGCTGGGGTGTTCCCCACCACAGGGCAGCTATATTACACCAGCTGTATAAAGCAAATAGCAGATATGTAAGAAGCCCAAATAACAAGACTGAAGATCCAGACAGTTGCCCTCAATAGGGCACACATCTATGGAAATCGCACACCACACATGATTACACTGAAAAAGAAGCATAATTTAGAGGTAGGTATGGCCAGAGAGTTTCTGTTGATCCTTGCCTGAGATAGCAGCACTTTAGCAACCATTATGGGCTAAAACATGTTTTAGTACCCCCAAGGCTGCTCTGATCTGTGGAATGGCTCAACTGCTCCCTAACAGCCTGGGAAAGTGGTTGAGTCTGAAGTTCAGCATGAACCAAAATCTAGGTTGGGAGTCCTTAAGTCTTCTAAAAGTAGCCCATGTTTCAGGTGCTGATTATTTTCACGACAGATGCAGTTGTTTTCTGACTTGTGTCCAATATTTTTGTAAGAATGCAGGTTAAAGAAGTCCTTCAGACAGACCCCAAAATGTGGGGTTTTATTTGCTCATTTTTAACTCAATGATCTATTATTTGACAATTGAGTATAGAGGAAATAACCAAAGCATAACAGCATTTCAAACTGTACAGTCTTTCCCACAATATTACTAATTGTTAGCCTGTAATATGCTTTGGAGGAATCAAAAAAGCAAGGTCCTATGTAGGGACCCTACTATAAACATGCAGAGAAAGACTGTTCCTGCTTTAATATGCTTCTGATGATTAAACTAGAAAAGAATTGGGGAAAAAGAGAGACACCAAGAAGCACTGTAAGCTGCTCAACACAACACTGAAATTCAGTGACAAAACAGAAAATGAACCTGATTTTCCTGCACCCCAGCCCAATGCCCTGCTTGCTACATTACTCTGCCTCTCCACCCAACAGAGGATGTTGCATCTGGATACCTTACTTCTGTGTTCAGTCACAGAGAAAGCTTGAATGTAATACCATCTCACAAGTCTAAAATAAGATTTATAAAGTAACACTGAGCATTCACTGAAATAATGGGTACAAAAAAGGCATAAACTGACACTAGGCTTACTTAATTCAAAGATTAAAGACAGTTTTTTAGTGAATACCATTCTTTCTCTTAACACCCTATATACTTATCAGGTTGGATAGGTATTACATCAATAAAATAATATGATTATATGATTTTAATCTACTGACTTAAATGGTACAATGAGGGGAAACTATTTTCACAATGAATTATCTCTGTCTCATGGTACCTGTATCCTAACAGATAAATCTTGAAAGAAGGTGTCAGCATTTGACTTGAAAAAGAGTAAAATACAACATCTCATCTGAGAATTTGGTTACAAACTTTGAACTATTACTGCTAATGCAAATACTAGTTGCATTAATAACTAGCGCAAAATATTATATTTTTATAGTTGTAAACCGTAAAGTGCCATTGGTAATTTTATCTGCAGGCAAACCAATGAGTCTTCCTTGCTGACTGGAAATGGAAAGTGAACTTTGCAGAGTTTCCTCATTATCAGTCCCCAGCAAGGGTAAACAGTTTGTGCATTTAAAATGGAGGCATGTAAAATAATAGTCTGAGAGGAAACTGTTATGAAGGCAAATGAGTAATTATTTATAAATATAAAATCTGTGGATGTTCTGTGGCTTATCAGCTGCTCAGAAGACTAGCAGGAGAAGATCCAAATCTGAGGTTCAAGTTCCCAACTTATCTGAGCTACCAGGCACAGCATGTGAAGTGTCTGGCAAGGGGGGGCCTCACAGGGCTCTGCAGTCATCTCTGGCTGACTCAGGATCCAACAGGATGAGCTCTGGATGAACACAGTGACAGCTGTCCTCACCTGGAAGCTTGTGTTTCCATACCAGCAGTATCAGATTTTAGTTAGGTGTTGTCAGCAAAAATATTTGAAGTACTTGCAAGAACAGGTTTGTATGTTAGAAAAATGGATGCCCTGTTCTGACTAGATGTTGGAAAGTAATTATAACCAGTATTGAAATTCATATCCCAGTGGAGGATGCCAAAGATGCTCCTTTGTCAGGATTTTAGTAAGACTCTTCAGAGTGGCATTTACTACTTCAACAATAAATGCTTAAAGGATCAGTCATTAAATATAGAAGCATGTCTAACACTGCAAAGAAAATTCCAGAATCTGTCTACTTTAAAATGTTATGACTATTCATTGCCTAGCTACTTCCCTCTGATTCTTATTTTATTTGTTATTAAAAATATCATTATGATATTCAGTTTATACAATAACATTAACTATATATAAACATGACAAAACCCATAACTTTAAAATACACATAAATGTAGTGTTGTATCTATGTATTAGAGCCCATAAGAACTCAAAATAAATACGTAACTCTAGTGAAGCATGAAGTTCTGTGAATAAAATGATAAGCAATTACATAAAAACAATATATTGGCTTTTGCAGTTATCATGCACAATGCAGTTTTTAAAAGGGCCATTTAAAATGCTGATAGTAACAGCTAATGATGCTTTTCATGAGTTCACATGATTTTAGACTGACTGATAATTAAGCATCCCAGATATTTTTTTTGCCTTGGAAGAACAAATAAAAATGTGTTCTAATGTGTTTTTCCTTTCAAGTGTGTATATTAAGTTACAGCTCACCTGGATATAAAGTACTACACAAAGATACAGTAACTTACAGGTCTAGATCTTCCAACCTGAAAATCTTTATGTCTCTGACAAAAGTTACTATCAAACCATAAGACTTCCTGAAATTTAAAACTCTTTAAAGTCTATTTGTTCACTGTGTCTAAAAATGAACAACACATTTGTGATGCTGAGAAACCGTAGAAATACATTTACAGCTAAGGTGAAGTACACTTCTTATCTAAGTGCTCAAGGTTTTACTATGTAATTATCTTTTGGGAGTAAGATGTGAGTTTCAAAACTCACTTTCCCTCTCGCAAAAGCCTGGATACCCAAAATGGTTATGAAAACTGGCTGTGAGCACTGAGCAGTATACCGGGTAGTACTACAAGAAAAATAGGAAATACTATTGGATAGTAATATTGGCATTTAATATAAATAAAGTAAGACAATGCTAAAGACACTAAGCTTACAATCTCATCTACACAGTCACAGCAACAAGGGCAGAGGAATGACATTAAAACATAAAGATTCTATCAGCTGTAAAAGGTAGTTGAATTTGGCCAGTCACTACAGTCTCTTTACCACTCAAGGTATTTTTAGCAAGTTGTCTTTTTTTTTTTGACAGTATATGAAAAAAAATCATCTCAAAGAGACTAATGTCCTTTTCATTACACCTCAAACTTTTTTCCAAGGCTTGTTTCTCTTCTAGCATGTCCACCCCTCTAACAGGAAAGACATACAAAGTCTCCTTACAGTTGGGATCACTACAATCCGTGCTCTGCATGTGTCAAATGATGTCTCTGTGTCTCTAAAGTCTACTAGATGTCCACTTCACTAGAACTCTCTCCAGGAAACTTCCCTCATTAATAATTTTGGATGTGAGTGTAAAATGCTGCTGTTCAACACTGCTTGAGATGTACTGGTTTGACTCTGTTCCAGTGGGGTACTGCTTAAATCCAAGACTCTTATCACAAAATTACTTGGATTTTTAATTAAGATTTTATTTTGATTACAAGCATGAATAGTAATGGTAATTTTGAAAGATTATTATTAATAGGGATTTACAGAATCTGTTGCATTCATTTTGAAGTTCAGTGATGCAAATATACCCTGAAACAGTGTTCTGAGAATGGCTGACAGGTTTTGCACTCTGGGCTTTCAACTTTTACCATCTAAACATTCATAGGATTCACACGTGATTTTGGCTACATCAAAAGCATCAGTTCTATTCCAAACACTGCAACATGCAAAGTACAATCAACTTGTCATAAACTTTTTCAAAGTATATGCTTATTAAGTTAAATGTTCCTGTTTCTTGCTGTTTCTCTGATGACTCATGATAGACAGAAATACAGAAAAAGTTCTGAAATTACATCTCAATACTTTATGGGATTTACTGTTCTTTAGCACTCACGTAATCATGTCTTCAGGTTCTTTGTTAAGCATCTGTATGTTGGTTAGCATCATGCACCGCCCCACTTCCTTGTCAAGATGTCTGAGTATGTTGTCCACGGCTTTTCTTACTTGTGAATAATATAATGACATACCTGCAATAATAGGCATTTTTGTATAATTTGGGGTATTTATAGATACATATATTTTGAAAAAGAAAGCTGCTTACTCATGCTGTGCTGCATGAATTAAGAAAAACGTTTTCCTCATGAGATAGCATATTCCACTAGTAATGATATCCTGATTCCAGAATATGTTGCCCTCTCCAAAAAGAATGCTATTGTATGTAAAAATAGCCCAAGAGATATATATACACACACATTTTTCCTGGAGAAAAAATTAAAAAATACCTAGTCAAAATATGTCCCTACATAGTCAAATGAAGCTGCACAGCTTGCCAAGTATACAATATATTTTGTGACTTTTCATGACAGAAGTAAAAGCTCTGATCCAGTAGCAAGGTTTAAAAACTACAGGCAAAGAAAAAAAAGGAATCTGAATGAGCTCTCCTAAAATTTATTTGGTATGGAAATTAACGGCATGACATTTTAGGTGAAAAACAACATTAGACATACAGCTTTACAGCAGCTGATGGACATCAAATACTTTAAAAATAAAACTTGAATTAACTCTTTTTCTATATTCATCAAAGGCTACATTTTTAATTTTCTTAATGAAATTTTAAATATTAACACTGAGCAATACATTTTTAATCATCTATTCTCTAGTCAATTCTTTTCCTATTTGATAAAGACAATGTAAGCTTAGAATTTCAAAATGACATCAATTTTCAGATCTGATATGATCAAAAGTTCAATGGCAGAGTGGAAGGCAAAAGAAGATACAGGAATTACCTAGCTTAATCTTACAGGATATACATGGAAACTAGAATATTGTATCATAAAATAGTGAAGAAATTCCTCATAAAGTATAAGAATTCAATAGTGCAAACATTTATTATCAAATGCATGAGAAGTAACCAAAATGAACTGAATTAGTGACAGCACTAAATACTGTCTGTTGTACATTTCAACAGCAGTGGGTCTTACATTGCTTATTTTCTTGATATTACTACAATGACCTAGCAAGAGTACAACACAGGTCTTTGGCACTGGTGTAGAAGTATGTAGACTTTGTTTCATTCATGTAACTTCGGAGACTTAACGAAGTGCTAAGGTGAGTAGCCAAATTTTCTTTTTTGCCAGCAAAAACAGGCACCTTCAGGGCATGATACAGAAGCTCTTTTCCTACAGCACAGGATTCTCTCTCTACACTGACTATGAAGGAAGCCCAAGGTAATGGTGCTTTTAACTTAGGCACTTCAGTTCAGCTTTATTTTACATTTAAAAGTTTCTGCTATTTTCAAAGTTTCACTTGGCGTGAGGTACTGCAATTAAAATGAGGATATCAAAGGAATCTGCTGTTTCAAAGCTGTTACATTTTCTGAGCACAGGCACTGTTTCTAATAAGATGAATATCCATGAATAAACACAGCTATGCAGCACTGAAAGAAGCTAATTCTTAACTATCTGTGTACTTAACCCCCCCAGAACACAGGGTTGCTACCACTTGTGTAGCACCGAGGACTTTTCCAGAAAGTAATTAAAAAACCCAATATTTGTCAAACTAAACCATATATTTCATTAGAATGCACAATAAAGTAAATGTTTACAATAAAGAAATCAATTGAATACGTAACAATAGTAAATTAGTCTGCTCAGATACTGAAGATTTTTTCACATTAATTCTCATCCAAGTTACTATATTGTCCATTCTCTTACTGACCTATCATTTTAGCTTCCTCCTCTGTAAGAGTTTTGCTCAAATATGTTTTCTTCACTCTGAGAGTGTTTCCAGAGGGAAGGACAGCTCCAGTCACTGGCATCGGAGGTTCACCATCTTTTTGCTGCAAGCTGTCAGCAATTACCAAGAAAGCTCTCAGACCAATATTCATTCTCTGTAAAGTTCAGAAGATGAATGAGTATCATAATCAAATAATCATATTCTACTCATATTCTTCAATTACTTTGAAATTTTGAGTATGTACTTGCCAGCATTTTTTCTGTATCTCTGCTACATTGACTAGTTTGATATATTTTACAAAAAACACCCATGAAATAAATTGTGAATTCATATCTGCACTATGAGCAGTGCTCTCCCCTCTCAAAACTTTATTTCTAATTATTTTCATTAGTACATTATTGCTTTATCTTCAGGACAAAACACGTGGATTTGACCTTGAGTTTAGTAATACATCTTAACCGGACCTTCAGTTAAACACAAATGTCCTACGTAGTCATTATGAAAAAAGATCAGTAACTGTCTCAAAAGGCCCCAAAGTTGACCATACTGTGTGAAAAGTCTGGAATGGTGCTCAGCGCCGAAGCTGCAATGTGAAAACACCAGGAAGATGAGGCTAAGTGATCTGAATGTCTTCAGGGAATTCACCAGAGGAAAACTTGCAGGCTTTGCATTGCAACAACTGAAAGACCAGAATGTTTCAATTTCCCAGGAACATATTCCAGGAACTCAGAGGCTGTCCTACTTACAGTCTCCCAGAGGTGCATTTACATAGATTGTGGGTATTGTTTTAGAATGCTAAAGTCTATGTACATCAAAAAGTAGCTCTATTATTTCACTGTTTTTGGACTTACATTGTTGTTAAGAAACAGTAAAATTTCAGCTGTTGATTCATGAAGAAGGTAAGGACCATGTCCATTCCCTATAAGCTCGGCTTCATGCAATGCTAATACACTATGTCCTTTGTAGGACCTTCCTCAGTCAATACTGCAGGTGACTCTGACCCAGAATGTGGTGGGGACTGCCTGCTCAAGAATTCTGTTTCATTTTTCTTTGCTGAAGAAAGATGAAAGCTGTGCTCAAAGTAAAGCTTGCCTGTCACTTCTGCTGCTTTTGACAGTAAAAAGTTTAATCTACTTTTCCAAATATTTTTTGTATCAAATATAATTCTTGTAAGGTAAGTCATTCTGTTTTAACATCTTAGTGAATAGATATGACTGCAAGATTAATATGGACATATTTTATGAGGTGATCACAAATGCTTTTTATTTTTCATGTGTTTATTCTTAACTTTCAAATGAAAATGTTTTCAAAATTATAAGAAAGTAAATTATTTTCAAGATAATTTTTCATTATTTTACCACATTTTTTTTTTTTATAAAGTTTTTAAACTTTCTGATTGTTTTCTCTAGGGAAAGCACTAGGAAGCTGACTCATGACACTGATGCTAATAGAGCTTTACCAGTCAGAGTGGTAAAACTTTACTAGAGTTTTTTCTTTTTTGTCATCTTCAATTCTTCTTGCATCTTGTAGTCTTTTTCAGTAAAACTGTTTTGAAAAACATTGAAATTGTTACAGAAAATTTATTTTTATAGTAAAATAGTTTAAGGCATTGCATATAACAACAGCAGAGTGATACGGACATACTGTGATCAATAGTTTTATTTATATTTTTCTTTTTGTTTTATACATTTGCACTACATACACTGAGGAAAAATGAGATACGCATAAACAATGTGACATTTCACAGATCAAAGTCCACAGATGTATTTTACCCATAAATCAAGTTCAAGATTTGGCCTGAAAACTGGACAAAGGTGAAAGCATGCTTAGAGTATAACCAGAAAGTAAATGTAGCACAATACAGTATATACTAACTGAAAAAAATGCAGATGCACATCATACCTCAGGGTTGAGACTGAAAGCTTTTGCTGGTTTTCCAACACAAAGGAAGTCAAAGATAATTTCTTTCATTGCAAAATCTAAACGTTCCTAAAATAGTAACAATATTGCAAATCATTAAGCTGCTCACTTCTGCTACTTATTTTTGTTAAGGCAACAGAATGCTGAAAACCAGTTTAATCAGGATTTATTTAAATGTACAGAAAAGCAGATTTTCAGAAGTATGCAGAACATATTATCAGATCTAAGCTTTCAACACTGCTGTATGTTGACAAATTCAAAAATTTATAACATTTAAATAGAAAATGATCCATTTTGGAAATAAAGCTTTTAATTATTTCATTTAAACTGTGGTAATTATGGTACTAACATAGTATTTTATATAAAAGAAGCTTGTTCACAGATGGCACAGCTCAGGGAAGATTTTAAGCATCTGTTTAATTCATTCCTATTCAGAGACTTTAAGTATGTGCTTAAGTGCTTTGCTCAATGGGAATGTTTTCTGAATTTAAGTAATAATAGAGATAAAACTTCCAGCACTGAAGGTTAGTTTATTTTAGCAATTCCTATTTGAACTGATGAGAACTGAATGTGTCAACTACATGCTGAACTTGGTTTTCCTCTGACTTACTGCTTTAAAAGCAGTGCAACTCGTCCTATATAGTAGGAATGATTCAGTATCAGGACAAAATATGGCTTATTATTTTGAACTTAATTATTGCCAGTCAGAGCATTTTCTGACTTGCTGGCAATTCCAAAAACCGACAAAAAATACATTTGAGTTGAAATGAAAATATTTTTATTAATTTTCAGTGGAATGAAGTTAATCAAAATCTGTTGTTCAAAAGAAGTCTGTCCCAGCTCAATCTATAATTTTATCATTGTCTAGATGAAAGATACTGACAATGGGGTTGCAAAAAATTCAGACAATGGAAGTTTACTTATTTGTTAATTTGTTATTGGGAAAACAAGTTATTCATTAATTGGAAAGACATATGCATGGTTCTCCCATACCTGTGCAATAAACTGTATTATCTTCACAAAGATGTTTAGAGGCATATCTCTTGGCACAACACCACGGGACCCTTTTGGGAAAAGTGTTGTGACAATAGTAATAAGTCGACTGTAAAAGAAGGAAAAAAAGCATTAGACATTTCTGGACCTTGTAGACCTTTACTTACTATGAAACGTAAATTGGAAATCCTACTCCATTGAGAAAGACTAGAATGTATTTCCTTTGAAATGAAAATGTAATGGGGTATCTTGTTCTGATCCTTTGCTACAAATTCAATGTAATTATTTTATTTCATTACTACATTACAAGTAACAATAAACCAGTCAATGACATGCCACTACAAAAATATTTCTAACTTTAACCAGGCAAAGAGTGATTTTTAGTTCTTCCAAAAGCAGAAACACTTTATACAGTAATTTTAATGGTTGGAAGAATAACTGACGGTGCCACAAAAGGGAATATTTTGTTGCATACAGTTGAGTTTTTTATTTCACAACAGGAATAGGTTCAATTCAAAGGAGTTCAGGAGAACTATAAAACCTCTTCACTGGCAACATCCACTCTACAAGGCCTGATTATCATTACAAATACAGCATCTTACCTTTGGGTAGCTGTGTTGCTTTCACATTTAATTCTGATCATGTAAACCCACAGTAGTCTGTACAGAGATTCCAGTGCAACTCGAGCCATTTTTGGGTCCTTATTCTAGAGAAATATATAACGTAAGAATAAACTTCAGGCACAAATTAGAAAGGAAGTTCTGCACTTAACGGATGTCAAGGTTCAGAGTTTTTGTAATAACAGTACAAAAAGATAGAGCCTCATAGCTGCCCAGTACCCCATTCCTGTAGCTGCAGCATGCTTATGCATCTGACCTACCTTTCCTTAAGTTGTCAAAAAACCCAAGTATCAAGTTAGTTAAATTAGATATGTTACAATTTAAAATCTCTATTTGAAAATCACCTCAATTTGACTCTGAAAAGTAAACCTCATCTTCAGCTGATTGTCAATTCAAAAGCTGTTGCCCTATGGTGGAGACCTGGTATGAAGAACACAGCAGATAAATAAATGTACTGCACATATTCAAAAGTGAAAGGTTAAAAATCTGTGGATGCTTAGGCTGGTCTAATTAATATGGCATCTGGGATCAGCTGGACTGAATTGGATTATCTGTCTGGATTGCTGTTTATTTTTGGAAACTTTTGAACTAGTACAAGACTGTCTTTGAGTGTCTTTGGTCATATGCAGTTTTCTGTTTCTGTGGCAGTTTTAAGGGCTTTCTGAGTAGGGTGGAAGTTTATGCAGTTCAATCAGATGCTTTCCTGCATGTTGGACCATCCGCTGGGTTAAACTCCGAAGGAGTCCAGTACACTTTGACCCGAGATAAGATTTGCCTGGCCCAACAGTACAAATCTCCATGGCAAAAAGCTGAATTTTTGTCTGCAGACAAATGCTGAGTCACAGATCAGAGACCGTGGTTTGATCAAAGAAACTACAACTAATACCATCAATAATTCTTGAATGTGTATTGGTCTAGGTCCTGCAAAATGAAAGGAAGACAACCTGCTAATGATATGCGATATGGCTACAACTTCCAACGTGGCATCTGTCACAAGCTTAGGAATAGGAACACTGTCCTTGGGTTGCAATTTCCATTTAACTCATTGACAACACATTTTATACAATAAAGCTTTATATGGAACAGGAAATTGAAAATCCTTTTTGTTTGTTATAGCAGCATACAATGGTTGTAGCACGTGATTAGAATAAGTAGTAAAAGGAATGACAAAGTTTACGTGGCCTATTAACCTTTGCAGGATTTTAAAATCGTAACATTTGTTACAATCAATTTGTTTAATAACCTGTTTACTTTCAACCCATTTTTCATCAGGTATCATCATGTCAGTCCTTGTAAATTTCAGTCCTAAGAATTTGATTTCTTCAACAGGTGGTGGAGTACGTTTATTAAAGTTTATTCTTACCCCAAAGCTTTCAAGCAAACAGCAGACACTGTGGCTAACTGAGTTAAGGTAACAAGAGCTTGTGTGGCAGAGGAGGAAGTAATCCCTATAAGCAGAAGTCCAAATATTCCTGCCTTGAATATGTTTTTGTAAATAAAGTTTAGTTAAATGTTCCACTTCAAAACCAGCATACTTATTAACTTTTACACTGCTTTCAACAGGACAGCATGAAATGCCCTTTGGCCAGAATTTGGCTGGGGTCAAATATTTCCATGTCCTGGCAGGAGTCTCCTTTATTAATTCAAGAGAAAAGTTTGTTTCAATAAGATCAGAGATTTGCCAGTTTATATTAAAATCAGAAATATGATTAGAATATAAACCTTTTAGCTTTCCCAGTGTATGCTTGACCTTAACGGTTTTGGGAAGGAGATTGTGCTCTATGGGGTGTAGAGGCTCTTGAGAAACCCGATCCATTATGTGGTTCATGGGAGCCCACAAAAGATCGTGGAGTCCCAT